>NC_142649.1:111155000-111755000 GCF_055504915.1 Nelumbo nucifera | reverse complement strand
TGGACGAGATTATGAGGGCAAAGGCCAGCTTCTCCACCTTGAGATATCTGATTTCGGCGTTGCAGAGAACCTTGTTGACATAGTATATTGGCTTCTGCATCCCGTCCTCCTTTATCAAGACTGAACTGATTGCCTCGTCCCCAGCTGACAGGTAAAAGTGCAAAGTTTCTCCTGGAGTAGGCCAGGTAAGGTGAGGTATCTCTTTAGCTCGTCAAAAGCGCGTTGACACTCCTCTATCCATTGGAAATCTTTTAGTTTCTTGATGGCGCGAAAGAATGGAAGGCAGTGGTCGGTTGACTTCTACATGAAGCAGTTGAGAGCAGCTACCCGACCGGTGAGCCTCTGAGTCTCCTTCACCGACCAAGGGGGTGCCATGTCCAGTATGGCCTATATATTGTCAGGGTTGGCCTCAATGCCTCTTTGAGTGACGACGAAGCCTAAGAACTTGCCTGAGGCAACACTGAAGGCACACTTGCTAGGATTAAGCTTCATGTTGGACTTCCACAAGGTGTCAAAGGTCTCGCCAGGTCCGAGGTGTGCGCCTCAGCTTTCAAGCTCTTTACCACCATATCGTCCACGTAGGCAAGGGCATCACTTTGTAGTAGTAGGTCCCGTGCTCGGTGATGAACGAGGTCTTCTCTTCGTCTTCGGGGTGCATCTTTATTTGGTTGTATCCAGAGAAGGCATCCATGAAGCTAAGTAGTTCGTATCCTACAGTGGCGTGGATGAGGTGGTTTATCCTCAGCAAAGGAAAACTATTCTTAGGGCTGGCACGGTTAAAATCTGTGAAATCAATACAGATCTGCTACTTCCCATTAGCTTTATTTACCAAAACCACATTTGACAACCAGTTAGGGTAGTATACCTCTCAGATGAAGCTGACGTCGAGTATCTTGCCAACTTCCTCTCCTATGGCCTTCCAATGCTCCGGTGCAAAGTTCCTCTTCTTTTGCTGAACTGGCATAGAGCTCGGGTCCTCGCTCAACCTATGAGTGATGACCGAGGGGTCAATTCCGAGCATGTCAGCGGCGGACCAAGAAAAGACATCGGCATTAGTTTTGAGGAAACTTACCAATTTGGATAGACTCTCTGGGGAAGGTCGGACCCAACACGGACTATTTTCTCAGGCTCGGCCTCATCTAGGGGAACCGAGGTGAGGTCCTCGACTAGTTGGCCTCGGCTCATTGGTTCCTCCCTGAGGTCAAGGCCCTCTAGTGGCAACGCTTCCTTGTTCTTGCCCTTCAGTGCTGCCACATAATACTGGCGGGTGCCTTGTTGTTCCCCATGAACGACTTCGACGCTGTGTTCGATGGAGAACTTGAGGGCGAGGTGGTAGGAGGGCATGGCTACCCTGAGTGCATGGAGGTCGGTCTCCCCATGATGGCATTGTAGGGTGAGTTGATCTTCACGACTAGGAACTCGTTCATCCTCATCACCTGCCGAGGCTCGGTTCCTACCATGACAGGTAGGGTGATCCTCCCCTCTGTTCTTACCATGTTCCCGGAGAAGCTGACTAGTGGAACATCGACGGGCTGGAGGCGCTCGGGTGCTATCTTCATCTTCTCAAAATCTTTATAGAAGATAACATCGGTCGAGGAGACACTGTCGACGAGAATTCTCTTTACCACGAATTGGCGATGATGGCCAAGATTACGGGGGCATCATCATGGGGTACTATGACCCCAACCAGGTCCTCGTCTGTGATGGAAAGGGTTTTCTGAGGCTTCGTCTTCTTGCAGGCCGAGGCTGAGGCCCCACCCGAGGTTGTGCCCCTGGCGATGACGTCGATGACGCTGGCTACTTCTTGTTGTTGTTGTTGTTGTTGTTGTTGCTACTGCTGCTGATGTCGTTAGGAGGACGAGCCACCGAGCTCGCCTCTAATGAACTACTTAAGGTGCCCTCGCTAGATGAGGGACTTTATCTCATTCTTTAAATCATAGCAGTCCTCAGTGTTGTGGCCGGTGTCGTGGTGATGAAGGGATGAGAGATCCATCCTATGGACGCCCAAAGATTGCGGAATAAGGGGCGAATTTCAAAATTTTATCTCTCCCTTCAACTGGGAATCGTATTCCCCATTTAGAAAATCATATTTTCAAGGATCAATCTTGAACCATAAACTGAACCAGATCTGAACCAAAAGGAGTGGGAGAGGATTATACCTGATACGGAGAAATACTATCTCCCAATGGAGGTGTTCACGCCCAAGGAAGGATCCAAAATCTGCTCCCACTGAAGATGGCGCAGTGCAGGGTGGAGCAGAATCAGCAACGTTCTTCAAAAGAACTTGATCCTTCGTAAGGATCAACTGGACGACTTGAGTACAGCTCCAACCAATCTTTTCACAAAAGATTGAAATCAAGATCCAATCTTGATTGCTCCCAAGAACTGGAGATCGAACTGAAGGAATGGCAATGGCAGGAAGGTGGCGATAGGAGAGAATTCGCAGTATGCAGGAAATCTCTCAATCTCTCTTTCTTTAAGAGAAGAATGCTGTTGATCATTTAAAAGGCTGCCGCCCCCTTCCCCTTTTATAATCTCAAAGGGATCAGCTCCTAATCAGATTAGGAGTTGCTAATCCAAATCATATTTGGGTTAGAAGTCCCTTAGTGATAAGGAATAATCCTTATCTTATCTGCAAATCAGATCAGCTGTCTCCTAATCTAATTAGGAGGTTTCCAGATCTAAATCTTATTTAGATCTTGGACTCTCTGAGTGGATAGGGTCTAAGCCCAATCCTTTTAGCTGACCCACTTCAGAATTCGCCCCCTTTAAATGATTGATCAAATCAGCCCAGTTCGAAATGGGCTTAAGGCCCATTAAGGTTATGTACTCAAAAACCTTCCAAATTGCTGCCCAGTTGGGCTTCCTTGTATGGCGTGGGACCCAAGCATTGATCTACACATCAGCCACATGGGTTCAGCCCAGCCTTTGTTACAAGGCCTGGCCGAATGCACTGCTGAAGACAGTGTACCCCCTGAAACCCATCAAATGAGCTCTATGGGCCCAACACTTACACTAAGTGGTCCCTGGGCCAAGCCACCTTGTAACACCCAGGGACTGTGGGCAGATGCATGATTAACCCATCAGGCATTATCCTCAATGGTCTTACACTTAACCTCTCAGCCCATAATGATCATACACTGCCCGACAAGAGAGGACCTCTCCCTCGGCTGCAAGGAACAATGTTGCACTCTCCACTTATATGGATCCCGGGAATTAAAACCTTCTTGCAAACAATTTAGAAACCATACATATATACTTTTATATCTTATATAAAATATACTTTGCAAAACAAATCTCAACGGTTGAAATCGGCTGCCGGCAGTCTTGGTTTCCATCAGTGAGAGTGCATCCCCGATCATTACCTTTGTCCGACAAAGGGGCTGATCCTGTCACTATGATCACCCACTCAGATGAATTCTCGGACTGTCCCAACATACCCAGGTTTTGACCCCCGCTAAGGATCTCACTGATTGGCACATCAAAGACAGCCCAATCCGACACCTAGTGTAGTATCATAATCGAGTCTAGGGGTCGGGTGTAACTTTCCAGTTTTGCCCATCAATCTCCAAGGTCCAGGGCAATACTAGAAATCTGGTCCAGTTCAAAGATTCAATTAATCCTACACTGTATGTGCCTAGGGTCTCACCCTGGCAGCTGAGACAGGCCACCCCAACCGACTTGGTGGCACCACAATGTCAGCCTTGTCAGGATAGGTCTCCCCAGACCGACCCACTGGCTGTGAACATTCTAAACTAACACGAGTCTCATTAAGTGTCCAGTTTAAGGGTATTACACAGAAACATACCAAGGGAACATGAATCAAATATGTATCTTTATTCATTTACAATAAACTCATAAAGTACATCATTCTGATTGAAGCTAAGGGCATACAAAACTGTCTAACAGGTGATACTTGCAATATTTTTTTGGGTTTCCCCTCTTGGGGTTCCTCTTCATTTTCTCTAGCCACTTCACGTACTTCTCCTCACCGACCTACATCAAGATCTGGGTCCTAGTGGAGTTGAGCGGCGCATATTGATTGTAAGCCAGCGCCAAGGCTAGTGGCTTCTTGTTGTCCTTGTTGTTGTTGTTGTTGTTGTTGTGGTTTCCGCTCTTCCTTTTCTTCTCTGGGGGTTGTCGCTCGGATTCCCGTTCATGGTGATCTTCGGCCGAAGCCTCCTAGGCCACGATGTACTTTTGGGCTTTCTTGAAGAACTCCATCTTGGTCTTTGGTAGGGTCTTGGCGACTGAGCACTTCAGGGTCAACCCGGGGAGGAGCCCGTTGATAGTAGTGTGCATGGAGACCATGGGGTCGAGGTCATGAACCTCGATTTCTTCTTTCTTAAAGCGATCGATATAGGACCGCAAACTCTCTCCCTGCTTCTACTTGATGGACATTAGCGAGACCACGCTCTTCTGGTATCGTCTGCTGCTGATGAAGCGAGCAAGGAATAGGTTGGCGAACTGCTCCCATGAGTTGATTGACCGAGGCGGGAGATTGGAGAACCAACGATGGGCGGCCCCTTTGAAAGTGGCCTGGAAGGTCTGGCACATCAAGGCTTCAGAACACTCATAAAGTATCATGAGCGCTCTGAAACTTTCTAGGTGGTCGTTAGGGTCTGAGTTCCCATCATACATCTCTAGCATGGGAGCTTTGAAGTGCTGGGGGAGAGGTTTGGAGATGATATCTGGGGTGAAGGTGTCCATCCTCCCCGTCGAATTGCTCTGGCTGGCCAAGGCGCCAGCTCGGCTCTCCCGAACTTGGCGGAGCTTGTCCTTGACAGCTTCGAGCTTGGCTTGTAGTTCCGCAATCCGAGGGTCGGGCGGAGCTTGCTCCCCATCTTTGTCTTCGTGGGCCTGATGGAGGTCGACACAAACTCCGGAGTACTTTGAGGCGGGACCGTGGACCTCCCGTCTAGTGCGGAGATCATTCAAGAAGTCGCAGAGGTCTAAGACTAGTGGAGGAGAGGCACGGCATCGGCCCTCTGCCCTTGAGTGCTACGACGTTCGAAGTGCCTGCCTTCGTCCCGAGGGTTCTTCCTCCTATGGCAGTGGTGCTGTTCAAAGGGCTGGCGGCTATCTTCGGACTGCACTGGCTCTTCCTCCCTTTGGCTGGGAGGTCTCACGTTCCTCTACTGTGGGTTGGCAGGCCGGCTACTGCTAAACTCTGCGGGCTCGGCCCGTTGGGGGTTGGCTAGGCTAAGAGCTGGAAGTTCGGCATTCTCGTGCCGGTTTTGGTGTTCTGATGCCCCGAGGGGGACCTCTCGCCTAGGGGTAGGCTTGCTCCACGCGCTGTCTGAGGTGGTCTAGACGGTCGAGGACCACTTGGAATTGTTCATAAGTGACCAGGTTCTGAGTGTTCCTGGCTCTTCGTACCATGTTGACCGGTGCTTAGGAGTTTCAAGGTTTAAGTTAAATGGGAGTGTCTTAGTGGTGGTTCCCATAGACGGTGCCAATTGTTGTCGCTCAGATTGGCCGAGGGAAACATAGTAATTTTACTCCTAAGATCTGGAGTCTTGACCGAGGGCTTCGAGGCCCCGAGTACTCTGCGAGGGGGGCCAAAGATGAGGGTGTTGGTGATCAATAAGGGTATGCCGAAGCCAAGGCAGACCACCTTCTTGGCTGTTGAGGATACCAAAGCCTAGGGGCCGAGGTGGATGATCTTGGGAGAGTTGGTGACGAAGTCTGGATGCTTGGTTGGGCAGACGAGGGGTCCGTAGGGGGCCCTACGAGTTTGCTCTGCAAGGAAAGAAATGTTAGAGGCCTCAAGTGAAGACCTGAGGCAAGGACTCCGATGATCAAGTTAGTGTGTGCACAAAGTAAGTAGAAGGTTCAATGCTGAGGTGCACAGACGAGGCCACTAGTAAACAACCAGTCCTCGGTAAGAAGAATGCTAAGAGTCTTAGAGGTTCTAGATCGTTTACCTTGTGGGAGGTGCCTTGCATTTATAGTTGGAGCTGCCTAGGAGTAATTGGGCTCGGATGGACTAAATGCGAGTCGTATGAGGGTTGGGCGAGATGTTACAGCGGAGCCACGCGGCGCCCATCCGATTCACACCGAATGGCTCCACGCACCCTCATGATGACCCATGCTGGCGCCCGCTGGCTGACATGCGTCAGCCCCGTATTGGCCAGCCAAATGCGCCTACATCGGATAGGAATTGCCTTTTTTTCTTTTTTAGTATGATTGTTATAGTTGGGATATACGATGTTGAATGTCATTTTACATCCAATGGGTGTTTAAAAGTCTCAGAAACAAAGATGAGAATGTTGTTGCTACAGGACTCGCATTTGTGCCAAAACCAAATTTTAGGAACAAATGTCCATTTTATTGGAGATATCTACTATTTCTTAAATGGATGTGTCCATAAAAGAAATGGCATATGGTCTATTTAACTATTTTAAATGTTTTATCACTTTTATAAATGATATAACCTATTTTTTCTTTTTATTTTGTCTAACACCATGGTTCTCTTGTTTAAAAAAAAAAAACTAAAGCATTTTTCTGTACTTGTTATTATCTCTGACAAGAATTGATCAAATTATATGGATTCTTGAATTAGTGATTGATAAATTATAGATCTATTTGCTGAAATTGTTGAGAGGCTACGAGTTCCAACTTTGAATGGACCTAAAGTTGAACTGAATTGTATTATACTTAAATCAAACATTTTATTTAGTCAAGAGAAGTAAAATGTAGATATAGGGGCTTGACCCTCTCCAAAGATGAAATCAATTGCTAGCCCTACTAAACAACTCTCCGCAACCACATTTAAAACCAAACAGAAGACCATTTACACCCTTAATCTAGGGGTCCCAATACATGTCTTGTTTATTAAAAATGAGAGAACCTATTCATCTTTGGAAACAGTTTGTTCATATTTCCTTTTTTATTTCAAAAAATGAGGGGAATTAAAGCAGATTGGGTTGAACTGATTATTGATTTCAAAAACATCCATTAAGTTAATAAACCTAACTACATTAGATAAAGCTCGACTTTGGACTCTTACACCCAAATAGAGAGAGAGAGAGCAAATAAAAAAATAACATAACAGATAAAGAAATGAGAGAGGCCACTTGTCTATCTCAACATCAAATATGGCACTGACTAACCAATCATAGATTAAGCCTCCATACCATAATAAGAAGGAAGAAGAAGAAAAAGAAGAAGAAGATATCTCACCCATAACTTCATTACATAGGTGAGTCTCCATCAGCCATGCCCATGACTGTCAGTGGTTAGTAGAGATTCAATTTCCAGGGTTGTAATTGGTAATGGTTCGGAAATTTTTGGTGGGAAAATCCTACATGAAGTGAAGCCCAAGCAACAGATCTAGCCAAAAATGAATTAGAATACTATCATCAATCAATGTACCACAAAATGAATAAAAGCCTCAACAGGAAAATAATAAGAGAAAAATAAAATAAAAATATAATATGATAGACACAACAAATATGAAAATGAACAACAAAGGCAGAGAAGTTGATCTATTTGAGCTTCAAATATGGTGTTTCAATGAAACTCTGCTTCCTACTTTTTCTGAAGTTGAAAGCCCATTTGAACATATAAATAAGCTTTTTATAATGTCTAAGACAGTCATTACATAGAGAGGTTCGAGAGCATTAACAAAATAGAAAATGGAAGGGAATGAATGCTATGGGACTGGGAAAGAAAGAAACGAATATATGAGGTTTATGACATCTAAGCCATTACATAGAAAGATTGAGAGTAGGATTACAAACGGGGGACGTGATAGATGAATAAAACCTCTTGGGTACTCATATTCTGTAAAGTCAACAATGCCCCTTAACATTAAAGTGGAATAACTCATGATTATGATTCCTTAATAAGGCTATATGGGTAACTTTGATAAACATTAAGAAGTTTGAAAGATAAAAATTGTCTTTATCATAAATATAGCCATACGTGTAAGAAGGGAGAGATAAAAATTGTCTTTATCGATATCACCTAAATTTGAAATATGAAATCAATTTATTCAAGTTTAAATTTCTATTTCAAGTTTTCGAGAGGGCTTAGGCAATTAGGCTCACTGCAAAACTAAACAACTAAGGGCCCGTTGGGTAAATCTTTCCATGCGGTCTTTCGGCTGTTTACAAGCCGGGAAGATTGATTTTCGATTTATTTCTGTTTGGCACGCGGAAGATCTAGTCGCCAAAAGACGGGACACCAAAAAGATGTGAGAAGTCCATTTTGGGCTGATTTCAGGAAGCTCCAAATGAAGCTTCTTGCGTCTTTCGCGTTTTAATCTCATGTGGAAAGATGCACGTCTGTCAAACGTGCTTCGGGCTGATTAGATCTTCATGCAAAAGCTCAATGTGTCTTTTGCATGTTAGAGCTACCAAAAGATCCTCCCAAAAAGACGCACCAAATGGGCCCTAAGTGGATTGTCTTGTATCTTGGCCAAATTTGGTGGACTGAAAGCCTAAAGGAAAGATCAAAATCCAATTGGAATTTCAATTTGAGCAAACTAGTAATCAAAAGTTACAAAAATATGAGTAATTAATTAATTTCAAGTTTAGTAATTAAAAAATAAATATTAAAAATTTAAGTGTAAACTAAAGTACTAAACTATAAAGAAGAGTTATAAAGACGAGGAGGAGGAGGGGTGTAAACAGACCGAATTCAAATCAAATCAGGCAATATTTGAATTTGAATTTGATTAGAAAATTCGATATCCGATGGATTTTGAAAATTAATATTCAAATTCAACCAATTAATTATTTTTTGTAATTAATAAATATATAAAATAAATATTCTATTTATATAAAATATATAATTTAATTATTGCATATATATATTATAAAACACTTAAATATTTTATATATTATATATAAGAATTAAATAATTGGTTGAATTTGGATATTTATCGAATCAAATTAGGTAATATCTGAATTTAAATCCGATTAGCTATTCGATATGAACAAAATATCCGAATTCGATCGATTAGATATTCGAATTATTGAATTCGACTTGATTATGTCAAATTTCAAATTCAAAATTTTTCGAATACCATTGACACCCCTAAGGAGGAGGAGGAGGAGGAGGAGGAGGAGGAGAAGGAGGAGGAGGAAGAGGGGGAGGAAAGGAAACCAACTGGTGGAGTTGGAGGGAGAGGGACATGGTGAACAGAGTCCATTGGTGGGAAGAAGAAGAAGAGAGAGGAGGGGAGAGACTACTTGTTCTGATCGGTAATGGCATCAATGGCGGAGCTGGAGGTGTTGGTGGTAGTGGCTGGACTTAGGTTAGGTTTAAATGAATAGAGAAGAGAAGAAAGAATGATTGAAGAGGGTTTTTTGCTTTGGATAGGATTGGGTAGGGGTGCAAATGATCTGATCCGATCCTATTTGGTCGAATTCAGATCACCCTTGTTCAGATCTTCGGATTGGATCGGATAATAGGATCCTATTAGAAATCAAATCGGATTCGGATCACCCCCCCCCCATCCAATCTGAAAAGATTTGATCCAATACATGTTATATATATATTTATAAATATAAATATATATATAATACATATATATGCTATTTATTTATTTATAAATATATTATTTATATTGTATTTTTATAAATTTGTTATATTATTTATTTTTTTATAAAAAATATGTATATATATGATGAAAATAATTAAAAATACTTGTATTTTTTGTTTTTTTTTATTTAAATTGGTATATTTTATTTTTCTTTTAATAATTTATTATTTTTTAAAGAAAACAAGTCGGATTGGATCAAATCTGAAGATTTGACTTACCGATAGGATTCGAATTCAAATCGAGGCCTATTAGATCCAATCAGATCTTCGGATCAAATCCAACATAAATAATGTCGGATCGAATTTGGATGTGCCCTTATTCGAATTCGATCAGATCCATTTGCATCCCTAGGATAGGGATTCAATTGGACCTTAGGGCCTGTTTGGCCCAATTTTAGGTTTCTTTGTCTTTTTGTACTAAAAGTGAAAATGTGAAAAAAACTGCCGGTTATACAAAACCGGGACTGATTCTCTGGTTGAATTGGTCGGGCGAACAGTTATTTGCGGATTTTTAACAAACCAGTTTTGGGGGTGTATTCAGACCGTCCAGGGGCTGGTCACGGTTTAACTAGTCGGTCCGGTCCAGTTTTCAGAACATTGACAAAAAATTATCGAAGATGGGGATATTCAAGTCATAGGGGTATAAGTCATTTATTAGAACTCTAATGATAGAGATGTAATGCAGGTTGGGCCGGCAGGGTTGTGCCTGGTATGACATGATCACTACAGCTCCATGCCAGGTATTTGTGTATTTTCCAGTAACTCAATCCCATTGTAATTTTTATCTTCAACTTTATCATTTTATAAATTCAACTCCATTTATTATTTTTGAATGTATTTTTTATTTTTTATACACATTAAATTTGAAATAAAATAAAATTTTCACAATTTTTTCTAACTTATTGTTAATTTTCTACTATTATATGTTATTTTTTATTTTTTTTCTAATGTTTCTTAATTTAGAAAAACTAGAAAAAGAAAAAAATAGATCCAATTCCTAGGGCTCGGCACTACTAGGAACCAAGCCACGGGTCGTGCCAGGCCTAAGACCTGGCATAGCACGGCACGGATGGCGTCCGGGCCACCTTCATTCCGTGTTGTGCGGCACAGCACGGCCCACATTACAGGTCTAACTAATGGAGCTGAGGTATTTGTTCTGTTGTCATACATCATAAGGATAAGGGTATTTTACGTCATTTATTAAAACAGCAGGTATTTGTCAGAAACCCCAGGGGTATTTCAAATAGTTTTCTAATAAATTAATCAATTCTTAAAATCGGTTTTAAACTCAAACATAAAAAAGAACTAGTTCAAACAATTTTCATAAATCAAATTTAAAATTAATTCTTTAAAAACATGCCAAACACAGCGTGTAGAACCATTTCCAAACCAGACGGAGACCTTGCAACAAACCGGCAAAATTGTTAAACTAACATATTGAGTATCGACATGATAATATTACAAAGTACTCATTCCATGAGAAACACAGATATCAGGCTGGGAGTTCAAAATATCGATACGCCCGATAGACCAATTCGGGCAAATCAATACTTTTTTTTATTTTTTTTTTCAAAACCGGTTAAGGGGGAGTTTAGAACTCCTCCACCCCCTGAACCGGTCAGACCCACAATACACCCACTGTAAAAGCATATCAAAGGAGTCCTGGAATGATACATATTGGCCGATACTTTGAACCCTGTTCAGAACTAAAACAAATCCCTACCCCATTATAATCCGGATATGGAATCAAAACAAAAACTGACCCAATTATTAAGCACACAATGCAGACCTAAACCCTATATAATTGGGCCAGTTCGGCTTTCTTTATTCTTTTGAGTCTAGCCGACCCCCATATTCCGTATCTTGTTCTTTTCAAACCTAAAACGTGTTGTTAAACACGAGTTGTTTCAATTTCATTCTGCATTCGCCCCCATGCCTGTCCTCAGTGTTTCCTATAACAGACAAATAGGATATATAGTGTAGGTGTGGTGCCGGGTGCGCATTGCCACAAAACAACACTACTTGGTTGCCTGACGATCCCGAATATGCTTTTTCTGTAATAACTAGTAGTGTCTTCAGCAAGACCCTAGTTCTAATTACTACTCTATTTCCTAGTTCCTACTACATAAGAGTACATCTATGAAAGAGGATAAGTTTCGAAGTGGAGAGGGTGTCTTTCATTTAAAAAAGGGGAGAAAAGTTATGAATATGCCTTGTGAAAGTGCAAAGCAGATACAACTGAATAAATTGACAAGTTGAGTCTTATTTAACTTCATCTCATGTATGGAAACAATAAGGGTTGTTCAAAATGGCAAAATTGCAGCCAAGGCAATCTGTAGGCCCAGAGTTTTGAGCCTTCCCTAAGAAAAGAATCCAGAACTATATTTTCTTTGCAATTCTCTCTACCACAGCTGCTATTAACAATCTCATTATTGTTACATAACCACCCTTTCCCTTGGCTTTTTCAGAACCTGATCCATCATTAATCAATTTCAGTCCATTCAGGAAGATGACAATTGACAACCAGCCAAGGCCCAAAGGGAAAGGGAGGATCACTGATCATAATGGTTTCATTTGAGGCCCACTGATATGACATTCCAGAAAGAGCATCTTGGTGAACTCAACGGAGCATTTGTTGGAGCTGAATCACTTGTTGCCGCTGCTCTGGAGGCAATGAACTCAATTGCTCTGCTGTCAAACTCATCACTTGCTGCAGTAAAGCAGATTCCACTTCAGGTGGAAGCTGTAACTGCAAAAGGGAAAGAGAAAACGTCATATCAACATAAAGAAATCGCATGCCCATTAATTTGCTCCAAGCATCAAATTCAAATTTTTTTGAATAATGAGATTGTTGCATCCCTAACCACCTCTGCTGTTCGCTGGGTGGCACAAGAAAATTTATTCCTATTCACTAAAACTGTTTGCACTGGTTTATTTGTTTCTTATTCAATGATTACTCAATTATTTATTTAACATAAAATTACATTATTAAGAAAATTTAAAATTTTAGAAATTAATATTACCCACCAAGCCTCTGAACCCTTTTTTGGGGTTCACAGGTCTGAGGTCTCACATTCAATATCCATTTAAAGCAGTATGTTTACTAAACTTTGGCTTTATTTCTCACTTGTGTCAATAGAAGCTTTAGCTTTATGATAACTACAATATAGAAATAATAAAAAATATTTTCACTTTTCTTAGACACCTCAAACACATCAGAAGCCAGATCCCTCAGATCCAAAATGTTGTGTCAAGGTCTGCCAATTTTATAGCTGATTGCTGAGAACTATTTTATGTAAGAATTACATTTTAAGGGTGAAGTTGCAGTTGTGTCAATTAATTGTCCAAACAATGTACATCTCAAAGTAATTTTTGTCGTTTACTTCTTGACAGTATGAAGCTGGTTGAATATAAGAATTGTCATCTGTTGGAACTTGGAAATAGGCAAATATCCCATGAACTCTTCTTTATAAAACATGCCAAAAGAGTTCTGTGGGAATTTCATTTTTTATGAGCAATAGTCACTTGTTAACAATCAGTAGTAGGCATGGTCAAGGTGAGGTTCAATCTTAGGTTTGAGGTTCGACTCCTCCAGATTTACTGACTAACCAACACCTCCAAGGGTAATAGACCTGAAGGCCCTGTATCAGCCCTTACATCTTTAATCATCTTTGTTTCCTATGCCTGTCTATGTCTTGGATGTGTTGGCTATGTCTATTGTTTGTGTCCAGACCATACAAACTAGATCCTAGGTCCCCCAAATGCTTTCCAATGGACACTTTACTCAAAGATGGTTTGAACCTCTTGATTCTGTCCCCTTATTCCTTGAGCATTCCTTATAGGCCGTCTATGCCTCTCATTACGGATTCAGGAGATCATGTATATGCACCTTCCTCTTATTTTGACCTAACCAGGAAATAAAGTGAAAGCATTTAAGCTTTAGAACAATTTAGTGGCTAAAGGAATTACCCCACACTTGGTTTGATAAGTTTAGCAAAGTCATTAAAAGCATTGATTTACTTGCAAAATATTTTGCCTATGCAGTTGGCATTATCATAATTGCCTATGCAAGTGGCATTGTCATGACTGAAAATAATCAAAAGGAGATTCAAAGTATCACAGTAGGTACTTCCTCAAAGTATCCAAGAAGAGGATATTTGTTTCTCAACTAAAATGTGGTGCACTTACCAAAATAAACTAGGAAGTTGGGTGCTCAGTATGCTGATATTCATATAGATCCAAATTACAAGCTTAGATAGGGGAAGATCTATAGTGAAGGATTGTTTCAAAAACTAGTAGGAAGGCATTTGTACTTACCTATCATCAACAAACATGTTATTTTCTGATTGACACTTTGGAAAATGAAAAGGCAAACCACTTTTCTGAGTTGTCATATTCTCATTGCAACAATTTTTTTAATAGAAAAATACGACACTTTAAATGCCTAGTCAATATATATCTTTAACAAACATGTTTAATGAAAAAATGTTAAATAATTGCACGTGTGTTGTGTTGCTGATTATGCTTCAACAGGTTGGCAGATAAAACACCATCTTAGTGTGCTTAGAAGGAAATTGTTGGCTCTGTTCTAAGTAGAACCAGTTTCAGAAGTTGGCTAAACTAGCTGATGCAGGAAGAAAAGAAAAACTAAAAGAATAGTAACCTATTCAGACGGTCAATAGAGAAGATAATACCTGAGGAACTTGATTTTCAGAATGTTGCACCCCTTCACTAGCAACTTGGTTTGCAGATAATGGGCCAGTTCCAACAACTTGAGTTAGCCCAGTTGTAACAGAAGTGTTCTTGCTAATCATACTGTGAGAAGCACTCCTTCCATCTTCCAACCTCGCCAGTTTGGATGGATGAATCGTTGGATCTGATCCGTCACCAGCTATGCTTCTGGGAATCCAAGTTGCATCATCAGTAGCTTGAGTAGCTCTTTCAGCATCTTTGTGAATCGTCTCTGGTCCACCCGATAATACTGACGACACAGGCTGTTAACTAATGAAGATCAGATACAGCAAAAGAATGATATAGAACAAAGTAAATAGCTGGAAGATCTGTGTACCAATAAAGCAGTAAAACACCTAAGGGTATTTCAGATTCCAGAAAGGATTCACATCAAATGGCTGTCCATTGATCAGGTCTTTCTAATACCCATTCCCGTCCCTCAAACCTTCACTTAATTCCAACTACTAAACTTTTCTTGTTTCTCCAACTTAAAACAGTCCCTAAAACTTCTATAATTCCCTCCCAGCAATAACTTTTCAAAACCTAAATGTGTACCATGAAAATTATTTTATTTAAACTTTATCCAAGTCTCTAGAAAACAAACATATACCCAATTTCAAATGATTCAAGAGTATTAACCATAGCATTCACGTTTTCAACTCTAGAACATACTAGATATCCCTTGTCCTCATCAAATAGTTTCAGATGTCAAAAATTGAGAATATATTTATCAGGCACTAAAGTATCCAACAATAAAGAAAACCACATTTTTTGTAGAGATAAAGAAAACTACATTTGAATAAAGTATTGGTAGTCCCTTTGGGCCACTCATTTTCTTTCCTTCTAGTTCCATTTTTCTCCAAACATATAAAATGGGAATCACTAGTCTGTTACTCAAACCTGGCTTCACAAAAAAAATGCCCATAAATAAATCAGAAAACAATATCACAGAACACCTTAAACTAGGGCATGCTTTGCATCAGTAAATGCTCGCACCTGAAAGCTCTGTTGTGCCAGTGGAGGACGAGGCAAGAGTGAAGGATGCTGAAGAGCTGCATTTGGAAGAACCAACTGAGAAGTATGCCCCAAATTTGCAGTTCCAACTTGTCTAGGGTGTTGTAGTAGAGCTTGCTGCATCTGCTGCTTCAGAGCAGTGGAAGTTGCTACAGCTTGTGTTTGTGGTCGAGGAGGCAAACCAGTGAAAGGCTGTGGCTGTATGGATGGAACTGTTGAAATTCCAGACTGGCCTACAATTGTTGTCTGTAACGGAACTTGACTTTGTGCTTGTTGTGGATGCTGAAATCGATGTTGCATAGGAACCTGCTGTTGTGGAATTGCAGAGGTCTGGTTAGTGTACAAAGCACCTTGAGGAACTGGAGGATGAGATGGAAGTGCTGCCTGCTGCTGGCTGTGAAGACCATCTTGCACCGGAGGCTGTGAAACAGTAGACTGACGAATATTTGTCATCTGTAGCTGCAGTGTCAAACAATAACCTTAATTGTTTGTCACACATATCAGAATTAACCAAAAGACAAGGACAACTTCAGGGTACATTAAACTAACCATTTGAGGTGTCACCATACCTAGCATTATCTGTGCCTGCACAGTCAGAACCAGAACTAAATAATTTAATTTAATTTGAGTTGAGTATGAATATATCACAACGAATCCAACAATTATATCTATCATCATTATTTAATCCTTATCCCAAACAAGGGAACTGAAATAGCAGTAATGAATGGAAGCACAGATGCAAATAGACCAAGATGTCACTGAAAGGTTACAAGGAAACTTTGTTAGAAATTGAAAAGGCTGGAACTTAAAGAACCTCAAAATAGTACTTATCAAAGCACAGAGAAAAATGAATACATGAACTGCAAGAACTAGAACTTCCTACATTGCCTTCACCCAATATTAGAAGAATAAAATTGCAAATTTGAAAGAAAAAGAAAGTAAACTTCTGGTAATATTTAAGATCTTCAATTCTAGAAATTCACCACATGGATGCAGATATGGATATCCCATCAAGCATATGGTGACATGCTTTCACTTCTGGTATTCTTCTTTTCAATCTTGTTCAAGGTACATGTCTTTCTCAATGCTTATATCTGCCAATATGATGAACCTAACATTTCCAAAGTTTCTTGGTTATCATAGTATCTGCTTTTGATATATACCATTACATATTTTAGAGTTGCCAAATCCACACTTTATCTGGTGTCATTATCAGTATTCTACCTTGTTGTGTCAACACATGCATATTTAGCATGTTCAGGTATTCCTGTACCATACGTGCAAGTTTAGTTATTCTCTGACATTTATGAGAAGAAAAGTGAGCAGATTCTCAAACTCCAAATGGCACAATGCTCCACTTGAAAGGAAATATATTTATATATGCATGAAGTTTAGCAATACTTCCAAACTGGTTACTCTGTGTGTGCCCACTTCCAAAAGATTATCCAAACACCTCACATGTTATAGTAAAGCATGTTGTCTCAAACCATAAAATGAATTAGTGGGAAAATGGAAGGGGAAAAGGGAAAAAAAAACAAAGAAAAGACTTAAAGCTACATTAGTATCAAAGTATAGATAACCACCTGAAAAAGAGCTTTTGACAACTGTGGACTTGCTACCAGTAGTTGGCGAGCCAGTTCCTTTTTTTGTGTAGCCATTGCCTGTCATTGGGATTACATTGTAAACATGAAGCTGTTCATGAAGGACAAATTAAAAGAAGGGAAATGCATACCTTCATCTCTGACATAACCTCTTGCAACTGATGTTTAGACATTTTAGCCAGATAATGGGTTAAAGGATCATTGATCACACCAGACTGATTTTGCAAACCAGTTTGCTTGGAGGACATGCCACCAGTCTGAACGTCACCTAGTGCTCCTGCCATAACTGATGCAGCAGTGGCAGCCAATGGGAGGCCAATTGGCTGATGGAGAGTAGAATCCCCAAAAATTGCCGGGCCACCTACTTGTTTTTGAGTATCTGTGATATTTTTATAGCAGGTTGTCACATGACCTTGACAATATTAATGTGAAAAGGAGGAGCAAACAATGATTGGAGTTAGGGATAAGGGAAAACTGACCAACATTTGAAGTCAACCCTGGCCCACCACGACCCTGCAAAAGAAAAGTGAAATTTGCACAACTTATTTCTCTATTTATTTAGTCATTCAGAATGCAAATCTGAGAACAAAACTTTTGATTTTTTTGTTTGGTGAGAAAAGAAAATCATAAACAAATAGAAGGGGCTAAGCTGGCCCCCTAAAATGAAAACAAAAAAGAACAAGAAGTCAATTCCTCACAATCCCTCCAAAATGAACCCTAATGAGCCCATTAAAATTCTTCATTACCAGAGGCCAGTCCCTAAGAAGTAAGCCAACATCCATGATATCTTGGGATCATTCACAAACGGTCCCATAAGATTGAGAAGAATTGCTGCTCTGAAGGATGCCCCCAGTCTGCCCTGACTAAAGAGGGTCCCCAGATGGCATATTTTTAGAAAATAAGTCCTCAGTAGTGAGACATGAGAAGATGTACATCAACTGACTCCAACCTCTGTATAAATCAATTGCAAGGTTAGGTATCATTAGGTCATAAAGAACTTCACCATCCAATCATGCAAAGAAAACTGCTTTTTTAGGAAAAAGTAAGTATATTTGTATTAATGATTAAAAGGGTAAACCCCAGTAAAGTACGCACAGTAAGAAACTGTACAAGCAGAAAGAATACACAGTATTTCAGATACTATGATAATTTCAAAAAAGAGGGCTTTGATTGAGAGATTAGCAGCATGGACCCAAAAATAAAATTTTGCTATCATAGTCCAAATCAATTCATCTATTTGAGAATATTTGCCATCGAAAACTTGTTAGACAGTGTATGCCCTTAGCTCCAATCAAAATGATGTACAGATACATTTATTGTAAATGAATAAAAGTACATTATTGTTTCATGTTGATATTGGTATGTTTATGTGTAATTACCCCTTAAACTGGTCACTTATGAGACTCGTGTTAGTTTAAAATGTTCTCAGCCGTTGGATAGACTTAGGGAGTTTATCCTGCCAAGGCTGACACTAATGTGCTATCAAAGAAGTTGGGGCAACTTGTCTTAGCTGCTAGGGTTAGACCCGAAGCGTATGCAGTGTGTTTAGATGAAACATTGAACCCGGACCATTTTCCAGTTATACCTTGGACCTTGTAGATTGATGGGCAAAACTGGAAAGTTACATAACTCCTAGACTTGATTATGGTACTACACTAGGTGTTGGATTGGGCTATCTTTTGATATGCCAATCAATGAGATGCATCAAGGGTCAAAACCTAGGTATGTTGGGGTAATCTAAGAATTCACTTGAGCAGGTGATCACAATGATAGGATCGGCCCCTTTGTCAAACAAAGTGAATGATAGGACTTACATTCTCTCTGGTGGAAACATTAACTATCGGCAGTGGATTTCAACTGTGTTTGAGATTTGGTTTTGCAGAATATATATATATATACGTTTTATGAAAAATGTTTGCAAAATGTTTTAATTCCCGAGATCCATCCGAGTAGAGAGTGTGACATTGCACCTTGCAGCTAGAGGAGAGGTCCTTCCCTGTCAAGCAATGTGTGATCATTATGGGCCGAGAGGTTAAGTGTAAGAGACCATTACAAGGTTGATTACCTAATGGGCTTTATCTTACTTAAGTCCATTATCCTTAGGTCTTCATAGGATGGCTGAATTCAATGATCATTTAGGTGTAAATGTTGGATCCATATTGAGCCCATAGTGATGTGCTCAGGGGTTCACTGCATTTAGTAGTGAATTTGGCCAAGCCTTTTCACAGAGGCTGGGCCAAACCCATGTGGACTTATGTGAGGTCATTATGGGATCCCACACCATACAAATCAAGCCTAAGTTGGCCATGCAACACCCTTGGGTCGTGAGCCTTATAGCTGATGGGCCTAAGGCCCATAATTAATATGATTAACTTGCCATGGGGAGAATCTGGGTATGGAGCACCTAATCTCATAAGAAGATAAGGTATATCTCTAATTAAAGTCCAAATCTGATTTAGAGCTGGATTATCTCCTAATTAGATTAGGAGATAGCTTCATAAGAGATTATAAAAGAGGAGGGGGCGGACCAGTCCAAGACATCTTCATATTTTTGCAGTTTCTGGTTCTCTCTGCACCCTTTTGACTCTGAGTTTTTTCCCAGTTCGATATCAGCTATCTAGGACTAATTTAGATAAGTTTTCCTCTTATTTTTGCAAGAAAAATTCAGGGAATGTTAGGCTCATCATCCTCAGTTCAATCCAAGCAGTTGGATCTCACTTTTGCTGAAAACTGTGTTGTTGGATCAGCTTCACCTATACATTGTGCCATCTTTAGTGGAGGTTGGTTTTAGGACTGATTTGGGCATGAACTTCCACCTTGGGATCTGCATTTGTGGTATTCGTATCAAGTACAAATTTCCATCTTTGTTTGGTTTCAAATCTGCTCCGGTTCAATGCAAGATCGATCTTGAAAAATGCAGTTTTTTTAAACATAGGGAATTCGATTCCCATAAGGATTTAGGAAATTTTTGAAATTTCGCCCAACCATCTAGCATGATCCGGCCATCCATATTATGGATCCTAACCCTTCCAACAATGGTATCCATAGTTGCCAAGGTGTTGTCGCCTAGGCACTCGCCTAAGTGACTAGGTGCCCTTGGCTGGGTGCCTTGAATTTTAGCAACTAGGCAACTAAGCGCCCACCTAGGCGACAAAAATGACAAGGAGGGTGCCTTTATAATATCATTTATATTGTTGTATCTTATTAATGTATGTGTTAATACATTTTATTATGTGCTATATATATCAATTATACTTTGTTTTAATGTTTTACTATTGAAATTTAAAAGATCAAAGGGTTTTAAGAAGAGAAAAAGAAAGAAAGAAAAGAAAAGAAAAGAAAGAGGAAAGAAAAAATAGAATAATAAAGTTCTTTTTTTTCTATTTTCTCTCTCTAATTAAATAAAACAGAAACTCCATCCTTGTTTTTTTTTTCTATTTTACTTTCTATCTTGAATATTTATCATATAAAGTTAATAACCTTCTTTAGATGCTAATTAATATGAATCTGCTCTATTAAATACTTGTTATAGTAGTATTACTTTTGAAAATAATGAAATTACTATATGTAAAAGCTTTTATCTTTTAGATGTGATGATTTGCCACATTTTTAGAGGAATTTTAATGTTCTTAATAAAGAGAATTGCTATTTTTTCAATTAACATACATGCTGAATGGTATATAAAACTAGGAAACTATCCAAAAGTCAGTTTCTTATATTATAAAATTTTTATCGCCTAGGCAACTAGGCGCCCCAGTGTCGCCCAGAATCACCTAGGCGCCTTGAAAACTATGGTGGTATCAGAGCAGTTCAGCCCTTGGACTGAACCAAAACTCAAATCAGCAAGAACTAGTCTAGCCGATTTGAGCAGTTAGCAGAAACCGCTGAGAATTCGGTTCTCAAAGTGGATCAATGATCTGAAATATATACACACCAAATTTATTTCAGATCTATACACACCAAATTTGATGGTGGCAAGATCTATACACACCAAATTTATTAACTTGATTATTTGGTCTGTAATTAATTATTTTTCTTTTCTAGAAAGAATGTATTAGGTTTTTCTTATGTAAGCAATAGAAATTAGGGTTTTTCTATTTTTTACGTTGGAGAAATCGTTGGAGCTTGCAGAGAAGACAGAGATTGCAGATGGAGATCGATCTACAGATTGCAGTTTCACAAGGATGCAGTTTTTGTCCAGATTGGATTCAGACCATCTAGCCATTTATTTCTGATTATCTGCTATTTATTTGCTGATATGATTAATTGAGAATTTCATATCATTACCTATGTGAAGTGATGCATGTTTTGGACACCAAACCCTAGGCCGATCTGACCTAGCTTTGGTCCAATCTTGTTGGGCCGAACCTATGGTTCTTTGGGGTCTGATCATAGCCCCTTGGATCACTGTTTAAATGACCCAAAATCAATCTACTCCAAGGGTTTAATGGCCCATTGCATGGACCAATTTGGCCCATGCTTCAAAACCTTTTTATGTTAGATTAAAGCAAGACTAGCCCATTTCAGCATTGACTGTTATATGGGTCAAACTACTTTTTGTAGTTTAGCCCATATACCAAGACAAAATTATTAGATAATTTGGTCCATTGATGGGATGATCATGTGTGAGAGTTGTCAGTTAGGAAAGCATTGTAGACAGTCTTTTAAACCAAGTAATAAAAGTACTTCTACTTTTAATATTGTTCACACTAATGTATGGGGGCCATATCATATCCCTTCCATGGGAGGATTCTGTTACTTTCTCTTGTTTGTGGATGATTATACATAATATTCTTGGATATATTTGATAAGATCACGTGATGAGGTTCCTAACTTGGTACAACAGTTCTGCCAGATGGTTCTCACACAATTTGGAGTGAGAACTAAGGCTTTTAAATCAGATAATGCCTGAGAGTACTTTGAGAAGGACCTGACAACGTATCTCTTAGAACATGGTGTAGCTCATCAGAGCAATTGTGCATATACGCCGCAACAGAATGGAGTTGTTGAG
The DNA here is from genome assembly GCF_055504915.1 of Nelumbo nucifera. NCBI lineage: Eukaryota > Viridiplantae > Streptophyta > Magnoliopsida > Proteales > Nelumbonaceae > Nelumbo > Nelumbo nucifera. Next base: position 111,733,091 of record NC_142649.1, on the reverse strand, counting down.
AGGAAAAACAGACACATTGTGGAGGTGGCAAGGAGTCTTATGGTGTGTGCTTCAGTTCTTGTGCAGTTCTGAGGAGATGCAATTCTTACAGTTGTGCATTTGATTAACCGTGTTCCTTTACAGACTTTGGGGTTTAAGGTGCCATTTAGTCTTCTTTTTCCAGATGGGGAGATATTTCATATACCTCTGAGGGTTTTTGGTTGTGTTTCTTTTGTTCACATTCTTGGCCCTCATCGCAAGAAATTGGATCCTAAGGCCAAGAAATGTGTTTTTCTTGGGTATGCTCAGAACCAAAAGGGGTATTGCTGTTATGACCCAGTGTCGAGGAGCAGATTTGTCACTATGGATATTACCTTCTTTGAATCCACCTTCTTCTCGAGTGGTTCTCCTCAGGGGGAGAGTTTTGGAGAGGAGAACTCACAATCTATTCCTCTTCCTGTTTCTTTGGTGCCTCCATCAGTTCAGCCAGCATCTGCATCAGTTCAGCCAGCACTTGCACCTCCAATTTCATTACCTAAGCCACTACAGGCAACCTCACAGAAATATTAGCGCTGGCAAATGATGGTTGACTCCACACATCCTCAACCCACACCACTCTCTATCAGTCCTTCTGAAACTCCAGATTCAGTAGATACAGTAGCATGTATTCCTCTTGAGCCTGAGCCTGCTATGTTTTCTAATGATAATGTTTCTGTCCCAAACACCATTGTTGCAATTGATCCCACTGACCTTAATCTTCCCATTGCACTTCGTAAGGGGAAGAGAAAGTGTACAGCCCACTGCATTTCTCACCATCTTTCCTACAGTGCCTTATCACCCTCCTACCGTGCTTTTCTTTCTTCCCTGGATTCTGTGTCTATGCGTAGGAATGTTACTAAGGCTCTCTCCAAACCTGAGTGGAAAACAACCATGCAAGATGACATGGATGCTTTGGTCAAAAACCAAACTTGGGAAATAGTTGATCTCCCCCCAGACAAGGAGACAGTCGGATATAGATGGATATTCACAGTGAAGCATAAGGCCGATGGCAAGATAGAGAGGTACAAGGCAAGGTTGGTAACAAAAGGGTATACTCAGACCTATGGTGTTGATTATCTGGAAATCTTTGCACTAGTAGCTAAGATGAGTTCAGTTCGTATCCTTTTATCTCTAGCAGCCACCTATTCATGGCCCTTGTTCCAGCTTGATGTCAAAAATGCCTTCCTCAATGGTGATTTACAGGAGGTATATATGGACATTCCAGTAGGCTTTTATGAAAATGTTGGTAAAGGAAAGGTGTGCAGACTCAGAAAATCTCTATATGGACTATAACAATCACCTAGGGCTTGGTTTGACAGGTTCAGAGGGGCACTCATCCGTTTTGGATACACACGGACACAGTCTGTACACCCTCTTTGTGAAGAGGAGAGATGCTCTAGTGTCAATTTTGATTGTGTATGTGGATGATATAGTGGTGACAGGAAATGATCTGGAGAAGATTGATGATCTCAAAAAATCATTGCAGCAAGAATTTGAGATCAAAGATCTTGGTGAGCTCAAATACTTCTTGGGGATTGAAGTTGCAAGATCCAAGCATGAGATCTTCATTTCACAGAAAAAGTATGTACTTGACCTACTACGGGAGACTGGGAAGCTGGGGACCAAACCAGCAGATACTCCTATTGATCCAAATAATAGAATTAATGGTGTGGATGGTGAGTTGGTAAAGGATGTGGGGAGATATCAAAGAATGGTGGGCCGACTGCTGCATTTGTGTATGACACGACCAGATATTTCTTATGTTGTCAGTGTTGTGAGTCAGTACATGCATGAACTTCGAGTTCAGCATTGGGAAGCTATTGGGAGAATACTTGCATATCTGAAAAAGCACCTTGGCAGAGGCATTCTTTTCTCAAATCATGAGAATCTGAAGCTAGAATTCTATACAGATGCAGACTAGGCAGGATGCATAGATGACAGGAGATCTACATCAAGAGTGTACCTTTTTAGGTGGAAACTTGATCTCCTGGAAGAGTAAAAAGCAAGCGGTTATGGCAAGGTCAAGTGCAAAGGCTGAGTATAGATCCATGGCTCATGGAGTCTCAAAACTTCTTTGGGTTAGATCTCTTTTGAGTGAAATTGGGGTGAAAGCAGAGGAACCTATGATGTTATACTGTGACAATCAAGCTGCAATCAAAATTGCCTACAATCCAATTCAGCATGATAGGACAAAACACATTGAAGTTGATAGACACATTATAAGAGAAAGGGTAACAACCGAAGAAGTTTGTTTGCCTTATGTCTCTTCAGAGTTTCAGCTGGCTGATGTTCTTACTAAAGGGGTGGCAAAGAACAAGCTTGAACATGATCTATGCAAGTTGGGAATGAAGGGATGAGAGATCCATCATATGGATGGCCGAAGCCTGCAAGAAGGTTGGGCGAAATTTCAAAAATTTCTCTCTCCCATGTGGGAATTGCGATCCCTGTTTTAGAAAACTGCATTTTCAATGATCAATCGTGAAACCAAACCGAACCAGATCTGAAACCAAAAGGGAGTAGAGGGATATACATGATACGGAGTAATAGTAAAACCCCAATGAAGGTGTTCACGCCCAAGGAGAAGACCAAAGACTGCTTCCAACGAAGATGACACGGTGCGAGGTGAAGCAGAATCAGCAGAACGGTTCTTTAGCAAGAACCGAATTCTTCAGCAAGAATATGATGGAGGGCTGGTGCGCACGACTTCAGATTGCATTTTCTAGCAAAGGGCAATATCAAGAACTGTTCTTGATCACTCCCACTGGTGGAGATCGAACTAGGTGGGACGGCAAGAGCAAGAACAAGAGCAGAAGACAGAAGCAGTCGAACTGTATATTGTCTTCTCTCTTAATTCAGCAGACTATCTTTGATTTCTGTTGTATCTCTGTAGGTTCGCCCTGCTCTCCTATTTATAGCCTTAAAAAGAGGTTATAATCTCATTAGGAGTATCCTAATCCAAATCTTTTATTTGGATCTGGACTCTCTTTAAGAGATAAGGATAATCCCTTATCTTATCTGCAGATAAAGATCAGCCCTCCTAATCTAATTAGGAGTTTCCTTATCCAAATCTTTATTTGGATCTAGACTCTCTGAGTAGATAGGGATAATCCCTTATCCTATCTGTTGATCTAAATCCCAGAACCGCCCTCTTTTAATTAATCTCATTAAGCCAGTTCGAATTGGGCTTTAGGCCCATTAAGTCCATCTACTCACTTACCCTCCAAACTGCTGCCCAGTTGGATATCCTTGTATGGCGTGGGACCCAAACATTGATCTACACATCAGCCACATGGGTTCAGCCCAGCCTCTGTTACAAGGCCTAGCCGAATTCACTGTAGGAGACAGTGAACCCCTGAGTCCATCACCATGGGCTCTTAATGGGCCCAACATTTACACTAAATGGTCCCTGGGTCAAGCCACCTTATAAAAACCCAAGGACTGTGGGCAGATGCAAGATTAACCCATCAGGTATTACCCTCAATGATTTTACACTTAACCTCTCAGCCCATAATGATCAAACACGGCCCGACAAGAGAGGACCTCTCCCTCGGCTGCAAGGTACAATGATGCACTCTCTACTCACATGGATCCCGGGAATTAAAACCTTTTGCAAAGATTTTGAAACCATAATATATATATGTATATTTCTATATAAATATATTTTGCAAAACAAATTTCAACGGTTGAAATCGACTGCTAGCAGTTTTGGTTTCTATCAGAGAGAGTGCATCCCCGATCATTCACTTTGTCCGACAAAGGGGTTGATCATGTCACTATGATCACCCACTCAGATGAATTCTCAAACTGTCCCAACATACCCAGGTTTTGACCCCCTCTAACGATCTCACTGATTGGCATATCAAAGACAGCCCAATCCGACACCTAGTGTAGTATCATAATCGAGTCTAGGGGTCAGGTGTAACATTCCAATTTTGCCCATCTATCTCTAAGGTCCAGGGTAATACTGGAATTTTGGTTCGGTTCAGGGTTTCAAGAAAACCCACACTGCATGTACCTCAGGTCTCACCCTGGCAGTTGAGACAAGCCACCCCAACCAACTTGGCAACACATCAGTGTCAGCCTTGGCAAGATAAATCTCCCCAGATCTATCCTACGGCTATGAAGATTCTAAACTAACACGAGTCTCATATGTGTCCAGTTTAAGGGTATTACACAGAAACACACCATAATAACATGAATCAAATATGTATTTTATTCATTTACATTAAATGTCATAATGTACATCATTCTGATTGGAACTAAGGGCATAGACTGTCTAACAGGGAATGTGTGACATTTACTCCCAACTTAAGAGGGAGTGTTGAACATTAATCAGTTCTATGATGTTTTTCTGAGTAGATGTTTTATGTTAGTTGTTAGATAGGAGGTGGGAACCATAGTAGTTATGTGAGCCTTGCGTCCAAGGCAAGATGGCAAAAAGAACATTTACAGGCAAGTCTAAAAGAAGTACAAGCACACTTGACCTTATACATACTGATGTATATGGTTCCATGAATTTTAGGACACGGAACCAACACTATTATTTCATAACTTTCACCGATGATTATTCTCGATATGGTTACATGTACCTAATGAGACATATGTCTGAATCCTTGAAAAGTTCGAGTTTAGACAAGAAGTCGAAAAACAGTTGGAGAGACAAATCAAAACCCTTCGATCAGATCGAGGAGGTGAATATCTCTCTGACGAATTCAGAAACTACTTAAAGGACAATGGGATTATATCACAGTTGTCTCCTCCTGCTACACCACAATTAAACAGTGTGTTAAAAGAGATAATTGAACTCTATTAGATATGGTCCGATTACTACTCGTCCATTCAGAGTTACCCATATCCTTTTGGGGGCATGCATTAGAGACTACAATTTAGGTGCTAAATAGGGTTCCAACCAAATCGGTTCCTAAGACTCCTTATGAGCTATGAGCCAGCAAGAAACCAAGTGTAAGACACTTGAAAATACGAGTTGTCCAACACACGTCAAAAGGACAAATGCGGACAAATTGAAATCCAAACCAATCGTTGCCTATTTGTAGGCTACCCCAAGGTCTCCGTAGGGTATCTATTCTATGACCCATGATAACAAAAATTGTTTGCTAGTTGAAATGCCTACTTCTTGGAGGAGAATTACATCCTAAACAATCACCATCAGGAAGTTGTTCTTGACGAAGAGAGCTCAGGAGTAATAGGAGATAACCCATAGATTCCAGATAATAATATCCAACTTAGAAGATCTACCCAGGTTTCTAGACCTCCCGTTCGTTATGCGATGATCAAAAAAGTTACTTGATGAAAGTTGCGAATAGTAAGGAAGATCTCGTGACTTATACGGAAGTTATGTTGGACGTATACTCCCTGAAGTGGGTAGATGCCATGAAAGTCGAAATGAACTCGATGAAACCCAACGAAGCCTGGACTCTGGTAGACCCACCCCTGGGGTGAAAGCAATCAGTTGCAAATGGATATACAAGAGAAAGAAGGGCCATGATGGAAAGGTTGAGACCTATAAAGCTCGACTTATAGCGAAAGGGAAAACTCAGAAAGGAGTCGACCATGAGGAGACATTTTCACCGGTGGCCATGCTCAAATCCATAAGGATACTATTAGCCATAGTTGTACACTACAACTAAGAAATTTGGCAAATGGATGTCAAAACTACATTCTTGAATGGAGATCTTACTGAAGATATCTATATGCAATAGCCACAAGGCTTTGTTGCCAAGGGTCAGGAACACATGGTGTGTAAGCTGAATAGATCCATTTATAGGTTGAAGCAAGCTTCCAGAAGCTGGAACATTCGATTTGATGCAACAGTCAAATAGTTTGATTTTGAGTAGAATCCAGGTGAACCCTGTGTTTACAAAAAGATAGTGGGAGATAAGGTTACGTTTATGGTTCTGTATGTATACAAGATTCTACTCATTGAGAATGATGTAGAATGTTGACTATGGTGAAGGTATGACTTTCAAAGCAATTCTCCATGAAAGATCTTGGAGAAGCCTCTTATATCTTGGGAGTTCAACTCTAATAGAGATAGATCGAAGAGGATAATTGGATTATCCTAATCTACTTACATTGACAAAATCGTCAACAGATACAACATGTAGAACTCCAAAAAGGGGTTTGTTCCTTTTAGGCATGGAGTCACTCTCTCCAAAGGAATGTCACCTAAGACCCCTGAGGAGATAGAGGACATGAGAGAGGTTCCCTATGCCTCAATCATAAGGAGTATCATGTATGCTATGTTGTGTGCTCGGCCAAACAAAGTACCTATGGAGGACTAAAGACTATTGTCTTATCTTCGATGGTAGCTCACTATAGATGGTCGGTTATACTGATGCTGACTTCCAACCTAACCCATATGATAGAAAGTCTATATCTAAATACTTTGGGACCCTGTGTAGCAAGAAAAATAGTCCACAGCTAAGGCCAAGCACATTGTCGTAAGTGAAGCTACCTAATAAGTAGTATGGATGAAGAAATTCGTCATAGAATTTGGAATCCTACCATATCACCCATTCCACTATTGTGTGACAATACTGGATCTATGGGAGATTGTTAGTAAAGGGAACATCCAGATTCAAAAGGTAGCATCAACAGAGAATGTGGCAAACCCATTGACTAAGCCACTGACATAGAAAGTGTTTGAGAAACACATAAAAAGTATGGAACTGAGGCTTGTACCCAATTGGACCTAAGTGCAAGTGGGAGCTATTAGATAGTGTATGTCCTTAGCTCCAATCAGATTGATGTACAGATACATTTATTATAAATGAATAATAGTACATATGGTTTCATGTTGATATTGGTATGTTTCTGTGTAATTACCCATTAAACGGGCCACTTATGAGACTCGACTTAGTTTAGAATGTTCTCAACCGTTGGATAGACTTCGGGAGTTTATCCCACCAAGGCTAACACTGATGTGCTACCAAAGAAGTTGGGGCAGCTTGTCTCAGCTGTTAGGGTTAGACCTGAAGCGGATGCAGTGTGCTTGGATGAAACACTGAACCCGAATCATTTTCTAGCTATATCCTGAACCTTGGAGATTGATGGGCAAAACTGAAAAGTTACACATAACCCCTAGACTTGATTATGGTACTACACTAAGTGATCAGGTTGTCTTTGATATGCCAATCAGTAAGATCCACCAAGGGTCAAAACCTAGGTATGTTGGGGCAGTCTGAGAATTCACTTGAGTGGGTGATCATAATGATAGGATCGGCCCCTTTGTCGAACAAAGTGAATGATAGGGCTTACATTCTCTTTGATGGAAACCTAAACTACCGGCTATGGATTTCAACTGTCTGAAACTTAGTTTTGCAAAATATATTTATATGATATATATATTAATGTTTTATGAAAAATGTCTGCAAAAGGTTTTAATTCCTAAGATCCATCCAAGTAGAGAGTATGACACTGCACCTCGCAGCCAAAGAAGAGGTCCTTCCCTATCAAGCAGTGTGTGATCATTATGTGCCGAGAGGTTGAGTGTAAGAGACCATTACAAGGTTGATTACCTAATGGGCTTTATCTTACTAAGTCCATTATCCTTAGGTCTTCATAGGATGGTTGAATTCAATGATCATTTAGGTGTAAATGTTGGACTCATATTGAGCCCATAGTGATGTACTCAGAAGTTCATTGCATTTAGTAGTGAATTTGGCCAAGCCTTTTCACAGAGGTTGGGCCAAACCCATGTGGACTTATGTGAGGTCATTATGGGAAGGCTTGGCCAAATTCACTAGGTTGGGCCCATGTGAAAAGGCCAAATTCACTAGGTTGGGCCTATCAGTTATAAGGCTCACAACCTAAGGCCAAATTCACTAGGTTGTGAGCCTTATAACTGATAGGCCTAAGGCCCATAATTAAGCTAGTACATGACAACTAAGTTGTCATGTGCCATGGGGCGAATCTGGGTTTGGATCTAGGTATGGAGCACCTAATCTTATAAGAAGATAAGGTATATCTCTAATTAGAGTCCAGATCTGATTTAGATCTGGATTATCTCTTAATTAGATTAGGAGATAACTCCATAAGAGATTATAAAAGAGAAGGGGGCGGACAGTCCAAGACAACTTCAGATTTTTGCAGTTTCTAGTTCTCTCTACACCCATTTGTCTCCCAGTTCTTTCCCAATTCAACATCAGCTATCTGGGACTAATTTAGATCAGTTTTCCTCTTATTTTTGCAGAAAAATTCAGGGAATATCAGGCTCATCATCCTCAGTTTGCTCCAAGCAATTGGATCTCAGTTTTGCTGAAAACTGTGTTGTTGAATCAGCTTCACCTATACATTGCGCCATATTCAACTGATGCTGGTTTTAGGACTGATTTGGGCGTGAACTTCCACCTTGGGATCTGCGTTTGTGGTATCCATATCAAGTACAAATCTCCCTCTTTGTTTGGTTTCAAATTTGGTCTGATTCAGTGCAAGACCAATCCTGAAAAATACAGTTTTTCAAAACATAGGGAATTCGATTCCCATAAGGATTAGAAAATTTTTGAAATTTCGCCCAGCCATCCATATGATGGATCATAACCCTTCCAACAAAACTTTGCAGTTCCTCTCCATTCAGATAGTCCGAAAGGTAGCTGCAAGAATCATGCGCCACACCAACTTGCCATTGCTAGGAAGTCCCTCCACATACCAGCCTTTTAAGAAATCTAAGATGGTTTTAGGGAAGAACTAACTTATACTCAGATTTCCAAGGAAATGACCCAAAGAAAAATCATCTTTCCTTTCCTTCTCCACATTGCAAAGTAGACAGTTTTGGGAGGTGATCTGAATGCCTCTCCTGTTCAGTTTGTCTTTTGTTAGACAGTTGCCCAACACTACTTTCAAAACCAGGAAAGAGACCTTTGGAGGTACTTCACTACCCCAAACTTTATGAGGAAAAGATGAACCACACAGGCTGAGGTGTTGCATCATAAACTTAACAGAAGAAAACCCATTTGCATCCCACCACCAAATTCTACCATTACTCTCAGAGGCAATGGGCTGGTATTGCTGCAACCAGTATAATAAAAATCATAACTTTATTGCCTAGTCAAAAAGGCTCCTTCCGAAAGTGGGGTTTCAAACACAATTAGAGTGAGAGGCTTAGAGCCACCATTAGAGAATAATTGTGCAATTGTGGCATCTTGTTGGTGGCAGCATAAAAGAAGCTGGGGTATGCTTCAACCAAAGGATTATCACCACACCAATTATCCTGCCAAAACCTTACCATTACCCAGTTTGATATAAGTGCCTTCAAGCAAATGAGATTGGATTTTCTGTATACCCTTCTAAACAGCTATATTAGAGGTTCTGACATCATGATTTGTATCTTAACCTCTCTCAAATCATATTTACCTGTAACCAAAAAGTTCCCACCAACTGTTTCTTTTAGCAATGAATCTCCAATGTCATTTGCTTAATAAGGCAGTGTTCATGTCTCTTATATGATAGATGCCCAATCCCCCCTTCTGTTTAGGAGAGAAAATACTGGCCCAGTCCACTAGGTGGATCTTTTTATTTTCTTTCCACCCTTTCCACAAAATCTCTTCGAATCTTTTCCAAGCCGCTAGCAACTCTAGTAGGGCCCGAGATAGATAATGGTTAGGGAGGCTTGAAAGAGAACTTTTGATGAAAGTTGGTTTTCCACCCTTAGAAAGATACCTTGCCTTCCAAGAGGAGAGTCTTTTATGGCACCTCTGATTACTGGGTCCTAGATAGAACAGGAGGAACAATTGGCACCAAGGGGCAGCTCGAGGTAAGTAATTGGGAGTTGGTACACCGTACACCTTGCAGCCCAAGACATTAGACGAACTATGAATATTATGAACCAGCTACTTTATGCATAAGGAATAAAAGAGAACCTTGGAGAGTATTGGAAATACCAGGACACTTTGTACCTAGGAGCTTAATTTACATCCTCAAATCTTATTCTTAAAAGTGAAAAGAAAAAGAATGTTTCTTTCACCATTGAACATGAGTGTAAAATCCAGGATCAAACTCTTATTTACAAGTTGAAGAGGAGGATTTTATGCCTCAAGCCACCAGCTTGTCCTAGGTTAGGCACTTTCTTAGAGTAGTAGTTCAAGCCATGAATGCCACCTTGGAAGGGACCTGGGGATCCAAAATATGAGCAAAAGAAATATTTCCAAGCAGTGTGTGTGATCTCCTAAAGAAAGAACAAACCATGAAACTTTCAGATTGGTCCCATGACCAAGTCCTAGGATGCCAATAACACCTAGAGATCCATCTTGCAGTAGTATTAAACTACACCTGCTTTATCAATTGTATTAGTATACAAGGCCAAGAACACCTCATCTATCACACCATAATCAGCCTCCATCTCCCAATCCATGTTCCATATATGGTTCCTTCAGTAAAGATGTGAGCCTATCCAATGGCTTTCCACATCAAACTCCCATAGGAAGTTTGGACTTCGTCTGGCTCCTGTCCCAGCTGCCTTGTATCTTTTCCTTTGTTGATAACAAGAAAACATTATTAAAAATGATCAAAAGGTAATACGAGGAGAGAAAAGAAGAAAACTCAAGGATCTAAATGAGATCATGAGGAGCCACACCCCAGCCTCGCATTGATGACCTCCCAACTTTCAGAGTGAATGATTGCATGAAATTACATTGATTCTAAAATTATGGGTACCAATAGGAGGCATCTTCATCTTTTTTCTGAGGATCTTCAGAATTACCATTGTGTGCAATTTGCCTCCATTCAAATCTGACTAATGAATAATCCCTTTGCATTTGTGGGTTAATGAAAAAACCAAGTATTCTTGTCCTGTTCTTTTAGTTAAAACAGTTTCTCTTGTTTGTCTTCAAGGAACCTCTTAATTGCATGTTGTTTTACTCCTCCCTCTATACTGACATATTAAAGGAATAACATTAAGATCTACCCCCAAATCCCCACCTATCACATGCATCTTCAGCTATCCTCAAAGGAGAAAAACACAAGCACCCAATTTAACTCTATGAGAGTATGATCTGATCACTATGTTTCACTCTCTAATGATCACATTAGTCAGTATTCCTCTAGACATCTCCAATGTCTGACAAAGAGTTACTGAAATGGTTAGTAGATCAATAATTTCCGGGAAGAATCCCTTATTACTCCAGCATTCCCTTCTTCTGAGACAGTATGTCCATAAAACCACAGATCCTTTAAAACCAAGAGTCCGCTCATTGGAGCATTAGCTTCTGAGACAGTAACAGATATTGCATGAGTATCAAAAAGTGGCCATAATTTTGAGTTACAAAAATGCACTCAACAGAAAAAGGCGGTTCTCTATCTCCTATTAGTTAGAACAAGCAGCAAACACGAGGACGGAGACAAAGTCATGCATATGTTCATAACATCTCCAACATACTGATATTCCTCTAAGAAACCCTCCAGCAAAAAATTCGTCGCTTTGTAGGGTAGGAATCTCTGGCAATTCTTTTTGACAGAAAGAAGTAGGGCTACTAGCCACACAGACTAACACCTTGAACAATGATGGCCAAAAGCATTTCAAGACCTAGACAGTAGTCCTCAACCTCACAGGAAACACAGACATCTCCAATGCTATCAAGAAACAAGATAGAATCCTTACTTTTTAAATCTTTATAATCTCCTAAAACCTAGGTTCTAGGTCAAACCAGACTTCCAAATTCAACAGAAAAAAGGCACAGGCTGATCCCAGAAGGACTGAAAGAGGATACCAAATAAAATCAAGGAAAATCAATGACAAATAGGCCATTAAACTTACCACAGAACTTTACAAAATACAAGATACGGTTTGAGAAAAATGGATAAAAGAAGAATATTTGAACTCCTCTAGCAGGCAAAAGCTGTACTTATCAATCTAGAAGACCAACTATTTTAGTTAAGGCCTTACTTGCTTCTAATTATTAACAGTATAAATTCAATTTTTTGGTTGGGAACGAGCAATAGCCATCCATTAGTAATGGCATATTCCTTTAATTTTCTCTTTTATTCCATCAATCCATGCTTCTAAACTCACTAGACTATCTATATATGAATCCCCAGGTTCCCACAAATTTTCTCTTTTTTTTTATTAGTAAACATGTATTTTATTAAATTTCAGATTGTAAACAGTTTATACAACTTGATGATGGGACTGTTGATCCCTTTAATCACTCTGTTCTATCTCTCATTACAGTGCAGCCCAAAATAGTTGCTTTCTCAATGCCCCCTGTTTTGCTAAAACATCAGCTAGCCCATTTGCACTTCTTCGAACCCATTTAAATTCAGCCTCAACCTCCTTTGCAATCTTTTCCACTTCCCTAATCACATGTTTAAACGTCCACGGGGTATGGCTGTTGTTTGCTGCCCAGGAAATTACTATTTTTGAGTCCCCTTCATGAAGGGATGAGAGATCCATCATATGGATGGCCGAACCTTGCAGGAAGGTTGGGCGAAATATCAAAAATTTCTCTCCCATGTGGGAATCACATTCCCTATTCTAGAAAACAGCATTTTCAAGGATCAATCTTGAAACCAAACCGGACCAGATCTAAAACCAAAAGGGAGTGGAGGGATATACCTGATACAAAGTAATAATAACCTCCAATGAAGATGTTCATGCCCAAGGAAAAATCCAAAGACTGCTTCCACCGAAGATGACACGGTGCAGGATGAAACAGAATCAGTAGAACGGCTCTTCAGCAAGAACTGAATTCTTCAGTAAGAATGTGATGGAGGGCTAGTAAGCACGACTTCAAATTACCTTTTCTACCAAAAGGTAATATCAAGAACCTTTCTTGATCACTCCCACAAGTGGAGATCGAACCGGTATGGCAGCAAGAGCAAGAGAGAAGGAGACAGTGCAGTCAAACTGTGTTGTCTCTCTCTGGAAATCAGCAGTCAGTCAGATGATTTCTGTTGTGTACTGAGGGTTCGCCCTGCTCTCCTATGTATAGCCTAAAAGAGATGTTCTCCTAATCTCATTAGGAGTTTCCTAATCAAAATCTTGTATTTGGATCTGAACTCTCTTTAAGAGATAAGGACAATCCCTTATCTTATCTGCAGATAAAGATCAGCCCTCCTAATCTAATTAGGAGTTTCCTTATCCAAATCTTTATTTGGATCGGGAATCTCTGAGTAGATAGGGATAATCCCTTATCCTATCTGCTGATCTAAATCCCAGAACCGCCCTCTTTTAATTAATCTCATTAAGCCAGTTCGAATTGGGCTTTAGGCCCATTAAGTCCATCTACTCACTTACCCTCCAAACTGCTGCCCAGTTGGATATCCTTGTATGGCGTGGGACCCAAACATTGATCTACACATCAGCCACATGGGTTCAGCCCAACCTCTGTTACAAGGCCTGGCCGAATTCACTATAGGAGACAGTGAACCCCTGAGTCCATCACCATGGGCTCTTAATGGGCCCAACATTTACACTAAATGGTCCCTGGGTCAAGCCACCTTATAAGAACCCAAGGAATGTGGGCAGATGCAAGATTAACCCATCAGGTATTACCCTCAATGGTCTTATACTTAACCTCTTAGCCCATAATGATCAAACACTGTATGACAAAAGGGGACCTCTCCCTTGGCTGCAAGGTACAGTGTTGCACTCTCTACTCACATGGATCCCGGGAATTAAAACCTTTTGCAAACATTTTGAAACCATAATATATATATATATATATGTATATCTCTATATAAATATATTTTGCAAAACAAATTTCAACGGTTGAAATCGACTGCTGGCAGTTTTGGTATCCATCAGAGAGAATGCATCCCCGATCATTCACTTTGTCCGACAAAGGGGTTGATCCTGTCACTATGATCACCCACTCAGATGAATTCTCAAACTGTCCCAACATACCCAAGTTTTGACCCCCTCTAAGGGTCTCACTGATTGGCATATCAAAGAGATCCAAATCTGACACCTAGTGTAGTATCATAATCGAGTCTAGGGGTCAGGTGTAACATTCCAGTTTTGTCCATCTATCTCCAAGGTCCAGGGCAATACTGGAATTTTGGTCTGGTTCAGGGTTTCAAGAAAACCCACACTGCATGTACCTCAAGTCTCACCCTGGCAGCTGAGACAAGCCACCCCAACCAACTTGGCGGCACATCAGTGTTAGCCTTGGCAGGATAAATCTCCCCAGATCTATCCAACGACTGTGAAGATTCTAAACTAACACGAGTCTCATATGTGTCCAGTTTAAGGGTATTACACAGAAACACACCATAATAACATGAATCAAATATGTACATTATTCATTTACATTAAATGTCATAATGTACATCATTCTGATTGGAGCTAAGGGCATACTCTGTCTAATACTTCCAACTCAACATGTCTGTATCCTAACTGTTTGGCTAACTTTAACCCTTGAAGTAATGCCAAAAGTTCAGCCTTCAATGAGTTTCCGATGCCAATCGATCCTGAGAATATACCCAATATCCTCCTTTCAGAATTTCTGAATACTCCTACTCCTGAATAAGGGTGTAAACGGATTGAATTTGAATCAGATCAGGCAACATCCGAATTCGAATCTGATTAGAAAATCCGATATTCGAATTCGATTCGATTCAAATTCGACTAATTAATTATTTTAATTAATAAATATATAAAATAAATATTTTATTGATATAAAGTACATAAATATAAAGGTGTAAATCAGGTCGGGCCGCCCACGAGCCATGCCGGCTGGGGGTTCGAGGTCCACGGCATGGCACAGCCCACGGGGCCCGTAGCGGGCCGAGCACAGCCTGCTCGGAATATAGTTGTTGCCCCTTCAACTTTTTGGGGGGGTTTAAAGAAATACCCCCCAACAACAATAAACAGCCATATAAGGGGGGTATTTGTGTATTTTGCTTATGGGGGGTTGAAAAAATTACATAAATGCCCCCCAACAGCTATATAACAACTAGTTTAGGGGGGCTTTTCGGGTAAAGTTATAAATAACTCTACAATGACCAAAATGCCCCTCCCAACAACTAAATAACAACTAGTTTTTGGGGTATTTTGGGCAATTGAATTATGTTCAATTCCTATAAATAGCCCTATCCTCCACCATTCTCATCACACCAATTCAACAATTCTCTTAATCTCTTCTCTCTCTCTCATACTCATACATTCTCAATTCTTTTTAATTTGAGTAATTCTGATTAGCTGATTGTCTGATTCTGCATTCTCCAATTCTCAAGTCTCAACTTTATTGAAGTTTCAACTTTCAACAAGAAGAAGGCTTGCTCAACCAGCTCAAGTATCTCAATTTGGAAAGCTTGGGTGTTGAAAGGCTTCAACCGTTAAAAATCAAGTTGGGATTTTGAACCGGTAATCCGAGTAAGTTGAATTAGATTAATTTTTATCATTTTAGAATTAAAAAAAAAATGGCGGACTCTTCTGAAAACCAATTCCCCAACATGTTCACCATTGATGATATTCAATCGCATCTTAATAGTGTTAGCACTGATGCGATTGATGTCGATGGAAGTGGAACTTTCACCCCCAGTACTAATACTAGGGGAAAAAGGAGGGCCTCTAAGTTGAGTAGCCCGGTTTGGAAAATTTTCAAAGTAGAGGATATTAAGGGGAAGGGGAAAAGGGACATTTGCCAAAAATGTAGGAAGGACTTTAATTATTGTAGCAAGGGTGGTACAGGTCATTTGAGCAGACATCTACTCACACATGAGAAAGAAGAAGATGAAGGGAGAGAAACAACTCAAACACAAATTGGGAGGGGGAGTAGTTTCGGTACTTTTAAATATTCACAAGAAAAAAGGAGACAACTTGCTAAGTATATTGTACATGCAGAACAACCATTTATACTAGCTGAAGATCCAAAGCCTGAAAAATGGTTGCATAATTACGTAAACCCACAATATAAAAATGTTTCTAGGAATACTATTAGGTCGGATGCTTTAAAAATTTTTTATTCATATAAACAAAATTTAATTTCTTTGTTAACAAATCTTAATTCTGAAGTTGCAATTACTTCGGATGTTTGGACATCCAAATTTAATATAAGTTATATTTGTGTTACCGGCCATTTCATTGATGAAAATTGGATTTTGAATAAAAGAATTTTAAGTTTTACTAGACTAGAATGGCAACATACTGGCCCAGCTATTGCTGCAAGTATTTTAAATACTTTGCATGCTTATGGAATTATTTTTTATTCATTTTGATAATGCCAGCAACAATGATTCTGCAATAAATATTTTAAAATCTCAATTAAGACCATGCTTAAATGGTAAATTATTTCATATTATATGTGCATGTCACATCTTAAATTTATGTATTCAAGATGCCTTGAATATTATTTCTACTCATATTTCAAAAATTAGAAATTGTATTACATATATAAAAAGTTCAGGGGCAAGAAAACAAGAATTTAAATATTTATGTCAAAATTATGGTTTAAAATATAAACATTTTATATTAGATGTAAAGCATAAGTGGAATTCTACCTATGCTATGTTAGAAAGTTGTATTTCTCATAAACAAATTCTTACTGATTTTTATAATTCAAAAATGCCTAATGATATTTGAGGAAGACTGGGAAATGGCAGTCTGTATAAAAAATTTTTTAAAACATTTTTACGATGCAACTAATGAATTATCTGAAATTTATTATCCAATTAGTTGTAATTTACCTTGTTAATTAATAGTAATTAGTGATTGTTTTGCAAAATATAGAAATAATCCACGATTTCAATGTATTGTTGAAATAATGGAAAATAAATTTAAAAAATATTGAGAGAACATTTCTCCTCTTTATTGTTTAGCTACAATATTAAACCCTAGGATTAGGAAAGATGGTTTAGATATTTTACTTGAATCATATTGTGAAAATATGAATATTGATATAGGAAATAAAAAAGAAGAAATTAATAATTTATTATTTGAAATGTACAGTTTATATGAATCTGAAGTTGTAGGAATTGTACAGCATCTTCTATTTCTGACCTTGAGCCCAGTAATAGAAGAGAAAAACTTTTTTATTTAATAAGTAAAAGGCAGAAATATGCTACTTCTACAACAAGTTCATTTATTGAACTTAATTTTTATTTACAAGCACTTTTTTCTAATTTAGGTGAAGGATCAAATAATTTTGATATTTTAGCCTGGTGGAGTGAACATTCAAAAATTATCTAGTTCTCGTCACCATGGCATGTGATCTACTAACCCCTCCGGTGTCTACAGTTCCATCAAAGTCTTGTTTTAGTGCAGGTACTAGGGTGCTGGATGACAAAAGAAGATGCGTGAACGATGAAAGCATAGAGATGTGCATCTGCTTCAAGGATTGGCTAGATGCAGAAGATAGATTACAAGACAAAGGAGTGCATGATACTACACCGGATATTTCACCCGAAGCAGATGATGAAAGTCATGAATCATGATTCATGAATTTGACTTGTATAGAATTTTTTATTTTTCTCAAATTATTGTAAATTTTTTTAATTTTATTTAATTTATTTGATTTTTTTAATTTCTAACAATGTAATTTTGTATTTTCAATTTGTAACTATATTGTATTTTTATATTTTATTAATTTATTCAATTTTCATATTTCATTCATCTAAGTATCCAATGATCCAATCATTGTATTTGTAATTTGTACCATTCAAAATTAAATGAAATAAAATTCCTATTTTTCTTCCGATTTGTTATTCCATCATTCTTATTTCAATTTGGTTAAGTTTTTTTTTCATTTATGTGTTAGATAACTTAGATTTCTCATTTCTTAATTTTTTAAATAGTTCCCGATTCCCAAAGTTTAAAGGAAAGTTAAATATTTTAGTTTTACAATTTTACTTAGAAAAGAAATCAAAATTTTCAAAAAAAAAAACAAAAAAGTAAAAAAAGTGTAGCCCGGTTCAACCCAGGCCTGCAGCACGGCACTGGCCCGCACGGGCCTAGGCCGTGGGCCATGCTAGGCCAACCCCCAAAATTTCCATCGGGAAGGGCGGCACGGCTCACCTTTTGCGCGGGCCGCCCACGGGACGTGTCTTGCCCGCCCGACACAGCCTAGTTTACACCTTTACATAAATATATAAATTATTTATATAACTTAATTATTATATATAATATTTTATATATTATAAGAACTAAATAACCGGGATATCTCGCCGAGCTACCCTTACTACACCTTGGAAGGCTATACATGGTATTCTCCCTCGCTTCCTCAGATTCATCAGGTATGATGCTTGCTCTAGTAATGCTATTCTGTTCTGGGAGGATATTTGGGTGGGTACTCAACCCCTCAAAGATTGTTTCCCCTCCCTCTATTCCCTTTCCCTTCACAAACATGAGCCAATTGCAACTTTTCTCCCGAGCCCGTTAAACCCCTTATCTTTAAAATGGGACTTTGGGTTTCGTAGAGGGTTAAGGGATGGTGAGTCAAGTTGTGTTATTGAGCTAATTCATTTACTAGAATCCGTTTGCTTGGACCCCACTTCTTCTTATCAAAGGGTTTGGACTCCTCTTCCAAAAGGTACTTTTACTTGCTCTTCTTTTCTAAAATCCCTCAGTTCTAACCCCATTTCCCAAGGATTCCCTGTCAAAGAAGTCTGGGTGCGACCTATTCCCCTAAAAATTGTTGTATTCTGCTGGGAAGTCTTCTATGGGAAAATCAATACTTTGGAAAACTTACAGAAAAAGAGACCCTCTCTTTGTCTTCCCCCAAATTGGTGTTCCTTGTGTAAGGCCGAGAATAAGGACTGTTTCCATTTGTTGATCTCCTGCTCCTTTGCTACAGCTATATGGAGGTGGAGCCTTTGTTTATTTGGAGGTAGGTGGTCTATGCCTTCTGATTTAAGCTTGTTATTCAACCCATCTGTCTTTGTTTGGCACACTAGAAGAGGTAAGGTCATGTCAAAATGTGTCAGGGCAGCCACTCTGTGGACTCTTTGGGAGGAAAGGAATGCAAGAATTTTCTTAGAGAAGGAAAGAGGGTTAGATGAAATGAAGGATTATATCCTAACAAGAGCAATCCATTGGCTGAAAACTGTGGATATCTTTGATGACTTGTGGAGGAATTGGCTAGTAATGGCTAACACTTCAACAAAGAAGGATAGAATTCTATCATAATGGGTTCCGCTTTTGGAAGGTGTCATCAAGCTGAACTTTGATGGAAGCAGCCAAGGCAACCCCGGGCCTTCAGGTATAGGGGGTATCCTGAGAAATAAGGACAGCAACATAATTTCCCTATTCTCAGGACTGGTGGGAGTGGGGGATTCCACAAGGGCAGAAATCCTTGCTGCAGTACAAGGAATTCAGATCGCCAACCAGCTTGGGGTGGAGCATCTCCTAGTTGAAGGGGACTCTCAGGTGGTAACAAGGTGGCTCCTAAACTTGGATACCACCATTTGGGGCTACAAAGATCTCATCAAAAAAGTGGTTAACCAACAATATGAGAGTTGAGGTAAAATGGGTTAGTAGGTCTGCTAATTCTTTAGTTGATGCTTTAGCCAAACAGGGGGTTTCTAGGGAAGATCTTTTTTGTGCTTCTTTATAAGTTGTTATTAATTTGGAAATCTGTACTTAACTAGCCCAGTGAGGTTGCAACTCGTGCCTTTCCTTGGGGACTTTGTACTATTGTCTATTGTTGATTAAAAAAATTATTTCAATTATCAAAAAAAAAGAACTAAATAATCGGTCGAATTCAGATATTTATCGAATCGAATCAGATCATATCCGAATTCAAATCCGATTAACTATTCGGTATGAATAGTATATCCAAATTCGACCGATTAGATATTCGAATTATCCAAATTCAATTCGATTATTCGAATATCGAATTCGAAATCAGATTTTCGAATACCGTTTACACCCCTACTCCTGGAATGCCCGGATTTCCAAAGGAGCTCCCATCAAAATTCAGTTTCACTTTATTGCCTTCTAGTGGTTTCCACTCCAACCTTACTTTATCTCTTACTCTCAATTACTGCGCTACTTTAGACCAGGTTCTTAGAATGTCTATGACTGAGAAGACTTGAAAGCCATCCAAGGGTTTTACCCAATGAGCTACTTTCACCTTGATGTTATCAATCACTTCCTCTATTGTTCTGCTTTTTCCCAAGAAAATCTTGTTATTGAGAAAACTTGAAAGCTATCCGAGGGTTTTACCCAATAAGCTACTTTCACCTTGATGCTATCAATCACTTCCTCTACTGTTCTACTTTTTTCCAAGAAAATCATGTTATTCCTCTCTTCCCATATTACCCAACAAATTGCTGTCTTTGTTGCTTTCCACATTACCATCCCTCTTTTCTTTCGTTGTCTCAAGAAGTCACAGTTGAAGTCTTGCCACATCTCGAGGGGGAACCCACCTGCAGCCAAAGAGAGTAAAAAGAATTCCCAAATTCAAAGCACAAAAGAACAGGATATCAATAAATGAGATAGGGTTTCACCACTTTCCTTACACAAAGAGCACACATGAGGAGAAAGGCAAATGTATGGCCTTCTTCTCTGTAGCATATCACAAGTGTTTACCTTGCCAAGGAACATTTCCCAACAGAAGGCTTGAATCTTCAAGGGAATAGGCTTGCACCAAATTTCTTTCACAGGGAAATCCCCACCTAGGGGGTTGGGGGAAGAAAGTACTTTGAAGAAAGAAGAGCAAGAAAAGAGACCGTCTGGAGAGCCTACCCAAATTCTAGAATCTTCCAGCGAAGGGTCCAAGTGGATTTGCCCTAGAAGGTCTAGAAATAGGATTAAAGACTCACGTCATTTTCCCTTAGTCCCTTCTGAAGCCCAAGTTCCAATTCACACCATTTGGACACGGTGTTCCCAACATGGATATAGCCTCCCCCTTGAGGTTAGATAATGCAAATAGATCAGGAATTTGGTCTTTAAGTGGGGTTTCCCCTACCCATAGATCTTCCCAAAACATAATTTTATTACCTTGTCCCACATCGAACCGGATGGAATTGAGGAAAGTAGGGTAGATTTCATGAATTGCTTTCCAAGGAGAAGCCGAAGAACTGAGGGGAAATTTTTGCATCCCAGCCATTTCCATCCACCCAATGAATGCTCTCAATCATTTTGTGCCATAGCCTGTTGCTTTCAAAGGGAAACCTCCAAAGCCATTTGCCTAGTAGAGCTATGTTCCTTAATTGGATGTTCCCAATTCCTAAACCCCCTTGTTCCTTAGGTTTTCTAACCTACTCCCACTTGATCAAATGGTCCTTCCTTTCCTCTCCTGGATCCCAAAGGAAATCTCTCATATACTTCTTTAGCACCTCGCTACCCTAGAAGGGATTCCAAAGGTTGAAAGGAAATATGGGGAGGTTTGCCAGTGCGGCTCTAATCAAGGTTATTCTTCCACACAAAGAAATATAATTCCTCTTCCGCAGGGTTAACTTCCTATCAAACCTTTCTAAAACTGGTTTCCAAAACCCAATTGACCTAGGGTTTCCTCCTAAAGGTAAACCTAGGTAACTGATAGGCCAACTTCTTATCTCCCACCCCAAGATCTCAGCAAATCTTAGTAGTTCTCCTTCCTCCAAATTGACCCCTACAATTCCACTTTTGGTCCAATTTATCCTCAGCCCTGTCACTCCCACAAAATTATTCAGCAACACCCTCAGATCTTCCACCACTTCCTCATTGTTTCCTTCACAGAAAAAGAGGATGTCGTCTGCAAATTGGAGATGGGTAACAACCACCTGATTCCTACCTACCCTCCAACCTCTAATAAGGCCTTGATCACCAGTTTTTGCTATCATTCTGCTTAACACTTCTACCACTAGGGTAAACAAGAATGGAGATAGGGGGTCACCTTGCATAATTCCTCTCCTGGCCGGGAAGAAGTCCTTTGCTGCACCATTGATTAGGATTGAGTAATAAGCTGAACTTTTTTTTTATCAGCAAGAAATTTTCATTAATAACAGAGAAATTCAGTTACAATAGATAAAGATTGCAGAGAGACATTAATCTAAACTGCAATCTCCAGCAATCAGTTACAATTCTGCCCAATACAATGAAGATCTATTTGCCCCTTGTTTTGCTAGGGTATCCACCATCCCATTTGACCCAACCAAACTGAGAGTTGATCCTCTCAAGTGTTGAAATCAAAAGCACTAGAGACTCACATTCATTTTCCCTCAACCCTCTTCTAAAACCAAAATCCCAAGAGATACCCAAATCTGAAAGAAAACCAAACCTAGCAACAGGTTTGTTTTTATGGTTTGATAAGGAGTAGAGGTCTGGGAATTTGATCATAAGAGGCACATCCCCAACCCAAAGGTCTTCCCAGAATAAAACTTTATTGCCACAACCGACATAAAACCTGATAAATTAAAGAAAGGTTGGATATACCTCATAGATTGCCTCCAGGGAAAATTTGGAGCTGCATTGGGGGCTAGTTTTGCATCCCAGCCGTTATCTGCTTCACCATGAATGCTTTTAATGACCCTGTGCCACAACCTATCTTCTTCACAAGGGAATCTCCACAGCCATTTCACTAGAAGGGCCTTGTTTTTCTTTAATAAGTTCCCTATACTTAATCCACCCTGCTCCTTAGGGTAACAAACTTGCTCCCACTTCACTAAATGATCTTTCTTTTCATCGCCTGGTTTCCACAAAAAGTCCCTCATAATCTTCTCCAACTTCCTAGCTATTTTCACCGAGATCTTAAAGGTGGAGAGGAAATAAGTGGGTAGATTTGCTAGGGTAGATTTTATCAAGGTGATTCTTCCCCCCAAGGATATATAATTTCTCTTCCACATTGCCAACTTCTTTATGAACCTCTCTAGCACCGGTTTCCAGAAACTTTCAGCTTTCGGATTCCCACCCAAGGGCATACCTAAGTATTCTAGAGGCCAATTTTTCACTTCACAGCCTAGCATATTTTCCATGGCTTGGATATCCCCCCCTTCAATGTTGACTCCAACTACATAGCTTTTTCCCCAATTGACTTTCAGTTTGAAGGCCTGTTGAAATTCATCCACCAATCTTTTTAGATTCCTTAACTGGATTCATCAAAGCTTTCACAGAAAATGATTATGTCATCAGCAAATTGCAAATGAGACACCACCACTTATGATCTACCCATCCTCCAACCTTTAAACTGGTTTTCTTGGTCAGCCTTAGTGATTTGTCTACTCAAAACCTCGGCCACAAAGGTGAATAAGAATGGGGATAAGGGATCACCCTGTCTTAGCCCTCTTTTAGCCTGGAAAAAATCCTTTGCTACCCCATTCATTAGAATAGAAAAATGTGTTGAGCTAATACATTCTTCAATCCACATCCTCCATCTTTCACCTAACCCCATCTTTTCCATTAGATTCAATAGGAAGGACTAATCCACCATACCATAAGCTTTGTCTAGGTCCAATTTACAAATCAAACCTTTGCCACCTTATTTTTTCTTAGCTACAACACATTCATTTGCCACTAAGATTTGATCCACAATTTGTCTCCCTTCTACAAAAGCTCCTTGGTTCTAAGAGATAACATAGGGCAAGATAGTCTTCAACCTACTAGCCAAGACTTTAGCAATGATTTTATACAAGCTACCCACAAGACTTATCGGTCTGTAATCCTTGGGGGTTTTGAACTCCTTCTTTATTGGCACTAAAGCAATAAAAGTTACATTTGCTCCAGGTGATAAATTTCCTTCTTGATACAACTCCATAAATACATCCATTAATTCATCTTTCAAGATTTCCCAACAATCCTGATAGAAAGCCATTGAAAATCCATCCGGCCTCGAAGCTTTAGATCTATCCATCGAGAATATTGCTTCATGTATCTCCTCAATACTGAAAGCTCTTTCTAGGAGGTTAGCTTCGGATTCTGGCATTCTGTCCCACTGTAAATCTCCCAATTCTGCATTGTTTTCATCAGAGGATGCAAGAATTGACTTTAAATGATCCACGAAGCACCTTTCAATTTCCTCCTTTGCATTTACTACTCTTCCCTCCACCTCTATACTAGAGATTTGGTTTTTCCGTCTTCTCCTATTTGCTAGGGAGTGGACTTAAAATGAGCTGAACTTAAGCATTCTTTAATCCAAGACCTCCATCTAACTCCAAATCCCAGTCTTTCTAGTACTTTTAGGAGGACTTCCCAATTAACCAAGTCATAGGCTTTTTCTAGATCTACTTTACCCTTTCGTCTTTCCACAACGCATTCATTGGCCACCAAGATTTGATCCACAATTTGTCTTCCTTCTACAAAAGCACCTTGGAAAGGAGAGATGATCGAGGGTAACACCTTTTTTAAGTCTTTTTGATAAGACCTTTAAAAGAATTTTGTAAACACTCCCGATGAGGCTTATTGGTCTAAAGTCTTTAGGAGTTTTGGCCCCCCTCTTCTTTGGAATCAAAGTGATAAATGTGGCATTTACTCTTGGTTATTCGGTGGCTTCAGGATCAATATCCACTCACAAATTTTCTCTTTTTAATCTTCTAAACCTTAAGTATGGCATATTGTACATTGAGAAACAAACTTTCTTTTATCAATATATTGAGAAACAAACTAAGAAACCTAGATTTAGTGAGGGTCATCCGTACCCCTAAGAAAATCCATATTTTTTTCAAAATACCAGCCTTCTACTATCTCTCTCCAATACAAGATCCAAAAACTCATCTAACCTAAGATTTCCACCCACTGGAAAAGGCAAATACTCTATAGGCCAGATTGATTTGTCACATCCCAGGATCAAGGCACAACAATTGAGCACCTCATTTTTTGTGCTAATGCTTTGAGCCTTGAAATCCATTTAAAACATTTAAATAATTTCCTTTAGGTTGATAGTCCATTTGTCCTCTTCACATAATCAACCATAGCACATGATATGTTTATATATCACCCAAAAAAAAAAAGTTTACAAGAGTGCATATATCACCAAACAAATGAAAACATTTCCTAAATGCAATTATGCATGTTATCATTTACGATGAACATCAAACAAAATAGGTTTTTTCTTTTTCTTTTTTTTTTTGAAAAAAAAAGATAGGTATCAAAGTTGTTATTAAATTTTAACAAGAAGTCAATAGCATAAAATTCAACTTAATGACTCAGCCTTAATTATTAATATTTGGTGAAGTCAACAGCATATACTAATAATACCAATAATTATTAAAGGCAACATTTAACAAATAGCTACAACACATACATATTAGGGCAATATAAAAAGAGAACCGTCTTGATTCACAGCATCAGAATATATGCATTCTCATAACAATATTTATTATAAAATATAATTTTTATCAGTAGGTATTAGAAAATATATTCATTTTAAGCAGTTGCATGTCCACCCAATTGTTAAGATGCATCCATAAGTTCAAGAAAAAAATATCTGGTAGCCATTTAAGAAATACAAGTTTAAAAATTACTAAAAGAATCATGTAAAAAGTTCAACACTTCATGCACATGAAACCATCCAAGAACAGAGTACCACCATAACATAATAGTAGAGATAGTTTGTTATAGTGAGTTTTCCACCTCATATTGTATGTCTTAATAGTTTACCTGTTCACGATTTCTATCAGCACCTTTATCATTTTCAGCAAAGTCAACCCGTAATTGACGGCCATTAATTTCATAACCCTGGAGATTGCGGCGAGCACTTAGAGCTGTCTCTTCATCCTTGTACTCACAGAACCCATAACCTTTTGGTTTCCCAGTTTCTCTATCAATAACTAATCTGAAATACAAAAATGTTGAAAAGCCAATCAAAAAAAAATATGAAAATAGTATGAATCAAAAAAAATGTTGAAAAGCATCTCAACCATACAATTTAAAGAAGTATCAACTAAAAAGATATAAACCCACAGCAACCTAAACTATCTATCCTTTTGCCCTCAAATGATCATTCTTTCCCAAGCCATCAATTGTCAGCATAGTGAGAATTTAGTGATTCACAGTTGCATTACATGACAAAAATTATAAATAGTTGTTCACATATGATAGGACAACTTACTATCTTTCACTTGAATGTGAGAATTACTGCCCACTCCCAAGTCATGTGAAAAACTATTTATAATTGCCTTCAGAGATCAATGGAGTTCTTCACTAAATTTTCTTAATATTCAGCAATATTGAGCATATGGTCCAACAATACAACAAAAAGGCAGAAAACTTTAACTAGTTTTTGGATAGAATGACAAAAGGGTCCAACAGGTGTCCCTTTCTTTATCTGAGAAAAGATAGTGGGGTTCCCCAATATTTTCTCTGCGAAATTTTCTTCTTCTCTTATTCCTAGCTTCTGGAAATTACAAACAAAATGCGTGGCCTGATAAGGTCTAATTGTGCAAGCACATAGTAGTGTTCTCAGTAATTCAAGTTCGTTTGAGCATTAATATTCTAAACAAGTTAAATCAAGCCAGATGCCAGAAAAAAAAAAAAATTAAGGAAACTGACACTGGACAGAAGGAATTCATTTCAATAAGAGAAAAAGACCAAATTTGGAGAATTTCTTTCTGTGATTAAAATATGAACTTAAAAAATAAAGTCTGACCTAAATGACACAACCGGTCCAACCTCTTCACATATTTGTATAAGCTGTTCTTCAGTCGCATCATATGGTATATTCCCAACTGCCAGGAATCCAAACAATGATCAGATAACAAACAAAACCAGCAAAGAGAAGAGAACGGATCAATATAGCTAACAGTCAAAGCTCCATCTTTTGAAATCTATTGTAAAAAAATTGTAACGCATGGAGAGGGTAGGAACGAAATTCGAATTCCCTCTATGCGTGTCTCAGAGAAAGGAGGAAAGAGGAAGAAAGTGAAGGAGACGAACCGAAAACACAGCGGTGTTGAGAGCTAGCCATCTATCGCAAGAAAACGAATAAGAGCAGGTTGATCTTCTTCCTTCTCGGCATTCTTCGTCTGCAAAAGATTGAGAGTTTCGTACTTGCTTCTTTTCCTCCTCCTTCTTGCCCTTCCCTCGGTCTTCGTTCTTTCCTTGTCCAATTTGACGTTGCAGGGCCCAATCGCAGCGCACCGTAGACCGTTGTTGAGATGTTCGGCGGCAAAATCTGCCTCCCGATGTACCGAGAGGGAAAGGGGTTGGTTTATTCAGGAGGGGTCCGTATTGAGTCGGGAGCCAAACCGTTCGGGTTGGAAACAAGATTATAAATCGGATGCTTATGGATGATGGATGTCGGAGGTCGAGCGGGTTAGCCAGGTTCTTTCGCAAGGAACCTGTCGGTTGGACTCACATTTCTATATGATGAAACTTGGGTCGGTTTTTTTATTTTAGAAGAATTTCACTTTAATATCCTGAACTTTGGGGGTAATGTCAAATTAGTATTCGAACTTTTTAAACGTATCATTATAATACCCAAACTTTTAAAAAGTGTCAAATTAATCCAAAACTGTTACAGACATTAACTATCATATAAAAGGATAAAAATACCCTTCACTTATCTAATTTTCTTATGATTGGTATTGGATCTTTTTTTTGGGGAGGGAAAAAGAACTCGGGTAGTTGGGCTTTGTTGTTGAGAACATCAACTACAGCATCTCGAATACCAGGAAGTTGTTTGATGGCTTTCTCAATAAAACCAACGCAAGTGGAACAAGTCATTCCCAATATTGAGAACAAAGCCTTCACCTCCAATCCTTCCATCTTCTTCTAAACAGGAATGCCCTTGGGGTACTTGGGCAACGAAGGGTAATGCGGCATCGACGATGAATCTCGACAGCTCTCATTTCAAATGCAAGCTAATGCGAAAAGCTTGCTCGCCATGATGACTTTTCCCTCCTCCTCCTCCTCAACTAATCTTTGCTTCCAAGCTTTTCTTCTGCTTTCCCCAACTGCCCCGACTCCTCTCGCTTCCCTCTTAAACTCTGGTTGCGACATTGCATTTGAAAAAACACAAGCAATGAACAATTCATGAATAGATTGTTATATTCAAATTGGTAAAGATTTTATAGACGCCCAACCCCTGGGCTTCAAACACGTGGATAGCAGACATGCACCTACAACGACCACTTCTTTGGGTACGCTACCTTTTCCATTGGCTGACTAATTGCTCCATTTCCACGTTAGCAACCTATGGATCCCTCTAATACTTTGAGTTGACTTCCACAATTCAGTCTTAAGGTAAAAGATAATGATCGGTGTCTTCTTTTGAAGGGTAGGTTTGACATTTTCAAAATTTTAAGTTGCACATGTCATCATGTAATCAAATAACTGATGGTCGATCAACAACAGGGACCAACTTGACACTTTTTGAAAGTTTGGGTACTGTAGTGACACGTTTGAAAGTTTGGGTATTAACTTGACACTATCCCAAAATTTAGGATACTAAAGTGAAATTTTTCCTTTTATTTTTCCAGCTTTGATCCAAATTAGATTAATCTCAGAGTTAAACTTAATTTGATATATGACGAATATGTGAAACATAATCTGCATTTGAAAACATGCAAATGGAGTGTATGTTAGACAGTGTATGCCCTTAGCTCCAATCAGATTGATGTATAGATACATTTATTGTAAATGAATAAAAGTACATTATTGTTTCATGTTGATATTAGTATGTTTCTATGAAATTACACCTTAAACTGGACACTCGTGTTATTTTAAAATGTTCTTAGTCATTGGATAGATTTGGGGAGTTTATCCTGCCGATGTTGACACTTATATGCTACCAAAGAAGTTGGGGTAGCTTGTCTTATCTGTTAGGGTTAGACCCAAAACACTGTGTTTGGTTAAAACACTGAACCCAGACCACTTTCCAGATATGCCCTAGACCTTGAAGATTGATAGGCAAAACTGAAAAGTTACACATAATCCCTATACTTGATTATGGTACTGCATTAGGTGTTGAATTTGGTTGTCTTTGATATGCTGATCGGTGAGATCCATTGATGGTCAAAACCTGGGTATGTTGAGGCAGTTTGAGAATTCATCTGAGTGGGCGATCACAATGATAGGATCGGCCCCTTTGTCGGACAAAATGAATAATAGGGCTTACACTCTCTTTGATGGAAACCTAAATTGTCGACAATTGATTTCAACTGTGTTTGAGATTTGGTTTTGCAAAATATATTTATATGATATATATATATATATAATATATATATTAGTGTTTTATGAAAAATGTTTGCAAAAGGTTTTAATTCTCGATATCCATCCGAATAGAGAGTGTGACACTGCACTTTGTAGCTAGAGGAGAGGTCCTTCCCTATAGAGCAGTGTGTGATTATTATGGGCTAAGAGGTTAAGTGTAAGAGACCATTACAAGGTTAATTACCTGATGGGCTTTATCTTACTAAGTACATTATCCTTGGGTCTTCATAGGATGGTTGAATTCAATGATCATTTAAGTGTAAATGTTGGGTCCATAGTGATGTGCTCAAGGGTTTACTGCGTTTAGCAATGAATTCGGCCAAACATTTTCATAAAGGCTAGGTCGAACCCACGTGAACCTATGTGAGGTCATTATGGAGTCCTATGCCATACAAATTAAGTCCAAATTGGCCATGCAACACCCTTGGGTTGTGAGCCTTATATCTGATGGGCCTAAGGCCCATAATTAATATGATTAATAAACCTGTCACGTGACATGGGGTGAATTTGGATTTGGAATTGGGTATGAAGCACCTAATCTTATAAGAATATAAGGTATATCTCTAATTAGAGTTTAGATCTGATTTAGATCTAGATTATCTCCTAATTAGATTAGGAGATAGCTACATAAGAGATTATAAAAGATGAGGGGGCAGACTAGTCAAAGACAACTTCATATTTTTGTAGTTTTTGGTCATTCTCTGTACCCTTTTGTCTCCTAGTTTTTTTTTTTCCAGTTCGACCTCAACTATCTAGGATTGATATAGATCAATTTTTCCTATGATTTTTGCAAGAAAAATTCTAGAAATATCAGGCTCAACTCCCCTAGTTCAATTCAAGCAATTGAGTTACAATTTTGTTGAAAACCGTGTTGCTGAATTAGTTTCACCTACATACTATGCCATCTTCAGTGAAGGCTGGTTTTAGGACTGATTTGGGCGTGAACTTCCACCTTGGGATCTGCATTTGTGGTATCCATATTAGGTATAAATCTCACTCTTTGATTGGTTTAAAATCTGGTCTAATTCAGTGCAAGACCGACCCTGAAAAATGCAGTTTTTCAAAACATAGGGAATTCGATTCCAAGAAGGATTAAAAAATTTTTGAAATTTCGTCCAACCATCTAGCATGATACGACCATCCATATGATGGATCCTAACCCTTCCAATAGTGTAAATCCCAGTTCAGGGTAAATTTGCACTCTGCTTCACTTTTGCTTGTGTTTGGCAACATTACATTTATGCATTGACAAATGGTAGACCAATGCATATTTACATTGATAATAATATGTAAAAGTACATCAATAAAAAAAGAAGTAAATTTGCATTCAAGTGGGCTTTTGGTAAAAATAGGCATATCCTTTATTAAAATTTGTATTTGCATCCATTATAACTATAAGTATGTTTGGTAAGAAGGTAAATTTGTCAATGTAAAACTAACCCAACTTTGCAATTTATATGGAGCGTTTTACACTCTTCATATTTGCATTCACACTTATTGCGTCGTTTCCAAATGCAACCATAGAGTCGAATTCAATTTGTTTACATATTTAATAGTCAAGGCAATCCAATTAGATTAAAATATCAATAAGGCTTATATAAAATTATCATAAATTTATATAAACCTCAAACCCAATTAATTTTTTAGAGATGTTTAATACTAAAAATTAAATACATGGATCAAATGAAACAAAACCATTATTTGATCCAAATTATTATATAAATCATTCTTTCATATTCGATTTGATCCATTGTAATACAGGTGCAAATCGGGATCAGCCTGAATTAACATTTTACAAAGTTTCAAGCTTTGGTTTCGAGCCGGACCTATTCAAATTTTAACAAAAAGCCCATCTTAAGTCCATGCAAAGTTGTACCCCTCATTACAAGTTTACAACTAAAATTAAAAAAAAAATTAAATCCAATATAATTAATTTTTTTTAGTGGGTGTTTGCCACCATAGCATCTTACAAGCGTTATTGATTTACAAGCATTTGGTTTCAGTGTTTAATCTAAGGGCCGTTTGGCAAGTCTTTTTGGGAAGATCTTCTGGTAGTTCTGACAGTTAAAAGATGCATTGCATTTTTGTAGGAAGATCTGAGCAACCCAGAGCTAGTTTGGTTATCGAACTTCTTTCCATTCTTTCTGCATGAGAATAAAGCGAGAAAGACGCAAAAATCTCCATTTAGAGCTTCCCGAAATCAGCCCAAAATGGGATTCTCGCGTCTTTTCAGTGAACCAACTTTTGGTGGCTAGATTTGTTACAAAGCAAATGGAAAAAAGACTGCGGTGCGGTATGCCTAACTTGTAAATAGCCAAAAGACCGCACAAAAAGACGCACCAAACGGGCCTATTTTTTTTTAAAAAAAATACAAAAGAAAATTGCATTTGGTGTAGAATAGTAGAAGTAGGTTGATTGGGTGTTTAAAGTGTTTTGATTTATTATTATAACTAGTAAGTGTGCACATGCATTGCACATGACAATTCTAGATGATGATAATGATAGTAATAATATATCCAACATTTTCTATAAACTTTATGTATTTTTTTTTTTTATTTTTTGTGCTTTATTATTATTCGTATGCAAATTGCAAAATCCAAATCTAATTACATAAACACCTCATCCAAAAATTTGAATAAGGTGAAAAGTAGTAGTTCAGTTTACAATTTAGTTTGAATAATTAAATAGAGACTAAATTCAAAAATGAGTATTTTAGTCATAAGAAAGTTTCACAATCTTATTCATATTTTTAATAGTAGTGTAAAAATAGAATTGTAGATGTGTTAAATTTTTTCTATATTTTTTTTTGTATTTTGTGTATGAAAATAATTTTGATATGTCACCCATACTTTTTTGTTTAATATGATAAAAATATGATATTAAGACATGTGCTTGAATGCTTTTTTTGCAAAATTTATGTATTTTTTCATTTTTGTATTTTTATGTTTTATTAATTCTCATTATTTATTTATGACATTAAAGGTTAACACGTTTAACCCAAAAGTTGAACTATTTATTATTAATTTTTATATTTCACTTTTTGGTCAGTTCTAAATTATGTATTTCATTTTCATTATCAATGAAAGTAATTATTGTTTATTACACTTATTTTTTCATTTGGTTAACAAAAATATTATAAATATTTTTTTCTACATTTTGTAATTTTCTATATTTATTTATATTTTAAATTTTTTCATCACATAACTATGACTTCATAGGTTGGTCAATTTGATTCAAATGTTGAATTGCTTAGCCACCACTTGGATAAAGAGTGGTTTTGTTTTTGAGTCAATTTTAAAATATATGGGTTTATATTGCTAAAAATATTGACATAGATCTAATTAGTAGCATTTATTAGTGAAAAGTAACTTAAATATAGGATTTAAGTAGAGAAAATACAATTTAATACCTTAAATATAAGACTTAATGAGAAAAGATTAAATGAGGTGGAAAGTAATAATTGAAGTTACATTTTCAATTATTAAATGGATACAATTAGTAGCCATTTAAACTATAATAAAATGACTTTTGTACTCTTTATCAAACAAAGAAATAGAGGGTAATTCTATTAAAAAAAAGTTTCACACTTCATCAATACTTTTATATATAGTATAAATATATTTATGATGACAACTCCATGACAAATTTCAATGTGCCGCATCACCTTATTAATTCAATATCACCAACGCAATTTAAGAATCATCAAATTTAACGATTCAAGAAATACCTATGTTCTCAAATCCTGAAACTATCATTGTAGCAAAGATCAAGCAAACTTGTGAATTCTCCAGTGCCAAACACCTACTTAGAGTTTGCCTCCTTTATCATCCACGTCTAAATCACTCCCTTTTCATAACAAAAATGAGGGTTGATCTTCACTGTCAATCCTTTCAAGACTTGTAAACATATAAGCCACTTCTCATGTCTCCTTGAAAAAACAAAAATTCTAACTTCAATACAATGATGGGTTTGTATCCATCGGTAGAGTGCTTGGAAGGGTGCTTAGAGTGGATTTTTTTCCCAATATATAAGGGCCTTCCCCAAATCTGTAAACCCTCCAACCCTAGTGTATGTGGGATTTGATCCCAAGTCTCCACTACAACCAGGAGGCCTTACCAAACCAGTTGGCACATTGCCAGAAACATGGTTAGACTAGGTATATCATTTTTTTTGTTGGTATTTAGCTATGCTTTTAACATAGAAAAGTACAACTTTGTGTACTGAAAATCACATTATTTTGAATAGCTTGGCTGAGATCACCATGAAAAGATGAGAATTCTACAAATAATTCCTGATGGAGAAGATGGATGGATTCAAAAACGATGTATGGAAATGAAGATCTCGATAATTGTTGTTTGAGTGTTGACTAGGTTTGTTTGATGACCCTAAAACCCTAATATGAGCTTTTAATGTATGTATAATGTATTGATAAATTAACTTTCTTTTTATATCTGATTATTATTGAATTAAATATATCCAATCCAATCCAATAACATTGATTTCAATCCTAGGCCTAGTTTGTTTGTAATGCAATTTCATTTGTGCAAATGCATAGGAAATGCAAATGTACATTCAAGTTATGATCTACTTTGTTTGTTTATAGTGTAAATAGAGCAAAATAAAATTTAGGGTAAGTTACAAAGACCCCCTCCTCTACTATAGGGTCAATGACAATTACCTTCTTGAACATTAATTTGCGACAAACCCCCTAAATTTTTACTTTATGACAAATACCCCCTTTGTTATAGTTCTGTTAAATTCAAAAAAGATTCCCATTCAGTTGTTTATTTTTTTAAAACCGCACAAACTGCCATTTTCTTATTTATTTGACGGTTTATGATTTGATTAGTTTTTAAAATATAATATTAAAGTCTTCTAGATTCAATATTCAAATGAAATTGTAGAAGTTTCTTTTTGATAGATATAATTTTAAGGTTTTGTTTGGTTTTTCTTAATTTATTAGAGAAATGAGTTGATATTTTTTATATTTTAAGTTTAAGAGAGGCATTCATGTTAGCAAAATGAAACAAGAATTCAAAGAAACTTATGTTTCTCTATTAGTAAAATGATTCTTGTTATTTTAGCTAGTTTTTGTCTAGAGAAAATGGAGGTATTTTTAGGTCAATTAAGGCTTAAGAAAAAAGGGCAAAGAAAACAAGTAAAATTCAAGTGGATATTTTAATAATTTAACACATTTTATCATCTGATCTAACGGTTAAGGGGACTTTTATTGCAAAGTAAAAGTTTAGGGGTAATTGTCAGTTACCCATAATATAAGGGGGTCATTGTTATTTACCCTAAAATTTAATGCAAAGCAAAGAAAAACCAAGGGTGGACCAGAATTTACACTCTTTTGATTTATACTTTATACATTGGTACTAGTGCAATAAAATTGCATTACAAAGAAAAAAGAAATCATTCACTTTCCCTTTAAACTTTGCCTGATTTCATTGCCTTACAATCATCATGAGGGATATTCTCGTCATAGAAGAAACACAAAAGGACATATTGGGGGAATTTTCAACAAAGATTTCCCATGGGGCACATTAATGCTACTAAAGAGCTCATTCTTAGGGCAATCATTGCAGACATTAATGTCTATTGCAAATGACCCGTAGTTGAGATGGTAATTAGGGAAATCACATCTGCGCCCTACAAGTGCCTCACAGCACATCCCAATGGAGATGCTCCCAATACACGGTTGGGATGTGCTGTGGGGTGCCTTCCATTGGGACGCAGATGTGAATTCGTAACTAGGCGCCAAAGTCATCCACTTGTTTCGAACTCAACCCAATTTTCTTTCTTTCTTTTTTTTTTATGACTAACTCAACCCAAATTAAAACAATTTCAAAATTCAAATTCTAAGCATATATAAAAGTGTGTATTATTAATGCATTTTGTATAGAAAATCTATACAAAACAAACCTATAAATTTTGTAAATAACACCTGATTGGCTATCATATTTATAATATTCAAGTCTCATAAAAGTTATTTTCAAGTCATTTTTTTGTAATATATAATATCAAAATTATTTTTAGTCTAATTTATTAATAAATTATATATATATAACGTCCAATTCAATCCAAATCCAATCTAAATCGGACGAACAACATTCAATTTAAGTATGAATATCATATCATAAAATCGAATTTCAATATGATTCCATCCAATCCATTTACAGCCCTACTTGTACAGAACATTAATAGCCATTCTTTACCCATGGTACCGTCTAGTACGTGGTAGTAAAAAATTCTTCAGATAAATACTCGGTCTTCTTTGATACTGAAAATACATGATATCAGAAAAATTTATAACCAATCAATTGATATCATAAAAATTGTAACTAATCAAGTCAAGTGGTATTCATATTTAATTGGTCAAAGCTCTTTAGATATTATAACTTAGTGCTATCATAGATTCCCCCAAGCCCTTTAACCTCCCAACGTTTGGTGATAGGGTCTGTTTGGTGATTTACCTTTAAAGGTCTGTTTGGTTTATAATTGAAATCAGAATTGTATTCCATCAAATTGGAACCGCCAGAATGGTTTATTATTCCTATCCATTTGGTTGAGACTAAAATCGGAATCAACTGAAATGGATATTTATTCCAAAGGGAGGGGGAGCAAATGACCATTGCTTCAAATGGGAAAATATTATTTCACCATGAATGATTTCAAAACAGTTAGATTCGGATTCCAAACCCCTCTTCCCATGAGTCAAACGGACCCTAATTTAAATCAAAGTTTTAATAAAGGCTAAGGCGGTTTGGGTATTGGAAATTGATGAGACTGGCAATTAGGTATTTAAAGTGATAGTTGTGTACATAGAAGCGAGAAAAAGAAAAATATGTCAATCACAGTGAAGCCCATGTTAGAGCATGGGTGTTTGGTTGCCGTGATCAAGCGATGTAGGTCACTTAGGGAGTTGAAGACCATCCATGGCCACATGGTACGAAATGGTCTGACCCAAGACTTCTTCCTAACGAGCAAGCTGATCGAGTCCTCAGCCATCTCACTTACAGGACACGTAGACTACGCCCACCGCATCTTCTACTGGACCCACCATCCCAATCTCTTCATGTGGAACACAATCATCAGAGGCTACTCACTCAGCGACTCATCTGCCACGGCCATCTCCCTCTACAGGGACATGCACGCATCTGGCCTTTATGCGAATAGCTTCACCGTTGGGTTTGTTCTCAAAGCCTGTTGTCGGTTACTAAGATTAGATGAAGGGAAGGAGATCCATTCTCAAGTTATAAAGATGGGTTTGGACTCTGAAACTCCTGTGACCAACGGCTTAATGAGATTATACGTAAGTTGTGGGTCTACGGACTCTGCACGCATCTTGTTCGATGAAATGGACGACCGAGACGCAGGTTCTTGGAATGTGATGATTTCTGGGTACGCTCAAAATGGTGGCCCACGTGAGGCACTGGCTTTGTTCAGGGAAATGCAGCTTGAAAATGTGGAGATTGATGGGTTCACCTTGGCTAGCGTTGTGGGTGCTTGTGGACACTTGGGGGCTCTAGATTTGGGGAAATGGGTGCACTCTTATATTGATAGAAAGGGTGTCAAAGTTGACGTTGTTCTGGGTACCTCACTCGTAGACATGTATGCCAAGTGTGGTAGCTTGGATGATGCACATCGGGTGTTTCAAAAAATGAGTGAGAGGGATGTCATGGCATGGTCTACCATGATTGGAGCGTTTGCAATACACGGTCATGGCGAGAAAGCTTTAGAAGTGTTTGCAGGCATGAAAAGAGCTAGGGTGATACCTAACTGTGTTACCTTCACTAGTGTCTTATGTGCATGTAGCCACTCTGGGTTGGTTGAGGAAGGTTTTCAGAACTTCAACAGCATGTGCTCTGAGTATGGGATTGCTCCGCAAATTGAGCATTATGGTTGCATGGTTGATCTATTTTGTCGAGCGGGGCTTATAAGCCAGGCCCATGCGTTAATCAAGAACATGCCTATTGAACCTAACGTCGTGCTATGGCGGACTTTACTTGGTGCTTGTAAGACCCATGGTTATAAAGAATTAGGGGAGCACATAAGCAAGGAGATACTTCGGCTGGAGCCTCACAGCGGCCAGAACTATGTGCTTGTGTCTAATGTGTATGCTTCCTTGGGTAAATGGTCTGATGTAGGCAAGATTAGGAGATTAATGAAGCGTAAACAAGCAAGAAAAGAGCATGGTTGGAGCTCTATAGAGGTGAACTTCACTGTGCACGAGTTTGTGATGGGAGATGATTCGCATCCTGAAACAGAGGAGATCTATGAGATGTTAGATCAGATGGGTAGGAGGCTGAAGCAGGAGGGATATGCATCAACCACAAACGATGTTTTGCATGATATAGATGAAGAGGAGAAAGAGCACGCATTGGGTCTTCACAGTGAGAGGCTGGCAATAGCTTATGGACTGCTTCGAACGCCTGAGGGGTCTCCTATTCGAATAGTGAAAAACCTTCGAGTTTGTAGAGATTGCCATTCGGTCACAAAGTTGATATCTGGTATCTACAAGAGGGATATAACCATAAGAGATCGAATTCGTTTTCATCATTTTAGAGGAGGCAAGTGTTCTTGCAATGACTATTGGTAAAAGTTTGTATCTCTACTGTCTAGTGACTGTGTATTTATTCATTCATTCTTTTCCTATCTTTTTCTTAACGAGTACTTTTCTCGCTTACCCACAGTCCTAACCATTTTGTGAGAACCATCTGCATTGCCTTTGTTCATGTCCTGGGAATTGGATACAGATATTCCAAGCTTAAACCAATGCTGAAGATAAAGAGGTTGGATTGGGGCTTTTAGTGCCTGTTTGGGAGGACTTTCATGTGGCTTTTTGGATTTGCAAGGTGGATCCCACCTGGGTAGCCTATAAGCATTGTATGGTAAAAACAAATATGAAAGCCCAAATTAGCTATATTTCAGCCAGAAAAAAATAAGGTTTTCCAAACACCCAAATTAACAAGCCAACCAAAACTTCAGCCTTCTAGGCCCTTATTTGCTGTGAAGTAATAGGTTATTCTGTCAATCCCCAAATTATGGGCAAATTATTGATTCCCCCACCTTATAAATTTGTCACTTACAAGGGGAGGGTAAAATAAATAAAAAATAAATAAAAATTTGTGAGATGGATAAACCATAATTTTCATTTTTATTATTTTTTAATATTATAAATTAAGATTTGAGACAAAAAAAGATAGTTTTTTGGCAAAAATAGTGGGGCAAGGTGCTTTTTGGGAACATATCAATTGCGAAAAAGTTGATTAAAAAAAAAAGGGAGAATGATGGTTCAGCCCAGGGTCAGAATTTGTAGGCTCAAAGTACATTTTGGGTAAGTGCCAGCTTGGAATTGATGCCAATTCACGGGTGGGTATTGGTGCATAGAATATAGATTTTTGATCTTTTGAATATTTATAGTTTTGCTGTGGAAATCAGAAATCTGCATCGGGCCTGTCCGTATTTCTCCGAAAAAAAAATCACTCTAATTGGATAACTGAGCAAAAAGTCACGGCCTCTGTAAATGTGCATATAACTAAAAAAATAAAATTAAAAGCAATGCAGTTTTATTTTATGAAACCAGGACTGATTCACTGGTTCTTCAGTTGGATCGGCCAATATTTCATCATTTTCAGTTTTTAGGGTATGAATTGGCCAATGGACCTATTCATGGTAAAATGCTAATTTTTGTTTCAATGTAAGCAAAAAAGTATGTGAGAATTAGGACACCAATATTGGATTATTTGAGATTTGGGAAGTTTTGAGAACACAAACTCAGTTTGGAGGAGATGGAAATTTTGAATCAAAATCCAATTGATCTAAATATATATTGGGATCATTGTGAGATATGGCAAACGCTCATTACATTTGAGTAGATTTTGTCCACTCTCATTATTCGTTGATTGTGACCTTCGATGGCTGTGGATTAAGAATACACGGGTAAATTTTCAGTTCACAATACTTCCCAAACTTCGATGGCTGTGGATTAAGGGAAAATTCCAGATTAGTATATTGTAGTCTCAATTTAGTACCCAAACTTCAAAACTTTCCACTGTAATACCTGAATTCTAAAAAACTGTCGATTTAGCCCACACTGTTAATTACTCCTCAATTACTTTTGGAAATATCAAAATTACCTTTCAAAAGAAGACTGCTCATTGTCTTCTTCCTTGAGATTGAGATTGAGAATGGAGATCATAGATTCGTTTTGCAAAATCTTCTACCTTGGCCACAAGTCTGTACACTCCTTCGCAATTAGTCCAGTGATAGCAGACCCTTTCATTTCTCCCTTGCAATTTACAATCACCCCAGAATTATCTTCGAAGTACATGTGGACACTACTCTTTCAGCCTTGTGGCTTCCTCTGACGAACAATAATGACAGACATAACAGTTGGTTGAGACTTGAGATGCACCTACGAGGCTGTCCAAGAGGAAGCGGAATCTGCTTCTCACAAATGGGTGCCTCACAGGCACATCCACCGTGCATTGGAAACATCTTCCGTGAATAATAACTAATAAGTACGGGAAATGTTCCCAATGCATGGTAGGATATGTATGTGAGAAGTAGATCCGGTCTCCTCCAGGAGGCCCTTCCCGGTGACAGTTGTTTGAGAAGTTAGCTAGCTGGTTCATTTGCAAAGCATGCTCATGAAGTACACATGGTGAAGTGGCCACCACTCACCAGAGAAGGAAAAAGAATGGGTGCGACAGAGCATGGAAAAGATGGAGCCTTGCTATTTACTGATGATTGTAGTATCAGTGCTAAATGTGATGGTCTTTTCAACGTTTTTTATTTCTACCAAGAATTCTGGTGACGTTACGGATCTGCAATTGGCATGAAGTTTAAGCCAGAATGTTGTGATGCTCCTACAGAGGTGAGAGAATCAAAGTACACTACCGGGGCAAACTCACAGATGGAACTGTCTTTGATTCCAGTTTTGAAAGAGGTGACCGAATTGAGTTTGAGCTTTGGCAGTGGACATTGGACAAGTTATTAAACAAAGGGCTTTTGGGAATGTGTGTGGGGGAGAAGCGGAAGTTTAAAATAATTGCAAAACTTGGTTATGGGGCTCATGGATCCCCGCCTACCATCTCAGGTGGAGCAACACTGATTTTTGATAAAACAACAGGTGGAAAAAACGAGTTATAGTCAGAGGAATAATTCCTCAAGTGTTATATGGTAGCTAAATTTTTACGGGTTTCCTTTAGTTACAATGTTTTTGTTTCTTTAACAGTCTGACCATTTTGATCTGATTTCGAATTCCACTCACCCTCTGTACCATGCTGTGATCGGAAAATGCATCCCTTATCTCTGGCTTTACTAAAAGAGCAACCTGCAACTGCAATGGAGATTTTCCTTTAGGTGATCTGATTTCAAATTCCCCTTAGATTTCAGCTGGGCAAAGTAGCCATGTCAACTACTGTCCATAACCACCCACAATTTAAACAGTATCCAACTCCAAGGACGATCCTGCCAAGAATCAGAAATGGTTACGCCTCTGTGCTCAGGCCCTCCAGGCCTCCCGAAGGAACATTATGATGACCTGAGAGGTGAATAGATTTATTGTCTTCTTTCCAAGGGTAGTTTTTACATTTTCGAAAGTTTTAAATCGCACATATCAACATGTGATATAAATAACAAAGGTAGTTTCTAAGCTATTTTCAAAAGTTTTAAATTGCTTAAGGGTGGGACTAAATTGACAGTTTTTGAGAGTTCAAATAGTACAAGATATTAATCTGGAAATTTCTTACTTTTAAAAGTTTTCTCTTGTTCTAAACAAGTTGGTGTAATCTGGAAATTTCCTACTTTTAAAGTCCTCTCTTGTTCTAAACAAGTGGTGTTAATTCTTCTGTCCATAGGATTTTCCCTTCCAAATTGAGCCTTAGATTTGGCAATTTAAGTTACCTCCTCCTTTAAACTTTTTGTTGTGGGCCTTGTGGCGACTCATCAATGATTTTCTCATGGTAAAAACCAACTTTGGAATGCATCAGACCTTGAACATTTATTTTGCTTTCTTGTGATTTTCGCTTGCTACTATTTAGTTTGCCTCACCTTCGACCATCTGGTCCTTTGATGGGTTCCTGGCCTGATAATTTTCTTCACTCTTCTTACTTTGAAGAGGAAAAGGAGGCCATACAATTGCTTAAATGGTTGTGGTGTGAGCTTATTATATATGGTTAATGGTTTGCAAGAAACAGAAGGATCTTTGACAATAAACAAATTCTTTTTCAATGGATTTTTCACCGCCAATGCGATAATAATTCTGAACCCACTGCTCCTACACATGACGATTCATGTGATCCTTTCTAGAAATCGAATTTCTTCATGGACAGAGTGTCATCTGTTGTGTGATAGGGGTACTTTCGATTCTTCTTGTTGTTATTTATTTATTTGCTTCTCTCTATCATCTCCAATTTTTGGGTGCCTCTGCAAGTAAACGTCAGAGCTCCTAGCAATTTCAAAGCACTGCAAACAGCTAAGAATTGGAAAAAAAAACACTGTTCTATGATACGATAGCTGTTATTTTGGCTCTAAATTCTGCTGGTTAAAGTATTTCATGGCAGTCTAGCTAGCTGAAATTAAGAAGTGTGTCGATATTGGGCCTGTAGACTTCTTACATGTTCCTAGAAATTTTAATGCTCCAGTCCATAAATTAGCCAGTTTGGTAAACAACAGTTATCTGCTACTTGATGCCACCTGTATGGTTGGAGGACCATTTGTACATATTTTTGTTTATGCATCAACAAAAAAAGGTAAAAAAAAAAACGATTACAAGCCATTACAGGAATTCTTCTGCCCTTATGGCATCCACTCCAGACATGGTGCAAGGTCTGGTTATTGTTTTACCATAAAACATGCATGGAAAACACACCATAAAGTCTAACTGCCGATTATGAGGCTTAGCCATTCATCTCAGGCAAACCAGAAGAACAATGTGAATGCCTCAACCTGCTCTTTAATGATGATAATTAGTGGGTTTCTGGCTCACTAAGGAAGCATTTAATAATGTACATCATTCAACCTAATAGCATAAACGCTAATAATTTAACAGAGGATATGGCTTTACGGATCGGAGAAAACAGGATTCATGTAGCCGACCCTGATAAGGCATGGATTATGACGACGATGATGATTCAAACCTAATAAAATCTAGATATGTGATATTGCAGGTCACCGGAAGGCATATAGAAAATTCTACAGGGTTTCTAAGTCTACCACACTATGCAGAAATTCTGATAATCCAACTGAAATCCTGTTAACTGCCACCGGAAGAGTTTTGCTTCCCTACCACACACTTTTATCAGCTCAAACATGTTACCTAACAAGAGAAAGGATATATGCCTTATTTTTTTTCCAAAATATTGTTCTAGAAGGGCAGATTGCTGAAATACGTTTATTGAGTGTGGATTGGTCTTTAGCTCATCTGGAATTTAAAGACTTAAAACAGAGACTATTTTGGGCCTAGTTTGCTGTGAAATCTCTTCTCCAATGGATCGTAATCATTTTCCTTTAAATGAAAATTTTACCAGATTACTATAAAAAAGGGCCAATACCCAATGTTAGCCCCATCTTTCCAGGGACTTGGAAGGGGAGAACTGAATATCAACCTAACCTTTGGCAATGGGTGCTTGTTTACAAGAAAAACTGTGGACATCCAGTGGTTTAACGCAAAATAGGTGAACATGCATATACACGATTTTCTTTAATGAACTAGCTCCAATTAATGAAATGAGCCCATCTAGCAGCACAATTGGAGTAAATGTAAATTCATGGGTGAAACAAGTGGTTGAATATAATAGAACATAAAACTAAGAATTAAAAGAAATTAAGACACAAGGTACTTTATTACAATTACTTGACTGTTAAGAAAGAAAGAAAGGGGTAGGATGTTACAGACACGGTACCACTTATTCTAATGGGAGGACCTGTAAATAAATAAACCATATTGTAATGGACAATGCATGATATCCAAACAGGCAAGCAACCACCATGAAGTATTATGCAAACCATGAGAGAATCCCTTTTGTCAAGATGTGAACTCCATTCATTCAAATACCAGTTTTAGTGCCAACCCTAAAAGGATTTGGATTGATGATTCACCAACCATGATTTATAAAAAGAAATTATGGAAACATCATTATCGAGGAAAAATTTGAAGAAAATCAAATACTGAAACATGAATAGGCCAAATACCACAATTACAGGCTACAGAGCATGGTTGATACTCTAACAAAGAAGCTATTCTTGTGGAACCCATTGATGCTTTGTGAGACCCATCTTAACAATCACCCTAATTTTGAATTTTTCTCCTTCTGATATAGTCAAGTGATCTCTATAGCAATAAACTTCAACTTTAACTACTGGTAACACAGATCTAGTGCAGTACCTCCTCATATCCTGACCTTCACATTAACAGTCACCAGAATTTTTATTGCAATTTGTGGTGCTAACATTTTTTTTCAAGCTTATATTCTTCAAATCTCCTGAGATCCATCAGATTAAATTTATCTCTAACTTTGTGTAAGCAGTAGTTAAGAATAAATGTTTTTACAACTAAACCAATAATGTATTTGTGCATATCAATCATAACTCTGCAAACTATGAGATAGGACTAGTTGAATGCAATTGCTGTTCAGTGGGCTGTGGAACCAATGACAACGCCCCAGACCAGTCATAAAATACATGGGGCCACAACTATTCAACCTCTCACTATGCCAAACATTTTATGACTGGTGTCGGGCGTTATCATTGGTTACAGCCCACTACACAGCCATTGCAATCAGCTAATCCAAGTTAGCAAATTATGTGCATCCATGTTTCTTTCAATTAAGCTGGTGAGAGATCCAATATATGCAGAAGACCAACTTCTTTAGGCTAAGTCAGAGAACTAAAGCAACCTTCAATTTTTGCATGAAACCCTTTTAGGAAAAAACTTAACAAGTGATTTATTGGCTTCCATTAGGCTTAAATCGTAATGGAAACACATTATGTGATATTCTCACTGGCAGACAATACATTGTAGACCTACCTTACTTCATGAAAACTCTTCACTTCAGATCAAGTTTGAGATAAAATCTCTGTAGGTTATATTTCACTTTGAAAGTGCAAAATCATCAAATGCAACAATAAAGCAATCACTAATAAGTTGACCATATAACAAAATATATTATCATTATAACAAATAATAAAATATAGGAAGGGCGAAAAGCACAATTTTAAACCCCAACCTAAAGCCAAGTTTTATTTCTTAAATCATATATTACACAAGAAGAAACCTGTAAAATAAGAGTATAAGACAACCTTCACCTTTGGGCAAGGT
This sequence comes from Nelumbo nucifera, assembly GCF_055504915.1. Classification (NCBI taxonomy): domain Eukaryota; kingdom Viridiplantae; phylum Streptophyta; class Magnoliopsida; order Proteales; family Nelumbonaceae; genus Nelumbo; species Nelumbo nucifera. Next base: position 111,688,725 of record NC_142649.1, on the reverse strand, counting down.
TCATATTCCAGGCAACGTTCACAGTCCAACCGACAAGCAATGAACGATTGAAGAACCACTGGGGATGACCAGAATCACCTGCGACCAAACAATTGAACCCCACAGTCCCCCACAACTATCCTTCCAGACCTCAACCTCCGCACATAATATTTCCATCTGTTTACCCGTCTCCTTTCCCTCCCAAACCACACACAACCTTCCTCCAACATTAGCCATAGTTGCTCCACATAAAAACTTAGGCAAATCCTTCTCCACCCCCTTCAACTCCTTCCATAAACCTTCCTTCACGTCATACCCTCTTATCTTTCCCAAATAGTCATAACAATATAAAACCCCGTCGACGACGGCAGCTCTTCCTCTCCACCCCAAATCCAGCTCAGTCGATACATAGCCCCACGACGCCTTCGTAGGATCGTAGACAATCCCTCCTCGATCTGCCATTGCGTATATTTTCTCGTCGATGACTGCGCTCCCATGCATCCATTTCTCCCTAACATCCACCGGACTGGGAACAGGAGTCCACGACCCAGTTACCGGGTCGAACACTTCAGCCCAGTTGGTCGAGCGAGCCCAAGAATCGACCACGCAACCTCCAAGAACATAAATTTTTCCATTTACAACGCCGGTGGCGGCAAATTCCCTGCCGACTCGCATCTTGGGACCGGCTTCCCATTTGTTGAAGCGAGAATCGAAGATCCAAACGTTCGTCGAGGGAATGTCGTTAATTGAACCACCGATGACGAAGATTTTAGGGCCAATGACGGCAAAGGCAGAGCCAATGGCCTGAGAAGGGATGGGAAGGACGGGAGAGAGATTCCTGGGATTTCTAGCGTTACGAGGGTTCTGACCGAGGACGAACCATTTGAAAGAAGATCCATGGATGCGGACGTTGATGAAAAGGAAGCATTGGGTGCAGTTGAGCTGGGAACGGGTGGAGAAGAAGATGGGAGAACGGAGGATCGATCGCCAGGATTTGCAGACGAGGGAGAGATCACAGTGGTAGAACCGTGGGACCCTCGCGATGCATTGCAAAGCGACGTCGTCTGGTAGGCTAGGGATGAGGATAGATGGTGGCGAATCGGAATCGACAGTCGACGTTGCCTCGACCTCGAGGGATGAAGAGGGCTCGTTCATGGCTTCACTCTTTTGCTGTTGCAGTGGCGCGGGACATAACTCAGAAGGATATCTCGACTCGCGAGCGACATCCAAACAAACGGAACGGGTAGATGTTGGAACTTGAACTCGTACTTAGAACCAGAAACTAGTCTTAACAATGACATACCGTTACTCTACCCTCCTTCTGTATAAACCGTTGGATCAAAAAGTTTTCGTAAGTAATTGATTATCAGATTGGGATCATTAATCGCTGTCTCGCTGCAACGCTTAAAGCAATCCGATGGAGATGGCAATTTGACCTGTTTTCGTGGGCCCCGTTTAGATTATATTAAACTAGCGGGGACCCGTGTGATGTACGGGAAAACGAAATATAATTTTTGATAAATTATTATAATTTATTTAGGTTCATATTATTTGATAATTTGAAGTAATTATCATCTAAGTTTTACTAATTTTTGAAATTTAATGGTTATTTTTACAAAGTTATACTAATTTCATCTATTTTATCATATTTTATGCAAATTAGTGGTTATGTTTCCCTAAGCTCTACTAATTTCTGGTAATTTCTATTATATAATAATTTCTGATAATTCTTAAATATATTATTTTATGGAAATTAGTGGTTATTTTTGACTAAGTTCTACTAATTTCTGGTAATTTCTATTATATACTAATTTCAGTAAATATATACTAATGTATTATATTTATTATATGATAGTTTATTGGTAAATTATAGTAATTTATCGATTTTATGGAATTTAGTGGCTATTTTTGGACATTTTCTACTAATATATGATAATTTTTGGCAAATTATTTTAATGTATTTAGGATTATATTATTTGATAATTTCAAGTAATTATCATCCTAGAATCTACTAATTTGTGATAATTTGTTTTGATTTATTTTTTATAAATATTGGTAATTTATGTCTAATAATGGTAATTTCTTTTAATTTATATTTGATCATATCGGTCGATACGTATCGTGCCAGTGGCTTCCCAATACGCCCATACAGGGGTTGTATCGGGTCAGCCACTGGTTCAGAGGGTAGCTAGGCCTTAAATCAGCCCCTTTGAACCGATTTCAAAAAAAAAAAAGTAAAACATAAAAAAAGCACTGACACAAGGTGTATTGGCCTATGTCGATATTTAGAACCTTGAAGCAATTCATTAAGCTAAATGCAAATAGCATTTTTTAACTAACATCATATAACAATCTTCAAAGCACAAAACCCAAAAATTTAAACCAAAGAAATTCAATAAGCAAAAAGACAAACATTATTTTTGTTGATTTGTGTTAACATTATTTATTAAATATTTAATTATTAACAACATTTATCAATAATAGTAAGTAATTATAATATTTTATTAAATAATTAGTAATGATAGTTTTAATAATATTATTTAGTTATTTTTAATATAACAATAATTATTAAATTTATGAATAGGATTTATTAATAATATTCATTAAATTAATAATTACCAAAATCAAATTAAATAAACATTATTTATTAGTAATAGTCAGTAATTATAATATTTTATTATAATCAATAACAATACTTTTGATAACATTTTTAATATAACAATAATTACTAAATTTATTAACAATATTTATAATTTTAATTTAAAGTAAATATCTATTTATTAACAATATTTGTAATAACATTAATTATTAATTATAATCAGTAATTATATATTTATTAAATTACTTTAATAATCAGTAATTATTAAAACTGGGTTAAAATAAATAGATAACAACATTTATCTAAACTGGGTTTATAAATAAAATCGGGTTTGGTATTTATAGTCAGTAATAGTTAGTAATTATAATCAGTAATGGTTAATAATTATAATCAGTAATTAAATTACTGCCATTTGGCGAAAGGGGAGACCACCCCTTTCGTATTAATATATATATATATATAATTACTAATATATGTTATATTATATTATAATATTATATATTATATAATATAAAATAATTTTAGTTTTAAGCAGTAAAAGGGAGAATGACTAATTAGTCTAGGTCAGAATTTTCTAGCCCCATCGTATTAGGGAATGAATCTTGGTCGTGAATTGATGCCAAATTCATAGGTAGGATGTGGTTTATAGGGGGGCTACTAGTAGAGTATGGGGAGATGTAATTCAGATTTTTGCATTGGATGGCAGTGTACTTAACCCAAAATAAATAGATAAATTTGTAAATATATAAAGAAGAATGACTGATAGACTGAGGCGGGATAGAACAAATTCGAGGGTTTCCATTCTCGTATGGATAGGATGGGGCTAGGATTTTAAGCCTCGCTAGGATTCAGGGTAGGGCATTTGAATTCAAGATCAGGGACGGGATAGGCAAAACCCAACACCATTCCGAGTTCGACTTCAGTTAGGGCAAAGCTCGTTCAAGCAGCCTTTACTGCCTTGCATTGAGAATATCTCCGCATTTGTATGCTTTATTTCATGGGGAGATATTCCCAACATAAAGTTGCAAAAGGTTGTTAGAATGGTAAGGGTATAGGTTTGCCCCGATAGAAACCAATCTCCCCCATTCCACCCCGTTGCTAAATGAGTCCGGCTTCGGTCTGGGCGAAGCCCGTTCCAACAACCTTCATAGCCTTGCATTAGGAATATCTCTGTACTTATATGATTTATTTCATGAGAGATATTCTTAATGCAAGGTTACAAGGGACTTCTTGAATTGTGCAACACCAACTTGCCCTGCCAAGAAGTTGAACTCTTGCTAAATGGGTTGTATTGAGTCCACGAGACAACGGTCAGAGCATCTGTCACTTGGTATAACATGGCCCACTGAGGGGATAAGGGCATCTTACAACATAGGAAGGAGCATAGTTGTATAATGTATGGGACGTTAAGTAGATGCCAATGTGATGGTAGAAAGTTCTGTTTCCAAATGAGATTGTAAATGCAGGAATTCATTTTTTTATAGCGGTTTGTGAGATGTAGAGGTGTAAATTGGGTTGTGCCGCCTACGTCCGACATGGTATGACATGACGGCATGTGGGCCGTGTCATGCCTAGCACGATGGTCCGAGCAGTGCTACGCCTGGGGTTCCATGTCCATGGGTCGGCATGGCATGACACGACTATGCATGTCGTGTCGCTCGTGGCCCATGTGCCAACATAGCCTAGCCCGCGGCATGGCTTGTCACGGGCCACGCTCGGCCTGGGTCGGCATGGCACGACACAACTATGCATGTCGTGCCACTCGTGGCCCATGTGCCAACATAGCCTAGCCCGCAGCACGGCTTGTCACGGGCCACGCTCGGCCTGCCTGATGAACTAGCTGTTGCTTTTTGGGGTTTTTCTTATAGAAATACACCCCCAACAACTATAAACAACTATATAAGGGGGGGTATTTATGCATTTTGGTTTTGGGGGGAGAAAGAATGACACAAATGCCCCCAAACAGCTATACAACAACTATTTTGGGGGCATTTTGGGTAAAGTGATAAATAAGTTTACAATGACCAAAATAGCCCTCCCAACAATTAAAAACAACTACTTTTTATGGTATTTTGGGCAATTGAATTATTTTCAATTCCTATAAATAGCTCTATCCTCCACCATTCTCATCACACCAATTCAACAATTCTCTTAATCTCTTCTCTAGTTCTCATACTCTCTCAATTTATCTCAATCTCTCAATCTCTCATACATTCTCTAATTCTTCAATTCTCAACTTTATTGAATTTCAACAAGAAGAAGGCTTGTTCAATATCTTAAGTATCTCAAGTTAACTATTTGGGAGGCTTGGACTATTGGAGTTGAAAGATTCCAACCCTTGAAATCAAGTTGGGATTCCAAATCGACAATCCAAATAAGTGCAATTAAATTAATTTTTATTTTTTAAAATCTAAAAAAATGGCTAACTTATCCCGAAACCAATTCCCTTACATGTTCAATGCCGACAATATTCAGTCACAACATGGTAGTGTTAGCATCGATATGGATGCTATTAATATTGACGGAAAAGAAGACCGCTAAGTTGATTAGCTCGGATTGGAAAATATTTAAAGTAGAGAAGGTTCAGGGGAAGGGAAAAATAGTTGTTTGCCAAAAATGTAGGAAAGACTTTAGCTATTGTAGCAAGGGTGGTATTAGCCATTTTGGCAAACATTTGCTCACCCATAAGAAAGAAGAATAAGAAGAAGGGAGAGAAACAACACAAAAACAAATTGGGCGGGGGTTTTGGTACTGTTAAATATTCTCAAGAAAAAATAAGGCAAGAATTAGTAAAATACATTATACATGCTAAACAACCATTTTTGTTAGCTGAAGATACTAAACTTGAAAAATTGATTCGTAATTCTGTAAATCCACAATTTAAAAAAGTTTCTAGGAATACTATTAAATCAAATGCTTTAAAAATTTTTTATTCATATAAACAAAATTTAATTTATATGTTATCAAATCTTAATTCTAAAGTTGCAACTATTTCTGATATTTGGACTTCTAAATTTAACATAAGTTATATTTGTGTTATCGGTCATTTTATTGATGAAAATTGGCTTTTAAGTAAAGAATTTTAAGTTTTACTAGGCTTGAATGGCCACATGCTGGCTTAGCTATTGCTGCAAGTATTTTAAATACTTTACATGCTTATAGAATTGACAATAAATTATTTTCTATTAGTTTTGATAATGCTAATAATAATGGTTCAACAATAAATATTTTAAAATCACAATTAAAACCATGTTTAAATGGTAAATTATTTCATATCAAATGTGCATGTCACATCTTAAATTTATGTATTCAGGATGATTTAAATACTATTTCTACTCATATTTATAAAATTAGAAATTGTATTATATATTAAAAGTTCTAGAGCAAGAAATCAAGAATTTAAATATTTATGTCACAATTATGGTTTAAAATATAAATATTTTATATTAGATGTTTATAATGTATTTCTTACAAACAAATTCTTAGTGATTTTTATAATGCAGAATGAAGGGATGAGAGATCCATCATATGGACGGCTGAACCCTGCAGGAAGGTTGGGCGAAATTTCAAAAATTTCTCTCTCCCATGTGGGAATCACATTCCCTATTTTAGAAAACTGCATTTTCGAGGATCAATCTTAAAACCAAACCAGACCAATATCTAAAACCAAAAGGGAGGAGAGGGATATACATGATACGAAGTAACAGTAACCCCCAACGAAAGTGTTCATGCCCAAGGAAAAGACCAAAGACTACTTCCACCGAAAATGACACGGTGTGAGGTGAAGCAGAATCAGCAGGATGGCTCTTCAGCAAGAATCAAATTCTTCAGCAAGAATATGATAGTGTGTTGGTGAGCACGACCTCAGATTGCCTCTTCTAGCAAAAGGCACTATCAAGAACTGTTCTTGATCACTCCCACAGGTGGAGATCGAATTGGGTAGGAGCGGCAAGAGCAGGAAAGAAAATAGCAGAAGACAAGAGCAGTCAAACTGTATTATTTCTCTCTGTAATCTACGAACTCTGAACTCTGTTCTCTATTGTTGTACTTCTGGAGGTTCGCCCTGCTCTTCTATTTATAGCCTTAAAGAGAGGATCTCCTAATCACATTAGGAGTTTCCTAATCCAAATCTTTTATTTGGATCTGGACTCTCTTTAAGAGATAAGGATAATCCCTTATCTTATCTGTAGATAAATATCAGCCTTCTTAATCAAATTAGGAGTTCCTTTGATCCAAATCTTTATTTGGATTTAGACTCTTTAAGTGGATAGGGATAACCCCTTATCTTATTTGCTGATCCAAATCCCAGAACCACCCCTTATTTAATTAATCTTATTAAGCTAATTAGAATGAGCTTTAGGCCCATTAAGTCTATGTGCTAACTTAACCTCTTAACTTGCTGCCCAGTTGGCCATCCTTGTATGGTGTGGGACCCAAACATTGATCTACACATCAGCCACATGGGTTCAACCCAGCTTTTGTTACAAGGCCAGGCCGAATTCACTGTAAGAGATAGTGAACCCCTGAGTCCATCACCATGGGCTCTTAATGGGCCCAACATTTACACTAAATGGTCATTGGGTCCAACCACCTTATGAAAACTCAAGGACTGTGGGCATATGCAAGATTAGCCCATCAGGTATTACCCTCAATGGTCTTAAACTTAACCTCTCAGCCCATAATGATCAAACACTGCTCGACAAGCGATGACCTCTCCCTTGGTTGCAAGGTACAGTGCTGCACTCTCTACTCACATGGATCCCAGGAAATAAACCTTTTGCAAGCATTTTGAAACCATAATGTGTGTGTGTGTGTATCTTTATATAAATATATTTTGCAAAACAAATTTCAAGGGTTGAAATTGACTGCCGGTAGTTTTGGTTTCTATCAAAGAGAGTGCATCCCTGATCATTCACTTTGTCTGACAAAGGGGCTGATCCTGTCACTATGATCACCCACTCAGATGAATTCTTGGACTGTCCCAACATACCTAGGTTTTAACCCTCTCTAAGGATCTCACTGATTGGCATATCAAAAACAGCCGAATCCGACACCTAGTGTAGTATCATTATCGAGTCTCGGGGTCAGGTGTAACATTCCAGTTTTGCCCATCTATCTCCAAGGTCTAGGGCAATAGTGGAATTCTTGTCCGGTTCAGGGTTTCAAGAAAACCCACATTGCATGTACCTCAGGTCTCACCCTAGCAGTTGAGACAAGCCACCCCAACCAACTTGGCGGTACATCAGTTTGGCAAGATAAATCTCCCCAGATCTATCCAACGGTTGTGAAGATTCTCAACTAACACGAGTCTCATATGTGTCCAGTTTAAGGGTATTACACAGAAACACACCATAATAACACAAATCAAATATGTACTTTATTCATTTACAATAAATGTCATAATGTACATCATTCTGATTGGAGCTAAAGGCATACACTGTCTAACAGCTCCCACTTGTACTTATGTCCAATCGGGTATAAGCCAGAGTCCCATGCACTTAAGTCTATGTACTAACTTAACATCTTAACCTGCTGCCCAATTGGCCATCCTTGTATGGCATGGGACCCAAACATTGACCTACACGTCAGCCACATGTGTTCAGCCCAGCCTTTGTTACAAGGCCAGGCCGAATTCAGTGTAGGAGACAGTGAACCCCTGAATCCATCACCACGGGCTCTTAATGGGCCCAACATTTACACTAAATGGTCATTGACTCCAACCACCTTATGAAAATTCAATGACTGTGGGCAGATGCAAGATTAGCCCATCAGGTATTACCCTCAATGGTCTTACACTTAACCTCTCAGCCCATAATGATCAAACACTGCCCGACAATCGAGGACCTCTCCCTCGACTGCAAGGTACATTGCTACACTCTCTACTCACATGGATCCCGGGAATTAAAACCTTTTGCAAACATTTTGAAACCATAATATATATGTATGTATGTATGTATATATATATATATCTCTATATAAATATATTTTGCAAAACAAATTTCAACAGTTGAAATCGATTGCCAATAGTTTTGGTTTCCATCAGAGATTGTGCATCCCCAATCATTCACTTTCTCCAACAAAGGGGCTGATCATGTCACTATGATCACCCACTCAGATGAATTCTTGGACTGTCCCAACATACCCAAGTTTTGACCCCCTCTAAGGATCTCATTGATTGGCATATCAAAGACAGCCTAATCTGACACCTAGTGTAGTATCATAGTCGAGTCTAGGGGTCATGTGTAACATTCCAGTTTTGCCCATCTATCTCCAAGGTCCAGGGCAATAGTGGAATTCTGGTCCGGTTCAGGGTTTCAAGAAAACCCACACTGCATGTACCTCAGGTCTCACCCTGGTAGCTGAGACAAGCCACCCCAACCAACTTGGTGGCATATCAGTGCCAACCTTGGTAGGATAAATCTCCCTAGATCTATCCAACGAGTGTGAAGATTCTAAATTAACACGAGTCTCATATGTGTCCAATTTAAGGGTATTACACCGAAACACACCATAATAACATGAATCAAATATGTACATTATTCATTTACATTAAATGTCATAATGTACATCATTTTGATTGGAGCTAAAGGCATACACTATCTAACACTTCCAACTCAACATGTCTGTATCGTACCTGTTTGGCTAACTTTAACCTTTGTAGTAATGCCAAAATTTCAGCCTTCAATGAGTTTCCGATGCCAATCGGTTCTGAGAATATACCCAAAATCCTCCTTTCAGAATTTTTGAATACACCTACTCCTGAATAGGGGTGTAAACTGATTGAATATCGGATCAGGCAACATCCGAATTCGAATTTGATTAGAAAATTCGATATTTGAATTCGATTAGAAAATTCGATATTCGAATTCGATTAGAAAATTCGATATTCGAATTCGATTAGAAAATTCGATATTCGAATTCGATTCGAATTCGATTAATTAATTATTTTAGATAATTAATAAATATATAAAATAAAATATTTTATTGATATAAAGTACATAAATATAGAGGTGTAAATCGGGTCGGGCAGCCCACGGGCCGTGCCGGTTGGGAGTTTGAGGTCCACGTAATGGCATAGCCCACGGGGCCCATTGCGGGCCGAGCACAGTCTGCTCAGAAATATAGCCGTTGCCCCCCCCAAGGGGCCCAACGGCTAGTTTCAGCTTTTTGGGGAGGTTTACAGAAATACCCCCCAACAGCTATAAACAGCCATATAAGGGGGGTATTTGTGTATTTTTCTTATGGGGGTTGAAAAAATGACATAAATGCCCCCCTAACAGCTATATAACAACTAGTTTAGGGGGCTTTTTGGGTAAAGTTATAAATATCTCTACAATAACCAAAATACCCCTCCCAACAACTAAATAACAACTAGTTTTTTGGGTATTTTGGGCAATTGAATTATGTTCAATTCCTATAAATAGCCCTATCCTCCACCATTCTCATCACACCAATTCAACAATTCTCTTAATCTCTTCTCTCTCTCTCTCTCTCATACTCATACATTCTCAATTCGTTTTAATCTGAGTAATTCTGATTAGCTGATTGTCTGATTCTACATTCTCCAATTCTCAAGTCTCAACTTTATTGAAGTTTCGACTTTCAACAAGAAGAAGTCTTGCTCAACCAGCTCAAGTATCTCAATTTGGAAGGCTTGGATGTTGAAAGGCTTCAATCGTTGAAGTCAAGTTGGGATTTTTGAACCGGTAATCCGAGTAAGTTGAATTAGATTAATTTTATCTTTTTAGAATTAAAAAAAAATGGCCGACTCTTCTGAAAACCAATTCCTCTACATGTTCACCATTGATGATATTCAATTGCATCATAATAGTGTTAGCACTGATGCGATTGATGTCGATGGAAGTGGAACTTTCACCCCTGGTACTGATACTAGTGGTAAAAGGAGGCCCTCTAAGTTGAGTAGCCCGGTTTGGAAAATTTTTAAGTAGAGGATAATAAGGGGAAGGGGAAAAGGGCCATTTGCCAAAAATGTAGGAAGGACTTTAATTATTGTAGCAATGGTGGTACAGGTCATTTGAGCAGACATCTAATAACACATGAGAAAAAAGAAGATGAAGGGAGAGAAACAACTCAAACACAAATTGGGAGGGGGAGTAGTTCCAATACTTTTAAATATTCACAAGAAAAAATGAGACAACTTGCTAAGTATATTGTACATGCAGAACAACCATTTATACTAGCTGAAGATTGAAAGTTTGAAAAATGGTTGTATAACTCTGTAAACCCACGATATAAAAATGTTTATAGGAATACTATTAGGTTGGGTGCTTTAAAAATTTTTTATTCATATAAACAAAATTTAATTTATTTGGTAACAAATCTTAATTCTAAAGTTGCAATTACTTCGGATGTTTGGACATCCAAATTTAATATAAGTTATATTTGTGTTACTGGCCATTTCATTGATGAAAATTGGATTTTGAATAAAAGAATTTTAAGTTTTACTAGACTTGAATGGCCACATACTGGCCCAGCTATTGCTGCAAGTATTTTAAATACTTTGCATGTTTATGGAATGGAATATAAATTCTTTTCTATTAGTTTTGATAATGCCAGTAATAATGATTCTGAAATAAATATTTTAAAATCTCAATTAAGACCATGCTTAAATGGTAAATTATTTCATATTAGATGTGCATGTCACATCTTAAATTTATGTATTCAAGATGCCTTGAATATTATTTCTACTCATATTTCAAAAATTAGAAATTGTATTATATATAACAAGTTCAGGGGCAAGAAAACAAGAATTTTAATATTTATGTCAAAATTATGGTTTAAAGTATTAACAATTTATATTAGATATAAAGCATAAGTGGAATTATACATATGCTATGTTAGAAAGTTGTATTTCTCATAAACAAATTCTTATTGATTTTTATAATTAAAAAATGCCTAATGATATTTGAGGAAGACTGGGGAATGATAGTCTGTAAAAGAAGTTTTTTAAAACATTTTTATGATGCAACTAATGAATTATCTGGAATTTATTATCCAATTAGTTGTAATTTACCTTATTAATTAATTGTAATTAGTGATTGTTTTGCAAAATATAGAAATAATCCATGATTTCAATGTATTATTGAAATAATGGAAAATAAATTTAAAAAATATTGGGAGAACATTTCTCCTCTTTATTGTTTATCTACAATATTAAACCCTAGAATTAGGAAAGATGGTTTAGATATTTTACTTGAATCATATTGTGAAAATATGAATATTGATATAGGAAATAAAAAAGAAGAAATTAATAATTTATTATTTGAAATGTACAGTTTATATGAATTTGAAGTTGTAGGAAATAGAAGAGAAAAACTTGTACAACATCTTCTACTTCTGACCTTGAGCCCAGTAATAGAAGAGAAAAACTTTTTTATTTAATAAGTAAAAGGCAGAAATATGCTACTTCTACAACAAGTTCATCTATTGAACTTAATTTTTATTTACAAACACTTTTTTCTAATTTAGGTGAAGGATCAAATAATTTTGATATTTTAGTTTGGTGGAGTGAACATTTAAAAAATTATCCAGTTCTCGTCGCCATGGCACGTGATCTACTAACCCCTCCGGTGTCTACAGTTCCATTGGAGTCTTGTTTTAGTGCAGGTACTAGGGTGCTGAATGACAAAAGAAGATGCATGAACGATGAAAGAATAGAGATGTGCATCTGCTTCAAGGATTGGCTAGATGCAGAAGATAGATTACAAGACAAAGGCGGGCATGATACTACACTTGATATTTCACCCGAAGCAGATGATGAAAGTCATGAATCATGATTCATGAATTTGACTATTGTATAGAATTTTTTATTTTTTTCAAATTATTGTAAATTTTTAATTTTATTTAATTTATTTGATTTTTTAAAATTTTTAACAATGTAATTTTGTATTTTCAATTTGTAACTATATTGTATTTTTATATTTTATTAATTTATTCCATTTTCATATTTCATTCATCTAAGTATCCAATGATCCAATCATTGTATTTGTAATTTGTACGATTCAAAATTAAATGAAATAATATTCCTATTTTTCTTCCAATTTGTTATTCCAGCATTCTTATTTCAATTTGGTTAAGTTTTTTTTTTCATTTATGTGTTAGATAACTTAGATTTCTCATTTCTTAAATTTTTAAATAGTTCCCAATTTCCAAAGTTTAAAGGAAAGTTAAATATTTTAGTTTTACAATTTTACTTTAGAAAAGAAATCAATCAAAAAAAAAACAAAAAAAAAAAGTGTAGCCCGATTCGACCCAGACCCATGGCCTGCCCTGTGGCCCAGGCCTGCAACACGGCACGGTACGACACTGGCCCGCATGGGCCTAGGCCGTGGGCCATGCCTGGCTGACCTCCAAAATTTCCATCGGGAAGGGCAGCACGGCCCGCCTTTTGTGTGGGCCGCCCACGGGCCGTGTCCTGCCCGCCCGACACAACCTAGTTTACACCTCTACATAAATATATAAATTATTTATATAACTTAATTATTATATATAATATTTTATATATTATAATAACTAAATAACTAGGATATCTTGCCGAGCTACCCTTACTACACCTTGGAATACATGGTATTCTCCCTTGCTTCCTCAGATTGATCAGGTATGATGCTTGTTCTAGTAATGTTATTCTGTTATGGGAGGATATTTGGGTGGGTACTCAACCCCTCAAAGATTGTTTCCCCTCGCTCTATTCCCTTTCCATTCACAAACATGAGCCAATTGCAACTTTTCTCCCGAGCCCGTTAAACCCCTTATCTTTAAACTAGGACTTTGGGTTTCGTAGAGGGTTAAGGGATGGTGAGTCGAGTTGTGTTATTGAGCTAATTCATTTATTAGAATCCGTTTGCTTGGACCCGATTTCTTCTGATCAAAGGGTTTGGACTCCTCTTCCAAAAGGTACTTTTACTTGCTCTTCTTTTCTAAAATCCCTTAGTTCTAACCCCATTTCCCAATGATTCCCAGTCAAAGGAGAAGACCAAAGACTGCTTCCACCGAATATGACACGGTGAGAGGTGAAGCAGAATCAGCAGGATGGCTTTTCAGCAAGAACTGATTTCTTCAGCAAGAATATGATGGAGGGCTGGTGAGCACGGCATTCAGATTACCTCTTCTACCAAAATGCAATATCAAAAACCGTTCTTGATCACTCCCACTGGTGGAGATCGAACTGGGTAGGGGCGGAAAGAGCAGGAAAGAAAAGAGTAGAAGACAAGAGCACTGAAACTGTATTGTCTCTCTCTATAATCTGCAAACTCTGAACTCTGTTCTCTGTTGTTGTACTTCTAGAGGTTCACATTGTTCTTCTATTTATAGCCTTAAAGAGAGGATCTCCTAATCACATTAGGAGTTTCCTAATCCAAATCTTTTATTTGGATCTGGACTCTTTTTAAGAGATAAGGATAATCCCTTATCCTATCTGCTGGTCCAAATCCCAGAACCGCCCCTTATTTAATTAATCTTATTAAGTCAGTTTGGATGGGCTTTAGGCCCATTAAGTCTATGTGCTCACTTAACCTCTTAACCTACTGCCCAGTTGGCCATTCTTGTATGGCGTGGGACCCAAACATTGATCTACACATCAACCACATGGGTTCAGCCTAGCCTTTGTTACAAGGCCTGGCCGAATTCACTATAGGAGACAATGAGTCCATCACCATGGGCTCTTAATGGGCCCAACATTTACACTAAATGGTCCTTGGGTCCAGCCACCTTATGAAAACCCAAGGACTGTGGGCAAATGCAAGATTAGCCCATCAAGTGTTACCCTCAATGGTCTTAAACTTAACATCTCAGCCCATAATGATCAAACACTACCGACAAGAGAGGACCTCTCCCTCGGCTGCAAGGAACAGTGTTGCAGTCTCTACTCACATGGATCCCGGGAATTAAAACATTTTGCAAACATTTTGAAAACATTTTGCAAACATTTTGCAAACATTTTGCAAACATTTCCATCAGAGAGAGTGCATCCCCTATCATTTACTTTGTCTAACAAAGGGGCTGATCCTATCACTATGATCACCCACTTAGATGAATTCTCGGACTGTCCCAACATACCCAGGTTTTGACCCCCTCTAAGGATCTCACTGATTGGCATATCATAGACAACCCAATCTGACACCTAGTGTAGTATCATAGTCGAGTCTAGGGGTCAGGTGTAGCATTCCAATTTGCCCATCTATCTCCAAGGTCTAGGGCAATAGTGGAATTCTGGTCCGGTTCAGGGTTTCAAGAAAACCCACACTGCATGTACCTCAGGTCTCACCCTAGCAACTGATACAAGCCACCCCAACCAACTTGGTGGCATATCAGTGTCAGCCTTGGTAGGATAAATCTCCCCAAATATATCCAACGAGTGTGAAGATTCTAAATTAACACGAGTCTCATATGTGTCCAGTTTAAGGGTATTACACAGAAACACACCATAGTAACACGAATCAAATATGTACTTTATTCATTATTAATAAATGTCATAATGTACATCATTCTGATTGGAGCTAAGGGCATACAATGTGTAACACAGAAATGTCTACTGATATTATATTTGAGGAAGAATGGGAAATGACAATTTGTATAAGAGATTTTTTAAAACAATTTTATCATACAACTAATGAATTATCAAGTATTTATTATCCAACTAGTTGTAAATTAGCTTACCAATTAATGATGATTAGTGATTATTTTGCAAAATATAGAAAGAATCCACAATTTAAAAGTATTGTTGAAAAATGGAAAATAAATTTAATAGACATTGGGAGAACATTTCTCCTCTTTATTGCTTAGCTACAATATTAAATCCTAGGATTAGGAAAGATGGTTTACATATTTTACTTGAAACATATTGTGAAAATATGAATATTAAAATTGGAAATAAAAAAGAAGAAATTAATATTTTATTATTTGAAATGTATAGTTTATATGAATTTGAAGTAACAAGGAATAATAAAAATTCTACAACTTGTATAGCCGCATCTTTCACTTCTGAACTTGAGTCCAATCAATGCTTTTAAACTGTCGTCGACCCTGACAGTCGGACCATTCGGACTAGAAACCAGTCATTTGAACGGTTCCGGGTTTACCCCGAATTGTCTTCTAGTGCAAAATCATTGAAAATTTTGAAAAAATGGTGACCTGGATGGTCGAACTATCGACTCGTACGACCTGGGCAACGGTTAGTGGTTTGGCATTTTTTTATTTTATTTTAAAATAAAAATAAAACAAAAAATGAAAAACATATTATATTTCCTAAGTACATTCGATGACTCTCCTCTAGGGTTTTGTTTTGCCAAAACCAAAAGCCCAAAACTCTTCAATCCTTCACCGAAGAAGATGGCGGCAACACGCAAACACCTTCTTTCCCGAAATCCGAACAAGCATCCACCGACGACTAAAGTTGCAGCGGTAGCTGGCGGCGAAAGTTCCGACATCTATGAAGTCTGGACTGAACTCTGATAAGAACTCTGATCTCTTTAAAGGAAAGACTCAACGACATCTCTTGAAGGGGACGACGGCGACCACTATGGACATCCAACCTTTGGTGACCAATCTTCGCTGCAGTTGCCGGCGACCAGTCTGGAAGGAGTACAATGATGACTTTTCAAGTGAATGAGTGTGTTTTTTTTTTTTTTCATTTTTCTCTGCTCTCTCATTTGAATGATTTGACCTGGTGACCTAGATGGTTGAACTATCGACCCGTTCAACCTGGGCAACGGTTAGTGGTTTGGCATTTTTTTATTTATTTTAAAATAAAAATAAAACAAAAAATGAAAAACATGTTCTATTTCCTAAGTACATTCGATGACTCTCCTCTAGGGTTTTGTTTTGCCAAAACCAAAAGCCCAAAACTCTTCAATCCGTCACCAAAGAAGATGGCGGTGACACGCAGACACCTTCTTTCCCGAAATCCGTACAAGCATCCACCGACGACTAAAGTTGCAGTGGTAGCTGGCGGCGAAAGTTCCGACATCTCTGAAGTCTGGACTGAACTCTGATCAGAACTCTGATCTCTTTAAAGGAAAGTCTCAACGACATCTCTTGAAGGGGACGGTGGCGACCACTATGGACATCCAACCTTTGGTGACCAATCTTCGCTGCAGTTTTCGGTGACCAGTCTGGAAGGAGTACAACGATGACTATTCAAGTGAATAAGTGTTTTTTTTTTTCATTTTTCTCTGCTCTCTCATTTGAATGATTTGATCTACGCATTAAGCCATTAACTCATTTATTTATTTTTTTTTGCAATGCTATGATTTCTCATTTTCTTGTGAAGGAACCGAACCACCATTTGTGCTGGTGACCACTCCATTAGAGTTGAGAGCTACTTTAGAATCTAAGAATCACATCCCCTATTTTTCAATTTTGATTTGAAGCTTAAAGCCTTAATTTTTATGGTATTGTATTTTTCTGTGTATTTTTTGTATTTTATTTAATTTTATGGTATTTTTTTATTATATATAGATATTTTTTGTTTTTAATTTATTTATGACATCATGGGTCGAACCGCTCGACTTGGATGGTTGAACTGTCGAATCGAAAAACAGTGCCCAGAACGGTTCTGCTTTCGGGTCGGTTTTTAAAATCTTGAGTCTAGTAGTGGAAGAGAAAAACCTTTTTATTTAATAAGAGGCAGGAACCCACTGCCTTGACAATAAGTTCATTTACTGAACTTAATTTTTATTTATAGTTTCATCAGAGTCTTGTTTTAGTACATGTATTAGGGTGTTGGACGACAATAGAAGTTGTATGAATGATGAAAGTCTAGAGATATCCATTTGCTTTAAAGATTGGCTAGATGCTAAAGATATATTACAAGACAAAGGAGGGCATGACACTACACCTGACGTTTCACCTGAAGTAGATGATCAAAGTTAAGAACAATAGGAGAAAATGACGAAGTCAATACTTTTTGTATACTCAATGGTTGAATGATGAAAGTCAATACTTTTTGTTTTAATTTTATTTAATTTATTTGATATTTTTTTAATAATGTAATTTTTTATTTTCAATTTGTAACTGTATTGTATTTTTTATATTTTATTAGTTTATTCCATTTTCCAATTCTCATATTTCATTCATCCAACCATTGTATGCTTTGTATAATTCAAATTTAAATGAAATAAAATTCCTATTTTTCTTCCAATTTATTATTCACTTTGAGTTTTTGCCTATTTGACTTCTTATTTGGTTAAGTATTTTTTTTCTCATTTCTTTGTTAGATTTCTTATTTTTCAAAAAGTTCCCAAAGGAAAGTTAAATATTTTAGTTTTACTTACCAAAGAAATAAAAAAATAAAAAATGTCAAAAAAAGAAAAAAAAAAGAAAACAGACTAATCCGGTTTGGTCCACGCCCAAAGCCCAACTTGTAGCCTAGCCTGATACGTTCTACAGCTCGCCCGACCCAAATTCACGGCATGGCATGGCACAGCATGGGCCCACATGGGCTTTGGCCGTGGGTGGTGAGCCATGCCGGGCTGACCCCCCCAAATTATTCCTTTGGAAGGTGGCACGACCCAAGCCAGCCCACACTTTGCACAGGCCCGGCCTGGCCCATTTTACACCTCTAGTAAGATGAACCAATACAGTCCGAAATTCGTAAGATGGCCTAAAACCTACCTGGGCTGTTTTGGTTAAGCCCAAATATACAAGATAAAAGCCAAGTCCAATATTTAAAGGCATGGGCTCTCTATAAGGAATTTATGGTTCCCAATCTTCAACTTTAGTTAGCTCCAAAATAAATAAGGAAGAATCCTTATATACTAATCAAATGGGCCCAGTAATCTAAATGGGTCTCATTCGTAGGACGCTTTGTTTGTTTCAACTCATTCAAAGACATCTTTCCGGGAATTGTTATGTTTTTAAATGGCCCGAATTCCAAGTCCAAGCCCGATGTAGTTGAAATTCTTTAAATTTGGCAACCCAATTTATAGCCTTGTCTTGAATTTTACTTTATCATGTTCAAGGTCTTATTTTACTTCATTTGTTCTGCAATCAAACAAGATAAGATAAAATTTGAAACAAAAAAATAATCAAAATTTGCACCATCATAGTTTTGCATCAGAGCAAATCCAAACCAGACCTTAAGCGAAAAAGAAGGCTTTCCAAACCTTCATCAACAGAAAGCATCCAAAATTCATATACTCAAGAAACCCACAGATTTTTCCGTGCAAAAACTTCTGTATATGTTAAAGAAATGTCTTGACAATGTCTATCTTGAATGCCTTGTAATTCATCACCCAATTAAACATATGCTATAGGTATCCAAAGATTGGTTTGAGAAGAAGCTCCAGAGATCCTTAGATCTACCATCACCCTCGGATTCATTACCAATTGTCTTACGGCGCCAGTGCCAGTTCAAAACTGGGATAGAGAAAGGGTTGTGGCAAGTAGGCATCTGGCAATAAAAACTTTAGCTCAACTCCAGTGGTCATAGATCCTGAACTGTCTATTCTCATTTATAAAAGCATCATTATACAAACCAAAGTGAACGGATTCAACATTTAGCCTAAGTTTAATTTCATTCCCACGTAAAAAGATGGAAAAAGAGCCCTTAAATGTAGCATAGGGTCCTAGGCCCATTATAAGTTTTAAGCCCACAATATAACGTAATTCCATAAAGTCAGGCCCACTAGATCATATAGACCTATAAACTCCCAACCCTGGTGACAGCATGATATAATGAATCTATGAATCTATTTTAACTTAACCATATCATATCTATATCCTTATATAAATAGGGAGGCCAACAGTCCTCTCAACTCAAATTTCCCCTACCCCTTTTAAATATCTCTTTTCCTCTTGAATCTTGGTGGATTCCCTTTGGCTCTCTCTAACAAAACAGGGAAATGAATTGGATGAATTGGGTCAGATTAAGGGCCAACTCTAACCTTGCCTTGGACCCAAATTTGCCACCGTAAACCTAATCAATTTTTTATATATTTTTTGGCTAGTAGGACTACACAACCCGAGAGGGGCTTCTCATCCCCATAGGGCTTTGATCCCACGTTTCCATACCAACTGAGAGCCACCATCAGTTGTACCAAATTTCCATTCAATCCCATGCATTATTTGGGTTTACTTACTAGTTATCTAGTCTAGAGCAAAAAAAAACCTCATTGGTAGAGTCCCTTAACATATATTCACACATGGCAGTTTACATGAGGCCCCCCTTCTTGTTTTTTTTGGGAGGCCCTTCTCCAAACCCCTATACCCTCAAACGGATTGCATCGGATTAGAATCAAGATATATCCAAATCCCAATCCAATAAACTGTAGAAATGATGTGATCAGATCCGAAGATCCGATAGTATCTCACAAATACTAATTCAAATTCGAATCCGATAAGGATGCTGGATATCAGAATCTAATCTGGTCTGATTTAACATAAAAAAATAAAATAAGACGGATTTCAGATCGAATGAGCAGTGCTCTAAATGCTTATCCTTTGAAAAGAAAAGAGTGAAAAAAGGAAAACGCTTACAGTTCATTTGGTTGCCACCATGGGGATGAGGAAGGAAGAATATTCTCTTTAGATTCATTTTTTTTTGCATTTGATTTGGGAGAAACACTGAGACACAATGAGAAATGGGTTCACAAAAATAGGGATGCAGGGCCTCACCAAATAGGTGTGACCCCACTGAGAAACGAAAACAGTGTGAACCAAGTGGGAAAATTTTATCGAAGGCAGCAATTCCTCACCTTCTCAACCAAACTTCAGATACCCCAATGGTAACAACTCCATCGTCTCCATCATCATTTCCGGCAAAGGTAAGTCATCTAAACACTTTTTTTCTTCTCCTTTCTCTTTCTTCTCTTTACACCATTTTTTTTTGTATTTTCTCTCGTTTTGGACTCATTTTCATTCTTCCCCATTCAAGCTTCACACCTTCAATGGTTACAACTCCGACCATCACCTTCTTCATCACCGGTGAAGGTAATACCATTTTATGCCGCTGTTTTTTTGCATCGGATGAATTTAGCGATGTTGATCTAACATGTTTGTGTTTTCCAGATCTGACTCTCAAATCTCGTCATAGTAGATGTAGATAAGAGAAAAATAGAAGGCATGACTACCGGAGGCGATGATCATCGTCTGTTATTCCTCTGCTCTCTTCTTTTCCTCTCCTTTGCCCTTATCGCCCAATCGTCTGATGGTTGTGCGTATACGGTGTACGTCAGAATGGGATTGATCATGTTTTTCAGATCTACAACTCCTTGTGCTAAATCTATTAAATTATAGTGGTGTTTTTCGTTTTTTAGACTCTTCAAAGAACTATCAGGTCTTCCTTCTATCTTGCTTCTTATTTTTTTTTAGATTTGAAAACCCCTATCCAGATTTATTGATCCCATTTGTTGGATCGGTTTTCAACAAATCTGTAATTTTTGTAATTTATAATTAAATAGAAAAGTAGAATTTTTTGTAATTTTAATATGTAATTTCTGTAATTTTTCTCAGCAACCAAACACTAGTAAACATATTTGGTAGAATAACTGGTCTCAACAACTAAACATAGGGTGACAGGAATGAGAAAATAAAATTTATCTTCTCATCCCATCTTTTCTTATCCTATCCCTTCTCATTACATTCTTTCTCAGCAACCAAACGGATCATTAGTAATTTTGTTTTATGTTATATTTCACAGTGGCATCATTGAAAGCACGTTTCGTTGTATATGCCAAACTTGGCGTGTGTTGGGACCAACACAGAATTGGATTTCAACACTCTGTTACTCATCTATTTATTTGCAAAGCGTGGTCTACACAACATTCTTAGTTGACAAGAAACACTGACTTGAACAAATCAGTGTGGAGACTTGGGATTAAACCAGTTGGTGGTGCCAACTGGCTTTAATTAGTTTGACTTGAATTTTTAGCTGGATGTAGTGGAGACTTGGGATCAATTCCTACTGTAACCACGGTTTGGGGGACAGGATAGGATACCCTCATTTGGGCTTCTAACTTTCCGAGGTGGGCTCTTCATGAATAACCTGTAAGCTCTTTGTTTGATTAAAAAAAAAAGAAAAGAAAATCAAGAGAGTCATTGAAGGCACTCCACTTCAGCCTCTTAAAGTAGTTTCCTGGCAGCACTTCAAAGCAGTTGAACCAATTTGGCTGAATCTTCGGTTCGGTTCAAGCCCTTCCAAACGGGTCCTCAATGTGGTAATGGGCCTTTTCGAGGAAAGAGCTACATGATGTGGGCTCATTTTGACATATAGTTAGCTCCCTCCAGGCCCCACATAGAGGACCAAATCCATTCTGAGTCATTTGTTTCGACCAGGACTCTTATGCTTACAATGCTCATATGATGCCCAAGTTCAAACTTCAGTCTTCTTGGTGGCCATTGTCATGGATCATGGGTGTGGTGTGGGTTAAAAGAGTATTTGCAACCCCCCAAAAAAAAATCTTTGGCTGTTTGGAAGAGTAAAAGAGAATATTTGCAGCAAATGATCTTTTATCTAAAAAGACAAATAAGAAGCTCCCAAACAGCCTAGGCCGTTTCTCCAAGCAGCCAAATTTGTCACTTCACGAGTGAAGATGCAAGTAGAAGGGCTGAATAAACAGTTGTATTGGTTACGTGTAACTATTTTCTGCCAAGAAATCCACAGGCCCTATAACTAATGGAGGATCCTAGTAATGAATGGCCGGCCCAGTTGGTGATGGGTCCAATAACCATTGGAAGACGTGAGACTAGACTAGCCCAAAGAAGTGGATAAGGCTCTTGGTTTCTGCACTGGTCACGTTGTGTAAATACAAACACTTGTTTATGAAAAGCAGCTTGTGACAGAAGCAGCTAGTAGCCCAGAACGTACCTCCTGGAGAAATAAAACTTGTATATTTAAATGAGAGCTCATGACTTGGGAAATTAACAAACCCCTTATAGGGGTGAGAGAATTTGGAATTAGCTAGGAATTTACAAGTATCAACAATATTCTTCTATAATAGAACACACACACTCTCTCTCTGAATCTCTATTTCACCACCCCACCAACCAATAATATATATAAAAATATATAGGTAGGCGTAGGAGGTTAATTAGTTAGATTGCTCAAAGGTGAAGAAAAGCAAAGAGGTGGGCTTTGTTTTCATATAGCCCCAATAACTTAGGGCTTAATAAAAGTGGATTAAGTGATGGATAATTATATTTGGGAGATCTAACTTGATTCTCTAAATGTAAAGAATGTTATATAATATGACAGCCACCGCCTGCAGCAATTCTAGTTTAGTGAATATGAGAACTGTACATCTTGGGTTCATCATATATACTATGGGAACTTACTTAGAGTTGCAGAAACAAGCAAGAGATATCCTTTCCTTCAATTCAGTACGTCCAGTTTTCTTCTACGAATTGCCTACAGCCATGTTACGCTTTCTGTTCCTCCATCTAGACTGCACGTGCATGTCTTTTAGGAATTTGCACTGCAAGCTCTCTCTCTCTCTCACCTACACAGTTCACACTAAGAAAACAGCCTATTAGCTTACAGTTGGCAAATATATAGAGAAGTGATTTTCTCAGAAATCTCGAAACCAAGGTTATATGAAAGATTAAGGTTCAGAGTATCGGGTGAGTGTACCGTATCGTTCTGGAGGGTCACCGAAACGTCTGAACTATAAACCCCTGTAAAATATATATGAAACTAAAAAGTTGAAAAAATAATTCACCTCAAACATATTTGGGGATTGGTTAGATAGAAAATAAGAGAGAAAGAGAGAAAGTTCAGGGAAAGTTACTTCGTTAAGAACTTTCACTCAACTTTCTAATCTGTTTCTCTGTTATTTACATACATACATATTGACTCCCATGTAGCACCATAAAAGAAACCTAATATAAGCACGAAAAGGATTGCATATGCTTCGAAGATTCCATCCTTGGTACCGTTACAGCAGAGCAGTGTTAAACAAGTCAAGTAGTCAACAACAACAAATGAGAACTCCGAGAAACTCTGGTACGATGCCCACCTCTTCAAGCAAAACTGAAAAACGTAAGAAGGCAAAGCTTTATAAACACCTCCTCGCACACACACACACAAAAGCATCGTTCCACTTGGCAAAACCAGTGATTGTAGAGTCGTAGTTGGAGGAGGCATCTGATCTGATTCAATTCTTTGGATTCGTGAAGAGCAAGCTATGGTCTAATTAATCCACACTAACCCAATATATACACGCCTCGCCTCTCCACGCCTCCCGCCCTAACACACGCAGAAACGCACACGAATGCATGCATGCATGCACGCTACGCCTAGGCAGAGCAGCCACAAGACTCTGTTTTTGAAAGCGGAGCCCCATAGATCCAACATTTGCATCAGCGGTCGAGCTAGCTTTCTCAGTCGGCCATTCCTTTCCCTTGAGCGTGGAGCAATTGGATTTTGATAAACGAGAGTTGGAATTTGGAAATCTGTGCAATCGGGTCGGCTCGAGATTGCAAAAAGATTGGTTTTGGGATAATAATAATAATAATAATAATAATAATAATAATAATAATAATAATAATAATAATAATAATAATAATAATAATAATAATAATAATAATAATAATAATAACAATATAATTTTAATTTCATTGTGGAAAATTCCACTACTAATTTTAGTTTCATTTTAACCTTTTCTTTTAGGGAATTCAACAAAAAGGGGAATAAGGTTGTATTTAGGGTTTGTGCTTTTTAAGTCCCACAACACAAAGCCACAATTATAGGCTTCAAATAGTGTTTTCACTTCACAAATTATAATGCATAGTTTTCGAACCGTCGTTGACTCGAATGGTCAGGCTGTTTGGCTCGGGAACCATCTAGGCAACCGGTTTCGTTTTACCCCAAACTCGATATCTGACCAAAAACCGTTGAATCGGTCAGTGACCGGTTGATTCGGGTGGTCGAACCTTCAACCCGTTCAACGATTTTTAGCCATTTTTTATTTTTAATTATTTTTAATTTTTTAATTTTTATTGTCAGAATGGGCCATCCGTTCGAATTGGATGCTCGAACCGTTGACTCGAAAACTGGTGGCTGAAACGGTTACATTTTCGGGTCATTTTTTAAAACCATGTTATAATGTTTTTAAAGCAACTTTTTCCAAACACTTAAAATATTTTTTTGGCTTAATTTCAACTTTTACCAAACATCTAAAGCACTTTTGGCTTATTTTCTTTCTCACAACCCAAGCTCAAAAGCAAAGACATCCAAACTACTTGTCCTTTTTTGTTAAAAAATGTATAATTAATAAATCTATAATTCCATGGGAAGGAAAATGATTAGATAACTAAATTACTACTCTAACATGTTTCTAGTAGTTTTAATATTCAAGCCTTTTGTTTTCTATTTGTAGCAAGTTAGATGGAGAAATAGAGAACTAGTGTAAAAATAATAAATTTAACATATTTATCATTGGCTCAATTTGGGCTAAGAGGCAAAGTTGTTGTTGGCATGAATTTGATAACACATAGTAGTAAGTTAAAGTACTCTTAGATATACTAGAAGAGAGGAAATGCAATTTCTTTTTTTTTTTTTTTTCTGAATAAGCGATGAAATACAATTATAGGTACACTTTACAAGAGAGAAGAAAGTTTGTCCTTATTGGTTACTTAGAAGATAATCAACCTCTTCATTATGATCCAAAATTCCTTTTAGCATAAAACTATGATTGGGATTACAATGCTCCTTTACTAATGGAGCATATAAAAGATAATAAAATCCTTGTGTAATATGAGCCGAATAAAATTGGAATGATAGAACACGATTAAGAACAATAATAATGTAAATTTATAAATAAGAACACAAAAATAAACTATTGTAGTTAAAAATATTATTTCAACATCAGATTAATGAATAAAAGGTATATTTGTCTAATTTATCTATTTGATAATGTCTCTTATCATTGGAAACAAAACCTATTAAATTGATGAATTGGAGTAGCAAATACATTGTAAGTTATATATTGAAGAGAAAGAAGGAAAATGGGGAGAATAAGGTAGAGCTCTCCTTGGAGTATGTTGTATTCAACATATTTTAAAAAAGGGAAAGATGAAAGTGGATGTGCTAATTTCCAAGTCTTTTTTTTTTAAAAGAGATAACTATAGAATTTCTTTTTGTCTCAATTATGTAAATATAATAAATATTCTTTATACATGAAAATGATTTAAAAGTATGAGAAATTAAGCTTTTGAACATGTAAAATAGCAATGTGAAACATAAGCTATGTTATATAGTTTCTATGCAGAAACCTTGTGAAGTCACCTCATGAGGTGTTAACTTCTTAGTAATCAAATTTATATATGTGTCTTTATTGGTAAACAAGGCAATTATGAGAATATCAACAAGTGCTTGCAACATAAAAACCTAAATTTTGTTGGAGAGGGTCTATGATAACACACAATTGATCCCATTAAATTTTAAAACATTATCCTTCCATGTGATGATATTTTTTTTCTGTAATTTTTTTTTTCAAGTGATAAATGGTTGTAACAAATAAACATTCCTTATCCTTACATGAAAAAACGATTGTTAATGAATTGGACGATTTAATATGATAGTTAGTTAGTACCATATAAATGCATTTTAGTTCATATGACATATTGTAAAAATTTTCAAATAGGGCTTAAAAAAATTCAAATAGAAGTTGAAAAGAGATCATCACACTTTTGTACATGTATTAAATGTATAATATAAGTAGATATATAGCTTCATTAAAAAACAATTATTATCAAGACAATGACATCCTCAACTATGTCATAGATTGGATTGCTGTTGAGAATTTTAGAGCAAGTGCTTTTTATGGGGATACAAGTTAATGGCACATTTAATCAAATTGCCCTAAAAGTTTCGTAGGTTTTGGGTACAAATAAGGAGGATCAAACTGGGGTGTCTACACTTTCATTGTACCTTACAAAGTACTTCATCTTCCTTTATTCATTAAAATATAAGTTATAATCATTCAATTATTAAACTTAATAATGTAACTTACAATTAAACATTACAATGTAGCTTCAATAACTATAAGTTTATGTAATGAAATGTTATTAAAGCTAATGCATAAAGATTACACTAGCAAGTGCACTAGCCGATCAAGTAATATAATTGATGAATAGAGTATCGTTCCCACGGGGATTAATCCAACAACTACTAGTACTGAATCAACATTTTGTTATCTGATAAACCGAAAGATTAAACAAAGAAAACCCTAACTCCTAATTAGCAATCTACCCTAAGCATTTTCGGATCAGACCACCTTTAATGATGAGAAGAATTGCTGCATGCAAAAACTAGCAGAACCGGTTCAGTAATGAAATCATTAAGCTACCCAACCGAAGTGATTTCAGTATTGGGTTGGCTAAACCCTAATTGTATGAGCAGCCTCTCTCGAGCACAACCCACTCTATCTATGAGCAACAATTCCTATATCTCTATCAGAAATTTAATCGCCATAGATGCATTAAGAACAAAGAATTCGTGGAAACCCATTCTTGATGAATGAATGCCAACCAAATCATGCATATTATCTCTAAGATGCATTCAATATGTTTTCTTGATTAGTTGATCTGATTACCTAAACCCTTTCTCAAGCAATTCAAGCAATCCAAGAAACAAGAACAATTCGGCCAAGATTATTTTATTAATCGAAAACCCTAATCAAGAAATCCCAAGAATGAATCACAATCAATCGGATCTGCTTAAAAGATTAATTACATATCAGAATTAAAATCCATCATAGTTCGCATAATAGAAAGAAAGGAAGAAAGATTCAATAAAGAAAAATCATGAAACCCTAATCGAATCTAGGTTACCGAATTTGCAGAATCAAAGAAGAAGACAACCTAAGATTTCTACATCAATCTTTGATCTCCTCTTCAATTTGCATTCAACAGCCTTCTCCCTTCTCTAGCACTTACTTCTTCTTCTTGATTTTGTCTTCAGGGGTCCGAACCCTAATCTCCTCTTTTTCTTTTCTTTTTATACTCTTCCTTTCAGCCTCATTTCAATTCTCTAAAGTCAGCCGCCTTTTGGAGCCTCCCTTAGGGCTGTGGTTGGGCTGCTGTTGGGCCTCTCTCCTTGGTGGGCCGAAGTGCTTCCCTTTTCGCCATATCAACATGTCTTCATGCTCTCTTCACCCTAGATTGTCCCAAACTCCTAGTTTTATGAAATTCTGCTCAAATAGGGTAGAAACCATTGAAAATCATCATCAAAACCATGTATACAGCAATAAAAATGATGTGTAGCATGCGCGCATATCAAACTCCCCCACACTTAAGCTTTTGCTTGTCCTCAAGCAAAGATATTACCCATAAACTGATCATTCCCTAGATTATTACCATCTATCGAATGAATTTTAGGGTGAGAATGCATTAAGTGGTCGAGAAACCTGCATAAACATTCTGATTCATTCCCATGAGTGGCCACTCTTACCACATACATGAGAACAAAGAAAGGGAGAACATGAGATTCTTCATGCTCCAGCACTCAATTCCGTTCAATATGTATAGCAGCTCCTTGACAGCCATAATTAACCATCACCTCGAGCTTGGTCTCAAATCTGTCAATGCACTAAATTGAATTTCCAACTATATTTTTGTCCCTTTGAACCTTAGCCATCACCGAATTATTTTCTTTGCTTGTTTGTTTTTTTTTTTTGTGTGAGTGCATTTTATGCTCCATCTCACACGGGTCACAGGCTAGAGGCAGATAACAATACTCATATTCCAAGTTGCTAGTTTTACTATTCAACTTGAGATAGCAGAGTTGGGATTGAACTCATATCATGAACTGCTAGTTTTACTATTTAGTTCATGACAACGGAGTAATTCGGACTTTGTCCTTTCTTCTTCTCTTTTTTTTTTTCTGAATCAATTGTTGAAGTTCATGCATTAATGATAAGAATAAAAATTATCATATTTTTATCCCTAAATATTCAGTCTTTTGTACTTAATTAGTACTTAGTTGGACTCATTATGCTTGTATTTCGATTCAGGGCATGAAAGAAGGCGTCAGGAGAAAAACAAGGCTAATCGGGTAATTTTGCACAGTTTCGGCACTGCGTAGTAATCTGGGCATAACTATCCCATACGGACTCCTATTGATATGATTCAAGATGCATTGGAAATATGAGGAAAAAATCTACAACTTTCATGTTTTGAGTTTTGATAGATTCAGACTGCATCAAAGTTAAAATCGGGCCTGAAGTATGAGCAAATTCGTAGAGAATCCCAATTCGCAGCAGAAGCGCAGTTCACAGAGAAGCCTTGCAGCAACCCAATTCGTTGAAGAAGTTCAATACGAATACAAGAATATGCAAACTGCAAAGAGTCCTATCAGATTTAATTTTCTGATGTAATTCTAGAAAGATAAAGGAGATTGAGATTACCAGATAAGAGATATGATAGGATTAGATCTAAACTAATCATTAGGAATTAGGACTTTCTATTTTTGAGAAAGAACTCCAAAAAGGAGTTGGAAACAACCCCTCTTCCTAAAGCTATATAAGGGGGGGGGGGGGGGGGGGGACTAGCACCAGGCATCAATCAATTTGGGGAGCAATCAAAAGTCCTCCAAGAGAGAGCTTCAACTTTCAAGGAAGCAGTCAACAACCTAGGAGGAGAAGAAGGTGGCGACAAGGAGAAGACAAGCTCATCGATCTCAACTTCAAGGACGATATCATGAGTTCTTTCTTATACCTTGTTTGTTTAATCTTCTTTATCATGAACTAATTTATTTATAGCTGGGGCTATGGAAAGCCTAACCACGACCATGGATTGATTTTTATTTAATTTAACCAAGCTATTTTTATTTTCATATTGTCTATGAGTTATTATGCGTAATGCAATTAGGAGCTTGGCCACCTCTTAGTTGATTTGGTTTATGTGAATGAACCGGAAAGGGAATTCATATAATAGACTAAATAACTCATAGTGTGAATTGAATGGTATATAGGAATATATATACATGATTCATTTGATACAGGTTTTTCATAGAACTTAACGCATTTTTTATCTCGAGAACTCTAATCGAGGAATTGAAGGGTTATTTGATAGAAGTAGGTTTGATATATCCTGGAAGGGAATATTAAATAAATTAGGAAAAACTTCAGTTTATGAAAATAATAAATTATCTTGGTTAATTTAATAAATTGATATTCATTGGAAAGGTTAGGTGGACCAATAGTCCTAGCACTTTCAGTTGAATTGTTGCAAGTTTAGTCATTGATTGCCTTTGTTTTTATCTCTTTTCTTTTCCTATCTTTAATTTTTAGTAGTTCTTATTGTTAGATCCAAAGTTCGATTGTCCAAATAATTGAGGGAAGCTATAGTTCTAATATTTATTTTGTTAAATCCTCGTGGGAACGATATCTTTATACCACTTGATAACTAGTGCACTTGCTAGGGTTATATAATTATAACTATCAATTAACAGTCCATGATGCACTAATAACTCGAATGATCATTAAGATTTCAATCAAGTGCACTATACACATGAGTAGAATTAGTGCTGGTCATGATGAAAGTCCTATTTGACTTCCTCATCATCCTCATGTATTGTGATAAAATTGGATAATTCACAGGAACAAATTCTAGCACTTACAGTGATTTCCTTTGACTTCATCATATTCCTTCATGGAATTCACCTTATAGACAACAATAATATTAAGGGAATTTCCAGTTTATGCAGCCTATCAATGCATTTATGTATTGGGGTGATTGAGGTGCATAGCTATAGCCTCCCCCACACTTATCATGAACATTGCCCTCAATGTTCATATGGAGAGAGTGTAAAGATGAATTCAACAATGTGAGCAGTGGGACTTTAAGCATTTGAAGGGGTTTAGAGAGCTTCCCTGAAGAGCATTCTGAAATTTGGAATGACTCCTTCGTTTGGACCCTCTAGCTGCTAAGATTAAAAGAAACTAGAAGCAGAGAATGAGAAACACTAGAAGGGATCAACAATCTACAAAATTAACACCCTAAAAACTCAAATGATACGAAAAAGAGAAAAACATAAAAACAAACAAATAAAAAAAAACTACTACTCATGAGCATTGGGTTGCCTCCCAATAAGCGCTTGTTTTCTATCTAAAGCTCGACATTCCAGTGGCATCAACGATCGTCTAGGTATACAGTTGATGGGGTAGGCACCGTTCCATCCACTATATATGGCTTGAGGCGCTGAACATTGACCTTAAATGTGCCCTGTGTCGGGTGCGCCACCTCTACAGCTCCATGAGGGAAAACTTGTGATATGGTGAAAGGTCCAGACCACATCGATTTCAGTTTTCCTAGGAACAATCAGAGGCGTGAATTATACAATAATACTTGTTGTCACACCTGAAAGTCACGCCTCAATAGATTCTTGTTCTGCCATCGTTTGGTTTTTTCCTTGTAGAGCTTGGCATTCTCATAGGCTGCAAATCTGAATTCATCCATTTCATTTAGCTACATTCGTCTCTGTTCACCTGCGGCCTGCAAATCAAAATTTAAGAGTTTCAGGGCTCAATATGCCTTATGCTCAAGTTCAACAAGTAAATGACATGGTTTTCCAAAGACCAACTTGTATGGGGACATGCCGATGGGTGTTTTGTATGCAGTCCTATATGCCCACAATGCATCATCTAGTTTGACTGACCAGTCCTTTCTAGTACCGTCTTCTCCAAAATTCTTTTTAGTTCCCTATTAGCTAACTCGACTTGGCCACTAGTTTGAGAGTGATATGGGGTTGCTAATTTATGCGTGACACCATATTTTCGCATCAGCCGCTCAAATTGGGTGTTGCAGAAATGAGTTCCCCTATCACTAATTATGGCTCGGGGTGTGCCGAATCGAGTGAACAACTTTTTAAGGAATTGAATTACTCTCCTAGAGTCATTTGTGGGTAGAGCCATGGCTTCCACCCATTTGGACACATAGTCAACAACAAGTAGGATGTATTTGTTTCCAAAAGAATTTGGAAACGGTCCCATAAAGTCTATACCCCATACATAAAAAATTTCACAGATTAATATATTAGTAAGAGGCATTTCACTTTGTCGAGAGATATTACCTGTCCTTTGGCATTGGTCACATGCAGACACATACCTGTGGGCATCCTTGAACAAGGTAGGCCAGTAGAAACCTGATTGTAACACCTTGGCTGTAGTGTGGTTGGCTCCGAAGTGGCCTCCTACCTCTCGATCATGGAAGTATTGGAGTGTTGGACATTTTTTTATGCCCTTAGCTTCAATCGACTTCGATGTACTTTTGATATTTAATGTAAATAAACAAAGTACATGTTTGATTCATGTTGTTTGGTATAGTTCTGTGTAAGACCCTAAAACTAGACACTTATTGAGACTTGTGTTGGTTTTAAATGTTCACAGTTGTTGGATAAGTCTGGGGAGATTTATCCTGCCAAGGCTGACACTGGTGTGCTACCAACTGTGTTGGGGTAGCTTGTCTCAGCCGCCAATGTGAGACCCAAGGCACACACAGTGTAGGATTATTTGAACCCTTGAATCGGACCAGATTTCCAGTATTGCCCCGGACCTTGGAGATTGATGGGCAAAACTGGAAAGTTACACCTGGCCCCTAGACCTGATTATGGTACTGCACTAGGTGTCGGATTGGGCTGTCTTTGATATGCCATTCAGTGAGATCCTTAGTGGGGGTCAAAACCTAGGTATGTTGGGACAGTCTGAGAATTCATCTGAGTGGGTGATCATAGTGACGGGATCAGCCCCTTTGTCAGACAAAGGTAATGATCGGGGATGCACTCTCTCTGATGGAAACCAAACTGCCGGCAGTTGATTTCAATCATTGGAATTTTTTGTTGCAAAATTTATATATATGATATATAGATATATATGGTTTCAAAATGTTTGCAAATGGTTTTAATTCCCAGGATCCATATGAGTAGAGAGTGCAACACTGTTCCTTGCAGCCAAGGGAGAGGTCCTCTCTTGTCGGGCAGTGCTTGATCATTATGGGCTGAGAGGTTAAGTGTAAGGCCATTTAGGATAATACCTGATGGGCTAATCTTGCATCTGCCCACAGTCCCTGGGTTTTTATAAGATGGCTTGGCCCAGGAACCACGTAGTATAAGTGTTGGGCCGATAGGGTCCATGTGATGGGCTCAAGGGTTCACTGGGCTTTCCAGTGAATTCAGCTAGGCCTTTTAACAGAGGCTAGGCTGAACCCAAGTGGCTGATGTGTAGATCAATGCTTGGGTCCCACGCCATACAAAGAAGCCCAACTGGGCAGCAGTTTGGAAGACTATTGAGCACTTTTTACTTAATGGGCCTAAAGCCCATTTCGAACTGGGCTGATTTGATCAGTCACTAAAAGGGGGTGGATCTGAGATTAGGATGAGCCCAAAAGCTTATCTAATCTGCAGATAAGATTAAGAAGAGTCCTAATCCAAATACATATTTGGATAAGGGCAACTCCTGATATGATTAGGAGGTTTTCTTAATCATTAAGAAAGTGGAGGAAACCCTAATTTGAATTACAAGAAGTTGAACCCAAGGGAATTCGCAGAGAACATACCTGCATTCTGAAGATTGGATCTCAGAAACCCTAGAGGAGAAAAGTAGTTCGCCACTTTCTTCTCTAGTTCTCTTCTCCATTAGCCGCCGCCAACCACCACCAGTTCGGTTTCTCTGTGAGGGAAAGATCAAGAAAGAGTTCTTGATATCAGTCTTTGCTAAAAGCTTGATTCCCTTTGGTGCTCATTGTTTCCAAAGGATTCTTGTGAAGGATTCAATGCGTAGGACGCACTCTGTTGGTTCTGTTCCACAGTTGCTGTGTCATCTTCAGCAGGAGCAGATCTTGGTGTCTTCTTTGGGCGTGAACACCAACTTTGGGAGATATTATTTCTCTGGATCAGGTATAATCACTCCATTCTCTTTTGGTTAAAATCTGGTTTGGTTTGGTTCAAGTAGGATCCTTGAATATGATTCTAAAATCAGGGAATGCGATTCCCAGTTGGAAGGAATGTAGGAAATTTTTGAAATTCGCCCACCCATTCCGCAACAGTTTTGGCGTCCATATGATGGATCCTACCATCCCTTTCAGTGGTATCAGAGTCACAGGTTCGAATCTTGAACCAAAAGATCAGATCTGAACCTACGCAATTCGGTAGAAGCCGTTCTATCCGGGTATTGCGCAGTTTTCTGTTTTACTTCAAGAAACTGTTTTTTGTTGAGGGCGGTTGATCTGAAATTAATTTGTTAAATCTGAAATTTATTTAGAATTGTTCTTTATTTATTTTTTGATTTAATGGACTATTTTTACATGGAGATCGAAGTGCAGCCTTGGCACAGATTGTCTGTGCATTCTTTCTTTGTAATTTCTATTCAATTCGGTCTGTAAAATAAGTTTTTTCTTTTATTTTTCTAGACTGAATGTATAGGATTCAATCAATGATGTAATTAATTAATAGAAGTAGGACTTCTGTTTTATTTTATTTTCTTGATTGAAGAAGGCGGAGGCACTGGAGATTTGTAGATGGAGGGATCACATTCTGCGTTTTGCAGTTTATGAAACTGCAACCATAGTGACTAACCTCTGTTTTGCAGGTGGTGTGAACAGTCCATGTCTGATTTATGATTGTCTAAATCAGAAATATTAATTTCAGATCTTTCCTGAATTAATTCTTGAATTGAAAATCGGTTTCAGACCATCTCGGACCAGATTAGACCAAATCTATTTGGACCGAATCTAGGGTTCGAAAGGGGACTGTCTTCAGTCTAGATTTCTCACACTTTCAGACCCAAATCTGATGTTCAATTGTAGTGATTAATTCGGCCCAACCTGTAAAGCCCAGTTTTAAAGAGTTAAAACTACAAAAGCCCACTTTTTGTGAGAAAAGCTATATGGACCGAACTGCTAACTGCTATTCAGCCCATATACCTACATGATATTAATTGTTAATATTGTGTTTTTGTTGGGTTGATTAATGGGCTTTACAGCTAGTGATTGATTGGATCAATTCTTCCATATCATGTGATGTGTGAATGTTTGATGTGCTGCGACCATGGGCCATAAGCACTTGGCCCATGATGTTTCATTAGTGGCTCTTGTGCACACCGTGGCTGAATGCACATCATTTCCATAGTGTCCCCTAAGATCATTGGATGACCCCTTTCTTGAATGGTGGGCCCCACAACCCTGAAAAGGGTCACGTGCGGAACCCCTAGCTGATTTAGGCCCACCAGAAATCTGACTTTGTGAAAGTCAGTGGGAGCCACTTTGGTTTGACTTAAATTAGAATTAGGGCGTAATTTTGTTCCCTCCGGTAATATGAGTGCATGTGATAGGGAGATCCATATGATGGACTCTCTAAAGGCCTTCCATCATTAGCACGATGATGGGTCCTTTAGTAATGAGGAAACACACCATAAAATTGGGCTATCCATTTGCTGTTGGGACTGTCAGAGTGTTTCATAAGATGATAGGGGCATCATAGACCGATGCGGGAGGGGCTT
Source organism: Nelumbo nucifera (assembly GCF_055504915.1). Classification (NCBI taxonomy): domain Eukaryota; kingdom Viridiplantae; phylum Streptophyta; class Magnoliopsida; order Proteales; family Nelumbonaceae; genus Nelumbo; species Nelumbo nucifera. The sequence goes on along the minus strand of NC_142649.1, from coordinate 111,653,700 downwards.
CACCAGAAAATGGGAACTCTCTCACGGTACCTTGGCATAACCTGAATATGATGGGTGAGCACTCACTGGACAGAAAGGTTTACCTGAAAACGGCTCTGAACCTTGTCTGACAAAGGCCAAAGGGAAACTCATACGATGAGTTGATATGATCCGTCACAGAAAGGTGGTGGGGTTTTGCAGCTGAAACAGTTGGCTTCACGCACCCTATGTGGTTTCCCACATTTCCAGAGACATTTTGCCATCTCCGTCACTGAGAAAGGAGGGAAATCGCACGCACCCTATGAGCACTCACTGGATAGAAAGGTTTACCTGAAAATGGCTCTGAACCTTGTCTGACAGAGGCCAAAGGGAAACTCATATGATGAGTGGATGTGATCCGTCACAGAAAGGTGGTGGGGTTATGCAGCTGAAACAGTTGGCTCCACGCACCCTATGTGATTTCCCACATTTGTAGAAACATTTCGTAGTCTCCGTCACTGAGATAGGAGGGAAATCTCAGAGGTGAACAAATGGAAATGGAACATAGATTAAAAGCCATATCTATGTAGGTAACATGAATCAAACTAAGGTAGTGGACTAACGTTTTGTTGTTTTACTAGAAGATGGCAAACGGACAATTTGCTAAGTTGCTTGACGATAACAAGCTTAAGGGACCCAATTATGCCGACTAGTACAAAAACCTTATGCTGGTCTTGGCTTCAGAAAAAACTAGATAAGATGGCTAAAAATCCTGCTCCGGATCGTCCGGGGGACATGGCTTCTGAGGCCCGAAGGCGAGAATACCAAGAATGGGAGGATAAAAACTCCCTGGCCCGCTGCTATATCATAGCCTTTTTGGACAATCCGATACAGAGGCAGTTCGATCTGATCGAACTCGCTAAAGACATATTGGATAGTCTGAAGACTATATATGAAGAGCACAATTGTTCTACTCGACAGAAAGTCCTAAAACAGTTCATGACCACGCAGATGACTAAGGGGCAATAAGTGCATGACCATTGTCTTCGGATGATGGGCTACATAAACGAGCTAGATGCCCTTGGTTCCGGGCTAGATCTGGTCACACAGATCGATGCTATTCTCAACTCTCTGCCTCCGTCCTTCAACCCGTTCATTATGAATTATAATATGAACAACCTGAATGTCAGCGTCCAAGAGCTCAGTAATATGTTGCAAAGAGCTGAGGAATTAATAAGGAAGGATGAGCCAATACTTGTTGAAGCTGGAAAATCTGGCAAGAAGAGGAAGGCAAAGAGAAAGCCCCAGAAGAAGGTCACCAAATCTAAGAAACAAAAGAAAGACAAGGCATCCGATGCCTGTCACTTTTGCAAGCAGGCTGGCCACTAGAAGAGGAACTGTCCTGCCTACCTGGAATCTAAGAAAGGTACTTTTGAAACGTGTCATGGAAACTAATTTATTAGTAACTTCTGTGTCCTGGTGTGTTGACTTCGGGGCTTCAACTCATGCATGTAACTCACTGCAGGGGTTCAAAGTAAGCAGAAGGCTGAGTGAAAGAGAGGTGACACTTTACTTGGGGACTTCTGCAAGTGTTGCAACTACAGCGATAGGAACCGTAGAATTAAATTTTAGAAAAGGGATTCTTGTACTGAAAGACTGTCTTTATGTACAAAATCTAAGAAGAAATTTGATTTCTGTTTCTAAACTGTGTGTGGATGGATATACTGTCTCTTTTAGTAATATGATTACTATCAAAAGGAACAACAAATTCATCGCATGCGGGGAACTAGAGAACAGTCTCTATGTTCTACATCCTTCTTTAGAAACTAACTTAATCGAAGCTACGTCGGTCGAGATCCCCAAGAAAAGGACTTGTGACATAGTCAGTCCCACGTGCCTGTGGCATTACCGACTTGGCCACATCTGTATTGACCGAATCACAAGATTGGTAAAGGATGGTCCTTTGGGTTTTCTAACCATATAGAACCTTCCCACTTGTGAGCCTTGCCTTAGAGGCAAGATGACAAAGCGGCCATTTAACGGTAAGCCTAAAAGATGTATAGGCACACTTGACCTTATACATAGTGATGTATGTGATCCCCTGAGTGTTAGGACCCACAACCAACACGTGTATTTCATCACCTTTACCGATGATTTCTCACGATATTTACGTGTACCTAATGAGACATAAATCTGAATCCTTTGAAAAGTTCAAAGAGTTTAGACAAGAGGTCGAGAAACAGTTAGGGAAAGAAATTAAGGCCCTTCGATCAGATTGAGGTGACGAGTATCTCTTTGACGAATTCAGGGACTACTTGAAGGCCAATGAGATTATCTCACAGTTGGCTCCTCCTGCAATACCCCAACTTAATGGTGTTTCAAAGAGGAGGAATAAGACATTGTTAGACATGGTCCGGTCACTTCTCACACACTCGGAATTGCCCACATCCTCTTGGGGATATGTGTTAGAGACTACAATTTACGTGCTGAATCGTGTTCCAACCAAATCGGTTCCGAAAACTCCATACAAACTATGGACTGGAAAGAAACCAAGTGTCAGACACTTGAAGATTTGGGGTTGTCCTGCGCACGTTAAAAGAATGAGTGCGGACGAGTTGGAATCCAAGACCAGCCGTTGCCTATTTGTAGGCTACCCAAAGGATTCAGTGGGTTATCTTTTCTATGACCCAAGTGAGCAGAAAGTGTTTTGCAAACGAAATGCCCTGTTCTTAGAAAGTGTTCTACAGAAATCTTTGATGAACCTTCTGTAGAATCCTGCATGTCCCAAGAAGCTTCTCACAGACCGGACGGATGTTGGTGGTGGCAACTTCTCAATTGTCTCCACCTTGGCTCTGTCAACCTCAATCCCTCTTTGTGAAACCTTATGTCCAAGCACAATGCCTTCTTGCACCATGAAATGACATTTCTCCCAGTTCAGCACTAGATGAGTTTCCTTGCATCACTTGAGTACCTTCTCCAAGTTATTTAAACATGCATCGAAGGAGGAGCCAAAGACTAAAAAATCGTCCATGAAGATCTACATAAACTTCTCAACCATATAAGAAAATATAGCCATTATGCACCTCTGAAATGTTGCTGGAGCATTACATAACCCGAATGGCATCCTCTTGTAGGCAAAGGTATCGTAGGGATATGTGAAGGTGGTCTTCTCCTGATCTTCCGGTGAAATCGGAATCTGATTATAGCTCGAATACCCATCTAAGAAACAATAGTACTCATGTCCGGCTAGCCTCTCTAGCATCTGATCGATGAAAGGTAGAGGGAAATGATCCTTGCGTGTGGCTTCATTTAATTTTTTGTAATCAATGCACACTCGCCACCTGGTAATGGTCCTAGTCAGTATGAGTTCATTCTTTGCATTTGGTACTACCGTCATGCCTCCTTTCTTCGGCACTACTTGGACGGGACTCACCCATGAGCTATCGGAGATCGGATAGATAATGCCTGCATCTAACAACTTGATTACTTCTGCCTTCACCACATCCTTCATGTTTGGGTTCAGGCGTCTTTGGGGCTGAACCAAGGGCTTGCTTCCATCTTCCATTAGAATTTTGTGAGTGCATATGGACGGGTTGATGCCCTTGATTTCTGCTATCTTCCAAGCTAGAGCTGTCTTATGTTCCCTTAGCACCCGTAACAGTTTTTCCTTTTGCAAATGGGACAAGGCTGCTGATATGATCACTGGTAGGGCTGAAGGTGCTTCTAAGAAAGCATACTCCAAATGCGGTGGGAGTTGCTTCAGCTTAAGGGTGGGCGGCTCTTCGATTGAAGGCTTGCTTTCTGGCATCGAGGGCTGTCCAAGCTCTCCAACTTTAGGAACCCTTTCCCTTGAAACTGCGGATTGGCATTCAGGTATGCTGCCATGCTTTGAATCCCTTCATTTTCTCCCATTATGGCTTCTCCATCTTGTATGCATAGCTTAAGGGGATCAACCGACCTGTTAACCTGAAAACAACCACCAACCGCATAATCAATGACATCAATCATATAACAGGAATCATCACTAGAAGGTGCATGTTTCATAGCATCAGGCATTTTAAAAATTACTTCCTCTTCTTGAATCCTAAGGCTGAGTTGCCCTTGTTGGACATCAATCATTGTCTTTCCTGTAGCTAGGAAGGGTCGCCCTAGGATAAGTGGGACATCAACGTCCTCTTGCATGTCTAAAACTATGAAATCCACAAGAAAAATGAATTTGTCAACTTTAACAAGTACATCTTCTATGATTCCCTTAGGATGCTTGATGGACCTATCAGCTAATTGCAATGCAACTCTAGTGGGTTAGGGTTCACCCAACCCTAATTTCTTAAAAACCCAATAGGGCATCAGATTTATACTAGCTCCTAAATCACACAATGCCTTGTTAATTTTCAAACTGCCTATAGTGCAAGGAATAGTGAAATTCCCTGGATCTTTCAGTTTCTGAGGCAGCTTGTTGAGGAGGATTGCTGAGCATTCTTCATTCAGGGCAACTGTAGCCACATCTCCCAGTTTCTTTTTGTTCACCAATATTCTTTTAGGAACTTTGCATAATGCGGCATCTGGGCTAAAGCATCTACAAAAGGAATGTTAATATGTAAGCTCTTAAAAATTTCAAGAAACTTACCGAATTCATTTTCCAATTTGTGTTGCTGTAGCCTATTCAGAAATGGTACTTGCGGCTGTTGACTTTTCTCTTTCTTTGAATCAGATTGCTCTTCCTCCTTCTTTTCGGTTTCTAGTGTTGCACTCACCTTGCCTTCTTCCCTTGCTTTCTTCTCCACCTCTTGCAGCTCCTTACCACTCCTCAAGGTAATGGCCTGCACCTATTCTCTTGGATTTGCTTTGGTATTGCTGGGTAAGGTGCCTTGTACTCTAGAAGATATCATCTATGCCAACTGTCCCACTTGAGTCTCCAAGTTCTTGATCAATGCTTCTTGGTTCTGAAATCTCATTTCCGCACTTGATATGAACTTGGTCATCAGCTCCTCTAGATTCAATTTCTTTTCCGGATGAGTGAAATTTTGAGGGAATGGTTTCACTGCATTTTGATTTTGCCAAAACAGATTGGGGTGATTCCTCCATCCGGGGTTAAATGCACGAGGGTACTGATTGCCTTGTTGCCTTTGCAAATTACCAACAAAATCTACTTGCTCGGGGGACTGCATGAACTGATTTCCAACTTGACATTCGGTGCTGATATGACCTCCCCCACACCATTCATAGGCTACAATCTGAACAAGCATGGCTGCCAACTGCATTTCATCTATCTTCTTGTTGAGGGCACCGATTTGTGCAGATAGTGCTGTATAGGTGTCTACATTATGAAGTCCGGGCTGTCTCCTAACTTGGGCTCTCTCGGAATGCCACTGATAGTTGTTTGCAGCCATCTCCTCAATGAGAGCATGGGCAATTTCAGGGGTCTTGTTATTAATGGATTCCCCAGCTGCAACATCCATAATAGTCTTATTTTCCTTGGTCAACCCATTATAAAATGTCTGAACTTCTAGCCATACGGGAAGTCCATGATGAGGGACCTTCCTTAGTAATTCTTTGTAATGCTCCCATGGCTCATACAATGATTCCCCGTCCTATTGAGAGAAGGTGGTGATAGCATTCCTCATCTTGGCTTTCTTGGACGGAGGGAGATACTTGGATAGGAAACGACTGGCCATTTCATCCCAAGTAGAGATTGATCCAGCTGGTAGAGAGTTCAGCCAAGTCTTAGCCTTGTCCTTCAATGAGAATGGAAACAATCTGAGCCTCACCCCATCATCACTAACCCCATTGTGCTTGAATGTGTCACATATTTCCAAGAAGTTGGCGATGTGAGTGTTCGGATCTTCATGAGCCAAGCCATAGAATTGAACCGTATTCTGAATCATCTGAATGATTGCTGGTTTGATTTCGAAGTTGTTGGCAGCTATTGCTGGTCTCACAATGCTCAAGGCTGCCCCGGTGAGGGTTGGTTTGGCATAATCCATCATGGTCCTTTGTTTGGCCATCTCTGCACTTTTAGCTCTCCCTTGCTTAGAAGCTCTAAGGCGGCGATGGAGAGTTCGTTCAATTCCGAGATCGTAGGTGATGCTCTCCTTTTCACTTCTGCGTGTCATAAACTGTACAAGTCAAAGTCATAAAGAGACTAATACACAAATATCATAAACATAATGTACAAAATCAGATTAACAATGACAGATGGTTCCTAATATTGTTGTGATAATCCCCAGCAGTGGCGCCAAAAACATGATGCGTAAAGATTACACTAGCAAGTGCACTAATCGATCAAGTAATATAATGATGAGTAGAGTATCGTTCCCACGAGGATTAATCCAACAACTAATAGTATTGAATCAACCTTTTGTTATCTGATAAACCGAATGATTAAACAAAGAAAACCCTAACTCCTAATTAGAAAACTACCCTAAGCATTTTTGGAACAGACCACCTTTAATGATGAGAAGAATTGCTGCATGCAAAAACTAGCAGAACCGATTCAGTAATGAAATCATTAAGCTGCCCAACCGAAGTGATTTCTGTATTGGGTTGGCTAAACCCTAATTGTATGAGCAGCCTCTCTCGAGCACAACCCACTCTATCTATGAGCAACAATTCCTATATCTCTATCATAAATTTAATCGCCATAGATGCATTAAGAACAAAGAATTCATGGGAAACCCATTCTTGTTGAATGAATGCCAACCGAATCATGCATATTATCTCTAAGATGCACTCAATCCATTTTCTTGATTAGTTGATCTGATTACCTAAATCCTTTCTCAAGCAATTCAAGCAATCCAATAAACAAGAACAATTCGACCAATATTATTCTATTAATCGAAAACCCTAATAAAGAAATCCCAAGAATGAATCACAATCAATCGGATCTACTTAAAAGATTAATTACATATCAGAATTAAAATCCATCATTGTTCGCATAATAGAAAGAAAGGAAGAAAGATTCAATAAAGAAAAATCATGAAACCCTAATTGAATCTAGGTTACCAAATTTGCAGAATCAAAGAAGAAGACAACCTAAGATTTTTGCATCAATCTTCAATCTCCTCTTCAATTCACATTCAACAGCCTTCTCCCTTCTCTAGCACTTCTTCTTCTTGATTTTGTCTTTAGGGGTCCGAACCCTAATCTCCTCTTTTTCTTTTCTTTTTATGCTCTTCCTTTCAGCCTCCTTTCAATTCTCTAAAGTCAACCGCCTTTTGGAGCCTCCCTTAGGGCTGCTGTTGGGCCTTTCTCCTTGGTGGGCCGAAGTGCTTCCCTTTTCGCCATATCAACATGTCTTCATGCTCTCTTCACCCTAGATTGTCCCAAACTCCTAGTTTCCTGAAATTTTGCTCAAATAGGGTAGAAACCATTGAAAATCATCATCAAAACCATGCGGCGCCGAAACTGTGCAAAATTACCCGATTAGCCTTGTTTTTCACCTAACACCTCCTTTCGTGCCTTAAATCGAAATATAAGAATAGTGAGTCCAATTAGGCACTAAATAAATTCAAAAGACTGAATATTAAGGGATAAAGATATGATAATTTTCATTATCATCAATCTCCCTTTCATATGCACTCATATTTCAGAGGAGGGAACGAACTATAACGCCCTAGTTTTATTTTGGTGAAACCAAAGTGGCTCCCACTGACTTTCATAAAGCCAGATATAGATGGGCCCTAAATGGCTAGGGTTCCGCACGGTTCCTCTTGGGTAGGAAGCTGATGTGGGGCCCACCATGAAGGGAGATCATCCAATGATCTTAAGGACACTGTGGCAATGATGTGCATTCAGCCATGGTGTGCGCAAGAGCCACTACCGAATCAGCATGGGCCAAGTACTTATGGCCCATGAACGTTGCACATCACACATCCATACATCACATGCATGTAAACCATAATTGATCCAATCAATTAAATAACTGTAAAACCCATAATTAAAGCCCATATAATTTCATAATATTACTGATTAACATTATCTAGGTATATGGGCTGTACTGCAAAGAACAGTTTGGAATGATGTACATTATGACATTTAATGTAAATGAATAAAGTACATATTTGATTCATGTTATTATGGTGAGTTTCTGTGTAATACCCTTAAACTGGACACATATGAGACTTGTGTTAGTTTAGAATCTTCACAGCCGTTGGATAGATCTGGGGAGATTTATCTTGCCAAGGCTGACATTGATGTGCCGCCAAGTTGGTTGGGGTGGCTTGTCTCAGCTGCCTGGGTGAGACCTGAGGTACATGCAGTGTGGGTTTTCTTGAAACCCTGAATTGGACCAGAATTCCAGTATTGCCCTGGACCTTGGAGATAGATGGGCTAAACTGGAATGTTACAGCTGACCCCTAGACTCGATTATGATACTACACTAGGTGTTGGATTGGGATGTCTTTGATATGCCAATCAGTGAGATCCTTAGAGGGGGTCAAAACCTGGGTATGTTGGGACAGTTCGAGAATTCATCTAAGTGGGTGATCATAGTGATAGGATCAGCCCCTTTGTTGGACAAAGTGAATGATCGGGGATGCACTCTCTCTAATGGAAACCTAAACTGCCGGCAGTTGATTTTAACTGTTGAAATTTGTTTTGCAATATATATTTATATAGAGATATGCATATATATATTATGGTTTCAAAATGTTTGCAAAATGTTTTAATTCCCGGGATACATGTGAGTAGAGAGTGCAGCACTGTACCTTGCAGCCGAGGGAGAGGTCCTCTCTTGTCGGGTAATGTTTGATCATTATGGGCTGAGAGGTTAAGTGTAATACCATTGAAGGAAATACCTGATGGGCTAATCTTGCATTTGCCCATAGTCCTTGGGTTTTTATAAGGTGGTTTGACCCAAGGACCTTCTAGTGTAAATGTTGGGCCCATTAAAAGCCCATGGTGATGGGCTCAAGGGTTCACTATTTCCTACAGTGAATTCGGCCAGGCCTTGTAACAGAGGCTGAGCTGAATCCATGTGGATGATGTGTAGATCAATGTTTGGGTCCCACGTCATACAAGGATAGCCAACTGGGCAGCAGTTTGGAGGTTAAGTGAGCGCATAGACTTAATGGGCCTAAAGCTCATATCGAATCGACTTAATAAGATTAATTAAATAGGGGCGGTTCTGGTATTTAGATTAGCAGATAGGATAAGGGATTTTCTCTATCCACTTAGAGAGTCCAGATCCAAATAAAGATTTGGATAAGGAAACTTCTAATTTGATTAGGATGGCTGATCTTTATCTATAGATAAGATAAGGGATTATCATTATCTCTTAAAGAGAGTCCAAATCCAAATACAAGATTTGGATTTGGAAACTCTTAATGGGATTAGGAGATGCTCTCTTTAAAGGCTATAAATAGAGGAGTAAGGGGAACCTACAAGACACAATAATCGGTTCGCATATTACAAAGAGAGAAGAATTTGTAGTTTGACTGCTCTTGTCTTCTGCTCTTTCCTTCTCTTTCCACCCTTGTCAGTTTGATTTCCACCCATGAGAGTGATCAAGAAAGGTTCTTGATATTACCTTTTGGTAGAAAAGGTAATCTGAAGTCGTGCTCACCAGCCCTCCATCACATTCTTGTTGAAGAATTTGGTTCTTGTTGAAGAGCCATCCTGCTGATTCTGCTCCACCTCACACTGTGCCATCTACAGTTGGCGTAGTCTTTGGTTTTCTCCTTGGGTGTGAACACGTTCGTTTGGACTTACTGTTACTCCGTATCAGGTATATCCCTCTCCTACCTTTTGGTTTCAGATCTGTTCCGGTTTGGTTTCAAGATTGATCATTGAAAATGCAGTTTTCTAAAATAGGGAATGTGATTCCCACATGGGAGAGAGAGAAATTTTTGAAATTTTGCCCAACCTTCTTGCAGGGTTCGGCCATCCATATGATGGATCTCTCATCCCTTCAACCAGATCTAAAACCAAAAGGGAGTAGAGGGATATACCTGATACGGAGTAATAATAAACCCCCAATGAAGGTGTTCATGCCCAAGGAGAAGACCAAAGGCTGCTTTCACCGAAGATGACAGGGTGTGAGGTGAAGCAGAATCAACAGGATGATTCTTTAGCAAGAACTGAATTCTTCAGCAAGAATATGATGGAGGGCAGGTGAGCATGACTTCAGATTGCCTTTTCTACCAAAAGGCAATATCAAGAATTATTCTTGATCACTCCCTCTGGTGGAGATCGAACTGGTAGGGCGGAAAGAGCAGGAGAGAAGAAGATAGTACAGTCAAACTATGTTGTCTCTCTCTATAATTCAATAGTCTGCGAGATGATCTGGAGGTTTACCCTGCTCTTCTATTTATAGCCTTAAAGAGAGGTTTTCCTAATCCTATTAGGAGTTTCCTAATCCAAATCTTTTATTTGGATATGGACTCTCTTTAGGAGATAAGGATAACCCCTTATCTTATCTGTAGATAAAGATCAGCCTTCCTAATATAATTCAATAGTCTGTGAAATGGTTCAAGGATCCTACTTGAACCAAAACCGAACCAGATCTGAACTAAAAGAGAAGGGAGTGATTATACCTGATCCAGAGAAATAATATCTCCCAAAGTTGGTGTTCACGCCCAAAGAAGACACCAAGATCTGCTCCTGCTGAAGATGACACAGCAACTATGGAACAGAATCATCAGAGTGCGTCCTACACACTGAGTCCTTCACAAGAATCCTTTGGAAGACAATGAGCACCAAACTGAATCAGCCTTTCAGTTAAGATTGATATCAAGAACTCTTTCTTGATCTTTCTCTGATAGAGAAATCGAACTGTAGTTAATGGTGGCGGCTACTGAAGGAGAAGGCTAGAGGAGAAGATGGCGAACTGCTTTTTCTTCTCTAGGGTTTCTGAGATCCTATCTCAAAATTGCAGGGTGTGTTGTGTGTAAATGCCCTAAGGTTTGAATTCTTGTATATCGAAATAGGGTTTCCTCCAGTTTCTTAATGATTAAGAAAAATCTCCTGATCTTATCAGGAGTTGCCCTTATCCAAATTTGTGTTTGGATTAGAACTCTTCTTAATCTTATTTGCAGATTAGATAAGGTTTTGGGCTCATCCTAATCTCAGATCCGCCCCTTAATAATGACCAATCAAATCAGTTTAGTTCAAAATGAGCTTTAGGCCCAATAAGAATAAAGTGTTCAAATGTCTTCCAAACTGCTACCCAGTTGGACTTCTTTGTATGGCGTGGGACCCAAGCATTGATCTACACACCAGCCACATTGGTTCGGCCCAGCCTCTGTTACAAGTCCTAGCCGAATTCACTGGTGAGCCCAGTGAACCCCCTGAGCCCATCCCATGGACCCTATGGGCCCAACACTTACACTAAGTGGTCCCTGGGCCAAGCCATCTTATAAAAACCCAGAGACTGTGGGCAGGTGCAAGATTAGCCCATCAGGTATCATCCCAAATGGCGTTACACTTAACCTCTCAGCCCATAATGATCAAGCACTACCCGACAAGAGAGGACCTCTCCCTGCACTCTCTATTTGCATGGATCCCGGGAATTAAAACCATTTGCAAATATTTTGAAACCATACTTAGGTATATATCATATATATAAATTTTGCAAAACAAAATTCCAACGATTGAAATCAACTGTCGACAGTTTGGTTTCCATCAGAGAGAGTGCTTCCCCGATCATTACCTTTGTCTGACAAAGGGGCTGATCCTGTCACTATGATCACCCACTCAGATGAATTCTCAGACTGTCCCAACATACCCAGGTTTTGACCCCCGCTAAGGATCTCACTGATTGGCTTATCAAAGACAACCCAATCCGGCACCTAGTGCAGTACCAAAATCGGGTCTAGGGGTCAGGTGTAACTTTCTAGTTTTGCCCATCAATCTCCAAGGTCCAGGGCAATACTGGAAATCTGGTCCGGTTCAAGGGTTCAAGTAATCCTACACTGCTTGTGCCTTGGATCTCACCTTGGCGGCTGAGACAAGCCACCCCAACAGTTGGCAGCACGCCAGTGTCAGCCTTGGCAGGATAAATCTTCCCAGACTTATCCAACGGCTGTGAACATTTTAAAACCAACACAAGTCTCATTAAGTGTCCAGTTTTAGGGTCTTACACAAAAGTATACCACACAACATGAATCAAACATGTACTTCATTTATTTACATTAAATATCAAAAGTACATCAAAACTGATTGAAGCTAAGGGCATACAAATTCGCCCTCTTTTAATTAATCTTATTAATCCAGTTCGAATTGGGCTTTAGGCCCATTAAGTCTATGTGCTCACTACCCCCTCAATCTGCTGCCCAATTGGTTATCCTTATATGGCATGGGACCCAAACTTTGATCTACACATTAGCCACATGGGTTCAACCCAGCCTCTGTTACAAGGCTTGGCCGAATTTACTGTAGGAGACAGTGAACCCCTGAGTCCACCATGGGCTCTTAATGGACCCAACAATTACATTAAATGGTCCTTGGGTCAAGCCACCTTATAAAAACCCAAGGACTGTGGGGAGATGCAAGATTAGCCCATCAGGTATTACCCTCAATGGTCTTACACTTAACTTCTCAGCCCATAATGATCAAACACTGCCCGATAAGAGAGGAACTCTCCCTCGGCTGCAAGGTACAGTGCTGCACTCTCTACTCACTTGGATCCCGGGAATTAAAACCTTTTGCAAACATTTTAAAACCATAATATATATATATATATATATATATATATATGTGTATATCTCTATATAAATATATTTTGCAAAACAAAATTCAACGGTTGAAATCAACTGTTGGCAGTTTAGGTTTCTAATGAGAATGCAAAATATCATATTTTTCTTCCTTAATGTTTAGTCTTTTATACTTATTTAGTGCCTAAATGGATTCATTATTCTTATATTTTAATTTAGGGCACAATTGGAGGCATTAAGTGAAAAATGAAGCTAATTGGGCAATTCTGGACAGTTTCGGCATCACTTTGTAATTTGGGCATACCTCTCTCATCCAACCTCCGATTAACGTGCTGGAATCGGACAGTTTCGGCATAACTCTCTCTACAAAATCGAACAGTTTAGTATTTTATACAACTTTCATGTTTTGAGTTTTGAGAGATAATGACTGCATCGAGGTCGAAATCGTGCGCGAAGTAGCTGTAACCGCACTGCTGACGTGCTGGAAATGTTCCTTAGCCTTCAAGTTTTCATATGTGGAAATCACCACTCTCCCACTTGCATTAAAACTCTATTTTATCTTATTTTTATTATTTTTCTTGATAAGTTAGAATGGGAGACTGTTATCTAGAGAGAAATTTTAGGAGATTTGGTAAGCTTCTCTTGGAGAATGGGAAGTATAGAGAAAAGAAAAGGAGAGAAGGAAAACAATCAGACTTGGGGGCTGCCACACCTCCTCTCTTCTTCTCCAATTTTTCCTTGAGTTTTCACCATGACCATGCGTGGCTAAATTTTGATACTTGGTCGAAGGAAACAAAAACCTCAAAATCAGCAAAACTGTGAGATCTAATTTAATTTTTATTGTATGATTTATGCTTTGAATATCGAATGTTCTTCTATGCTTATGTTCATGACATTCTCGTCTAATCTCTAGGAGGCCTACTAGTTTATTATTCGTTGCAATCTACTACTGGGTTAGATATCAGATCCGTAATTGTTTGATTCCTCTAATAAGATAAGCAACTAGGGTTTAATGATTTGTTGCGTTAGAAATTGTTAGATCTTTGGAAGAACACTCGACTAAATTAAATGTAACCGCTTGTGCTTGTGTTGTTTAGATTCATCGATCTCCAATTCTTAAGGCTGCTACTGGATTAAATCTTGAACGCTTGTTTCAGGTTATTTAGTAGTAAGGGTTAAGTAGATCGCTTGTTTTCTAATTAACTACAACTAAAGAGAGATAGGAAAATAATCCCTACGGTGAATATTCAAGGTGTGAATTGATATATTTTTGCATCGATGATCAGTAGCGAAATTCTGATGGTGGATGTTGACTTAGACCAAGATTTCTTCTTTTGATTAATTTCGACACTTTAATTTGATTTGTTCCTCATTTGATTTTCTTTCTTTTTAAATCTGGTTTTCGTTATACTCAAACCCCCCTCCTTGTTCACGTAGCATAAAATAGGCTAGATACTCACTGTGGGGACGATCCTTACTCGCACTACTGCATTTGTTTTTAGGAGGGCTTCTTAGAAACCACAACAACCAACCACAAACAGCACAACTAGAGGCATAGAAATCTCCAAGGGAAGAGGGAGACCACTCCTTTTCATCCCTTTCCCTTATCTCCAACAGATGGCGAAGAAACCAAGAGAAAACCCTAGACTGGGTGCGTAGAGAACAAAATTCTAGGCAGGTCTGATTTGCTCAGTTTGGCTCTGATACCATATTAGGATTCGACCTGCCCTTGAATCCTATTAAGCTGATAACAGTCAAGAAGGAAGAGAAAGAGAGAGAGAGAGAGAGAGAGAGAGAGAAGAAGAGAAGAGAAGAAAGGGAGAGAAAGATTTGGTTCGAATGAGAGAGAAAGATCACTCTCCCATTCGGCCAGAATTGATTTATATTACTTATATTATGGAAAAGACACATGTGTCCCTACTTAAGTAAGGGACACTAAATCTAACATAATCTTACACATCAACACATAAACATAAGTATAAAGACAGAAATACCCCTACATATTTGACACTAACATCTTTGTTTAGCAAAGGGCATTTGGGGACAAAATAACCTCCTCTCTCAACTTCAAAGCAGAGGCCAAAAGTTTTTCTTACTTTAATCGAAATCACTTTGAGAACAAACATATAGCTGCCCAATTCTACATTAGTGAAAAGGCTATCAGCCAATGTTGGTCCCATCTATCTGGATACATATCTAATTGGCGTGCTATTGTAGGCACCCAAAAATAAAACCTATACTCCTAAAACCACATGCAGTAGTGCGAGTAGGGATCATTCCCACAGAGAGTATCTAACCTAGTTTCGTGCTGCATGAAGAAGGATGGGGGGTTTTGAGTATAACAAAAACCAGATTTAAAAAGAAAGAAAATCAAATGAGGAGCAATTCAAATTAAAGTATCGAAATTAATCAAAAGAACAAATCTTGGTCTAAGTCAACATCCACCATCAGAATTTCACCACTGATCATCGATGCAAAGATATATCAATTCACACTTTGAATATTCACCGTAGGAATTATTTTCCTATCTCTCCTTTTGCAGTTAATTAGAAAACAAGCGATCTACTTAACCCTTACTACTAAACAACTCGAAACAAGCGTTCAAAATTTAATCTAGTAGTAGCCTTAAGAATTGGAGATCGATGAAGCTAAACAACACAAGCACAAGCGATTGCATTTAATTTAGTTGAGTGTTCTTCCTAAGATCTAACAATTTCTGACGCAGCAAATCATTAAACCCTAGTTGCTTCTCAGATTAGAGGGATCAAACAATTATAGATCTGATATCTAACCTACCAGTAGATTGCAATGAATAATAAACTAGTAGGCCTCCTAGCGATCAGACGAAACAATCATGAACATAAACATAGAAGAACATTCGATATTCAATGCATAAATCAAACAGTAAAAATTAAATTAGATCTCACGGTTTGGCTGATTCTGAGGCTTCTATTTCCTTCGACCAAGTATAAGAATTTAGCCACGCATGGTCATGATGAAAACTCAAGGAAGAATTGGAGAAGAAGAGAGGAGGTGTGGCAGCCCAAGTATGATTGTTTTCTTTTCTTGTTTTTCTTCTCCTCTACTTTCCATTCCCCAAGAGAAGCCTACAAAAACTCATAAAATTTCTCTCTAGATAACAGTCTCCAATTCTAACTTATCAAGAAAAATAATAAAAATAAAACAAAATAAAGTTCTAATGTAATTACGAGGGTGGTGATTCCCACATATGAAAACTTGTGGGCTAAGAAACGCTTCCAAACGTCAGCAGTGCAGGTGCAGATACGTCGAGCCCGATTTGGACTTCGATGAATTTAGTATCTCTCAAAACTCAAAACATGAAAGTTGTAGAGGTTTTTCTTGTAGTTCCAAAGCATCTTGAATCATATCAATCGGATCTCGGACGAGAGATATGCTCAAATTACTAAGTGATACCGAAACTGTCCAGAATAGCCCGATTAGGTTTTTCACTTCACGCATTCAGTTGCATCTTAAATCAAAATATAAGAATAATGAGTCCATTTTGGCACTAAATAAGTATAAAAGACTAAGCATTAAGGGAGAAAAATATGATATTTTGCATTCTCATCAAATCCCCCCACACTTAGCTTTTGCTCGTCCTCGGTCAAAACTCAAATTCACTTTCCCAAAAACACCAAGGTTACAATGCCATCAGTAAAGAACAACTAAGCTCTTCAATACTCATAACACATCATGAACAAACATTCTTAACAACTTTCAACTCTCATGTGTTTGAAGGGTATGTGTTTCACTCAATTTCATTCCAATGGAAACGATCTACCATAGGCTTGCATATCTTCTCATTCTCCACCACTGGGACCACATGCTTAACACGAACCAAAAGGACTTTTCAAGGGTTGTAACGTGGCTTAGGATCAAGGTGGGAAATATTTGGGAATGTAGCTCAAAAGCCATCGAAACTAGTGGAGCAAAAATGAATCAACTAAAGCTTGAAAGAACAAGACATGTAAAACCACTCACTCCATTCAGCAACTTCTTCAATTTTGCTTTAATGCATTGAAACCATGTAAAACTCTTGTATTGGAAAAGAGATTGTTCAAATGAACACTTTTTGTTTGCAGCAGGGAACAATCCTTTGCAACAACTTCCACCTTTGTATATATATAAGCAGTCCCCATTTTTTTTGAATTTTAGGAGGGGCATGGATAATTTGTAACATCAAAAGCAATTTCCTCCATTCCTTCCTTACTTCTTTACTTACTTTTTTTTTTCAAAGCATATCAATCATTGGAACTCACGAATTGAAAATGAAAACATGTTCCATTTCACCATTCATAACCATACCACGAATCCAGACACCCCCACACCCATTTCTTGCACATCCACACATATCATAATGATGAACAATGCTCCACTAGCTCTATGACTTGGGTAAGGGTATTATATTTTTCTCGGGTTTAAACCTTGTAACATGGGTTCACAATGAACGACAAAGGTCAATAAAGCTCAAAGGGGTTCAACAAAGGGGATGATTTATCACAAGGTAGGCTATTTGGCTTATGTAGCTTATAACAAAAAGGGCCTTAATCATGTTCATGCACGTATGTGTCAATATGACCTCGAAGAGAATCAAGACAAGTTCTAGAGAAACAAATCCATGGAAGAATATCTCACATGAAAGAAAATAGTGAGACTGATATGGATGTGTCAATCTAAAGGCTCAAAATCTCACCAGCTTTTGTCTACCAAATTTAGTCACTACCATTCCCAAGGAAAATAACTAGACTAATTAATTCTAAGTTGGAAGATTGCTTATCCAATCATGTTATGAGCTTTTTAAGCTTAATTGAATCTTGCTCATGGCATATACAACTTAAAAAATATCGTTGAAAACCACAAAAGCAAAGAGCAAAACATTTTTTTTTCAAAAAAATGCAGAATTAAAATACAACCTAAATCCCCTCCCCCTCACTTAAAACTTACATTATTTCCAATGTAAGGTGAAATGCAAAGAAAAGGCAAAAATAACCAAAATATAAATGCAAAAATAAGAAGAGAAAGAAAAAATGAACTTCCTTTTTTTAATCAGCATAAATCGGATCCTCAAGGTCCAATTGTTCCACATTCTCTATTTGGAAGCCTTCATAGAAATGCTTGAGTCTATGGCCATTCACCTTGAACACTTTGGAGATTGCTAAACTTTGAATTTCAACTGCACCATGAGGAAAAACATTAGTAACAACAAAGGGCCCAATCCAACAAGAATGCAACTTACCCGGAAACAGACGAAGCCAGGAATGGTAAAGGACTTTTTGACCAACTTTAAACTCCTTCCTAGAGATCATCTTGTCATAAAAAGCCTTCGTCTTTTCCTTGTAAATTCTTGTACTTTCATAGGCATCATTGCGAATTTCCTCTTACTCTTGTAGTTGCAACTTCCGGTGTTTTTCCCTTTCATCCATCATGGGTGGGTTCAACCTTCTTTGTGGTTGACGGGAAGGCTTTGCTCCCTCTTCAAATAAGATGTGATGCATGCATGTAGACAGGCTGATTCATTTAATATCCGCAATCATCCAACCAATAGTCGTCTTATGCTCCTTAAGGACCTGCACTAGCTTTTCTTCTTGTGGTGCGCTAAGGCTACTGGAGATGATCGCTGGTAACGTCTCTCAATCTCCAAGAAACACATACTTGAGGTAATTGAGGAGAGGCTTCAAATCTGAAATAGGGACCTGCAAAACAGAGGGTAAAGGTCTCCCATTAGAAATTGGTAACGTAATATAAGGAACGTTACCTGACTGTTGTAACTATGAAGAATCATTCAATGCTGCAATAGTTTCCTGCAAATCAGAACTCAAGGTTAACTCCTCTTTCTTAGGATGCTTACTAATGAAAATTTTCAATCCATCTTTCTCATCAAGTTCAAAAACTTCCTGTGCTAGAGAATTAATCACATCAACAGAATAAATGGGATTATCATCACTAGGATATTTCATGGCATCATAAATATTAAACTTAACAATTTCACCATCAAATTCCATTGTGAGTGTGCCACTATGAACATCTATCTTAGTCTTGGATTTCTTTAAGAATGGTCTTCCTAACAAAATAGGAGTGGTTTGATCACCATTATCCATATCAAGCACGTAGAAATCAGCAAGGAAAACCAAATCATTAACTTGCACAAGAACATCCTCAACTACACCCTTAGGATAGGCATTAGATCCATCAGCCAATTGAATCACAACACCAGTTTTATTCAAAGGTCCAAGTTTCAAAGAAGCATATATAGAATATGGCAGTTTCCATCAAAGAGAGTGCATCCCCGATCATTCACTTTGTCCGACAAAGGGGCTGATCCTGTCACTATGATCACCCACTCAGATGAATTCTCGGACTGTCCCAACATACCCAGGTTTTGACCCCCTCTAAGGATATCATTGATTGGCATATCAAAGACAACCCAATCCGACACCTAGTGCAGTATCATAATTGAGTCTAGGGGTGAGGTGTAACAATCTAGTTTTGCCCATCTATCTCTAAGGTCCAGGGCAATACTGGAATTTTGGTCTGGTTCAGGGTTTCAAGAAAACCCACACTACATGTACCACAGGTCTCACCCTAGAAACTGAGACAAGCCAACACAACCAACTTGGCGGCACATCAGTGTCAGCCTTGGTATGATAAATCTCCCCAGATCTATCCAACGGCTGTGAAGATTCTAAACTAACACGAGTTTCATATGTGTCCAGTTTAAGGGTATTACACAGAAACACACCATAATAACATGAATCAAATATGTGAAGGGATGAGAGATCCATCATATGGATGGCCGAACCCGGCAGGTAGGTTAGGCAAAATTTCAAAAAATTTCTCCCTCTCCCATGTGGGAATCACATTCCCTATTTTAGAAAACTGCAGTTTCAAGGATCAATCTTGAACCCTAAACCAGACCAGATCTGAAACCAAAAGGTAGGATAGGGATGAAACCAAAAGATAGGATAGGGAAATACCTGATATAGAGTAATAGTAACTCCCAACGAAGGTGTTCACGCCCAAGGAAAACACCAAAGACTACTCCCACTGAAGATGACACAACGTAGGGTGGAGCAGAATCAATAGGTGGTTCTTCAGCAAGAATTCGGTGGAGGGTGTGTGAGCATGACTTCAGATCGGCTTTTCACCAAAAACTGATATCAAGAACCTTTCTTGATCGCTTCTACAGATGGAGATCGAACTGGCAATGGCGGCAGTAATAGGAGGAGGAAAGAACAGAAGATGGCGTCAGTCCAACTGCAATTGTCTTCTCTCTTGAATCTGTAATCTGATTGGGTCTAAATTGGTGTTCTTCCTCTTCCTCTATTATAGCCTTAAAGAGAGCTTCTCCAAATCCCATTAGGAGTTTTCTAATCCAAATCTTGTATTTGGATCTGGACTCTCTTTAAGAGATAAGGATAATCTCTTATCTTATCTGTACATAAAGATCAACCCTCCTAATTTGATTAGGAGTTTCCTGATCCAAATCTCTATTTGGATCTGGACTCTCTGAGTGGATAGGGATAATCCCTTATCCTATTTGCTGATTTAAATCCCTGTTCGAATTGGGATAATCCCTTAAACCAGTTCGAATTGGGCTTTAGGCCCATTAAGTCTATGTGCTCACTTAAACTCCAAACTGCTGCCCAGTTGGGTATCCTTGTATGTCGTGGGACCCAAACATTGATCTACACATCAGCCACATGGGTTCAGCCCAACCTCTGTAACAAGGCCTGGCCGAATTCACTGTAGGAGACAGTGAACCCCTGAGTCCGTCACCATGGTCTCTTAATGGGCCTAACATTTACACTAAATGATCCCTGGGTCAAGCCACCTTATAAAAATCCAAGGATTGTGGGAAGATGCAAGATTAGCCCATCAGGTATTACCCTCAATGGTCTTACACTTAACCTCTCAGCCCATAATGATCAAACACTGCCCAACAAGAGAGGACCTCTCCCTCGACTGCATGGTACAATGTTGCACTATCTACTCACATGTATCCTAGGAATTAAAACCTTTTGCAAACATTTTTGAACCATAATATATATATGTATATCTCTATATAAATATATTTTTCAAAACAAATTTCAACGGTTGAAATCGCTGCCGACAGCTTTGGTTTCCATCAGAGAGAGTGCATCCCCGATCGTTCACTTTGTCCAACAAAGGGGTTTATCCTGTCACTATGATCACCCACTCAGATGAATTCCCTGGACTGTCCCAACATACCCAGGTTTTGGCCCCCTCTAAGGGACTCACTGATTGGCATATCAAAGACAGCCCAATCCGACACCTAGTGCAGTATCATAATCGAGTCTAGGGGTCAGGTGTAACATTCTAGTTTTTCCCATCTATCTCCAAGGTGCAGGGCAATACTGGAATTCTCGTCCAGTTCAGGGTTTCAAGAAAACCCACACTGCATGTACTTAATGTCTCACCCTGGCAGTTGAGACAAGCCACCCCAACCAACTTGGTGGCACATTAGTGTCAGCCTTGGCAGCATAAATCTCCCCAGATCTATCCAACGGATGTAAAGATTCTAAACTAACACGAGTCTCATATGTGTCCAGTTTAAGGATATTACACAGAAACACACCATAATAAAATGAATCAAATATGTACTTTATTCATTTATAATAAATGTCATAATGTACATCATTTTGATTGGAGCTAAGGGCATACACTGTCTAACAATATGTACTTTATTCATTTACATTAAATGCCATAATGTACATCATTCTAATTGGAGGTAAGGGCATACACTGTCTAACATCTCTTCCATCATTTTCTTCTTCTCCTTCATCCAATCCGAACCAAACCACCCTTAATCTAATCTCTCTCTATCCCAAGAACCTCTATAGCCGAAGCTTTTTTTTTCTCTCTCATCTTCATAATCTCCCTTACATTATCAAACCTGAACCAAATCATCATCTATCATCTTCATTCACTCCAAATAAATTCACCAAAAAAGAGGGAAAGAGCAAGGAGACAAAGACCCCTTCCATTCGTCAAAGAGAAGCTTCATTGAAGTTCAAATTGTCAACAATTCAGCCCATTGCACCCTAATAATCTACTTGATCAAAGGCTACATAGAGCATGCTTTTTTTTATTTGATGATACTACACTTTACTTGAAGATAAATTTCATGATAATTAAATGTAGGTTGCATTAGAATGAGTTTTGAACATTTGAATGAAAAAATCCATGTATTTACTAGTGTTTCTTTAACATAATGTGAGTCAACTCAATGCTGAAATGTCCTTGGTTTCATAGTTTTTAGGTTAGGTTTTACTTGATTTAGAGATAATGCATGTTTGAATGTTTGAATGATTTAGGTTTTCTTGATTTAGATATGATATTCATATTTGAGTCTTTCATTCTTTGAATTCATGCTAAACTTGTGAACTCAATGGGAGAGGAATTCCATGGGGGATAAACTCCTTGTAACTCAATCCCTATACACTTCAAGTAGGAATGTGGGAAGCTTTGGATAAAGAGGTGGTTGTGTAGATAACTGTCCCTTTGCTCCTCTAAGAGCTTCCTACACCTGGAAAGAGGGAAAAGAGGAGAAGGATCCACATGAGAGGATATCTTCTTTGTGGTAAAATCTTCTTTGAATTAGGAAAGGCCTTTAGGCTATCAATTTATCTTGAATTATCCATAATTTGGCACTCACATGAAAAAAAAGGGAAAGGGGTGCTTAATACCTTCCCCTCCCCCCCTTTGGTGCCTAGAATCATGTCCTTGTATGGGATTAGGAGTCATTGTTTTATTTCTTAAACTAGGAAGGCCCATCACTCCCTTGTTCAAGTTGTTGATGGGTGGCGACTCTTCTTATAGACATGAAGTAACACCCAATTTCAACAATTTTGAAATCAACTGCCGGTAGTTTAGGTTTCCATTAGAGAGAGTGCATTCCCCGGTCATTCACTTTGTCTGACAAAGGGGCTGATCTTGTCACTATGATCACCCACTCAGGTGAATTCTTTGACTGCCCCAACATACCCAGGTTTTGACCCCCTCTAAGGATCTCACTGATTGGCATATCAAAGATAGCCCAATCCAACATCTAGTGCAGTACCATAGTCGAGTCTAGGGGTCAGGTGTAACATTCCAGTTTTTCACATCTGTTTCCAAGGTCAAGGACAATACAGGAATTTGGTCCGATTCAGGGTTTCAAGAATCCACACTGCATGTACTTCACGTCTCACCCTGGCGGGCGTATTTTCAAGCTCACACTATAGCGGTCCTGACAAACCAGCCCCTTAGATCTGTCCTCACCAAACTTGAGACCACAGGGCGCTTGACCAAATGGGCCATTGAGCTATCTGAATTTGACATACAATACTAGCTGGGGCCTCAGGGCCCTTCATAGTAGAACACACTTTCAGCTAGGTCCTCGGTCGAGCCCCCGAAGATGCTGAAAGGGACCACCTGGCCGAGGAGGCTCACCCCAAATGGAAACTCTTTGTTGATGGTTCATCCAACGCCAAAGGAAGCAGAGCAGGACTCATCCTTCTCACCCTAGATGATGCAGTCATTGAGTATGCACCAAGGTAGGGGTATACTCACTGCCTTGCTCACTGGCTTGCAGCTTACTAGGGACCTCGGCTCTCTACACGTCGAAGCCTTTAGTGACTCACAACTGGTGGTGAACCAAGTCAACAGCGAGTACGAGGCCCGAGAGCAAAGCATGACCAAGTACCTCACCAAAGTGCAAGAGCCAGCCTGCCACTTCTAGCGCTTCTCCCTGCAGCATGTCCCGCAAGCCGAGAAATTCTTGAAGGCATCTATAGTAACCTCCTTTGCAGCCGAGCCCAAGCCCAAAAAACACCAAGGTAGGGGTACTTCTGGGCAACCCTCCACAAAGACACAGCCAAGCTGGTACGGAAGTGTGACCAATGACAGAGAACATGCCAACATTTGCCATCAGTCAACCACAATCCTCTCGGCTCTCAGCAGCTCCTGGCCCTTCGCCAAGTGGGGAATGTACCTCCTCGGCCCTTTCCCTCAGGCAACGGGGGGCAGGAAATACATGGTCGTCGCCATGGACTACTTCACCAAGTGGGTAGAAGTCGAACCTCTGGCTACCATCACATCTCGAGCAATTCAAAGCTTTGTTTGGAAGAACATTATTTTCTGCTTCGGCCTCCCCCACATGCTAGCCACCAACAATGGGAAGCAATTTTATGACGCTAAGTTCCGGGAGTGGTGTGCCTCCCTTGGCAACAAGCAACAGTCAGTAAACCTCGGTAGGCTACCCCCAAACAAATGGCCTAGTCGAGGTCACCAACAGAACTATACTGGATGGAGTGAAGACTAGACTCGACCGAGCTGAGAACAGTGAAGCACTCAGAGAAAACCTAGACCTGTTGGAAGAAGCCCGAGAGTGGGCACAAGTAAGGGTGGCTGCCTATCAATAATAAGTGGCCCGCTACTACAACTTGAGGGTAAAAGAGAGACACTACAAAGAGGGAGACCTCGTCCTTAGGAAAGTCATGGTCCCCAAGCTAGGTGTGGGTAAACTTGGTCCCATACTTCGGCAAACCACCTTGGCCTAGCCTAAGTAAACACTTGAGAGGAAAACGAGCTTGGAAAGTTGCACCTTGGTTGCATACCTTTGCCTTGGCCTCGGCCCCCCTCAATAATCTAAAGCGAACATGTACCTAAAGCGAGCCATTTTTTGAACTATGATTTCTTTGTTGGGAGGGGCAGAGACCTGTCGGTAATAAATAAATAAATAAATAAATATATATATATATATATATATATATATATATATATATATATATATATATATATATATATATATATGAGAGAAAAGGAGAGAACACATTATACTAAAAGTGGTTGTATTTTTCATTCCATTCAGTATAAGCATTTACAAAAAACTCACAACCTCAGAGGCTGAATACATTAACATCATAAAAAAAAAGAAAAAAAAACAAAAACATGAGGAACCCCATCAAGCCTCACCTTCAACCAAGGGGAGGGCAGAGCCGTCAGCGCCATCAGCAGCCTGAGTCTCATCGGGGGAGTCATGAATCACCTTCAGCCCCTTGACGTCAAAGTTGGGCATCACCTATAGGAAGGCCTTCTTGGTGTCCTCGATGCCATCCAGGTGAAGGGATGAGAGATCCATCATATGGATGGCCGAACCCTGCAGGTAGGTTGGGCAAAATTTCAAAAATTTCTCTCTCTCCCATGTGGAAATCACATTCCCTATTTTAGAAAACTGCATTTTCAAGGATCAATCTTGAACCTAAACCAAACCAGATCTGAAAACAAAAGGGAGTGGAGGGTTATAGCTAATACGAAGTAATAGTAACCTACAATGAAGGTGTTCACACCCAAGGATGAATCCAAAGACTGCTTCCACCAAAGATGGCACGGTGCAGGATGAAGCAGAATCAACAGAATGGCTCTTCAGCAAGAACCTGATTCTTCAGCAAGAATCTGATGGAGGGCGAGTGAGCACGACTTCAGATCACCATTTCTGCCAAAAGATGATATCAAGAACCCTTTCTTGATCGCTCCCAGAGTTGAGATCGAACTGGTTATGGCAGCAATAGCAGGAGAGAGCAAGAGCAGAAGATAGAGGCAGTCCAACTGTATGCTATCTTCTCTCTTTAATCATTTGTTTGAAGGATAAACTAGAGGTTCGCCGTGCTCCTCTATTTATAGCCTTAAAGAGAGGTTCTCCTAATCGCATTAGAAGTTTCCTAATCCAAATCTTGTATTTGGATCTAGACCCTCTTTAAGAGATAAGGATAATCCCTTATCTTATCTACAGATAAAGATCAGCCCTCCTAATCTAATTATGAGTTTCCTGATCCAAATCTTTATTTGGATCTGGACTCTGAGTGGATAGGGACAATCCCTTATCCTATCTGATGATCTAAATCCCAGAACCACCCCCTCTTTAATTAATCTCATTAAGCCAGCTCAAATTGGGATTTAGGCCCATTAAGTCTATGTGCTAACTTAACCTCCAAACTGTTGCCCAGTTGGATATCCTTGTATTGCATGGGACCCAAACATTGATCTACACATCAGCCACATGGGTTCAGCCCAGCCTCAGTTACAAGGCCTGACCGAATTCACTATAGGAGACAGTGAATCCCTGAGCCCATCACCATGGGATTTTAATGGGCCCAACATTTACACTAAATGGTCCTTGGGTCAAGCCACCTTATAAAAACCCAAGGACTGTGGGCAGATGCAAGATTAGCCCATCAGGTATTACCCTAAATGGTTTTACACTTAACCTCTCAGCCCATAATGATCAAACACTACCCGACAAGAGATGACCTCTCCCTCGGCTACAAGGTACAATGTTGCGCTCTCTACTCACATGGATCCCGGGAATTAAAACCTTTTGTAAACATTTTGAAACCATAATATATATGTATATCTCTATATAAATATATTTTGCAAAAACAAATTTCAATGGTTGAAATCGACTGCCGACAGTTTTGGTTTCCATCAGAGAGAGTGCATCCCCGATCATTCACTTTGTCTGACAAAGGGGCTGATCCTGTCACTATGATCACCCACTCAGATTAATTCTCGAACTGTGCCAACATACCCAGGTTTTGATCCCCTCTAAGGATCTCACTGATTGGCATATCAAAGACAGTCCAATCTGACACCTAGAGCAGTATCATAATCGAGTCTAGGGGTCATGTGTAACATTCCAGTTTTGCCCATCTATCTCCAAGGTCCAGGGCAATACTGGAATTCTAGTCCGGGTCAGGGTTTCAAGAAAACCCACACTGCATGTTCCTCAGGTCTCACCCTAGCAGCTGAGACAAGCCATCCCAACCAACTTGGTGGTACATCAGTGTCAGCCTTGGCAGGATAAATCTCCCCAGATCTATCCAACGGCTGTGAAGATTCTAAACTAACACGAGTCTCATATGTGTCTAGTTTAAGGGTATTACACAGAAACACACCATAATAACATGAATCAAATATGTACTTTATTCATTTACATTAAATGTCATAATGTACATCATTCTGATTGGAGCTAAGGGTATACACTATCTAACACCAGGTACGAGGTGGAGGCATACTCTGCGAGGGCCTGTTGGTATTCGAGTGATTTCTTAATGGCCTCCATTGCCTCGGTCGTTGCCTTAGCTTCCCACTTCTCCATCTCGATTGCTGCCTTCGCAGCCCTATTCTCCACCTCGGACACCCGCTTCTCGGCCTTAATAGCCCACCCTTCGGCTTGGGTTGCCCGCCGCTTAGCCTCTATGACGATGCTACCGAGGAGAACCCTCTCCTCTTGCTCTTAGACGAGGTGGGCTTGCGTTTCCTTTAGGTCAGCCTCTAGCTTTGTCCGGAGTAGCTGCTCATCCTTATGGGAATTCCTGAACGCGTCCTTCTTTTCCTCAGCAGTCGTGACAGTCACCTGGAGCTTCTCCTTCTCCTTCTCGAGCCTGCCTAGGTGCTATAGAGTAAGTCTCATTTGGTCTCCCAGACTGACGAAGTGAAGACAGGCCTACAACAAGAGTTATCAGTAAGGACTACAACAAAGAAAGGACCAAAAGACGAAGCATGAGAACAAAAACTTACCTCAGCCAAGTGGTACAGCCCCTTGTCGTGGACAGCTTGCAGCTCGCTCTACATCATCCGGAAGCGATCCTTCGAGAGGATCGCCCCGCTTAACAGGGCCTGGCCGACCCCTTCCTTTGTTATAGAGTCCCCCTTGTGAATCGACCACTGGGGGCGAAAAAATTTGAAGGACTGCTCGGCTCCTTTGGCGAGCTCCTGTGCTGACATGGGGGCAGACGAGGGCCCTGTGGGGTACCCCTTGGTAGGAGGCTTCTTCATCACAGCATCCCCAGTAGGATGCTCACCATGGGCTGCCTTCTTCGGCGGATGCTCTTTCAAGGCCTCCTCGGCAGGCCTCTTCTTACTCACTTCGGCCACCTCGGTGGGCTTCTTGGTTACCTCAGTTGGCTTTTTGGCCCCCTCGGTCGGCCTCTTCCCCTTGTTCCCTCGGCTTGAGGGGACTTATTGTTGAGTGGCCCCCTTGGCAGGGACTTGTTGCTAAGCGGCCCCCTTGTTCCCTCATGGTTACGACCTTGGCAGGCCTTCTTGGTTTCTGTCCCCTTACTTCTTGTTGCTCGCCTGGGCCTTCTGCTTGGCACGAGCACTCTCCAGCAGCAACTTCTTGGCATCCATTGGCACCTTTACAAAAAGAAGACAATGCATTAGTACATCAGATGAGGACAAGGGGAACGTGTAAAAAAAACTATGTAACCTTTCCTATCGAGGGGGGAAGGGATGATCCCTACGAACACCAGGGGAAGCCTCCTCCTCCACCAAAGCCTTGGCCTTGACTATCCCCAGTATGAGCAGGTGATCCACGGCAACTGCCTCCTTGTCCCGAAGTGGAGGGGGGCACTTCTCGACTGTTGTGCATGCCTCTTCCCACCTCGACCTAAACGTCCAACCTTCGAGGCATGAGATGAAAAGGAACTTGCCCTTCCAATTGTGGACGGACATAGGGTTATCTACGGGTCTGCTCCTTTGTGGTTGAAGGTAGTACATGCTGGCCTCGGCACAAACATGGCACGAAATATCTTCTATGTCAGCACCATGTCTCAAAGCCGAGCCCACACCAACATGGCAACTATGGTCCTATTGGCATTGGGGATGAGTTGACTGATGGTGATGCCGTACCACTCCAACAACTTAGAGATGAGGGAGCCTAAGGCCGAACTCTAAGAAGTGTTGATATATACAAATCTCCCCCTCGTCGGGGGTCCAAGGCCGGTCACCGACATCTGCAACCCGAAGCTGGTAGGATCGAGGTATGTGAAACCTCCTAACAAGGGCCTTCACTTGGTCCACATCCAGAGTGTTGTCGAACTCCGAACGTGGAAGATCAACCATCATCCTCGGGACAAACTCTGTGATATGCCCCCCCTCGGATTGGGGGGACCCCTCTAGTCCCTCGGCGTCACAGATGCGGCACTCTCATAGGGAGGGTCATTACCTCGGCAGTTGCCTTTGGCACCCCGGAGGTTACCCTCTCCCTTAGTACCATCACCTCTCGCTGAAGGGGGATGACGACCAGTGGACCTAAGGGAGAATGGGGGGAAGGAGTCCGAGGAGCGCTCCCTTCTGAACCATTTGGAAGTTCATAGAACTCAGGGCTAGAATTTGAGAAAGACATTGTTTCAAAAGTTACCTAAAGATGAAGGAAAGAAGAGTGAAGACAAGGTGTGTCAAAGAGTTGAAGGTCTAGGAACAGTGTTCACTCGATAGCAAGGGCGCCTAGAGACAAATGACGAAGAAAAAATGCCACTAAGGCCCCTATTTATAGAAAAATAAATGGCTCAGATCCCGCTAGATCCATTGGTCGTGAGGCCTTCACCTTCGCCGACCATCCATGATTTGACACTCGGCACCTAGCCTCAGAGAAAATGTAACGACGCCTAATGAATCAACCCGTGCCCAGCCTCGGGGAAGCGAAACGACACCTAGTGAACCGGCGCCCAGCCTCGAGAAGACGAAACGACGCTGAGCGAACCGATGGGCCTGTTCATCGCAACCCAACGGTTCGGGTGCACAGACCAAATGGACGCGTAAACCAGTTCACCCAGAGTGCCTGTCTCCCCTATGGAAGGCTCTCCTTGTGCTAGACTCATACCGGGCACGACCCCGGTGTGCCAGCATAGGAGCCCCGGGCTGCGCACAGCCCAAGACCGTCACTGCATGAGTACAAGGCATAGGCTCGGCTCAATAGGGCCCCCACCACCTCGGGCTCGCTAGTCGAAGCCGAGGCATCCATAGCTTCACCTCTCTTCCACAAATTGAAATCAGACCGAAGCAGAAGCGAGATGAAGGTGACGCCACTGCAGGGAACACTCCGCTGAACAAGCCCGATGGCACCTACCAATATTGACACTCCCTTTGGTTGAAGCCGAGGCCCCTTCCGAACCCCCACCTCGGCCACAAGAGTGAGAGGCAAGTGATGTAGGCGCATTCGGCTAGCCCATACTAGGCTAACGCTTGTCGAATAGGGGGCGCCTGCATAGGCTCACCATGAGCACGCTCAGGGTTACCTGACGCAGACTAGGCGGACTCAATCACAAGGCGCCGCATGGTTTTGGCAGAGCATCTTGCCAGGCCCTCGTACGGGTCGCATCTAGACCATCCGAGCCCAACTACTCCCTGACAGATCTGATTATAAATACAAGGCACCCCCCACAAGGTAAAGGATTTGAAACCTTTGTGATCTCTAGTGCTTCCTCCTCCAAGAACCTAGCACTATCTGAGACCTCATCTGGAGCCATCAACTCCAGACTCACTGCTTACCTTGCACGCATACTAACTTGAATCGTTGGAGAACCCGAGGCCTCTGACACCTTCTCCCTTGCAGATTCATCACTACAGGAACATCAGTTCGTCCTCACTCGGAAGCCCTTCTCAGTACTAGCCCTCGACTTCTATAGTATCCAAAGGAGCGATTCACCTTAGCCTCTAGTCCTCGACCTCCGCTCATCTCCTCTGGACCCTCAAAGCCTTCGGCCCTCCTTTGAAGCTTAGGAGTGAATTTACTTTGTTTCCCTCAGCCAACCTGAGCATCAACACATTCCAATAACTTGACTGCCTCGTGAAATGATGGTTTAATAGTAAGAATGGTTGATGGGGCTGATGAAAGATATACCAAACCCAAATATACAATATCTAATATTAGCAAAGCTATTGTAAATTTAATTTCATTTTGTACAATGATGTAATGGAATGATATATTACCATTATATTCACGAACAATCAAAGATGTTGCCAAAATGACAGTTCTTTTTCCAATTGAACGTAACAATTCCAATCCGTTTTTTTTTTTTTGCAAGGTTCCCCCACAATGTAAGTGTAAATGATGGTGTCCTATTTCAATTTATATGTTCTATGTTATATGAACACTTACATGTGCTTTAAAATTATAACAAAATTAATTATCAACTTACATGGAATCTGCAATAGCAATCTCTAGTTTGAATAAAGTAGAACCATCCTTCTTTGGTATGCTAGTCATTTGGTCAGTTGAGACGATGACTCCAATGACATCTTAAAAATAAAAGAAAATGTGAATAATCAGCAAATGTAATGGTATTTCGCTACAATTATCATCCACTTTCTGGACAATGGTATCATTAGTAAAGATTATTTCATACTCATGAGGTACCATTTGAAACTTCTTCGGTGCATAGTTGAAAATGAATCTCTTGATAAAATCTATGCATCCCTCTTGTAGCACATTTCCAAACCTTTCAATTTGCTTTTTATATAATACAACTTGTATTTGCAATCCCTAAGATGGAATTTAGGAAAATAACTATTTCATTAGTATATAAAGGGTTAAAGTTGTAGACAGTAATAAAAGAATTAAATGAATAAACACGTTTAATAGTTTGTTAATACATATCAAGATTGAGTACTTGGACACTTCTTATTTACATAATTATAGACTTCTAACATTCGGGTAATCCTCACCTTTATTTTCCACTATTGACCATGAAGGGATGAAAGATCCATCCTATGGACACCCAAAGATTGCGGAATAAGGGGCGAATTTCAAAAAAATTATCTCTCCCTTCAACTGGGAATCGTATTCCCTATTTAGAAAATCATATTTTCAAGGATCAATTTTGAACCATAAACTGAACCAGATCTGAACCAAAAGGAGTGGGAGAGGATTATACCTGATACGGAGAAATACTATCTCCCAATGGAGGTGTTCACGCCCAAAGAAGGATCCAAAATCTGCTCCCACTGAAGATGGCGCAGTGAAGGATGGAGCAGAATCAACAATGTTCTTCAAAAGAACTTGACCCTTTGCAAGAATCAACTAGACGGCTTGTGAGTACAGCTCCAACCAATCTTTTCCCAAAAGATTGAAATCAAGATCAAATCTTGATTGCTCTCAAGAACTGGAGATCGAACTGAAGGAATGGCAATGGCAGGAAGGTGGCGGCAGGAGAGGATTCGCAGTATGCAGGAAATCTCTCAATCTCTCTTTCTTCAAAGAGAAAAATGATGTTGATCATCTAAAAGGCTGCCGCCCCCTTCCCCTTTTATAATCTCAAAGGGATCAGCTCCTAATCAGATTAGGAGTTGCTAATCCAAATCATATTTGGGTTAGAAGTCCCTTAGTGATAAGGGATAATCCTTATCTTATCTGCAGATCAGATCAGATATCTCCTAATATAATTAGGAGGTTTCCAGATCTAAATCTCATTTAGATCTTGGACTCTCTGAGTGGATAGGGTCTAAGCCCAATCCTTTTAGCTGACCCACTTCAGAATTCGCCCCCTTTAAATGACTGATCAAATCAGCCCAGTTCGAAATGGGCTTAAGGCCCATTTAAGGTTATGTACTCAAAAAGCCTTCCAAACTGCTGCCCAGTTGGGCTTCCTTGTATGGCGTGGGACCCAAGCATTGATCTACACATCAGCCACATGGGTTCAGCCCAGCCTTTGTTACAAGGCCTGGCCGAATGCACTGCTGAAGACAGTGTACCCCCTGAAAACCATCAAATGGGCTCTATGGGCCCAACACTTACACTAAGTGGTCCCTGGGCCAAGCCACCTTGTAACACCCAAGGACTGTGGGCAGATGCAAGATTAGCCCATCAGGTGTTATCCTCAATGGTCTTACACTTAACCTCTCAGCCCATAATGATCATACACTGCCCGACAAGAGAGGACCTCTCCCTCGGCTGCAAGGAACAGTGTTGCACTCTCCACTTATATGGATCCCGGGAATTAAAACCTTTTGCAAACCTTTTAGAAACCATAATATATATACTTTTATATCTCATATAAAATATACTTTGCAAAAAACAAATCTCAACGATTGAAATCGGCTGCCGGCAGTCTTGGTTTCCATCAGTGAGAGTGCATCCCCGATCATTACCTTTGTCCGACAAAGGGGCTGATCCTGTCACTATGATCACCCACTCAGATGAATTCTCGGACTGTCCCAACATACCCAGGTTTTGACCCCCGCTAAGGATCTCACTGATTGGTACATCAAAGATAGCCCAATCTGACACCTAGTGCAGTATCATAATCGAGTCTAGGGGTCAGGTGTAACTTTCCAGTTTTGCCCATCAATCTCCAAGGTCCAGGGCAATACTAGAAATTTGGTCCAGTTCAAAGATTCAATTAATCCTAAACTGTATGTGCCTAGGGTCTCACCCTGGCAGCTAAGACAGGCCACCCCAACCGACTTGGTGGCACCACAGTGTCAGCCTTGTTAGGATAGGTCTCCCCAGACCGACCCACTGGCTGTGAACATTCTAAACTAACACGAGTCTCATTAAGTGTCCAGTTTAAGGGTATTACAAAGAAACATACCAAGGGAACATGAATCAAATATGTATCTTTATTCATTTACAATAAACTCATAAAGTACATCATTCTGATTGAAGCTAAGGGCATACAAAACTGTCTAACAGCTCCCACTTGCACTTAGGTCCAATCAGGTACTAGCCGGAGTCCCATGCTTTCCATATGTTTCTTAAACACTTTCTGTGATAGTGACTTTGTCAATGGGTCTGCTACATTTTCCGCTGACGCTACCTTCTAAATCAGGACGTCCCCTCTACCAACAATCTCCCGCAGTACGTGGTACTTCCTCTCGATGTTCTTCGACTTCGAGTGGGCTCGTGGCTCCTTAGCCTGAGCAATGGCTCCATTGTTGTCACACAACAATGGGATGGGTGATGTGCTGGACGGAACAACTCCCAACTCGTTAACAAACTTTTTCATCCACACAGCTTCTTTGGCAGCTTCACTTGCGGCAATGTACTCGGCCTCGGTCGTGGAGTCTGCAGTGGACCCCTGTTTGCTGCTTTTCCAACAAACAGCACATGATCCTATCGTGAAAACATATCCAGATGTAGACTTTCTATCATATGGGTCTGACTGGAAATTGGCATCTGTAAACCCCTGGATCTGTAGTGAGCTACCGTCGAACATCAGACAAAACTCTTTTGTCCTTCGAAGGTACTTAAGTATGTTTTTCACAGCAGTCCAATGCTCCTGCCCTGGGTTGGCCTGAAATCTGCTTACTACACTCACTGCCTGAGCAATGTCAGGACGAGTGCACAGCATGGCATACATGATGCTCCCTACGGCAGAGGCATAGGGAACGTCTTTCATGCCATCAATCTCCTCAGAAGTCTTGGGAGACATCTTCTTGGAGAGAGTGACTCCGTGCCTGAAAGGAACATTTCCTTTCTTGGAGTTTTCCATGCTGTATCTCTTGACTATTTTATCAATGTAAGCAGATTGGGATAATCCTATTATCCGCTTCGATCTATTTCTATAGAGTCAAAGACCCAGTATATAGGAGGCTTCTCCAAGATCTTTCATGGAGAATTGCTGCGAAAGCCATACTTTCACTGTAGTTAACATTCCTACATCATTCCCAATGAGTAGAATGTCATCTACATATAGAACCAAGAAGGTAAGCTTATCTCCACTAAACTTCCTATAGACACAGGGTTCATCCGGATTCTGCTCGAAGTCAAACGATTTGACAGCAGAGTCAAAACGGATGTTCCAACTTCTAGAAGCTTGCTTAAGTCCATAAATGGATCTATTAAGTTTACATACCATGTTTTCCTGACCTGCAGCAATGAAGCCTTGCGGCTGCTGCATATAGATATCTTCAGTAAGATCTCCATTCAGGAATGCAGTTTTGACATCCATCTGCCAAATCTCATAATCATGGTATGCTGCTACAGCTAGCAGGATCCTAATGGATTTAAGCATGGCCACAGGCGAAAAGGTTTCCTCATAATCGATGCCTTCTTTCTGAGTGTACCCTTTCGCCACTAGACGAGCCTTGAAGGTCTCAATCCTGCCATCGGGGCCCTTCTTCCTCTTGTAAATCCATTTGCAACCGATTGCTTTTACCCCGGAGGGTGGATCTACTAGAGTCCAGACTCCATTGGCCTCCATTTAGTCCATCTCTGCTCTCATGGCCTCCACCCACTTCTGGGAATCTATGTCCAACATAGCTTCCGCGTAAGTCACGGGATCCTCCTCACTAGTCAAGGTTTCCACCAGGTAACTATCTTGATCATAACCATAACGGACTGGTGGCCTGGATACCCGAGTGGATCTTCTAAGTTGGTCACTACCTGGAACTTGTGGGACATCTCCTACTGCTCCTGAGTTCTCCTCATCAAGAACAACTTCCTGACGATGGGTGTCCAGGATATAGTCGGTTTCCAAGAATTACGCATTTCGACTGCAGAACACTTTCTGCTCACTTGGGTCATAGAAAAGGTAACCTACAGAGCCTTTTGGGTAGCCTACAAATAGGCAACGGCTGGTCTTAGATTCCAACTTGTCTGCACTCGTTCTTTTAACGTGCGCTGGACAACCCCAAATTTTCAAGTGTCTGACACTTGGTTTCTTTCCGGTCCAAAGTTCATATGGAGTATTCGGAACCGATTTGGTTGGAACCCGATTCAGCACGTAAATCGCAGTCTCTAATGCGTAACCCCAAAAGGATGTGGGTAACTCTGAGTGTATGAGAAGCGACCGGACCATATCTAATAAGGTCCTATTCTTCCTCTCTGAAACACCGTTAAGTTGTGGTGTAGCAGGAGGAGCTAATTGTGATACTATCCCATTGTCCTTTAAGTAGTCCCTGAATTCGTCAGAGAGATATTCGCCACCTCGATCTGATCGAAGGGCTTTAATTTCTCTCCCTAACTGTTTCTCGACCTCTTGTCTAAACTCTTTGAACTTTTCAAAGGATTCAGACTTGTGTCTCATTAGGTACACGTAACCATATCGTGAAAAATCATCTGTGAAGATGATGAAATACACGTGTTGATTTCATGTCCTAACACTCAGGGGACCACATACATCAGTATGTATTAGGTCAAGTGTGCCCGTACATCTTTCAGGCTTACCGTTAAATGGCTGTTTCGTCATCTTGCCTTGTAGGCAAGGCTCACAGGTGGGAAGATCTTTCTACAGCTATAAAATCCAAAGGACCATCCTTTACCAACCTTGTGATTCGGTCAACACCGATGTGGCCAAGTCGGTAATGCCATAGACACGTGGGATTAACTGTATCACGAGCTCTCTTCTTGGGGATTTCAGCCGACGTAGTTTCGGTTATGTTAGTTTCTAGAGAAGGATGTAGAACATAGAGACCGTTCTCCAGTTCCCCGTATGCGATGAATCTGTTATTTCTTTTAATTGTAATCGTATTACTAAAGAAAACAGAATAACCATCTGCACACAGTTTTGAGACAGAAATCAAATTTCTTCTTAAATTTTGTACATAAAGACAATCTTTCAGTACAATTATTCCTTCTCTAAAATATAATTACACGGTTCCTTTGGCCACGGCTGCAACAGTTGCAGTAGTCCCCAAGTAGAGTGTGACTTCTCCTTCACTCAGCCTTCTACTTACCTTGAACCCCTGCTGTGAGTTACACGCATGAGTTGAAGCCCCAGAGTCAATACACCAGGACGCAGAAGCTACCAATAAATTGGTTTCTATAACACAAGTTTCGAAGTTACCTTTCTTGGATTCCAGGTAGGCAGGACAATTCCTTTTCCAGTGGCCGGTCTTCTTGCAGAAGTGACAGGCATCCGATGCTTTGTCTTTCTTCTGCTTCTTGCTTTTAGTGGCTTTCTTCTGAGGCTTCTTTGCCTTCCTCTTTCTCTTGCCTGTCTTGCCAGTTTCAACAAGCATGGCTACAGGCTCATCCTTTTTAATAAATTCTTCAGCTCTTTGCAACATATTGCTGAGCTCTTGTAAGCTGACATTCAGCTTGTTCATGTTATAGTTCATGATGAACGGATTAAAGGAAGGAGGCAAAGAGTTAAGGATAGCATCTATCTGGGTTGCAAGGTCCAGCCCGGATCCAAGAGCCTCCAGTTCGTTGATGTATCCCATCATCCGAAGACAATGGTCGTGAACTTGTTGACCCTTGGACATTTGTGTGGTCATGAACTGTTTCAAGACCTTTTGTCGAGTAGAACGGTTCTGCTCTTCATACATTGTCCTGAGACTGTCCAATATGTCTTTGGCAAGTTCGATCTGATCGAACTGCCTCTATATCGGATTGTCCAAGAAGGCAATGATGTAACACCGGGCAAGGGAGTTTTTCTCCTCCCATTCTTGATAGTCTCTCCTTCGGGCCTCAGAAGCCCTATCTCCCGGACGCTCCAGGGTAGGATTCTTTGCCACTTTGTCAAGTTTTTTAGAAGCAAGGACCAGCATAAGGTTCCTATACCAGTCAGCATAGTTTGGGCCCTTCAACTTGTTGTTATCAAGTAGCTTTGCAAATGATCCGTTTGCCATTTTCTGATAAAAGAGCAAACATCAATCCACGACCTAATTTGATTCATGTTCATTTCATAGATATGGATTTTAATCTACGATCCATTTCCATTTATTCATCTCTGAGATTTCCCTCCTTTCTCAGTGACGAAGACTACGGGTTGTCTCTGGAAATGTGGGAAATCACATAGGGTGCATGAGGCCAACTGTTTTAGCTGCATAACCCCACCAC
This sequence comes from Nelumbo nucifera, assembly GCF_055504915.1. Taxonomy (NCBI): domain Eukaryota; kingdom Viridiplantae; phylum Streptophyta; class Magnoliopsida; order Proteales; family Nelumbonaceae; genus Nelumbo; species Nelumbo nucifera. The sequence continues at coordinate 111,616,503 of NC_142649.1, read as the reverse complement.
CTTTCTGTGAAGGATCATATCCACTCATCATATGAGTTTTCCCTTTGGCCTCTGTCAGACAAGGTTCAGAGCCGTTTTCAGGTAAACCTTTCTGTTCAGTGAGTGCTTACCCATCATATTCGTGAACACCAAGGTACTGTGAGAGGGTTCCCATTTTCTGGTGAAGCCCCTCCCGCATCGGTCTATGACGCCCCTATCATCTTATGAAACACTTAGACAAGCCCAACAGCAAATGGATAGCCCATTTTCTGGTGCGTTTCCTCATTACTGAAGGACCCATCCTTGTGCTAATGATGGAAGGCCTTTAGAGAGTTCATCATATGAATCTCCCTATCACATGCACTCATATTGTCTGGAGGGAACAGATAAATGCGCCCTAGTTCTAACTTTAGGTCAAACCAAAGTGGCTTCCACTGACTTTTAAAGCCAGATTTTGGTAGGCCTAAATCGGCTAGGGTTCCGCATGAGACCTCATGATGAGGTGTAGGGCCCACCACTGAGGGAGGTCACCCAATGACCAAAAGGGACACCATGGCAATGATGTGCATTCAACCATGGTGTGCGAAAGAGCCACTGTCGATTGAGCATGGGCCAAGTACTTATGGCCCATGTACGTAGCACATCACACATCCATACATCACATGCAGGGATAAAATGATCCAATCAATTAATTATCTGTAAAGCCCATTTGAAGCCCATTTTAAATCCATAATATTAACCATTAATATTATCTAGGTATATGGGCCGAATGGTTCATATAGCTTTAAGGGTTAAGTGGGCTTTTAGCAGTTTTAACTATTTAAAACTGGGCCATTACAGGTTGGGCCGAATTAACCATTTAATTAAATATCAATCCTTAGGCCCATTAGTGGGAAAATTAGGGCTGACTTTCAGCCTTGATTAAACCCTAGATTCGGTCCAAACAGTTTGAACCAATCTTGGTTCGAATGGGTCTAGGGTTTGATCTTTAATTAAATCTTTAATTCAAGAAAATAATCTGAAATTAATTACCGATAAAAGAAAAACAACAATCAGTAAATCAGGGCTGTTCGCACAATCCATCATGCAAAACAGAGGTTAGATCACAGAATGCAGTTTCACAAACTGCAAATCGCAGATAGCGATTCTCCCATCTGTGAAATCTTCTTCTCTGCGAAATCTCCCTTTCTGCGCCGCCATCTTCGATCCAAAATTAAAATAAATAGAAATCCTATTTCTATTAATAATTACATTAGATCGAATACCTATACATTGAGTCTAGAAAATAAAAAAAATTATTTACAGACCAAATGTAATAAATAAATCAAGAAACTACAAATCATGCAGGTTCCCTGCGCAAACCAAGATTTCGATCTCCTCTTGTACGAACAGCCCATAAATCAAGAAAATCATAAAGAACAATTCTAAATAATAATCAGATTTATATAAAATTAATTTCAGATTATTCGCCCATTAATTTTGGGAACAAATTTCTCAAAACCCATATCTGCGCAAATTGGGTAGAACACCTTCTGCCCATTTGCGCAGGTTCAGATCTGAAACAAATTGGTTCAAGATTTGAACCTGGCTCTGATACCACTGAAGGGATGAGAGATCCATCCTATGGACGCCCAAAGATTGCGGAATAAGGGGCGAATTTCAAAAAATTTATCTCTCCCTTCAACTGGGAATCGTATTCCCTATTTAGAAAATCATATTTTCAAGGATCAATCTTGAACCATAAACTGAACCAGATCTGAACCAAAAGGAGTGAGAGAGGATTATACCTGATACGGAGAAATACTATCTCCCAATGGAGGTGTTCACGCCCAAGGAAGGATCCAAAATCTGCTCCCACTGAAGATGGCGCAGTGCAGGGTGGAGCAGAATCAGCAACGTTCTTCAAAAGAACTTGATCCTTCGTAAGGATCAACTGGACGACTTGAGTACAGCTCCAACCAATCTTTTCACAAAAGATTGAAATCAAGATCCAATCTTGATTGCTCCCAAGAACTGGAGATCGAACTGAAGGAATGGCAATGGCAGGAAGGTGGCGGCAGGAGAGAATTCGCAGTATGCAGGAAATCTCTCAATCTCTCTTTCTTTAAGAGAAGAATGCTGTTGATGATGTAAAAGGCTGCCGCCCCCTTCCCCTTTTATAATCTCAAAGGGATCAGCTCCTAATCAGATTAGGAGCTGCTAATCCAAATCATATTTGGGTTAGAAGTCCCTTAGTGATAAGGGATAATCCTTATCTTATCTGCAAATCAGATCAACTGTCTCCTAATCTAATTAGGAGGTTTCCAGATCTAAATCTTATTTAGATCTTGGACTCTCTGAGTGGATAGGGTCTAAGCCCAATCCTTTTAGCTGACCCACTTCAGAATTCGCCCCCTTTAAATGACTGATCAAATCAGCCTAGTTCAAAATGGGCTTAAGGCCCATTTAGGTTATGTACTCAAAAAACCTTCCAAATTGCTGCCCAGTTGGGCTTCCTTGTATGGCGTGGGACCCAAGCATTGATCTACACATCAGCCACATGGGTTCAGCCCAGCCTTTGTTACAAGGCCTGGCTGAATGCACTGCTGAAGACAGTGTACCCCCTGAAACCCATCAAATGAGCTCTATGGGCCCAACACTTACACTAAGTGGTCCCTGGGCCAAGCCACCTTGTAACACCCAGGGACTGTGGGCAGATGCAAGATTAGCCCATCAGGTGTTATCCTCAATGGTCTTACACTTAACCTCTCAGCCCATAATGATCATACACTGCCCGACAAGAGAGGACCTCTCCCTCGGCTGCAAGGAACAGTGTTGCACTCTCCACTTATATGGATCCCGGGAATTAAAACCTTTTGCAAACCTTTTAGAAACCATAATATATATACTTTTATATCTCATATAAAATATACTTTGCAAAAAACAAATCTCAACGGTTGAAATCGGCTGCCGGCAGTCTTGGTTTCCATCAGTGAGAGTGCATCCCCGATCATTACCTTTGTCCGACAAAGGGGCTGATCCTGTCACTATGATCACCCACTCAGATGAATTCTCGGACTATCCCAACATACCCAGGTTTTGACCCCCGCTAAGGATCTCACTGATTGGTACATCAAAGATAGCCCAATCCGACACCTAGTGCAGTATCATAATCGAGTCTAGGGGTCGGGTGTAACTTTCCAGTTTTGCCCATCAATCTCCAAGGTCCAGGGCAATACTGGAAATCTGGTCCAGTTCAAAGATTCAATTAATCCTACACTATATGTGCCTAGGGTCTCACCCTGGCAGCTGAGACAGGCCACCCCAACCGACTTGGTGGCACCACAGTGTCAGCCTTGTCAAGATAGGTCTCCCCAGACCGACCCACTGGCTGTGAACATTCTAAACTAATACGAGTCTCATTAAGTGTCCAGTTTAAGGGTATCGCAAAGAAACATACCAAGGGAACATGAATCAAATATGTATCTTTATTCATTTACAATAAACTCATAAAGTACATCATTTTGATTGAAGCTAAGGGCATACAAAACTGTCTAACAGGCCATAAGGGAAGATGCGGTCCAAAGTTTGGTATGTATCCTTTGACATATTTTAGAAGAGATCACACAATACCAACATGATAAAAAAAAAGTTCAATAAATAATCAAAAGAAAGACAATGTGAAACTATCAAAAAAGCAGCAAATAAAATATAATATATGTCATGTGTAGTGGTTGGCCTGAGATCACCATATAAAAAAATTATTCCTTTCTTTATTTTGGTCATTCATGACCCAGTTGACCTTCTGCATTTTAACCATGACTGAAAAGTTGTGCTTACATCGTTCTCACAACCTGAAAATTTATAGGATTCCAACATATTTATAATGTTTTTCTGAAAGGTAAAAGAAATTATTTTATTATTATTATTTTTTACATTATTGCATAGTTTGCATGAAAGTTGGCCTCATTTCCATAAACATAGTATAAATCAGCCATAGAGCTCATTTAACCCCAACAAGAAGATTTTTTTTTGTAATTGTTTATCAAAATGGAGAAAATAATTCCTTGAAGCATTGTAGTGAAATATGATTAGGATCTCTTATTTCATCATAAGATCATCAAAATCTTAGATTTTATTGAGGATCAAGCTTGTTGAGCCTCAAATGTGAACATCAAAATGATTAGTCAAGCCCAATCTACTAAGGCTCCCTTTGGTTGTGGGAAGATTTGGGTGGGATGGGAAAAGATGGGATGGGATGGGATAGAATGGGAATGTGTAAAAATTGGACTTTTCAGTGTTTGGTTTTATACATGGGACAATAATAGGAAAAATACTGTTAAATAGTTTTGTATGCCCTTAGCTTCAATCAGAATGATGTACTTTATGAGTTTATTGTAAATGAATAAAGATACATATTTGATTCATGTTCCCTTGGTATGTTTCTGTGTAATACCCTTAAACTGGACACTTAATGAGACTCGTGTTAGTTTAGAATGTTCACAGCCAGTGGGTCAGTCTAGGGAGACCTATCCTGACACGGCTGACATTGTAGTGCCACCAAGTCGGTTGGGGTGGCCTGTCTCAGCTGCCAGGGTGAGACCCTAGGCACATACAGTGTAGGATTAATTGAATCTTTGAACTGGACCAGATTTCCAATATTGCCCGGGACCTTGGAGATTGATGGGCAAAACTGGAAAGTTACACCCGACCCCTAGACTCGATTATGATACTGCACTAGGTGTCGGATTGGGCTATCTTTGATGTACCAATCAGTGAGATCCTTAGCGGGGGTCAAAACCTGGGTATGTTGGGACAGTCCGAGAATTCATCTGAGTGGGTTATCATAGTGACAGGATCAGCCCCTTTGTCGGACAAAGGTAATGATCGGGGGTGCACTCTCACTGATGGAAATCAAGACTGCCGGCAGCCGATTTCAACCGTTGAGATTTGTTTTGCAATATATATTTTATATAAGATATAAAAGTATATATATGGTTTCTAAAATATTTGCAAGAAGGTTTTAATTCCCGGGATCCATATAAGTGGAGAGTGCAACACTGTTCCTTGCAGCCGAGGGAGAGGTCCTCTCTTGTCAGGCAGTGTATGATCATTATGGGCTGAGAGGTTAAGTGTAAGACCATTGAGGATAATGCCTGATGGGCTAATCTTGCATTTGCCCATAGTCCCTGGGTGTTACAAGGTGGCTTGGCCCAGGGACCACTTAGTGTAAGTGTTGGGCCCATAGAGCTCATTTGATGGGTTTCAGGGGGTACACTGTCTTCAGCAGTGCATTCAGCCAGGCCTTGTAACAAAGGCTGGGCTGAACCCATGTGGCTGATGTGTAGATCAATGCTTGGGTCCCACGCCATACAAGGAAGCCCAACTAGGCAGCAATTTGGAAGGTTTTTTGAGTACATAACCTAAATGGGCCTTAAGCCCATTTTGAACTAGGCTGATTTGATCAGTCATTTAAAGGGGGCGAATTCTGAAGTGGGTCAGCTAAAAGGATTGGGCTTAGACCCTATCCACTCAGAGAGTCCAAGATCTAAATAAGATTTAGATCTGGAAACCTCCTAATTAGATTAGGAGACAGCTGATCTGATTTGCAGATAAGATAAGGATTATCCCTTATCACTAAGGGACTTCTAACCCAAATATGATTTGGATTAGCAGCTCCAGATCTGATTAGGAGCTGATCCCTTTGAGATTATAAAAGGGGAAGGGGGCGGCAGCCTTTTACATCATCAACAACATTCTTCTCTTAAAGAAAGAGAGATTGAGAGATTTCCTGCATACTGCGAATTCTCTCCTGCCGCCACCTTCCTGCCATTGCCATTCCTTCAGTTCGATCTCCAGTTCTTGGGAGCAATCAAGATTGGATCTTGATTTCAATCTTTTGTGAAAAGATTGGTTGGAGCTGTACTTAAGTCGTCCAGTTGATCCTTACGAAGGATCAAGTTCTTTTGAAGAACGTTGCTGATTCTGCTCCACCCTGCACTGCGCCATCTTCAGTGGGAGAAGATTTTGGATCCTTCCTTGGGTGTGAACACCTCCATTGGGAGATAGTATTTCTCCGTATCAGGTATAATCCTCTCCCACTCCTTTTGGTTCAGATCTGGTTCAGTTTATGGTTCAAGATTGATCCTTGAAAATATGATTTTCTAAATGGGGAATACGATTCCCAATTGAAGGGAGAGATAAAATTTTTGAAATTCGCCCCTTATTCCGCAATCTTTGAGCGTCCATAAGATGGATCTCTCATCCCTTCAGTGGTATCAGAGCCATGGTTCAAATCTTGAACCAGTTTGTTTCGGATCTGAACCTGCGCAAATGGGCAGAAGGTGTTCTACCCGATTTGCGCAGATATGGGTTTTGGGAAATTTTGTTCCCAAAAATTAATGGGCGAATAATCTGAAATTAATTTTATAGAAATCTGATTATTATTCAGAATTGTTCTTTACGATTTTCTTGATTTATGGGCTGTTCGTACAAGAAGAGATCGAAATCTTGGTTTGCGCAGGGAACCTGCAAGATTTGCAGTTTATTGATTTATTTATTACATTTGGTCTGTAAATAATTTTTTTTATTTTCTAGACTCAATGTATAGGTATTCGATCTGATGTAATTATTAATAGAAATAGGATTTCTATTTATTTTAATTTTGGATCGAAGATGGCGGCGCAGAAAGGGAGATTTCGCAGAGAATAAGATTTCGCAGATGGGGGAATCGCTATCTACGATTTGCAGTTTGTGAAACTGCATTCTGTGATCTAACCTTTGTTTTGCAGGATGGATTGTGCGAACAGCCCTGATTTACTGATTGTTGTTTTTCTTTTATCAGTAATTAATTTCAGATTATTTTCTTGAATTAAAGATTTAATTAAAGATCAAACACTAGACCCATTCGAACCAAGAATGGTTCAAACTGTTTGGACCGAATCTAGGGTTTAATCAAGGCTGAAAGTCAGCCCTAATTTCCCACTAATGGGCCTAAGGATTGATATTTAATTAAATGGTTAATTTGGCCCAACCTGTAAAGGCCCAGTTTTAAACAGTTAAAACTGCTATAAGCCCACTTAACCCTTAAAGCTATATGGGTTGAACCGTTCAGCCCATATACCTAGATAATGTTAATGGTTAATATTATGGATTTAAAATGGGCTTCAAATGGGCTTTACAGATAATTAATTGATTGGATCAATTTATCCCTGCTTGTGATGTATGGATGTGTGATGTGCTACGTACATGGGCCATAAGTACTTGGCCCATGCTCAATCGACAATGGCTCTTTCGCACACCATGGCTGAATGCACATCATTGCCATGGTGTCCATTTTGGTCATTGGATGACCTCCCTCAGTGGTGGGCCCCACACCTCATCATGAGGTCTCGTGCGGAACCCTAGTCGATTCAGGCCCACCAAAATCTGGCTTTATGAAAGTCAGTGGGAGCCACTTTAGTTTGACCTAAAGATAGAACTAGGGCGTAATTATCTGTTCCCTCTAGATAATATGAGTGCATGTGATAGAGAGATTCATATGATGAACTCTCTAAAGGCCTTCCATCATTAGCACGAGGATGGGTCCTTTAGTAATGAGGAAACGCACCAGAAAATGGACTATCCATTTGCTGTTGGGCTTGTCTAAGTGTTTCATAAGATGATAGGGGCGTCATAGACCGATGTGGGAGGGGCTTCACCAGAAAATGGGAACTCTCTCACGGTACATTGGCGTTCACGAATATGATGGGTAAGCACTCACTGGACAGAAAGGTTTACCTGAAAACGGCTCTGAACCTTGTCTGACAGAGGCCAAAGGGAAAACTCATATGATGAGTGGATATGATCCTTCACAGAAAGGTGGTGGGGTTATGCAGCTGAAACAGTTGGCTTCATGCACCCTATGTGATTTCCCACATTTCCAGAGACAACCCGTAGTCTCCGTCACTGAGAAAGGAGGGAAATCTCAGAGATGAATAAATGGAAATGGATCATAGATTAAAATCCATATCTATGAAATGAACATGAATCAAATTAGGTCGTGGACTGATGTTTGCTCTTTTATCAGTAAATGGCAAACGGATCATTTGCAAAGCTACTTGATGACAACAAGTTGAAGGGCCCAAACTATGCTGACTGGTATAGGAACCTTATGTTGGTCTTAACCTCTGAGAAATTGGACAAGGTAGCAAAGAATCCTGCCCCGGATCGTTCGGGATATAGGGCTTCTGAGGCCCGAAGAAGAGAATACCAAGAATGGGAGGAGAAAAACTCCCTTGCCCGCTGCTATATCATTGCCTCCTTAGACAATCCAATTCAGAGGCAGTTCGATCAGATCGAACTTGCTAAGGACGTATTGGACAGTCTTAGGACAATGTACGAAGAGCAGAATCGTTCTACTCGGCAGAAGGTCTTGAAACAGTTCATGACCGCACAGATGACCAAGGGCCAACAAGTTCACGACCATTGTCTCCGGATGATGGGCTATATCAACGAACTAGAAGCTCTTGGATCCGGGCTGGATCTGGTAACTCAGATCGATGCTATTCTCAACTCTCTGCCTCCATCCTTTAATCCATTCATCATGAACTACAACATGAACAAGCTGAACGTCAGCTTGCAGGAACTCAGCAATATGTTGCAGAGGGCCGAAGAATTGATTAAAAAGGATGAGCCCATTGCCATGCTTGTTGAAACTGGCAAATCGGGCAAGAAAAGGAAGGCGAAGAGAAAGCCCCAGAAAAAGGCTGCCAAACCCAAGAAACAGAGGAAGGACAAGGCATCAGATGCCTGTCATTTTTGCAAGAAGACCGGCCACTGGAAAAGGAATTGTCCTGCCTACCTGGAATCCAAGAAAGGTAATTTCGAAACTTGTGTTATAGAAACCAATTTGTTGGTAGCTTCTGCGTCCTGGTGTATTGACTCCGGGGCTTCAACTCATGCATGTAACTCACTGTAGGGGTTCAAGGTAAGCAGAAGGCTAAGTGAAGGAGAAGTCACACTCTACTTGGGGACTACTGCAACTGTTGCAGCCGCGGCCATAGGAACTGTGTAATTATATTTTAGAGAAGGAATAATTGTACTGAAAGATTGTCTTTATGTACAAAATTTAAGAAGAAATTTGATTTCTGTCTCAAAACTGTGTGCAGATGGTTATTCTGTCTTCTTTAGTAATACGATTACTATTAAAAGAAATAACAGATTCATCTCATACGGGGAACTGGAGAACGGTCTCTATGTTCTACATCCTTCTCTAGAAACTAACATAACCGAAACTACGTCGGTTGAAAACCCCAAGAAGAGAGCCCGTGATACAGTTAATCCCACGTGTCTGTGGCATTACCGACTTGGCCACATCGGTGTTGACCGAATCACAAGGTTGGTAAAGGATGGTCCTTTGGATTTTCTAGCTGTAGAAGATCTTCCCACTTGTGAGCCTTGCCTACAAGGCAAGATGACGAAACGACCATTTAACGGTAAGCCTGAAAGATGTACAGGCACACTTGACCTAATACATACTGATGTATGTGGTCCCCTGAGTGTTAGGACACGAAATCAACACGTGTATTTCATCACCTTCATAGATGATTTTTCACGATATGGTTACGTGTACCTAATGAGACACAAGTCTGAATCCTTTGAAAAGTTCAAAGAGTTTAGACAAGAGGTTGAGAAACAGTTAGGGAGAGAAATTAAAGCCCTTCGATCCGATCGAGGTGGCGAATATCTCTCTGACGAATTCAGGGACTACTTAAAGGACAATGGGATAGTATCACAATTAGCTCCTCCTGCTACACCACAACTTAACGGTATTTCAGAGAGGAGGAATAGGACCTTATTAGATATGGTCCGGTCACTTCTCATACACTCAGAGTTACCCACATCCTTTTGGGGTTACGCATTAGAGACTGCGACTTACGTGCTGAATCGGGTTCCAACCAAATCGGTTCCGAATACTCCATATGAACTTTGGACCGGAAAGAAACCAAGTGTCAGACACTTGAAGATTTGGGGTTGTCCAGCACACGTTAAAATAATGAGTGCAGACAAGTTGGAATCTAAGACCAGTCGTTGCCTATTTGTATGCTACCCAAAAGGCTCTATAGGTTACCTTTTCTATGACCCAAGTGAGCAGAAAGTGTTCTGCAGTCGAAACGCGCAATTCTTGGAAACCGACTATATCCTGGACACCCATCGTCAGGAAGTTGTTCTTGATGAGGAGAGCTCAGGAGCAGTGGGAGATGTCCCACAAGTTCCAGGTAGTGACCAACTTAGAAGATCCACTCGGGCATCCAGGCCACCAGTCCGTTATGGTTATGACCAGGATAGTTACCTGGTGGAAACCTTGACTAGTGAGGAGGATCCCGTGACTTACGCGGAAGCTATGTTGGACATAGATTCCCAGAAGTGGGTGGAGGCCATGAGGGCAGAGATGGACTCAATGGAGACCAATGGAGTATGGACTCTAGTAGATCCACCCTCCGGGGTAAAAGCAATCGGTTGCAAATGGATTTACAAGAGGAAGAAGGGCCCCGATGGTAAAGTTGAGACCTTCAAGGCTCATCTGGTGGCGAAAGGGTACACTCAGAAAGAGGGCATCGATTATGAGGAAACCTTTTCGCCTATGGCCATGCTTAAATCCATTAGGATCCTGCTAGCTGTAGCAGCATACCATGATTATGAGATTTGGCAGATGGATGTCAAAACTGCATTCCTGAATGGAGATCTTACTGAAGATATCTATATGCAGCAGCCGCAAGGCTTCATTGCTGCAGGTCAGGAAAACATGGTATGTAAACTTAACAGATCCATTTATGGGCTTAAGCAAGCTTCTAGAAGTTGGAACATCCGTTTTAACTCTGCTGTCAAATCGTTTGACTTCGAGCAGAATCCAGATGAACCCTGTGTCTACAGGAAGTACAGTGGGGATAAGGTTACCTTCTTGGTTCTGTATGTTGATGACATTCCACTCATTGGGAATGATATAGGAATGTTAACTACGGTGAAAGTATGGCTTTCGCTGCAATTCTCCATGAAAGATCTTGGAGAAGCCTCATATATACTGGGTCTTCGACTCTATAGAGATAGATCGAAGCGGATAATTGGATTATCCCAATCTGCTTATATTGACAAAATAGTCAAAAGATACAGCATGGAAAACTCCAAGAAAGGAAATGTTCCTTTCAGGCACGGAGTCACTCTCTCCAAGAAGATGTCTGCCAAGACTTCTGAGGAGATTGATGGCATGAAAGACGTTCCCTATGCCTCTGCCGTAGGGAGCATCATGTATGCCATGCTGTGCACTCGTCCTGACATTGCTCAGGCAGTGAGTGTAGTAAGCAGATTTCAGGCCAACCCAGGGCAGGAGCATTGGACTGCTGTGAAAAACATACTTAAGTACCTTTGACGGACAAAAGAGTTTTGTCTGGTGTTCGACGGTAGCTCACTACAGATCCAGGGGTTTACAGATGCCGATTTCCAGTCAGACCCAGATGATAGAAAGTCTACATCTGGATATGTTTTCATGATAGGATCGTGTGCTATTTGTTGAATGTCAGCAAACAGGGGTCCTAAGTAGCAAATTAATCGTCCACAACCCAAGCCGAAAGCATTGCCGTAAGTGAGGCTGCCTTATGAATGAAGGTGTTCATTCCTGAATTTGGAATTCAGCACATCACCCATTCCACTATTGTATGACAACGCTGGACCTACGGGAGGATAGTGTAAAGAGGTAGCATCAGCGGAGAATGTGGTAGACCCATTGACAAAGCCACTATCACAGAAAGTGTTTGAGAAACACGTGGAAAGCATGGGACTCCGGCTAGTACCTAATTGGACCTAAGTGCAAGTGGGAGCTGTTAGATAGTTTTGTCTGCCCTTAGCTTCAATCAGAATGATGTACTTTATGAGTTTATTGTAAATGAATAAAGATACATATTTGATTCATGTTCCCTTGGTATGTTTCTGTGTAATACCCTTAAACTGGACACTTAATGAGACTCGTGTTACTTTAGAATGTTCACAGCCAGTGGGTCAGTCTGGGGAGACCTATCCTGACACGACTGACATTGTAGTGCCACCAAGTCGGTTGGGGTGGCCTGTCTCAGCTGCCAGGGTGAGACCCTAGGCACATACAGTGTAGGATTAATTGAATCTTTGAACTGTACCAGATTTCCAGTATTGCCCGGGACCTTGGAGATTGATGGGCAAAACTGGAAAGTTACACCCGACCCCTAGACTCGATTATGATACTGCACTAGGTGTCGGATTGGGCTATCTTTGATGTACCAATCAGTGAGATCCTTAGCGGGGGTCAAAACCTGGGTATGTTGGGACAGTCCGAGAATTCATCTGAGTGGGTGATCATAGTGACAGGATCAGCCCCTTTGTCAAACAAAGGTAATGATCGGGGGTGCACTCTCACTGATGGAAATCAAGACTGCCGGCAGCCGATTTCAACCGTTGAGATTTGTTTTGCAATATATATTTTATATAAGATATAAAAGTATATATATGGTTTCTAAAATGTTTGCAAGAAGGTTTTAATTCCCGGGATCCATATAAGTGGAGAGTGCAACACTGTTCCTTGCAGCCGAGGGAGAGGTCCTCTCTTGTCAGGCAGTGTATGATCATTATGGGCTGAGAGGTTAAGTGTAAGACCATTGAGGATAATGCCTGATGGACTAATCTTGCATTTGCCCATAGTCCCTGGGTGTTACAAGGTGGCTTGGCCCAGGGACCACTTAGTGTAAGTGTTGGGCCCATAGAGCTCATTTGATGGGTTTCAGGGGGTACACTGTCTTCAGCAGTGCATTCAGCCAGGCCTTGTAACAAAGGCTGGGCTGAACCCATGTGGCTGATGTGTAGATCAATGCTTGGGTCCCACGCCATACAAGGAAGCCCAACTGGGCAGCAATTTGGAAGGTTTTTTGAGTACATAACCTAAATGGGCCTTAAGCCCATTTTGAACTAGGCTGATTTGATCAGTCATTTAAAGGGGGCGAATTCTGAAGTGGGTCAGCTAAAAGGATTGGGCTTAGACCCTATCCACTCAGAGAGTCCAAGATCTAAATAAGATTTAGATCTGGAAACCTCCTAATTAGATTAGGAGACAGCTGATCTGATTTGCAGATAAGATAAGGATTATCCCTTATCACTAAGGGACTTCTAACCCAAATATGATTTGGATTAGCAGCTCCTAATCTGATTAGGAGCTGATCCCTTTGAGATTATAAAAGGGGAAGGGGGCGGCAGCCTTTTACATCATCAACAGCATTCTTCTCTTAAAGAAAGAGAGATTGAGAGATTTCCTGCATACTGCGAATTCTCTCCTGCCGCCACCTTCCTGCCATTGCCATTCCTTCAGTTCGATCTCCAGTTCTTGGGAGCAATCAAGATTGGATCTTGATTTCAATCTTTTGTGAAAAGATTGGTTGGAGCTGTACTCAAGTCGTCCAGTTGATCCTTACGAAGGATCAAGTTCTTTTGAAGAACGTTGCTGATTCTGCTCCACCCTGCACTGCACCATCTTCAGTGGGAGCAGATTTTGGATCCTTCCTTGGGCGTGAACACCTCCATTGGGAGATAGTATTTCTCCGTATCAGGTATAATCCTCTCCCACTCCTTTTGGTTCAGATCTGGTTCAGTTTATGGTTCAAGATTGATCCTTGAAAATATGATTTTCTAAATGGGGAATACGATTCCCAGTTGAAGGGAGAGATAAAATTTTTGAAATTCACCCCTTATTCCGCAATCTTTGGGCGTCCATAGGATGGATCTCTCATCCCTTCAAATACGTCAGTATCTGGTTCTTTGCCGGAAGAAGAAGAAGAAGGTGAGGAAGGAAGACGAGAAGAACAGGAAGAAGAAGAAGGTGAGGGAAAAGAGAAAAGAGGAAGATGGAGGGAGAGACAGAGAACATCGAAGGTAGTAGATTGATGGTAGTAGGGTAGCATATTGTTGTTGCCTGGTTCTCTTGCCACCACCACCTCCTCTGTCGCCGCCTCTTCAGATCGCTGCGGTGGGTGTCGAATCCAACCAAAAATAAAAATCCTGCTCGAATTAAATATTTTTGTATATAGTGATGAGCAAGGTCGTCTCCACAGGGATTGGGTTGATTTATCTCCAAGAAAATGAAGTAGAGGGTTGTTATAAAGATAAGGAAAATAAAATAAAATAAAGGTTTATTCGATAGTAGGTAGCATCCGGTTGAAGGGAAAAGTCAGCCTTGATTCTTTCAATTGATCATCGATGCAAGGATGAGTTCAAATGCTCATGAGTAAATTGGTTATAGCTAATAACAAGCTCTAGTAACCAATCTCTCTTTGTATTTTCGGCAACCAAAACAAGCTCTTTGATTGCTTCTCTTATTAATAGACAACCCTAAACAAGCTCTTAGGGTTTAATCTATTAACGGCATTAAGAAATTGAGAGACCCAATTCTGGTCAGTGAACACACAAGCTCGGTTCGTTTAAACCAGATTATATATTTTCGTAACATAAACCAAAAACTTGTCCATAATCGGTTTATGTTATTTGCCACAAAGATTAAATCTAACAAATATATACGAATTTGATGATCTAATCGGCTATAGGTTATTTTATCAATTGAACAATGGATCCTGTTGCTCAATCAATAAAATAATCTTAAGCAGGAAATCGCAGAAAACATATAAATACTCATAAACAATGAACTGAATTAAAATAAATTAGATCTCACAATTTTGCAGAACCAAGACTCCCTTAACCTTCAACCAGAAAATAGAAACTAATCAAACATGATGGAGAGATCGCAGCTTCTAGACGAGGAGGACGAAATCTGCTTCTTTCCTTCTCTTCTTCCCTCCTTCAGTGAGTGCCTTGAGTGTGAGTCGAACCCCCTTTATATAGCCTTAGGGGGAGGAGTTGTTTCCAACACCCCTTAGGAGTTCTTTCTCAAAAATAGAAAGTCTAATTTCCTAATGGGATAAGGCTTAATTCAGATCTAATCTTACCCTTATCTTTCTAATTAGAAATCCTAACTAAGATAGACTTTGACTTTCTTTCTTTTTAGAAGTACAACAAGAAATAGAAACTCTATCAAGAACTCTTGGTGACTCACGCCTCCAACTCAGCCAAATCCTACTAGGATTGATGGGACCAACTTCTTGCATGCTGAAATTGTGCTGGTCTTCTCCCATCGTGCTAGGGCTATGCTGCAAGCTTCTTTTAGCTTTCTTTCCCAAATTGTGATTTTCTAAATAAAACACAATAAAATCCATTAATTAATTTACTAATTAAATAAGAAGAAATACATATAATATGGAAATTATGCACACTATCAAACCCCCTCACATTTAGACCTTGCCCATCCTCGGGCAAGACAAAATTTAAGCAAAAATAAACAAACTATCCTACCAAATTTTAAACACAACTTTCCTTCTTCTTTTTCCACAAATATTCTAGGTTAACTATTGCAAACTGTTAAATCAACACAACCAAGTCATACATGCCCCATCTATCAACCAATTCAATTTTTGCTACTACAAACCAGGTAGTAAACTAGGGAAAATATTTTTATCTTTACTCTCTTTTTTCTTTTCTTGGTGGAAGTGAGTGCATTTTATGCTCCATCTCACTTTTAGGATTACTTGGCCAGTAGGTGCATTTTATGCTCCATCCTACTTTTAGAATTGCTTGAATAGTAGGTGCATTTTATGCTCCATCCTACTTTTGAATGGCTGGCTAGTATGTGCATTTTATGCTCCATCCTACTAGGCTACCTCAATTGTATGGTAAAAATATTTACCCTATTTACCTAAACCTGAATTTAGGACTAGCTCAAAAGGAAATGGCTTTAGATAAGTCATGGATTCCATCATCGCACCTCATTACTAGGTTCACAAGAATTTTTCCAGAATATTGCTTCAATTGATTTCAAGAGAGTTGAGTTTTTTTTTTTTTTTTGAACTGAATTAATGAACTGAAATAAACACTACTCATCTAAAATCCTATACTCCCCCCCACACTTAATTCATACATTGTCCTCAATGTATTAAAAGAAAATTCTAGTAGTGAGCTGATGCAGCGGAAGGTGGGTCAGGAGGATTTAATCGGTGTTGAGCTCCTTTCCGTTTCTTAAAGTACTAGCATTTTGCTTAGGGTTGACTATGGTCTGTGAGGGTAGTTTTCTTGATCCTTGAGATTCCAATCGACTCACAGCAGTTGCCAATTGGCTCACTTGATTCTCCAGGTTTTGGATGCTGGTTCTCGTCTCCTGTTGAAATTGTTGGGTGTTAGTTGCAAGTGCCTTAACAATTTCATCTAAAGACATACCTGGTTTGGAAGATGAATGTTGCGGAGCTGGTTGTCTAGCTTGATATTGTTGGAAACCGAAGGGCTTGGCTCCATAGTTGAGATTAGGATGATCCCTCCATTCTACATTATAAGTATTTAAATAGGGATCATATCTCCTTTGTGGGAATCCTCCAACAGCATTGGCTTGTTCATAGGGTTCATCTTGAAGTGTAGGACACATGTCAGTTGGATGACCCGTAGTGGAACAAATGCCACAAGTCTTTACTTGTTGTACATGACCTACCACCAAATTTTCCACAAGAGAGGTGAGAGTATCTAATCGTTGATCAATGGAGGAAGTACTTACCTCATTGACTCTCCTCGGGATGAACTCTTGTCTATTGCCGAACTGTTGTGCATTGGCGGCCATGTTTGCAATTAGTTCCCTTGCTTGAGTAGGAGTTTTATTCACTAACACTCCTCCGCTTGCAGCATTGATCATACTCCTATCCATTGGCAAGAATCCTTCATAAAAGTATTGGATAAGGAGTTGATCCGGAATCTGATGTTGAGGATAGCTTGCACATAGTTGCTTGAATCTCTCCCAATACTCATAGAGAGTCTCTCCATTGAACTGTTTTATCCCACAGATTTCCTTCCTGATATTAGCAGCTCGTGATGCAGGGAAGAACTTTTCAAGAAACAGCTTCTTCATCTCATTCCATGTAGTGATAGAACCGGAGGGTGCGTAGAAAAGCCAATCCTTAGCTTTGTCAGCTAGTGAGAAAGGAAAGGCACGCAACTTGATCTGCTCTTCGGTAACACCTTGAGGTATCATGCTCAAGAAGACTACATGAAATTCTTTTAAGTGTTTATGGGGATCTTCACCTGAAAGTCCACGGAAAGTAGGAAGTAAGTGGATAAGACTGGATTTCAGATCAAAAGGTACCGTTAGATCTATATATTCGATGCAGAGTGGTTGTTGATTCAGATACGGTGCAACTAGCTCTCTAAGAGTTCTTTCGTCGATGTTGGCCATGACTTCTTCTTCAGAATTGTCAAATGACTCGACGAGGTCTATTGCCAACTTCACCCCGGGAGATGGGAGTGATGTCGATTGGTTGCGATGTTGCTTAGCTTCTTTCCTCAACCAGCAAACTGTGTTTTCGATCTCAGGATTGTATTGGAGTTCACCAACACGAGAAGAACGAGGCATAAATCAAGCAAAAGGAAATAAATCATATTTAGGACACCAATCCCCGGCAATGGCGCCAAAATTTGGTGGGTGTTGAATCCAACCAAAAATAAAAATCCTGCTCGAAATAAATATTTTTGTATATAGTGATGAGCAAGGTTGTCTCCACAAGGATTGGATTGATTTATATCCAAGAAAATGAAGTAGAGGGTTGTTATAAAGATAAGGAAAATAAAATAAAATAAAGGTTTATTCGATAGAAGGCAACATCCGGTTGAAGGGATAAGTCAGCCTTGATTCTTTCAATTGATCATCGATGCAAGGATGAGTTCAAATGCTTATGAGTAAATTGGTTATAGCTACTAACAAGCTCTAGTAACCAATCTCTCTTTGTATTTTCGGCAACCAAAACAAGCTCTTTGATTGCTTCTCTTATTAATAGATAGCTCTAAACAAGCTCTTAGGGTTTAATCTATTAACAACATTAAGAAATTGAGAGACCCAATTCTGGTCAGTGAACACACAAGCTCGGTTCGTTTAAACCAGATTATATATTTTCATAACATAAACCGAAAACTTGTCCATAATCGGTTTATGTTATTTTCCACAAAGATTAAATCTAACAAACATATACGAATTTGATGATCCAATCGGCAATAGGTTATTTTATCGATTGAACAATGGATCCTGTTGCTCAATCAATAAAATAATCTTAAGCAGGAAATCGCAGAAAACATATAAAAACTCCTAAACAATGAACTGAATTAAAATAAATTAGATCTCACAACTTTGCAGAACCAAGACTCCCTTAACCTTCAACCAGAAAATAGAAACTAATCGAACATGATGGAGAGATCGCAGCTTCCAGATATGGAGGACGAAATCTGCTTCTTACCTTCTCTTCTTCCCTCCTTCAGTGAGTGCTTTGAGTGCTAGTCGAACCCCCTTTATATAGCCTTAGGGGGAGGGGCTGTTTCCAACACCCCTTAGGAATTCTTTCTCAAAAATAGAAAGTCTAATTTCATAATGGGATAAGGCTTAATTCAGATCTAATATTATCCTTATCTTTCTAATTAGAAATCCTAACTAAGATAGACTTTGACTTTCTTTCTTTTTAGAAGTACAACAAGAAATAGAAACTCTTTCAAGAACTCTTAGTGACTCACGCCTCCAACTCAGCCGAATCCTACTAGGATTGATGGGACCCACTTCTTGCATGCTGAAATCGTGCTGGTCTTCTCCCATCGTGTTGGGGCTATGCTGGAAGCTTCTTTCGGCTTTCTTTCCCAAATTGTGAATTTCTAAATAAAACACAATAAAATCCATTAATTAATTTACTAATTAAATAAGAAAAAATACAAATAATATGGAAATTATGCACACTGTCACGCTGCTGCCTAGTTCGTTGTTCCTTCATCCAAGGAATCCAGTACGAAGGAAAATAATCGGCCGAATAATCATCAAACCCAGAAAAAATTTCAAAATCCAACACACTATCTTCAGATCCCACTGGGAACATGTCGAAGAAGGACCAGTCAATGGAAACATCGCTATCTGCGGGGATTGGTCCATCAGAGACCAATGAAGGCGAGGGGTATTCCAGTGTGGTTCTGCCGGTAAATGATCAGAACACTCCTTATTCTGTGGGTTCGCATTCTTAAACCGAGCCGCAACAGCTCGATGGTAGCAGGGTAGCGGATCGTCATTGCCTGGTTCTTTTGCCACCGCTGCCTTTTCAGATCTCCACTACCTGGTTCATCGTTCCTTCCTGCTGCCTGGTTCTCTTGCCACCGCCGCCTCTTCAGATCTCCACTGCCTGGTTCGTCGTTCCTTCCCGCTGCCTAGTTCTCTTGCCATTGTCACCTCCTCTATTCAAACAGGGAAGGCAATGAACAGTGGTTCCTTGTCAGTATCTGATGAAGAAAACAATGGAGAATAGATTGGGTCGCACTGTTCGTCGTTGTTCGTCGTTATCACTGTTCACCGTCATTCGTCTTCGTCGCTGGAAGGCAATGAACAGTGGTTTCTCAGTTTTTCCACTAGGGTCGCACTGTTTTGGTGTGACCCCAATTCCACGTTTTTGGGATCTCTCATCCCACCTCTTTCTCATCCCATTCCTCTATTTCTCTCAAACCAAATGAGAGAAAAGGGAATATTTTTAGAATATTTCCTTTTTCTCAACCCCATCCCATATACCAAACGGAGCCTAAGTGGATAGATGAAGCCCTAGTCTAGGCCAGTAGACTCCACCCCCACCCAAATGCTTTCAATTACATATAAGTAATAAAGGTTTTCATAGTGTAAATTATTGTGTCTGTAGATTATGATCATAAGGAAAAAACTGCTAGGGATTATAGAATAATTTTTCAATGTACCTAAATTGAGTGCTATTTTCTTTTATTTTCTTTTCTACCATAAGATGCCAATTAGGTAAATAACAAGGAAGTTTTGTTCTTAGGTCTTTACATCAAGTAAGCACACCATACATGGATACCAATGAAAAACCTATAAATGAATATGACACACATTCAAAGGTAGTTGGGGCACAAATCCTTAAATATGCAAACATGATATCATATCAAAACTAGTGACTTTGGGTGTTCCAAAATTTGGTATTTCTAAATATCTTGGATCAGAACATTTGCATGTAAAAGGCAAGATTCTGTCAAGTAAATATAATCCAAAGAGAATTACTAAAATCTTACCTACATGATCAAGAAAATTAATAGTGGGAAAGTAAAGTCATAGATAAAAGCAACAAATTGACCATAGATGCTTATACTACAGAATGAACAACAAAGAAGCAATGATTTCTTTATATTAGTTCACTGAGTTTGTAGGAACATGTTGCTCTTTGATGTCTCATGGTTCCTTTTAGCTTCGAAAGACATACAGAAAACCACTTTCATTGGTTGTGAGAACCAAAATAGAAGGTCTTTGGTTCGAAGTTTTGAAAAGTGGTAAGATAGTCTAAAATGCTAAAATGGAGTTTAGAAAAGTATAGATGCATACAAAATACTTTTCTCAACACGTATTCAAAGAAAATGTTAAAATGCTAAAAAACCACTTCAAAAGTATAGATGCACACAAAAACCGGGTGTGAAAAAAGATCTAGAAAAGTTTTAAATGGAGTTTAAAAAAGTACTTGGAATTGCTAGTTTATTCTTTAATCAGGGTAGAGTATACTTCTTGAGTAAATTCCAAGAAACATAAACCCAACAACTTGCAAGTAATGGGAGAAAATTACTGGCTATTTAAGCGAATTAGAAATGTATTGATCGAATATTAAGAACGTGTTTACCAAAAAAACCCAAAAAATATAAAAAAGATGTTGACAGAGGCCCAAAAATTATAAAAGCCTGCAAGTAATGGGAAAATTTGGGTCTGGAAAAAAACTCAAAAAATTAGAAATGCATTGACAAAAGCCCAGAAACGTAAAATTAAAAATATACCTAAGTTCATGATTTTCAAACCCCCGTTGACTTGGACGGTCGGACCGTTCGGCCTGAGAATCATCCAAGCAACCAATTCTGTTTTACTCCAAACCCGGTCCCTGGCTAAAAAATGTTGAATCAGTCAACGACCCATTGACCCGGGTGATCAAACTGTTGACTCATTCAACGGTTTTTAGCCGTTTTTTATTTTTAATTTTTTGTCAAAACGGGACATTCATTCAAACCGTATGGTCGAACCGTCAACCTGAAAACAGGTGGCCATGGTTCCATTTCCGAATCATTTTTTAAAACCATGCCTAAGTTCAGAAAATGATCTTCACGCTTCCAAGAAACGTAAGCCCAATCTAAAAAAACAAACAAGAACTCAGAAAAATAAAAATGATTTGGGAGAAGCCGAAAAATAGTTTGAGAGAAAAATATAACGTGAGTTGAGATAGATGACTTGAGTGAATGATCTGATGTTAATAGGAAAGAGCCTAACTTCCGTAACGGTGAATGGGCGTACTTTAAACTCAGTAAGAGAATAACGAAATTGAAAAACTGACCCCTTAGAATTAAAAGAGATATTCTACCGTTACTAATAGGAGGTAGAATCAATCTCTTAGAGATTACTTAAAGTTAGTATGCAACCGTTACGAAGCATACCCTGTGGTGAGAGGGCCCTCGCCTCCCCCTCTTTTTTATATAGATTTTCTAGAAAATCCTTCTCTTCTAATATGAATACCCCTTCCCTCCGCCTATTTAAACAACCATCCCCTTCGTCTGTCTTCACCACTTCTGAGTTCGGATCACTGCCACCGTGCGTCTCCTCACATACACTCTCACTCTTCTCTCCTTCTGTCTCACTTAGCATTCATTGTCCAGCTCCCTCAAAAACCATCCCCTTCGCTCTATTGCTTCTCTTTTGCCATTCTTCTATCTCCAATGGAGTTTTGTTTGGTCTCTAAGGATAGCTGGTGGGTGTTCACTTTGCCAGCTTTTCTTGGAACTCAAAACCTGTTTGATGGGTGGGTCTTGATTTCTCTCATCCTTGCTTTCGTGTCTGTTGGGCTTGTCACCTGGGCTTTCACCGTTGGCGGTGTTGCCTGGAAGAACGGGCGGCATCGAAAGGGACGTGTTCCAATCCCTGGAGCACGAGGCCTTCCCGTCTTCGGTAGCCTCTTCAGCTTAAGCCGTGGCCTGGCTCATCGTACTCTAGCTTCCATGGCTTCGAGCCTTGGCGCTACCCAACTCATGGCCTTTAGTCTGGGTTCCGCTCCCGTAGTCGTTGCCTCCGATCCACACACAGCACGGGAGATCTTGACCTCCCCGTTCTTCGCTGACCGTCCCCTTAAGCAGTCTGCTAAGAAGCTAATGTTCAGTCGAGCCATAGGTTTCGCTCCTAACGGCACTTACTGGAGGCTTCTTAGGAGAATTGCCTCGTCGCACCTCTTCTCCCCCAAGCGCATTGCGGCCCACGAGCCAGGGCGTCAGGCGGACTGCTCTGCTATGTTGAACGGCATAGCCAAGGAGCAGTCTGTACGTGGGTCCGTGGCCTTGCGGAAGCATCTTCAGTCTGCAGCGCTGAACAACATAATGGGAAGCGTGTTTGGGAAACGTTACGACGTGGAGCAAGATAGCCAAGAGATGAGTGAGCTCCGTGAGATGGTCAAGGAAGGGTTCGAGCTCTTGGGTGCTTTTAACTGGTCTGACTATCTGCCATGGCTGAGCTACTTCTACGACCCTTTCCACATTAACGAGCGATGCTCTGCACTTGTTCCTCGAGTGAGGAAACTCGTTCGTGGGATCATCGAGGAGCACCGACTCCGTGGGTCTGGTAAGGCATCCGACAATGCCGATTTCGTCAATGTCCTGCTCTCTCTTGATGGCGAAGAGAAGCTCGAAGAGGATGACATGGTTGCCGTTCTATGGGTTCGTCGCTCTTCCTTGGAAACTAATTGCTTTTTTTTTATTCTGAATATATGTGTAGTTCACGCTTCACGCTTCATGCCTCATGACTATGCAGGAAATGATCTTCCGAGGCACTGACACGACTGCTCTTCTGACTGAGTGGGTCATGGCCGAGTTGGTTCTGAACCCGAGTGTCCAAGCCAAACTTCAAAGCGAACTCGACCGTGTCGTAGGTGACAAAAGCGTCACAGATGCAGACGTGGCAAACCTGCCCTACCTTCAAGCAGTGGTGAAGGAGAGCCTTCGCATTCACCCACCAGGCCCGTTGCTCTCTTGGGCCAGGTTGTCCACGTCGGACGTGCAGATGAGCAATGGAATGCTGATCCCAGCCAACACCACTGCCATGGTGAACATGTGGGCCATCACTCATGACTCCAAAGTGTGGGAGGAGCCGCTGGTGTTCAAGCCAGAGAGGTTCATGGAGAGCGAGGGTGGCATAAACTTGGATGTCCGAGGCAATGACATGAGGCTTGCACCGTTTGGGGGTGGGCGTAGGGTGTGCCCAGGGAAGAACCTAGGCCTGGTGACTGTGAGCCTGTGGGTGGCCAAGTTGGTGCACCATTTCAAGTGGGTGGTGGACCCGGAGAACCCGGTTGACTTGAGCGAGGTGCTGAAGCTGTCCTGTGAGATGAAAAACCCACTCTCTGCTGTGGCTGATCCGAGGAATTAATGTTGTCAACTTCTAGGTCTAGGCAAAGGTCTTTCTTTAATGTTATCCTATCTGCTGATGATATACTAGGTTTTTTATATATATATATATTTCAAAGTTGGCCTTATGTGAGGGTCTAGGGTTTGATGTGGTGTGGGAACTGTATCTAGTATACTGTTTTCCTTTTCTTTCACCTTTTGTATTTTCTGTGCTTAAAAATGAAGGCTTTTTAAGGAATGTAGTTGTCTTTATTCTGGTTCCCTATATAGTATTATATGTTGCCATTATTAAATTTGGTTTCTAATATGACCAGAATAATAAGAGTGAGGAATGTGGCGGATGGTATGTATGTATGGATGTATGGAAGCTCTAATTTTGAAATGGGATTGTCCGGCCCTTCCCATTCTGGGAATATAGGTCGGTGTTTAAATAGTTTCCTTTCCTGGAAGAATTATGAGTATCCCTGTGCAAATGGGGAGGACCATTCCTATTTTGCTTCTTTAGAGAAGAGAGAGAGAGAGAGAGAGGAGTCGCTGTAACTGTAATTATTGGATAAAAAGGTCCCTACAAAGCCTGAAACTGCTAAATGACTCTCTTACATCCAGAAAGGGATCTGGGCTTTGCACTTGAACTCTGATTTCTTCTTGAATGCCTTACTTTAGTCTTTGTCGTTCTCTCCTGCCCCGGTTGAACTCTGATTTCTTGAGGTTCTCTGAGAAGCTAGCCAAGCGAAAGTGGAGAAACAAACAAAATGCATTGCTTTCGGCTTGCTTTCTATATTCAGATTTCATTTTCTCTCTTTTGGGTAGGGAAAAGCTAGTTCATACAGACTTAGCTGCCTGCAGAGGTTGTAAGCAGCTAGAGCTATAGAGGGGGCCCAGAGAGGTGTAAATAAACCTCCACAGGCATTAAATTTGCGTTCTGTAACAGTTGATTAGTGCTCATGTGCAGAAGGCAGAAGGCGAACGTGCATTGTCGCCGAGAAGAAAAATGACAGTGAAAGTAAATGCCCATTAACATGGGCGGGACCCTCCGACTAGAGAGAGAGAGAGTCGATGATGAACATGAACATGAAGATGCAGAGAAGAGCAGCCTCCTTTTCTTCTTCCTCTTGCACCCCGTCCACTGTATCTTGTGTTCTCTGGCGAAAGCAAAAGTATACGGACTGATTGAAAGAGAGATAATATCACTCAATAATGAGCAGCATCATCATCACCACTGCAGCGAGAGAAGACCGCAGGGATATCCGTAGCCCCCACCACCCACCACACACTCTTTTAGCAAAAATCACGATTTGAAGTATGAACCACCCTCTCTGGGTCGGGTCCAGATCCCACACGTACGGCCCCGATGTCACTTCAGCTTCCTTCCGTCCTTTTTATTCCACGTGTCCACCACGGTACACCCAAAAAGAGAAACAGCCCCAGCATCATTCGTGCAAACGTGTCGAACTGTTGCTGTTTTGTTCTGGTTTTTGGTTGTACCCAAGTACTGTCACTTTAGCTTGTGGATTGGATATTGATGCGGGTGATGGTGACCACCTGGAGACCGGATTTGCTCCTCACTCGGGCGTCTCACACCGACCTCATCTCACCATGCATGCATTGGAAACATCTATCGTACTTATAAATTATTATTCGCGGTAGATGTTTTCAATGTACGGTAGATATGCCTGTGAGACGCCCATGTGTGAAGATCAGATCCCGTTCCCACTACCTGACCCACTCACTCTACTCAGTACCCACCTCCTCTCTCTCAACCTTATATAATATAAACTTTTCCTTATGAACTTGATTTTACTACCGTACCCTGATACCAGCTGAGCTGATGATGCAGCACACAAAAGATCGTGATCTTTTTCACCCTTCTGGGTTATGTTTTGTAGGACTCACTTGACTGCGATACAATAAATGCTTAGACAGTGACACATATACTGTCCCAGCTGCTTGTTATGACCCATGAGAGAAGAGTACGAACTCCGAAATTATTAACTCTCTTCTTATCTGACTATTACTACTGCAGAAAAGAAAAAGCAAGCAGCAAGACAGGAGGAAGAAGAGAGTAGATGGAGGGTGGAGTTAAGTAGAGTCGGTAGTGAGGTGAGATGAGAACTGAGAAGAGGCAGTAGTCGAGTGGAAGAGACAAAACTCAAATTCCAATATGGTTATTATGACCCGGTTTTGGAAAACCACGTGAAATTGGGACAATTATTTCTGGGCTGTTCCCTCTTCTCCACAACTAGAAGCTGATATTAATACTGTAGTGTACTGGGTTGGTCGGGACACAGAGAGTGAGGGATCGATCGGCTGTTTGGTTAGGATCTGAGCCGTCCAGATTGATAGATGATTGCATGAGAGCTTGGGAGTGAATGTGAAAGTAAGCGAGCAGCTACTGCCTTAGCATGTGAGCCATGTACCTTACCATGTACTACGCAGAAGGCCTTTTTTAGTTATATTCAGGTCGGGTCCAGGACCAACTCTCGTGCCCAATCTTTCTAGCTGCTGCAACCTTTGCACCAGCCACTCAATAAGAATATTTTCTTTCCTCATCATGGAGTGGAGCCCAACAGATGCAGTAAATAATTGCCATTACATTAATAAGCTTCTCTCTCTCTCTCTGTGCTTTGATTCCTTCCTATCCTTGAATGAATAAGAGAGATATTCAACAGTCAAGGGGATGGGACATATGTTCAAGGTTTTAGCTAAGAAAGAGTAAATTGGCTAATCATTTGTCAAACAGTGCATACTCAAAAGACAGAAACAACCCTATTTCTTTTGACTCAACCTGACTCGGATTGGACGTTGGACCAATCCTAGCCAATGCCAGATAGGAATGATTGCCCTTCAAATTCGTCGAATGGCCCATCTTCTGGATAGTAAGGAATGTATTCAGCAAGGTGAATGGGTATGCAGGGTTCATGCCTTTGGGATTCTTGTGGTTTAACCAAAAAAGGAATAAAGGAAAAGCTCTTATATCGCTTGTGTGGAAGTACCATCTTACCAAAACCTAGAACTCTATCCACACCAACTCAAAAGGCATTTCAGCCAGACATTAGAAACATCTGCCATTCTTGTAGGGAGATGCTCTCGGTTGCAATGCCTTGTGGGTAGGAGATGCAAGCCCTTGAATTAAAACACATTTCCAATGTATATTTACTTCATTTTATTTATTGGATACAACTTGTTTTCCAATGTAACATTTGGATACAACAAAATGTTACATATATTACATGATACCCACATATGTTACCACATGATTTTCCCCAAATGTTATGTGCATTCATATAACATCTATATAAGTCATAATGCCTCTCACTCTCTCATCAAAACATTCAAACAATTGAATATAACATTTTCCCCAAATGTTATGTTATTGAACAGTACATACATCATTAAATATATATATGGTAAATTATAAAGACCCCCTTCCGTTAGCTTTTCGTTGAAATTTGTTGTTTTAATTTTCATACTACCCTTGTAATAAATATTCGAACAATTGAGAGAAAAGTACTATTCATCTTCCCCGACCTCACGATACAAGTGGCGACAAAGAAGGGGCATTGTCATATAATATAAAATCTAAATTTTCTAATAAACCTACCAAACATCGTCTCTCTTTTCCTTCTCTACTCCACTTGCTCATTGGTTTAGAACTTCATTCAGATCTCTCTCGCCTGCGACAAAGCGGCTTCTTCTCTTCTATTGCTTCCGCTGAAAATGGTTGCCCACCTTCTGCATTGTCTACTCTTGCTTTTATTAGCCAAAACGTTGCTCCTCCGATCACCTTCTGCTGAAAGTGTTGCTCCAACTAAGTTCCTGTACTTCATCCAAGAACTCTCTCATGCCTTCATCAATCTCGTGGGCAATGCACTTCACATCAACCTTGGCTCCTCTTGTCAAAACCCCTTTATAGACCTTTCCATTCCCTCAAACCCCAATTACATTTTCTTCTGAGAACCCCTTTGTCGCCATGTGAATCTCCTGATAATTCATCCGATGAGGCTAATACTCCAATTCCCAATCATCCATCTCCGCTCTCTCCCTCACCTTCTCCTCCTCCTCTTAACCAAAAGTAGAGATATCACCGCAAAATAGGAAAGAACAAAGAGAACCGCCACTGTAATCCCCGTAATGAATCCTTTGGAATGAAAAACAGAGTTCTTGGGAGGAACAAATGATGGCAGATTCAAAGTAGTCAAGGAATCTCTGATGGAGGCATTCAAATTACTAAAACTCCAAGCAAGAATCCTATGGTATTCAACTAACCATCCCGTCACCGTAGTGAAACCAACATACATTTCATCCAGGAGAATGTCGGAGAGGTTGACAAGAGTACAAATCAAAGGCCGCAGAGGCCTTTTCATTCCTACTCACGCCATAGTGACATTAAGCATGTTAAATAGTGCTTCAAACGTAGTGGGAATGTGGAATAGTGCTTCAAACTTAGTGGGAATGTTGAATAGTGCTTCAAATTTAATGGGTACATAGTGGATGATTTACTTCCTAATTGTTAGGCATTATTTTTGAGTTAGTGGACCATGTTTATCCACTTTCTAGTTTAGTTGCTTATTTTTAGCTAAGGTTAGTTCTGCTGTAAATCCATTTATTTGGACCCCAGACGTTGCTTTTTTGAATATGAATAGAATTGGTTGTGGCTTTATTTTTAGCATAAAATTTCAATCCCCCAACAATTTCTTTGGTATCAGAGCCATGTTGGGTTTTTATCTGGGCAAAGAGTAAAGAAGAGAGAAATTTCACCATGGCAAGGAACGGAACAAATTCATCAGCTCTGCCCCTATTTCCAGTCTTTAAAGGGGAGAATTATCACTTCTGGAGCCTCAAAATGAAGACCATGTTCAAGTCTCAAGAGCTGTGGGACTTGGTGGAGAAGGGATTTGAAGACACAAATTCGACCGAACTTGATCAACAGTTGCGAGAAACCCATAAGAAGGATGCAAAGGTGTTGTTCCTCATTCAACATGCCCTTGATGAAGAAATATTTCCAAGAATTGCAGCAGCTAGCACCTCCACTCAAGCATGGGAGATTCTAAAGCAAGAATTTGGGCGACAAGAAGGTAATTACTGTAAAACTACAGACCCTTCGTCGTGATTTTGAAACGTTGGCCATGAAAGAAAAAGAATATGTGCAAGTATTTTTATTTAAGGTGTCTGGGATTGTTAATCATATGAAGTCATATGGTGAAAGTGTTAGTAATGAAATAGTTGTAAGGTTTTGAGGAGTTTAACATCAAAATTCGATCATGTAGTTGCTGCAATTGAAGAGTCTAAGGACTTGTCTACTTATACTTTTGATGAATTAATGAGTTCTCTGTTAGCCCATGAAGCTAGACTGAGCAGATCCTATGAAAAGGTTGAGGAGAAGTCTTTTCATGTCAAGGGGGAGTCTTCTTATAAGGGAAAGCTAGAAAATTCAGGAGGCCGGGGACAGAGCAGAGGTGGTCGAGGTCACGGTGGCGGTAGAGGAAGAGGCCAATTTGGTGATCAACGCCAACACAAAAAGCACCATCCAATGCCGATATTGTAAGAAATTGGGTCACAAAGAAGTAGACTGTTGGACCAAGCAGAAAGATGAGTAGAACAAGCCAATTTACAGAGAAAGTTGAAGAGGAGAGCAAGCTATTCATGGCTCATTCTCCTATTGATAATGTTTCCAATGGAGTGTGGTTTCTGGACAGTGGTTGCTCCAACCATATGTCTGGAACAAAGTCTCTTTTTAAAGAACTTGACGAGTCACAGAAAAGTGAAGTTCGACTCGAAGACAACAAATAAAAGCAAGTTGAAGGGAAATGTACAAT
The DNA here is from genome assembly GCF_055504915.1 of Nelumbo nucifera. NCBI lineage: Eukaryota > Viridiplantae > Streptophyta > Magnoliopsida > Proteales > Nelumbonaceae > Nelumbo > Nelumbo nucifera. The sequence continues at coordinate 111,587,206 of NC_142649.1, read as the reverse complement.
TGCCATCAAAACCTCACAAGGTAATGTAAAACTCTTCCATGATGTGTAGTATGTTCCTAATTTATCTCATAATTTGTTGAGTGTTGGGAAATTGATAGATGGTGGATACTCTATTTTGTTTGATGATGGTTGTTGTTATGTTCAAGATAAGAAAACAGGACATATAATCGTTAGCATTCCTATGACAAAATAAAATGTTTCCATTAGAAGTCTCTGAAGTAAGAAATTGTGCCTTGATTGCTAGAGCTAGTGATGCAAAAATATGGCATTTGCGTTATGGGCATTTAAATATGAAAGGGCTGAAATTGTTGGCTCAAAAATATATGGTTGTTGGGTTGCCAAAAATTGATGGTCTTGATTTTTGTGAAGGTTGTGTCTATGGGAAACAAAGTAGAAATTCATTTCCTGTAGATAAGTCATGGAGGGCTTCTGATTGTCTTGAATTGGTACATGCTAATGTGTGTGGTCTAATGAGTATTGAATCATTTGGTGGAAGCAGATATTTTTTGTTATTTACTAATGATTACAGCCGCATGAGTTGGGTGTATTTCTTGAAATTCAAATCAGAAACTTTTGAAACTTTCAAGAAATTCAAAGCATTAGTGGAGAAGCAAAGTGGGTGTTGTATAAAGGCACTCCGTTCTGATAGGGGTGGTGAATTTACCTCTAATGAATTTAATGTTTTCTGTGAGGAAAATGGCATTCACAAGGAGTTGACAGCACCGTACACACTGGAGCAAAATGATGTGGCTAAGCGGAAGAATCGAACGGTGGTTGAAATGGCAAGAAGCATGATGAAAGAAAGTGGTGTTCCAAATTAGTTCTGGGCAGAAGCAGTGGCAACAGCAGTATACCTTCTCAATATCTCACCTACAAAGGTTGTCATGAACCGGACTCCATATGAAACTTAGAAGGGCAGGAAGCCGCGGGTAAGCCACTTAAAAATTTTTGGTTGTATAGCCTATGCCTTGGTTATTTCTCCAACCCGCAACAAACTTGATAAAAAATAAAAAAAATGCATTTTTGTTGGCTATAGCCCTCAATCCAAAGCATATAGGTTGTATAACCCTGTAAGTGGCAAAGTAATTATAAGCAGGGATGTTAAGTTCAACGAAGGAGAAACTTGGGCCTGGAACAACGACAGTGCAACACCTACAGCACCTCAAGTTACAGAAGATGCTAGTATAACCCCTATGACAGAACCTCTAGAACCGGCTAGTCCATATGCTGGTAGCAGCAGCTCAACCATTCATTCATTTCCCTCCAGCAAAAGTAGTGCATCTACTCCAGCAAGCTTGCAGTCCTCATTTTCAAGTTCTTCTAGTGAAACACCTCCAAGAAAATTCCGATCATTGAGGGATATTTATGCTTCATGTAGCTTTGCTTTGTATGTATCTGACCCCACTTGTTATGATGAAGCTGCAGAAAGTCAAGTTTGGTAGGATGCAATGAAAGAAGAGATGTCAGCTATTGAAAGAAATGAAACTTGGGAGTTGATCAATATACCGGAAGGCAAGAATGTTATTGGGCTCAAGTGGGTGTACAGAACAAAGTATCATGCTGACGGTACTATATAGAAACACAAAGCTCGGTTGGTGGCGAAAGGGTACTCTCAGCAGCAAGGTGTTGACTTCGAAGAAACCTTTTCTCCGGTTGCTCGCTTTGAAATGGTGAGAACCTTTCTAGCCTTGACTGCACAATTAAATTGGGATGTGTACCCGTTTGATGTTAAATTCGCCTTTTTGAATGGAGAACTAGATGAAGAGGTGTATGTTTCTCAACCTGAAGGTTTTGTTAGTGGCAATTACAGCAAAGTTTACAGGTTAAAGAAGGCTTTATATGGCCTAAAGCAAGCCCTGCGAGCTTGGTATAGCAAGATCGACTCCTACTTTCAGTAGAATGGATTTCAAAGGAGTAAAAATGAGCCAACACTTTATGTGAAGAAGCGAGGTAACTCTGAATTTTTGGTGGTGTGTCTTTATGTTGATGACATAATTTATATGGGGTCTTGTGAGTCTCTTGTTGAGGAATTTAAGTCTTGCATGATGAAAAAATGAGATGTCAGATTTGGGTTTGTTGCATTATTTTCTTGGTTTGGAGGTGAACCAAAGTGCAGATGGGATTTTTATTTCTCAAAGAAAATATACTAATGATTTGTTGAAAAGGTTCAATATGTTAAACTGTAAAATAGCTCCAACTCCCATGAATGTAAATGAGACACTCATAGCTAATGATGGCACTGGAATGGCGAGTGCGAGGTATTTTAGAAGTATGGTTGGCGGTTTGAATTACTTGCCTCACACAAGGCCTGATATAGCATTCTCTGTCAGAGTTGTTTCTAGATTTATGCGTAGCCCAACAATGCATTTTCTCCCTTGGTTCAGGTGCTATTTCATGGAGTTCAAAGAAGCAAGAGATCGTGGCCTTGTCATCATCAGAAGCAGAATATGTTGCTGCAACGACATTAGTTTGTCAAGCAGTTTGGCTAAGGAGATTGTTAGCTGATTTTTGCCAAGTTCAAGAAGGTGCAACTCAAGTGTTTTGTGACAACAAGGCAACAATCGCTATGGCAAAAAATCCATCTTTCCAAGCAGAACAAAGCACATTGACATCCGCTATCTTTTCATCCAAAATTTGGTTGCCGAAGGAACAATAGCAATGAATTATTGTGGGACCAATGAGCAATTAGCTGATGTTCTTACCAAGTCACTACCACGTGCCAAGCATGAGTTCTTCAGACTGCAGATGGGAGTAACAAGTTTTGAAGCAAGGGGGAGTGTTGAATAGTGCTTCAAACATAGTGGGAATGTGGAATAGTGCTTCAAACTTAGTGGGAATGTTGAATAGTGCTTCAAATTTAGTGGGTGATTTACTTCCTAATTGTTAGGCATTATTTTTGAATTAGTGGACCATGTTTATCCACTTTTTAGTTTAGTTGCTTATTTTTAGCTAAGGTTAGTTCTATTGTAAGTCTATTTATTTGGACCCTAGACGTTGCTTTTTTGAATATGAATAGAATTGGTTGTGGCTTTATTTTTAGCATAAAATTTCAATCCCTCAATAAAGCAAAGAATCTGAGTAATCAATCCATACTTGATAGTTGACGCCATTGTTGAGCGTCAAATCATGAAAGGTCCTATTTTGGCTATTCATATCTTCACCCCAATAACCGACCAGCTTGGAGGTCTTCGACGTGAGCAAGTTCTCGTCGACGCCGATGTGGTTATCATTGATATCGTTGAACTCTTGATTTTTGAACACATCAAATTTGATGCCGAACAAGTGATTATTGCGGTTGTCGTTGATGGTATGGTTGACGAAGTCAAGTTATCAAGAAGAGGTGGTGCCATTGATTCCGCCGGTAGGAGCAAAGATGAAGACGGTGTCATGGCTGGAGAGTTGGTCGTTGTTTGGAGCGATGGAGAAGATGAAGGAGGTGTAGAAGGGGAGGATAGAGGACGTGTTGGGGGCCCTTGTAGGTGTCTTAGAATTGTAAAGTGCTCAACCTACGGTAAAGGCGGTTGTGTTTGTAAGGACGAGCAGACTGGATTTGAGTGTTGCAGTGCCGTAGAATAAAAGATTAGACGAACTGAAGCCGTTGAAGACAAAATCGACGGTGAAAGTTGATCGGAGGAGCAACGTTTTAGCTAATAAAAGCAAGAGTAGCCGATGCAGAAGGTGGGCAGCCATTTTCAACGGAAGCATCAAAAGAGAAGAAGCCACTTTGTCACATGCGAGAGAGATCTAAATGAAGTTTTGAACCAATGGGCAAGTGGAGTAGAGAAGGAAAAGAAAGAGAGACAGTGTTTGGTATGTTTATTAGAGAATTTAGATTTATTATTATATGACAATGCCCCTTTTTCGTCGCCGCTGCTTGTCTCGTGAGGTCGGGGAAGATGAATAGTGTTTTTCTCCCAATTGTTCAAAAATTTATTACAAGGGTAGTATGGGGATTAAAATGGCAAATTTCAACAGAAAACTAACAAAAGGAGTCTTTGTCTCACGGTCATAGTACAGGGGGTCTTTGTCGCAAAAACAAGTACAGGGGGTCTTTGTCACAGACCGCATATTACAGGGGGGTCTTTATAATTTACCCCATATATACTACTACATATTATTCATATACATGCCACTAAATACATTGATGTATTCCACCCAAATGTCACATGGTGTTCATATATTCTACCACGTGGCACATAAATGTCATTGAATACATAGATGTATCCCCCAATGCCACCTAGAATCTATATATTTTGCTATGTTATGGAATTGAAATACCACACATACAATTGGTACGTGGTTTATAAAGTATGGAGTATTTCAAGGGGCCACAACTTCTTATGCTTTTACTTCGTGTTTTCAAAAAGTATAAAATAACTCAAAATGTGAAAGTGCTATTTTTATGTGCTTTCATATTGAAAGTATGAAAGTAATTAATTTCAAAATGTCTATCCAATCAACACCTAAATTTACTTCTCAAGAATAACTCGTCTTCTCTCCAAAGTCACATTTTTGCCAAGAGAAATAGTCCTCTGACCATTTTAACTCCTATATCACTACAAAAGGACCTTTTTATTGAAAAAAAAAGGAATAGTAGCATCTTCAAGACTTTAGTCCTCTAACCATTTTAACCCCATGTATAACTTACCTATATCTAATTCATATTATATACTAACACCTTCAAGGCTTTAGTGTCAATGGGTCGACTCAGTATGGAAATACCAACCCAAACCCGACTAAGACCGACCCAACAGCAACCTGATGGGGTCGGTTCAGTGACCCGACCGACTGATATCCCTAAATATAAACCCCAGACGAAATTGATAAGGTTCAAACAGTTTGATTCATTCTACTTGTGTAATTCTAGGCCAACAATGATCATAATGTCAACTCCATGCATATGGGTCAGTATGGTAGATGCATGATGAAATAGCATTGCGGCATCCTACACGGGAACTAGGAGTTTGGTTGGACCGGATGGATGGATATGATAGTCGAACCCTATATTTTCATCTACACGCATCAATGGCCAAATTATTGGACTCGTGACCCAATAACAAAAGCTTTTCGAGCCTGACAACATTGTCGCTTCAACGATTCTTCTCGTTAATAATATATTGAGAAAAGGAACGTGCTGCAAATTGGTTAAGTTCTGGCCCCTCGGAGGGTTCATATGGAGTAATACGGTGGGCTCCGTTGCCCTCTCATTCTTTCCTGACCTTCCTTAACTAAGGATGTAGCCGTCTTCGACTGTGCACTACCTCAAAACTGTTAGATGTTTTCACACATCACACAGGGATTCTAGAGTGAAGTATTGGGTTCATTCAAACATACGTATATTCTTTGTATTAATGTAGGTTATATTAAAAATGTTTAAACTATACCAATCTTAGGTGGTATTTGATAAATCTAAAATCTAAAAAGTTGAAAAGATATTAAAAATGTTTGAAATCAGAAAAAAGATATAAATGTTTTTCTATTTTTTAGAGGTCCTGAATGGATAAGGTTATTTGTGTTGGATCAAATCTTCAATATATGAAATTCCTTAATTTTATTATTTTACTCTTAAAGTAGACTATTTGGTAATTGAGTTTAATTTGCATCATTTCAAAAAAAAAATTATTAAATTTAAAATAATATTTAAAAATATGAGTAAATTAAAATAAGAATAAAATTGAAAAATACATATAAATTTATAAATTCAAAATAAATGATTAATAGTTAAAATAATAATGGAAATAGTAGTCCATGAAGCAAAGAAAAAATATTTAATAATTAGAAAATTAATATCTTAAAAACTATTAAAATATTTAATAATTCATAAACATTAAAATAATTAATAATTAATTTTACATAAGTTGCAGTGGTGTTCTGTTTTACATTAGTTGTAGAGGAAGAGAATGGGGCAGAGACGACGACAATGGTCGGGAGTGGAGAAGAGATGGGAGATGGGAGATGGGAGATGGAGAGAGAGAGAGAGAGAGAGAGAGAGAGAGGAATTGAACGACTAAGAGTTGTAGTGGATTCGATCAAATAACGCAACTGGCTAGAGACAAGGGTAGGGATGTCAACAAGTCGGGTTTATGTCAATCCGAACTCGACCTGACCCACCTTAAAATACATAATGTTCGAATCTGACTTGACCTTATAGGGTCTAACCAGATACCGGCCTGACTTAACCCGTAGCATTTTAATTGTATTTTTTTAACACATTTTAAAGACCTAAAATCCATTAATTTAAGTTAGGAAGTTGTTTTATAAAATCTAAGATGTCACTTTTCCCATTTAAAAAAAGGAAAAAAAATCAAAACCAACATTTAAATAAATCTTAAACTTTAAAGCTATAGAGCTAGAAGTCAAAAAGTTACAAGAATACTTTGTATATATGTAGGGTATCATGACCCGATGGGGTGGGTCAATCAAAACCCAAACCTGACTCGAGTTGAATAATCAAAACCGTAACCTGACCGTAAAGCCAAATATATTGATCCTAACCCAACCCTATAGGGTAGGGTCAAGCTGGGTTTACCATTTAACCCAATCCATTGACATCACTAGACAAGGGTGTTAACTGTCGCTGTTGAGAGTTGCAATGATGGTGGCAGGAAGGCAGGGGAGAGAGGGAGGGGGAGGGGGAGAATGGGATTTGTGAGGTGGTTTTCTTTTCGATGAATTCTCCTTTGCTGGCAACTATAGGGTTTCTTTGAGTTATCCATCATTGTCTCCCTTCTCGTTCGATGGCAACATATTGAATGGGATTCTATCGGGTATAAATGGGGGTATAATATGTCATTATTAAAAATATTGAGGATATTTTAGACTTTTGGCTAAGCCTGAAACGCATCAGACCTCGTCCAATGCCTGGCTTGGGTCTTACAATTTCAGATATATGAAAATGCATTTGAAATCCTTTTTTCATACTCAAACTCAAACATAGGTGTCATCTAAAAAGCAACATTTTTAGATTTCAAAGGTGTGAAAAGTGTTATCAAACACCACCTTACTATAGATATCAATTTTTTGTTTAATTCATCAAAAAGATGAAATATAAGGAATTAGTAGGTTTTCTTTTTTATATTTGAACATTAAAGCTTAGTTTGGAAGTACAAATACAAATGTGTACAGTGCAAATACATATAAAATACAAGGTTTTGCACTTTACATATTTATATTTGTATTCCTTCCAAACTGAGTCTAAGTTTGGAGAGAGTATAAGTACAAATACATACAAAATAATACAGAATATATGATTTATATTTGTACTCTTCTAAATTGAGTGTAAGGCTCAGTTTAGAAGGAGTGCAAATACAAATACTAATACGTACAATGCAAATACATACAAAATACAAGGTTTTGCACTCTACATATTTATATTTCTGCTCCTTCCAAACTGAGCCTAAGACTGTGTTTGGCCACAATGCAAATTTATTTGCACTGATGCAAAACAATGGCATTGGAAATATTTTGGGTGTAAATATTGATTTATTTTTGTTTCAAATTTAATCTTATTCTGTTTGATTGCAGTAAAAGTGAAGTATAATAAGGCCTAAAGGAGAATAAAGTAAAATCCAAAACTTAATTAAACCAAAATTTACATATTTTCATTTGCACTCCCATACATTTATACTAATGAAAATAAAATTGCACTGCAATCAAACACAGCCTAAGGAAATTATTTAACTCATTTCGGATTAATGGAAATTTTCCAATCAACTGCAAGTTTAGGGATTAAGGTTTTTGATTTAGACATGAAAATTAAGAGGTCGTCAGACACTTTTGTTTTACCATGATAAGAACAAGTTAAAATAAAAATCAAACATTAGAACCTCAGGCTGAAAAATTCATACCATCTGAGAAAGAAAAGGCTATATGTCAATATTTTAAACCATGCTTTTCTTTTAATGAATGATATAGAAAGATCCAAATTCCAATCCTGAATGTAAGTGCTCCCCAATTTAATGATAATATAGAAGTACAAGAGATGTTCGTAATGTGCGACTGTAATGTACTGTGAAGAATAGCGTGTGTGCGAAGGTGCATTCTATTCTCAACTCCAGTGGGCTTGAAGTCAGAAAACTGAGGTCCCCCGGGGACCAGCGCTGCAGAGGGCGTGTAGCAGCTTCTGACGACGCGGGGAAACCGGTTTGGTACACCGTCGTCCGTCGTTTAGTTGTAACTTGGAAGGGGAGCTGAGCAAGTGGCGTCAGGGGGTTTCAAGGAGAAGGAGAAGAAAACCCTAGCCCCATTTCCCCAACTCAACTGGGATCCGATGTTTCGTTTTCCGGCGGTGACAACCAAAAGCGGCGGGGTCAGATTGCCAATAAAACACGCAGATAGCAGATACTCATGATTTGACTCGGGGGGAGCGCCCAGTTGAGTCGACACCCTCAACCTGTCAGCCTGACCTATATCCGCACTCCTCCATTTCCCGTTTCTGCTCACTGCGGCGTTGCAGACTTTTGGTTGGTGGTTCGGTTCATGGAGTTTGACCGTTGACGCCTCCATGCAGAAGCCATTACAGAGTGGTTGCTGCAGACAATGAGGTACTAAAGATTAAAAAAAAAAGAGAACAGTTCTCAATGCAGAAAGATGCTGCAAAAAAGATGGAACAGACAATTGGAGGTGGGTCCTGCTTAAAGAGGGAAACAACTCAAACAAGAAATAAGATCTGAAACTTGTGGACCAGCGATATTTTCAAAATATTTAAAATATAAAAACCTTTCCTGAAATTTCAGATTTCATTCTATTAAATATTTTCTTAAACTTTTGAGAAACTCGATAAAAACCTTCATTCTATTACTTTTACATATAAAAAATTTAGACTGATGCCCCAGTTTTTTTTAAATGCTCATAATCTTGTTTTAATTTGACAAAAACCTCCTTTAATGGTTATTTTCTAATGTTTTTATAGAATTAAAATAGGATTATTTCAGTAATTTTATATGTAAAATATTTATAAAAGTATAGAATGGGTATTTTGAAAAAACTAGTTATCAGTCTAATGTTTTCCGTTTGAGAAGATAATGAAAGGGAAGTTTTTGTTGAATTTCTCAAAAATTTAGAAAAAAAATTGTCAAAAGGAAATTATAAAAAAGTTTTTATGATTGTCAGAAATCCAAACATGAAAATTGAAAAGACGGACAAAATGAACAATATCATGGAGGAGAGAGACCAGTATAACTAGTGGGCAAATTATTTATTTCCCAACCACTTGACAGGCGACAACAGCTTACTTTTTTTCGGACGAATTCCAGCAAACAATTAGCTTATGCAACTCTTGGATGCCTGTAGTTAGGGGTTATGCTGCAAAAAAGTAAGTCTGCTTCGTTTAGCTCTTAGTGGGTCGTGTTTGGTTTAGGATATATATAGGGTTGCAAGTCAAGTTATTGGACTTAGAAAAGAATTTGAATTTCCTTTTTACATTCACCTAACAGCACATTAGAATCGCATGTCCCGTATCAAATGTTTCTCCTACTTATATGTTTTCATTCATGGGAGATGGTCCCAATGTACAGCTACAAGTGTTTAACTTGTGAGTGAGTATGAAGAGAATTCTATGAAGATAAAATTTGGACTCCATAGAAAATTCTACCTATATCAAGTTGAGGCTAGGGTTTAAGTCTATAAAAATTTAATAAATTCCAAAGCCTAATTGTCCTAAATTATACCTCTACTTAATTTTAATATATTGATTGCTACAGTTAGAGTATTGGGGTTATGCTACAAGAAGAGGCTGTAAATCTTCTATTTTGCTGTTTCAATATTAACATATATCTCAATAAAATAATTTATAGTTGAACATGGGAGATGTAGACAAATATACTCTGGACTCAGGATTTCCACTTCTGTAAATTCAGTTGCCTGCTTGCGAATATATCACTAGCTACAACATGCAAATGGGTCCAAGTCCAACTCAACGCCATCATATCAAATTATATTGTATTCGGTATCAGTTCAGTTGCATCCCAGAGGAGGGCCAAATGTGAAGTAATGGCTGTATATAAAGTATAAACTTTAAAAGGGAAGTGCTTTAGATTTCTCACAATCAGGTACGTACACTCTAAAGCTGCCGCTGTACGACAAAAGAAAATTGGGACCCACCATTAGATGTGTCCAGTATATATCGACGAATAGTCCATTGTTCAACTATGTAAAAAGTAAAAACCATCCCATTGGCACCGTGCCTACCATCCATTCTGATGATTGATGTTTTATGAAATAATTAATATGTACAAAATTCAAAGTATCAATACTTTTGATATATAAAAATAATTCAAAGTATCGATATTGACTCTTTTTTTTTTAAGTTCTATTTATTTATTTATTTTTTATTTTTGTTTAGAGGGACTGATTCAAGTTTTGGTTATCTTCTATACCAGGTCCTGACTCGATACAATCTCTATAAGGGCATACATCGAAAATATGATACGTATCAATCAATACAGGTTAATACGTAATGATTTTTTCAATCCTTGATTAAAACGAATAATAACAGTACTTTACACTAATTATAAAATATACTTTATACTACTAAACAGCAATTGCGTTTAGCTAATTGCAATTCATTAAAAAGAATAAAGAATCATCGAAGCTGTTACCTTTTTTTCCTTATTATATCTACAAATGGCGATGTATGACTGCAATTCAAGATGAAGAGAGTATGGATAGAAAATAATGGGCATGAAAGTCCGTTCCATATATGACAGCTATTAGTGATTAGAACTTCTAAAAATCTAAATTCTTAAAAGAAAGGAAAACAGCGGTGGCCCTAAAGATAGATGCATATCGTACAACACACACCAATTTGATTAGATATTCTGAGTCTTACATGCATCACAGTTCAATCCTGAAAGGATAAATGATAGATTGACTAGATGGGTTTCAGTTATTCTGGGGATTTTGGCGTATTGGTCAAATACATACATCACAGAATAGTCTCCATTCTCTCATCCATGAAACTCCCAAAAGTGCTGTAAACTAAATGACAAATGGGTAGCTAGCTTTATGCTCACAATTATTTTATCTTTGTTGGTCACCAGCAATGAGGGTCTGTGTTATGGTTATGGGGTACAATTATTTCAGGGATTGTACGTGCGTTTGTTTCTTAGCAAGTTGAATAAGCACCATTAACCCATTGTCGTTTTGAGGCAGAGAGTTGGAAGGTAGGAAGACAAACTGATTTAAAAACCTATGGGTTGTAGGTCTAGTTGAGTGGCACGTGCAAAGGCACGCATAAGAGGAGAGAACTAGAGAGGATATAATCGAGATAGAATAAAATAAAAGGAATAAAATTTTGGGTGGTGGTCTAGATGTGACACATATATATATATATATATGTGTGTCACATATATATATATATATATATATTAGTTGAGTGGCACATACTTTTGTCATCATCATCATCGTCCAAGTTTTATTTCAAATATATGGGTTGGCTATATAAATTTTGTTTCGTCAATTCTTTTTATTTTAAAGCGTTTCTACGATTAAATTATTAGTGCTTATATCATTTTTATTAATTCTATCCATATCTTTTTTAATCTATCCCTATTTCTTCTAGCCTCTCCAACTTAAGCTGTATTTGTTTTCAGTGTAAATACACATTTACACCGATGGAGTAGTTGAGAGGATGGTTTGGTGAGAGTGTAAATTACGGACCGGCCATTCTGCCCATTTGTTTGGTTAGAGGTTACCCTGTTTTCTGGGGAGATTTATCAAAGAGAGAGATGAAACCCAACAACTACCGGAGATCTCCTTCTCCTCTATCGGTGTTCTCCAATGGCTTAAATTAACTACCGGAGATCTCTTCCTTCTCCTCCATTGGTTACCCTGTTTTCTGGGGAGATTTATCAGAGAGGGAGGGAGAGAGAGAGAGGGAGACGAAACCCATAAACTATTGGAAATCTCCTTCTCCTCCATCAGTGTTCTCCAACGGCTTAAATTAATTTATTACCTAGCCATTGGAGATCTCCTTTTCCTCCATCGGTTACCCTGTAGCCGCATCCACAGAAACCCACCAATGGAGGGAGCTGTTTTTTTGTTCCTTTCGTTCTCCTTCTCTTCCTCATTTCGATTGGAGATCTCTCCGTTAAACCTCATGCCCGTTAGCAGTGACGAATCCGTAGGTTCTACTTGCTTTTGTGTTGTCTTAGAGTTATGTTTTCTACTCCAGATTTGACAGAATAAAGTAGAAGATCATTAGACTTATAGCGGGAACTTGGAGTTAGGCAGGAGAGGAGCATCAGTTAGCAGTGGCGAGAGAGACGGAAAGAGAAAAAAAATGGGAGGAAGAAGAAGAAGAGAGAGAGAGATGTAATAATTTTACACCGATAATTGGTTGGTAAAATATAATTTTACACCGATTTTTCAATATAAAATTACATGTTTATCAAATGCTTACCAAATCGAACTGAGGTATAAAGTTTATCCCAGTTCGATTTTATACCTCTACCAAACACAACCTTAGTGACAAATACATATAAAAGAAAGAGTATAATGTAACAGTTATCCGGACTCAGAGACAAGGCAAGTATTAGCATTATATAAGAAAGATGAAAGGTGTGTTTATAAAACTGTTCCTTTCACTCTCTCTCTCTCTTCATTGAAGATCTATCTCTACATAATTGTAGTGAATACTTGGGTTCAAATTCTGCTGCTACTAGGGTTCGGGTGGGTTTTATGTATAGGATGAGCTATCAATTTAATATGAACCCAAGTATAATTGGATTGAATATGGATCTATCTGTATCCAATCAGATTTGATTGAATTTATTAGTAACATTATTTTGAATATTATATTTTTATTAGAGAGTTAAGGATTCAAGTTTGATACAATTTATTTTCAATTCATTTTGTATATTTATTATATACAATAACAAAGTCATTTTGAATTCAAAACATTAATAATACATAATCCATGCTTTAGTCATTTTTAATTAATGCCACTCAATAGCTGATTAAAACCGAATTCAACTCGAATTTGGATATGAATCAAATTTAGATTCAAGTATATCCACTTCGATCCAATCCAATTGTAGCCCTGTTCCATCACTCACCTCGTATGTAATACAGTGTGCGTACATCGTTTGGGGGTTTAACTTTTGTTTAGCTGTCTTGAAGAAACTATTGAAGAGACTTGTATGGGTGTCATGTCAATGGCTGTACGATGACCAAAATTTCTCCCAACAGTTTGCAGGCCATCTCTCATGGCTCCATTTAGGAAGAGGCAAAGGGAGCACTATGGACATTAAGCTCATGAGTCGTACGGATCTGGGCACCACATAAATTGTTCAGCCCATTTGAAAGTAACATCAAAATTTATATGGTTCAGGGTTCAAGATGGGTCTGGGCCCAGAGAGAGCTAAAGCTATTTTCCTGTGTCCATCCTGGTAAAATTTATTGGTTTCAGGCTGGGCCTGCCCGGTCCAACTAGCAGCAGTGTGAATGTAAAGTTGTCAATTGATCGGGTCTGGTTTGGGAGAGGATACCAAACCGTTTATTAATTAGTTCTGTAAATCAAGCCCAGAACCAAACCAAATATTAATAAGGATAATCAGATCTGACTATCCTTACATCTGTAATTACCTATGAAAGAAGATAATCTTAGGCTGCGTTTTGCAAATTTGCATTGATGGAAAACTATGGTAGTATAAATGATTTGGGTACAAATTCTGATTTATTTTTATGTGAAATTTTAATTTAGTTTGTTTGATTTAAGTACAAATGAAATAAAATAAGTCTTGAAGCAGAATAAAGTAAATCCAAATCAAAATTAAATCAGAATTTGCATTCTTTTCATTTGCACTTTCACATATTTGTACTAATGCAAATAAAATTGCACTTTAAATAAATGCAGCTTTAATAAAGGACGACAATAGCAAACTGGTTATACGTTGACAAATAAGTTCGTTTACTCAAAATTATCTTATATACTGTTCATGAAATTTATTCTTTCATACATAAAATATAACTAAAATTACAAGAAACACTAGGGCCTCATTCACCGTGTTCACATATGCTACACACCCAGGTAAGCACGCTTCTTACACTATTGCCTGCCCTTATTTACCCGAAAATAAGGGTTAAATTTGTCATTTACGTGGGGTCTAGCAATAACACAAAATAAACGAGGTTAAATTGGTCAACTTTCCTGTTAATCAATTTACCTGCCGTTATTTACCTGAAAATAAACGAAGCTTAAGAATCCTTTATGTATTATTAATCACATAATCAGTTTGGAACAGCAAAACCTGGTGGCAACCCTATTTGGGACACAAAACTCAAAACCAGAAGCTATATAATCGGTTTAGTTGATTCAGTTCTTTCGGGTAGACCTGACCCATTAGGCCATTAACAACTAAATGTGAATGCTGATTATATACTCCTTGCGCCCTAAAATGAAATCAGGAACGAGTCCCAACTAAGTGAAAAGTTTTAGATTATAATTTTGGGCTTTATAAATATTTGTTTTACATCTGAGAAGTCCAATACAAGATATGTTCTAGAGATGTTATGGACTCAATACCGAACATATGGTCAAGCCAAAATAGGGGTCTTATGTCTTGTATTTCTATGGTCAAGCCAAATAGGCACAGCTTAGAAAGAGTATAAATGCAAATATGTAGAGTGTGAAATCTTATATTTTGTATGCATTTATACTCAGTTTGAAAAAATATAAATACATATAAAATAATACAAAATACAAGATTTTATACTCTACATATTTGTATTTATACTGCTTCCAAACTGAGCGAAACTGAGCCTAAAGAAAACTAATAAATAAATAGTCCAAGGAAAAAATTTGTGATTCGTTTAAAATGCTGGTGCAGGAACTAAATGGGCGTTGAGACAAACTGGTTTAATGAGAGCTCATTCTACAGCATGATTTAGATGGGCTTGGGTCTGACTTCTGTTAACAAATGAAAGGATGAGCTGGGCCAAATGAATTACCTACAACGCAGCTCTACCCACTGTTCTCCAACATGAGATTGAGATGATCTTATTCACTTCAGACAGTTCAGAGTTTAGACACTATTAAATTGGCGGGCTCTAGTTAAAGGCTTTTGTTTAAATCTTGTAATGCAAAATAAGTAAACAAATGAGAAAAACACCAAGATTACATGATTTAATTATTTTTTTTTCATTTAAAGCTGAGCTAAATTTTTATTTCCAAACATATTTCATTGAACTTAGGTCCCAATGGCCCCATGGGGCTTGCGGATGCAACTTTGGTCCGACCATGGGTTATTTCTTTATTTGGACTTCAATTACATTCCAACGGGAGCGTAGCACTGGGTCTTATTTAAAATTGAAAGACGAATGACCAATCCAATGTTGGTCTCCCTGGTTAACTAGAACCTAAGATGATGTATGAGTAGATATTCGAGTATAGAATTATTATCGACTTTAAATTTAAGAGAGCAACCTAGATATATCTGTTGAGATGGCCGAATTGGTCTAAGGCGCCAGATTAAGGTTCAAATCCCACTGTCAACATTCATTTTTAATATTTTCTGCATCTACGGATTATGATATTCTCATATCTCAAAGATTTGGTTAAAAAAAACCATAAATTTTAAATATTTTCGGCATTTATCGACTATGGTATTTGAAAAACTGTTAAGGAATGAGGTGGTATTTATCAAAATTTATGGAGAGCTTTTGATTGGTTAATTATATATACCGTCTCTTTTAGGCATTTAGATTTTCCCTTTATCTTAATGCATACAAATCCCGACAGCCTTCAAAAAAAAAAGAAAAAAAAAAAAGAGAAACATGCTTTATAGATATAGGTAGGGATGACAATTTTATCCACAAAATGGGGTCCCCAATCTGAACCACCCAGGGGTGGATTTTCCCCGATCTCAAATGTATACGGGTCGGGTTTGGGGATTTTTCTTTTGCCCTGGATAAATCCCTGAACCCACCCCAATTCCGGTTATGAATTACAATAAGTCAAAAATACCTTTTTATATAAGGTATTAGGTAATACGTAATAGGTTAGGTTTTGAGTCTTTTGACGTTTTGTCTCGCCGCCTTGGTTTTGTTTCTCTCTTCACAGACTCTACTAATTCACTCTTTGAGACTTCAACTCTTCCGGTCTTCCTTCGCATACAGAGACTTTGCTTACCAACTGGAGAGAAGAGGAACCGTCGGGCGCCGTCGCCGCCGCCATAGCACAGAGGAACCGCCGACCGCCGGGTTCTTCCTCTCGTTCACTGATTCACTGATTCACTTTTCGTTCTTCCTCTCTCCGTTCGTCCACCGACTGTTGGGCACCGCTGCCATCGTAGCAGCAGATAGCAGTGACCAGTTACAGTTTTACAGAGGAACCACCATACTATCATTCTTCCTCTCTCGTTCTCTCCGTTCGTCCACCTAGTTTCTCCCTCAGTTTCTCGGTTTCTCCTTGTAATAGTGTTTGTAACTGTGAGAACTGAGAAGATAGAGGGTTTGTTCACAATCTCTCCTTTCGTCTACCGGGTTCAGCCATTCCTTGTATCCACTACCCAAAGTCCAAACGACCGGTTTCAAAATCAGGTTTCTCACTCAAAATCATCAAGTGTGCAAGTATGTATCTTGTTTACAAGTTAAAGTGGAATCAATTATCAATGGATTGTTTAATCAGGTTTCCGTGTTCTTTCAGCATAATGTGCTTGTTCACAAATTAAATTAAAGTTTGTATCAATGGATTGTTTAATCAGGTCTCCATTCGGCCATTCCTTGTATCTAGCAATCATGCGCTTTTGGATAGTAATACAGTCATCGGGGCTGTCAGGGATTCCTCATTCCCGACGGGGCCGGGAGTGGGGGTTGAATTTTTACCTTAATATCGGGGACAGGGCGACGACAGGTTAGGGGATTTTAGCCACGGGGCAGGGATGGAACGGGGGTTCCCCGCCCCATACTCACCCTGTTGCCATTCCTACTCACAACCCAGTATTTCATTTAATATCAAACAAAACTTCATTGTCTCTGACTCTGCAGTGTTTTGAAACCTTGGTTCACCAAGATGAGTCTAGAGTATTTCTCACACTGACTATGTTCCAGCTGCACATTGGTAGCACTTCTCGTATTTGCATGTCATTATTTATGAGAGATGTTCTTAATACATGGTGAGTGTGAGAAGCACTCTATTAGGAATAATCCCAATTCCACTCACGTGATTAAAGAAATAATCAAAAGGTGACAGGTTTATAGAGTTTTGATCCATTTGGGTGGTTTTAAATTGTTTGATTGCTTTATCGGACATACCGTCTACCTGCCACCCTTTTCTACCTCTTTTTTTTTGTTGAGAGTACCTCGTTGAAGAATTTGAAATAATTGTTTCATAAATTACTAAGACTTGGTTTGGAAAGAGTACAAATACAAATACAGAATATAAGGTTTTGCCCTTTACATGTTTGCACTGAACTTAAGTGTTGGTAGGGCGAATCAGTTATAACTCCATGCAAGGCCCAAAGCCAAATATCCAAAAACCCATAATGGAGAAAGTTTAGCTGGGAAAAAGCTCAAATCTGCTACCAATAAATTCTCCCCACATCTTTACCCACAGACATTCTAACCATGTATTAGGAATATTTCCCTTATTATTCAGGCTCTGAATCTCCTATCCACTTCGGCCTCCCCACATCTCTTCCCACAAAGCACAAAGAGAACGTCTGTGTCCAAAGTTCCTATGTGCAAGCATAAGAGAGACGTTAACTCTATTCCGGGAGGAACACGGTAGAGCCTGAAAGAATGCTAGCAAGCTGCTACCCACTTATTGTTTGGTTTCTTTTCCTGCTACACATTTAATGCACGCAATCTGCTTGATCTACTAGCTGATTTTGTTTATCTCTTTGTTTCAGCTAAGAGTGCTGTAGAATTAATGCTAGCCGGCTACTGTTCTTTGATTTCTACTTGTTTATAATAAGCTCTATCTGTTTTTTTGTTGCAATATTTTTTAATCATGATTCATGCCTCCACTTCCAATTTTTTTTTAACTGATGTGCATTTGCATTTCTTGCTCATCTTATATATACGCTGTTGAGACAATATTTATCCTACTTCTTTTCTTGAAAATTTGAGGCATCTTGAATTTCTTTGGTCCGCGTTCTGTATCTTGTTCTTGCACACTCGTTGCTTCTTGTTTCTTTACAAAAATATCACCCAGGTTTAGAATTCAATTCCTTCAACATTTTTCTAATATTATTTGTTTTTTTTCCATTCTAGAAAATTGTTTAATTTCTTTATATCCTGCCTGGTTGTTTTGTCCACAATTATTTAATTTGCTAACATTCATGCATACAGAGATACATGTGTTTTTATTAAATACATAACTTTTTATAGCTGAATTTGTTTTAGATGTTTCTTAGTTGTGCTATCATAGCTTTTAATTAATGTTTCAATGGATTTCTGTTGTTACTTCTGTCATTGTGATACTATATGATTTAATTGCATTCCTTCCATGTGTGTGCCGGTTAGCATTACTTGGCTTGCATGCTTTACTGGGGGGCTATGATGACCAAGTGGCCACTTCATTTGATTTTCCCTTTTTCTTTTTCACAAATTTCCTTCACTTGTCACTTCCTATGTTTATTTTTTCAAGATGCGGTATTTTGTTTGTTTTCCAGTTGTTCCTTCCTAGTAATCTACTTCATTATTTTATGTGTTTTTTAATTATACGTTTCAACCAAATGTTTTCTTCTCTAGTATTATGATTATTTTTTCCTAGCTATGTGTTTTGTATTTAGTTTCTTTTGTACCTTTGTATGCAATGTTTTTCCCTCTAGTGTGTTTACCTTCTTGTGTCCCAGTTTCTTGTCATTTTTTGCCTGCTTTTTCTGTCTTCTCGAAATTCTTTCATGTATTTCTGTTGCTTCTTTTTTTTTTTCCACATTACTTTTCAAATTTGAGTGCCACACTCAATTTTCCTGAGCTCCAAGATATTGTAGCATCCTTCAAGGGACAACCTTGCTGAAATGATGAACATTAAAATTTAATTTAACTCCTGCAATTTGTGCCCAGCAAAGAAGTCATTGTACATTGAGAGGTTGCAATTTCTTTTTTTTTTCCTTTATTTTTCTTTTGGTATGGTGTCTTCTTATTATTAATTGAAAAAAAAAAATCTTGCTGAATATAACTCCAATTTGTGCCCACCAAAAGGATGTTTATTACTTCACTGTTTATGTTTTGGCCTTGTACAAATGTGATTGAGTTGAGTCTTGAGACATTATGTTATGTGATCTGAATATTTGAATGGACCAACTTTGTACTTCAAAGATATTCAGTTCCACCTGATCAATTCATAGCCTTGGATTAGAAGTGATACATCGGATTGGAACAATTTCATTGTTGAAGGAGACTGCCAAATTGTAACAGGTTGGGTTGCAGCAAGGTAAAGAGGCTTTGATTTTCTAAGACTCCTAAATGGGGAAGTGAATTTGTCATCCAACATAAACCACTCATTCATGTGGTCACCCAGATCAGCAAATGTCTGGCTTTCTAGCAAGGGATGAGATAACAAGAAATATGGGTACTAGGTCTGGGGACTATTGTATAACTTGGTCCAACTTCTTATGAGGCTGTAAGCGTTAGCCCTTGGGCTGTTTTTCATATGGTCTCCTTTGTTTCAAATATTTGAGATGGTTGGGGTATCTCTCACTTTGATCAATAAAATTATGATTTCATGTTGCTGATCAGGAATATGAAAGATATACAAGGTTCTAAAATTGGGGGCATTGGGTAAAGAAGAAATATACTTTAGGGTCAAGAGAAATGGAATGAATAAGAATTGGGCGGGTGGTGCCATTATTAGCAATTTCTAGGTAAAGAAGAAAATACTTGATGGTAGAGGTTGCATATCACATAAATGGAGAAAATTTGATATTTTCAGGTGACAAAAATGAAGAAAAACTTTTGGATTTTATTCATGTTTTATATTTTCTGCTTTTTTAAATAACTTTCAGCTTATGTCTTTATAATTTAGAAAGCATGTCTATTCGTTATATTTGTCATATTTTATTTTTTATCAAGTAACAAATTTACAGGTCATTGGTTTAGGTTGGAAAGAAAAGTTTGAATTTTATTTGTATTTTATATTTTTCATTTTCTAAATTTCCAACATAGTTCTTTATATTTTAGAAAGTATGTCTATTCCATATTTTTTGTCAAATAACAAATTTACAGGCCATTAATTTAGGTTGAAATAATCTTTTTATTGAATAAGAAAAAGTTCGCATATATTTAATAGAACAAAATATTAAATAAAATGTAAAATATAAATCTTAACAACAAAATCTAAAATAAGAAATGAAGAAAAATTGACATTTTCAGGTGACAGAAATGAACCAAAACTTTTGGATTTTATTTTTGTTTTATATTTTCTGTTTTTTTTTTTAAACAAATTACAGCTTATGTCTTTGGATTGAATTTTGTATGCTGAAGTATTTGAATTCTGGATGGTTTGTTTTTGTTCTTAATCGACAGATGTGTCTATGGACCACTATCTTCATGGTATTTTTTTAATCTTATTTCATTTATTTCTATGGACCTAACTATCTTGGCAGTACGTCTAATTTTTAATTTCAATAAAATGCAAACTCACAATGATCCCTATATTTGGAACTCAAAATGCAAACCTCAACCATTTGTAAAAACTTGTTGCTTTGTCGTTTAGTAAAATATCATTTTTAGGAGGTTTGGGGCTCCTTAATGGCCAAAGCGGAAGCTGGGTAGCTAATAAGCTTGAAGATTTTCCTACTTAGTTATTTTACATATATCTGAATTATTTGCCATGAAAATACAAGTTTATGGAATTAATCTTTTTTACTAGAGATTGCATATGACATGGATGAAGGAAAATGGGTATTTTTCAGGTGATTTTTTTTTGAAGTATTAGCTTTTTTTTGGTTTATTCTTTGTAAAGTAGTGTGGCTTTTAGACTTGCTCCTATCTATCCTTTGGACATATATGACAAGTCCTATTAGGACTTCAAAGCAAGATTGATTGTCTTGATACCAAATATTAATTCGATAGAGGAAAGAAGTTCTTAACTGAAATTAACCGAATGGCTTATTAAATGATGTAAGGTCATACCATTTTGTATTACACATTTTTGCCTAGACAAAATTTCTTTTCTTGTAGGTTCTCAAAAAAACATGCTACCTGGAGAAAGTAGTTCAACAAACCAAGTTGAATACTCGTCACCAACTCATTAAATCATTTTTTCACTTGTTGGACTACTTATGTTTTGAATCATTTCGTTATATTTAGACTATTTATCTTTTTGAACTCTTTTAACAATAGACACTAAAGCTACATGTAAATACAACACATTTGATTTAAGGTATCACTTCTGTTTTATTATTATTATTGCAAGATCTAATTTCATGTTTAGCAATTATTTTTTTTTAGAATTAAGTATGATCTTCAAATTTACACTTTTCCTTCTCATTAGCGCCTGCAACGTAGGGGCACGCCCTCTAGTTAAGAAAGGACGTTTTGAAACGTTCGTAATTGTCACTTCCGCATGCAAAATTTTGCCCATACCCTCTCATTTGATGTACAACTAGTATGACGCTCCAAGTGACAATGCATGAACCACGCGCCTGAACAAATAGCCATCATCACTTCATAAAGTTATTACACTGTTGCTTAATTAAGCCAAAAAGGCTGAAAGAAGACAATGCATGAACCACGCGCCTGAACAAATAGCCATCATCACTTCATAAAGTTATTACACTGTTGCTTAATTAAGCCAAAAAGGCTGAAAGAATGTGGAAACTCACCGAGATTATCTGCCCGCAATCTGACGGATGCCCAGCCATTATTAGGGGCTAGGCCAACAGTATTTATCAGAGGAGGATCTACCAAGTTATACTTATGAGGATCGGTGTTTTGTTGTAGTTTCCAAATCCCGTTCCAACCACGTAAAAGCTAAATCCATGTAGGTGATGATTCTCCTCAAAATTCATATGGAAAAGAGTTTTTACATGCATTCAAAGGTGGGAAGAGACAAAAAAGAGATAAATTCGAATCAAAGAGATATAAATAAGAAGAGATAAATTTAAAATTCAAAAGTCAAACTGTCCAAAGACAAAATGATTTGATGTAGTGCAATCACTTGTGCCCCGACCCGGCTAGACCAGCTTAGCTCATCACTCATGTGAATATCTATAGTAAGGTGGGTCATTGGGGATCGAAATCAGTTGTGTAAAGCCCACGAATCATCCTGTAGTATATGCTTCAAGAATGCCGATCGATGGAGTCAAGAAGCTAATATTATTCATGCTGGTAGAGAGTCGGCTTCCGTTGATCCACTGCAGGAGTCGCTAGCGCATGACAAAGTGTTGACAGAGATGATCGTATAAATTCAAGTGTCGACGGTTAGGAGAACGTCGATGGAATGTTCTTTGCTTGCCAAACTCCTGAAGCGGGTGGTGACGCTGGTTGCTGCCTCTATGTCGTTGTAAGGAGGGAGGGACGGCATGGAAGGAGACGACGGAGGGGAGTTGCCTCTGTACAGTAAAATGGCCGCAGCTGTGGTGTTATCGTAGACCACACCGAGACCACTCGAGTATAAGCTCTGGAGGCCATGTAGTAGTGGGCGGGAACTTGGTTAGCTTTCAGCAAAACGTCCATGTTGTCTGTCCGGGGGTTATCATGATATAGTTGGTTGTCATGGGTTTGACGTAGCTTCTGTAAGTTCTGACGACGGTGAGCTGATGTCCGGCGACTGCAAAGAAGAGTTCTTCGTTCATGCCTGCATTGATAATGCAGAGGAGGTAGACCTTTTCCTTTATCAATATCCGAGATGTTCCTAAAATATTATTCTAAAGAGAATTGGACGTCGCTTTAATATCGAAATTGAGATGGCCGAGTTGGTCTAAGGCGCCAGACTAAGGTTCTGGTCCGAAAGGGCGTGGGTTCAAATCCCACTCTCAACACAAGTATTTCGTCTCTTTTGAACACTGAAGAGATCGATCTCCTGGTTGACTGTTGATGATGAGGTGAGCATCTGATGTGTTTGGTTCTCATCCATTTGCAAGGGCTGTCTCAATAATTTCCATTACATTACATCTCCCTTGTACCAATTTCCTAAAGTCCAAACAGAGATATAAATTTACCTAAAATAAAAATAAAAGCAAACGGAGGTGCAAAATAAGTGCATAGAAACCAAACGGTGGCTTACTTGATAATTTCTCTAGCTAATTAATTGTGGCTGAGACTTTGCATTATGATTCGAGGTTTTCTTTTTTTTCTTTTTTACCAGATTTGAGGGTATTTGGGTATGGAGCTCGTTGTAGCCCATTAAGCCAAAACATATTGATTTTTATGTTAAACCAGAAAAAATTTAAATTAGAGTATTTTATAGGTAGGCTAATACTTGCCTCAAGTCTAATCTTTGAAATTTATAAAAGATATAAATATATTTCTTTTCGAAAAACCTGGAAAATATAAATATAAACATATAGAGAGAAATTCTCAAACTATTTTGTTTCTTTTCTTGGCAAACATAACTTATTATAGATTTGGCGTTCAATTAATAAGAGTTAAAACTCTTGTCTAACACCGCCAATCCTAATATTAATAACCAATACTGAAACTTTGTAAAATATAAATATTAATAAATGCTGATTTTGGCTGATCCCTTATAATTGGTATAAGGGCTTAAAAGATGATATTGATGAATTAAGGAGTGGGCAAAGAGCCAAGCTAGCCCAACTCATTTACAACACTACTCAATCATCTATTCTAAACACTTGTTTCTAGCTTGTATAATGGCCACCCTGTGGGTCTTGTGTTACAGAACACTGACATATTCAGTCGTGGTTGGTTATGTAGCATGTTATATATGCTAGGTTTGTACATTTAAAACATACAACCACTTGAAATAAAAATTTTGTTGATGTGATGGCTTGAATTTAATGCAAAACCTGCTGGTGTATTTGCATTTCTTGAAATAAAAAATCTTTTGATGTGATGTGATGCCTTCAATTTAGTGTAAAAGTTGGCTTGTTCCTATTTTATTGAGAGGTTTCTACTAAATTTTGACCACAGTATAGTGTGGTCACAACCACACTTGTGGTGTGATGTAGTTGTGAATATGTCACCCAATTTTTCAATTACATTGTGGAAGGGCCTTAAAAGTGATTTTTCTCTTTCTAGAGGGTGCAATTTAGGTGGGCTTAAGTAATGCAATGAGATACTCGACTTGCACCTCTCTCTCTCTCCACATAAGAATAATATTGTTCAACATACCAAGGATGATGGAAACTTCGCATAGGGCTTAGAGAATGGATAAGTGGTTCCACGTTTGGGATGAACAATGATATCTCCGTGGACTGTGCTCTAGACCAATCACCAAATGGTGCTTTGTCAGAGAATTTGATCAAGTGAAGTTCCTTCGTACTTGAATTGGGCACTGTGTGATAGATATACTCTGGACTATCTGACCAAAAATCCTTGGCTGTTTCACTTTACTCCATGCCTAATAAAGCATCATATAAGAATTACTTTATCTCCACAAAGAGGTGTTTGTTATCTATGCTTGTTTACAAAGGAGATAATTTTTTATGTAAACCAAATGTTTTAGAATGAAAATTTCCCTCGATGAAAAGGTAGCTAGAGTTGTCAATGGGTCGGGTCTGATTCGAGATATGTTCTATCGGTCTCAAATTGATTGTTAGACCGCTTTATAAAATAGACCCGGAACAATCCACTCACTGTTAATCAAGATAATTGGGTCTGACCTGATCACCCAATTATACTTGAAATCTATAATTACCAATAATAGTAACAATTTGGAACCTCTGATTTTATAATATAATCTTAATTAAAATGACAATAAATATTTAAAGTGTTTATATGTTGATAAAAATAAATGTTTTTAATCAAATTATTTTAGTACAAAACTTACCCTTTTAGACATAAATAGGAAACACTTATATATTATTAATTATACAATCAATATATTTTAGCCTAAATGTGGATTTGAGCTAAGCCAAACTCAACTCGCCAGAAAATCTTGAGACTCGAGTGCAATTCAAGCTGGAGACTTGAACTTGAATTTGGCTTAACTTAAAAGCTTATATGTTCGAGCTTAATTGTGAATCAAGTTTATATATATAATTATTTTTTGTTTTACATATAAAAATGAAATATTATATATAAATAAGTTTGATTAGGTTCGTAAACCCACGAGCTGAATTTCATTGAACTCAAACTTGCCTTGAAACTCGGTTTAGACCAAGCAGAATCAAACTTTTTACAAACTAAACTTGAATAAATCATGAAAAATGGCTGAACTGAACAGTTTATTCAAACCTAACTTCCAGTCATTAGCTCATAACCTACCAAATGACAAAGCAACAAATCATTCAATTCATCCAAATAAAATAAAGAAGGAATTACCATACTAGCTAGTGAAGTGTGATATTATATCTTCCATTATTGTAAACATTAATTATTACGGTGTCTCCTCCGTGGACATGCAACTCTGGCCCCGGAAACAAACCATTTACAGTCAAGATAATTTTGGTGCTACACAGTAGTGTAACCATTTTCGGTAATTAATGAAAGTTTTTTTTTTGTGAATAAAAAAATAAAAATTGACCAAATTATTGAATGGTTCGAATGGTTCGACCACCTGAGTTATCGGTTTGTTGACAAAATTAATGGTTTTTGAGGAAATAACGATTCTAGGTAAACCTGACCGGTTTCTAGTTTTTCCGGTTCAACCGTCTGATCCGGTTTTGAAAATCATGATAGAAAATTTGAAACAGAGAAGAATCAACCTGGAGAGAGAGAGGGTCCCACTATGGAAATCCACTATGGGCCCCACTATCATCTAAAGCTATAGCCTGTAGTCAGGCTGCCCAACTCATGGGCTCGAGTTTGGGTCAAGACCATTGGAACTTTGACAAATCTGCCAGCCCAATTCGATCAAGTTGTATCCCTGCCATCTCCAACCCTTACCCTGCATATTGCCCTACGATTGTGTTTGGTTTGGCAGAACATACGAGATACAGAGTACATTCTTTCTCACTTACATTCCAAGCAAGAAAATGGGTATTATTTTCATCAGCCACGCTAAGTCGGAGGAGCGCACTCAACAAAACCACCCCCAAAGCCTCCACAATCAAACTTATCTTCCTCAACTCCATAGCTTACAACAGAACTGGTGAAGGGATGGGAGATCCATCATATGGATGGCCGAACCTTGTAGGGAGATTGGGTGAAATTTCAATCAATTTCTTTCTCTCCCATTCGGGAATCATATTCCCTAATTTAGAAAACTGCATTTTCAAGGTTCGTTCTTGAATAAAAACCAGACCAGATTTGAAACCAAAAGGGAAGTGAGGGATATACCTAATACGAAGTAAAAGGAACTCCCAACATAAGTGTTCACACCCAAAGAGGATACCAAATCTGCCTCCACTGAAGATGACACAACGTATGCTGAGGCAGGATCATCAAGAATGGTTCTTCAGTAAGAACCTGGGATTCTTCACCAAGAACCGAGCAGAGTGGTGTGAGCACGACTTCTGATTGTTTCTTCACCAAGAAACAATATGAAGAACACTTCTTGATCACTCCAGTAGGTGGAGATCGAACTAGGATGGTGCCAAGAATTGAGGGAGCGAAAAGACTGTTAGACAGTGTATGCCCTTAGCTCCAATCAGAATGATGTACCTTATCACATTTATTGTAAATGAATAAAGTACATATTTGATTCATGTTATTGTGGTGTGTATCTGTGTAATACCCTTAAACTGGACACATATGAGACTCGTGTTAGTTTAGAATCTTCACAGTCGTTGGATAGATTTGGGGAGATTTATCCGGCCAAGGCTGACACTGATGTGCCACCAAGTTGGTTGGGGTGGCTTGTCTCAGCTACCAGGGTGAAACCTGAGGTACATGCAATGTGGGTTTTCTTGAAACCCTAAACTGGACCAAAATTCTAGTATTAACTTAGACCTTGGAGATTGATGGGCAAAACTGAAATGTTACACCTGACCCCTAGATTCGATTATGATACTGCACTAGGTGTCGGATTGAGTTGTCTTTGATATGCCAGTCAGTGAGATCCTTAGAGGAGGTCAAAACCTGGGTATGTTGGGACAGTCCGAGAATTCATCTGAGTGGGTGATCATAGTGACAGGATCAGCCCCTTTGTCGGACAAAGGTAATAATCAGGGATGCACTCTCTCTGATGGAAACCAAAGTTGCCTGCAATCGATTTCAACTATTGAAATTTGTTTTGCAAAATATATATATATAAAGATAAACATATATATTATGGTTTCAAAATGTTTGCAAAATGTTTTAATTCCCGGGATCCATGTGAGTAGAGAGTGCAACACTGTCCCTTACAGCCAAGGGAGAGGTCATCTCTTGTCGGGCAGTGTTTGATCATTATGGGCTGAGAGGTTAAGTGTAAGACCATTGAGGGTAATACCTGATGGGCTAATCTTGCATCTGCCCACAGTCCTTGGGTTTTTATAAGGTGGCTTGACCCAGGGACCACTTAGTGTAAGTGTTGGGTCTATTAAGAGCCCATGGTGATGCGCTAAGGGGTTCACTGTGTTCTACAATGAATTCGGCTAGGCCTTGTAACAGAGGCTGGGCTGAACCCATGTGGCCAATGTGTAGATCAATGTTTTGGTCCCACGCCATACAAGAAAATCCAACTAGGTAGTAGTTTGGAAGGTTAGTGAGCACATGGACTTAATGGGCCTAAAGCCCAAATCAAATTGGTTTAATTTGATTAATTAAAGAGGGGTGGTTCTGGGATTTAGATCAACAGATAGAATAGGGAGTTATCCCTATCCACTCAGAGAGTCCAGATCCAAATAAGGATTTGGATTAGGAAACTCCTAACTAGATTAGGAGGGTTGATCCTGATCTGCAGATAAGATAAGGGTTTATCTTTATCTCTTAAAGAGAGTCCTGATTCAAATAAGGATTTGAATTAGGAAACTCCTAATGAGATTAGGAGCTGCTCCCTTTAAGGCTATAAAAGGAGGAGGAGGGCAAACCCTACTTCACCCAAGTTGATTACAGAATTAAGAGAGAAGACAGCTCCAGTAAGACTAGCGCCATCTTCTGCTCTTGCCTCCCTCTATTGCAACTGCCATTGCCAGTTCGTTCTCCACCAGTAGGAGTGATCAAGAAGTGTTCTTGATATCAGTTTTTTGTGAAAAAATGATCTAAAGTCGTGCTCTCACACCCACCATCGAATTCTTGTGGAAGAGTTTGATTCCTATTGAAGAACCACCTACTGATTCTACTCCACCCTACGTTGTGTCATCCTCAATGGGAGCAGTCTTTGGCATTTTCCTTGGGCGTGAACACCTTCGTTGGGAGTTACTGCTTCTCCGTATCAGGTACATCCCTCTCCTACCCTTTGGTTTCAGATCTAGTCCGGTTTAGGGATCAAGACTGATCCTTGAAAATGTAGTTTTCTAAAACAGGGAATGTGATTCCCATATGGGAGAGAGAGAAATTTTGAAATTTTGCCCTACCTACCTACAGGGTTCGGCTATTCATATGATGGTTCTCTCATCCCTTCAAAGACTGTAGAGAGAATTGTGTTCCTTTTGTGGAACACAATTTATATAACCATATCTCTATATAAATATATTTGGCAAAACAAATTTAAAACACATTTGAAATCCACTACTGACAGTTTAGGTTTCCATTACAGAGAGTGCATTCCCCGATCATTCACTTTGTCTGACAAATGGGCTGATCCTGTCACTATGATCACCCACTTAGGTGAATTCTCGGACTGCCCCAACATACCCAGGTTTTGACCTGGTAAAGGATCTCATTGATTGGCATATCAAAGATAGCCTAATCCGGTACCAAGTGTAGTATCATAATCGAGTCTAAGGGTCAAGTGTAACATTCCAGTTTTACCCATCTATCTCTAAGGTCTAGAGCAATACTGGAATTTGGTACGATTCAAGGTTTCAAGAAAACCCACACTACATGTACCTCAGGTCTCACCCTAGTAGCTAAGATAAGCTACCCCAACAAACTAAAGTCAAAAAGTTTGACTTTGAGTAGAATCCGGATGAACCCTGTGTTTACATGAAGTCCAGTGGGGACAAGGTTACGTTCTTGGTTCTGTATGTAGATGACATTCTACTCATTGGGAATGATGTAAGAATGTTAACTACGGTGGAAGTATGGCTTTCACAGCAGCTCTCCATGAAAGATCTTGGAAAAGCCTCCTATATACTGGGTCTTCGATGGTAGCTCACTGTAGATCCAAGGGTATACGGATGCTGAATTCCAGTCGGATCCAGATGATAGAAAGTCTACATCTGGGTATGTTTTCACGATAGGATCTTGTGTTGTTTGCTGGAAAAGCAACAAACAGGGGTCAAAGACAGACTCCACAACCGAAGCCGAATATAGTGCCGCAAGTGAAGCTGCCAAGGAAGCCGTGTGGATGAAAAAGTTCATTCACGAATTGGGAGTAGTTCTGTCCAACACATCACCCATCCCGTTGTTGTGTGACAACAATGGAGTCATCGCTCAGGCTAAGGAGCCTCGAACCCACTCGAAGTCCAAGCACATCGAGAGGAAGTACCACGTATTGCGGGAGATTGTTGGTAGACGGGACGTCCTGATTTAGAGGGTAGCATCAGCGGAGAATGTAGCAGACCCATTGAATAAGCCACTAACACAGAAAGTGTTTGAGAAACACGTGAAAAGTATGAGACTCTGGCTTATACCAGATTGGACCTAAGTGCAAATGGGAGCTGTTAGACAGTTGTATGCCCTTAGCTCTAATCAGATTGATGTACCTTATCACATTTATTGTAAATGAATAAAGTGCATATTTGATTCATGTTCTTGTGGTGAGTTTTTGTGTAATACCCTTAAACTTGACACTTAATGAGACTCGTGTTAGTTTAGAATGTTCATAGCCGTTGGATAAGCCTGGGGAGATTTATCCTACTAAGGCTGACACTGGTGTGCTGCCAACTGTTGGGGTGGCTTGTCTCAGTTGCCAGGGTGAGACCCAAAGCACATGCAGTGTATGTTTACTTGAAACACTGAACCGGACCAGATTTCCAGTATTGCCCTGTACCTTGGAGATTAGTGGGCAAAACTGGAAAGTTACACCTGGCCCCTAGACTCGATTATGATACTGCACTAGGTATCGAATTGGGCTGTCTTTGATATGCCAATCAGTGTGATCCTTAGAGGGGGTCAAAACCTGGGTATGTTGGGACAATCCGAGAATTCATCTGAGTGGGTGACCATAGTGACAGGATCAGCCCCTTTGTCGGACAAAGGTAATGATCGGGGATGCACTCTCTCTGATGGAAACCAAGACTACCGGCAACCGATTTCAATCATTGAGATTTGCAAAATATATTTTATATATGGATATAAAAGTATATATATGTTACCGTTTCGAATTGTTTGCAAAATGTTTTAATTCCCCAGATCCATGTGAGTAGAGAGTGGAACACTGTTCCTTGTAGCCGAGGGAGAGGTCATCTCTTGTCGGGTAGTGTATGATCATTATGGGCTGAGAGGTTAAGTGTAAGACCATTGAGGATAATGCCTGATGGGCTAATCTTGTATCTGCCCACAGTCCCTGGGTGTTACAAGGTGGTTTGGCCCAGGAACCACTTAGTGTAAGTGTTGGGCCCATAGAGTCCATGTGATGGGCTCAGGGGGTTCACTGGGCTTTCCAGTGAATTTGGATAGGCCTTGTAACAAAGGCTGGGCCGAACCCTTGTGGCTGATGTTTAGATCAATGCTTGGGTCCCACGCCATACAAGGAAGCCCAACTGGGCAGCAATTTGGAGGACTAAGTGAGCACATACTCTTATTGCGCCTAAAGCCCATTTCGAACTGGGTTGATTTGATTAGTTAAAGAAGGGGTGAATCTGAGATTAGATTAGCAGATGAGATAGAGTCTTACCCTATCCACTCAGAGAGTCCAAATTTGAATACTAATTCAGATCTGGAAACCTCCTGATAAGATTAGGAGAGGGCTGATTTAATCTGCAGATAAGATAATGGTCTATCCTTATCTCTTAAAGAGAATTCAGATCCAAATATGATTTGGATCAGCAACTCCTAATGGGATTAGGAGCTGATCCCTTTAAGGTTATAAAAGGAGAAGGGGGTGGCAGATATAGAAGATGATAACGTTCGAAATTCAAAGAGAGAACACAACACCTGTAAGACTGAGTTGTTTTCTCCTTGCCGCCTCCTTCCTGCCGCCGCCATTACTGCCAGTTCGATTTCCTCCTTCTAGCAGGAACGGTCAAGATTGGATCTTGATATCAGTCTTTGGGAAAGGCTGATCTGAAGTTGTGCTCACAGCCTCTAGTGAATTCTTTTGAAGGATTTGGTTCGTTGGACGAACACTAATGATTCTGCTCCATCATTCACTGTGCCATCTTCAGTGGGAGCAGTCTTTTGTTCCTACCTTGGGCGTGAACACTTCCATTGAGAGATACTGCTTCTCTGTATCAGGTATATCCCTTTCCTACTTCTTGTTTCAGATCTGGTTTGGTTTATGGTTGAAGATTGATCATTGAAAATGCAAATTTTCTAAAACAGGGAATGTGATTCCCATATGAGGGGAGAGGAAATTTTTGAAATTTCGCCCAACCTACCTGTAGGGTTCGGCCATCCATACGATGGATCTCTATTCCCTTCATCATATTCCCGTTGTTAATGCCACGTGGCATGCATCAGTTCTGACTGTCAGGGTGGCGGCTTCGCGGCAGTTGTACAACGCCCTCTCTAGCTGAAGAAGTCTCCGCCAAGCACGTCATCCTATGCCTTTATAAGTAATTGTAATACTCTCTTCAGCCAAAGCCAAGGCCTCATCCCATCACACCGTTCAACCTCGACAACCACGGCCTCGAGAGTTGGGGGCAAGTGATGTAGGTGCATATGGCAAGGCCTAGGATTACGCCACATGGCATCGGTCAAACGAGATCCAGGCCATCCATTCCTAACAACCCTTAACCACTCTATTAATTGCAAGGTCAAGTATAAAAGGGGGTGCCCACCTTTAGGTAAATCCATGTTGTTCCTTATTGCTCTCTAGCTTCATACTCCCCATTTACTTGATTCACCACCAACTGAGAGTTGCCGAAGACCTCAATGTGCTCGGCTCTGAGGTCTTTGGTGAGTTGTAGTCCGACGAGCAGGGCCTCATATTTGGCTTCATTGTTTGAGGTTGGGAAGCCAAATCATAGTGCATATTCTACCTTGTTGTCATCTGAGGAGAGAAGTATGAGGCCTGCTCCACTTTCCTTGGCATTGGAAGATCTATCCATAACCACTCTCTAGGTCGGTCGAGGTCCCTCATCTTCCGTAGGAGCTTGGCCGAGGTCTTTGCTGAAGGTGCACTCCACAAAGAAGTCCGCCAAGGCTTGTGCTTTGATGGTTGGTCTCGGATGGCAGTGTAGGTCAAATTTAGACAACTCGGTGGCCCACTTGGTCAACTGACATGACGTCTCTAGCTTGGAGAGTATAAACTTGAGGGGTTGCCTGGTCAACACTGTGATGTTGTGAGACTAGAAGTAGGGCCTGAGTTTCCTAGCCGAGACCACCAATGCGAAGGCTAGCTTTTCCACCTTGAGGTATCTGGTCTCAGCGTTGTAGAGGACCTTACTGACATAGTAGATTGGCTTCTGAGCTCTTTCATCTTCTTGTACCAGAACAAAGCTAACGGCCTCATCCCCGACCAAGAGGTATAAGAGCATAGCTTCTCCCAGGAGGGGCCATGTGAGCAGAGGGGGTGAGGTGATGTAGGACTTCATCTCATCAAAGGCTCTCTAGCATTTTTCAGTCCACTAGAAGTTCTTCAGCTTCTTGATGTCTCAAAAGAAGGGTATGCAACAGTCGGCCAACTTCGACATGAATCGGTTGAGGGCATCCACTCGGCCAGTGAGTCTCTGTGTTTCCTTGATGGTCTGAGGTGGCTCCATGTCAGGTATGGCCTAAATCTTCTCTTGATTGGCCTCCATACCTCGCTGACTAATAACAAAGCCCAAGAACTTGCCTGAGGCGACACCAAAGGCACACTTGTTAGGGTTCAGCTTCATGTTGTATTTCATCAGCACTACAAAGGTCTCGCCGAGGTCCGAGGTGTGCTGATTGGCTTTCAAGCTCTTCACCACCATGTCGTCGACATAGGCCTCGATGTTCCTCCCCATTTGGTCTTTGAATACTTTGTTCACCAGCCGCTAGTAGGTGGCTCTAGCGTTCTTCAATCCGAAGGACATGACCTTGTAACAATAAGTGCCATGCTCGGTGATGAACGAGGTCTTCTCCTCGTCCTTGGGGCACATCTTGATCTGATTGTACCTAGAGAAGGCATCCATAAAGCTTAACAACTCGTACCCTTTAGTGGTGTCGACGAGGTGGTCGATCATCAACAAAGGAAAGTTGTCTTTGGGGTAGGCTCGGCTGAGATCTCTCGGATGAAGCCAACGTCGAGTAGCTTGTCTACCTCTTCTACGATGACTTTCCAACGCTCTTATGCAAAGGTGGGACCCGACATGTACCATCTTCTCTAGCTCAGCCTCGTCTAGAGGAACTGAGACGAGATCCTCGACTCGTTGGCTTGTCCCTAAGGTCAAGTCCTTCCAACGACAAATTTCCTTTATTTTTGCCTTTTAGTGCTGCCACATTGCACTTTCTAGTTGTCTACTGGTTCCCTCGGACGACTCCGATACCATGGTCAGTGGGGAACTTCATGGAAAGATGATAGGAAAAAATGGTTGCCTTGAGTGCATGAAGGTTGACCTCCCAATGATTTTATTGTATGGGGAGTCTATCTTCATGACTAAGAGTTCGGTCATCTTGGTCACCTGTCAAGGCTTTGGTCCTACTGTGACTGGTAGGGTGATTCTTCCTTCTGGCTTAACGACCGCTCTGGAGAATCCAACCGGTGGCACATTGATCAATTGCAACCGATCTGGTGTCTGTTAGATAGTTGTATGCCCTTAGTTCCAATAAGTTTGATGTACTTATGACATTTATTGTAAATGAATAAAATACATATTTGATTCATGTTCTTGTGGTGTGTTTCTGTATAATACCCTTAAACTGGACACTTAATGAGACTCGTGTTAGTTTAGAATGTTCACAACCGTTGGATAAGTCCAGGGATATTTATCCTGCTAAGGCTGACACTGGTGTGTCGCCAAGTGTTGGGGTGGCTTGTCTCAGCTGCTAGGGTGAGACCCGAGGTACATGCATTGTAGGTTTACTTGAAACCCTGAACCGGACCAGATTTCCAGTATTGCCCTGGACCTTGGAGATTAGTGGGCAAAACTGGAAAGTTACACCTGACCCCTAGACTCGATTATGAAACTGCACTAGGTGTCGGATTAGGTTGTCTTTAATATGCCAATCAGTGAGATCCTTAGTGGGGGTCAAAACTTGGGTATGTTGGGACAGTCCAAGAATTCATCTGAGCAGGTGATCATAGTGACAGGATCAGCCCCTTTGTCGAACAAAGGTAATGATCGGGGATGCACTTTCTCTGATGGAAACCAAAACTGCCGGCAACCGATTTCAATCGTTGAAATTTGTTTTGCAAAATATATTTTATATACGGATATATATATATATATATATATATATATATATATATTATGGTTTCAAAACGTTTGCAAAAGAGTTTTAATTCCCGTGATCCATGTGAGTAGAGAGTGCAACACTGTTCCTTGCAGCCGAGGGAGAGGTCCTCTCTTGTCGGGCAGTGTTTGATCATTATGGGCTAAGAGGTTAAGTGTAAGACCATTGAGGGTAATACCTGATGGGTGTTACAAGGTGGCTTGGCCCAGGGACCACTTAGTGTAAGTGTTGGGCCCATAAAGTCCATGTGATGGGTTCAAGGGGTTCACTGGGCTTTCCAGTGAATTCGGCTAGGCCTTGTAACAAAGGTTGGGCCGAACCCTTGTGACTAATGTGTAGATCAATGTTTGGGTCCCACACCATACAAGGAAGCCCAACTGGGCAGTAGTTTGGAAGGCTAAGTGAGCACATATTCTTATTGGGCCTAAAGCCCATTTCGAACTAGGCAGATAGGATAGGGTCCTAACCCTATCCACTCAGAGAGTCCAAATCTGAATACAGATTCAGATCTGGAAACCTCCTGATAAGATTAGGAGAGGGCTGATCTAATCTGCAGATGAGATAAGGGTCTATCCTTATCACTTAAGGGGAATTCAGATCCACATATGATTTGGATCAGCAACTCGTAATGGGATTAGGAGTTGATCCCTTTAAGGTTATAAAAGGAGAAGGGGGCGGCAACTTTTAGAAGATCATCACATTCAAATCAGAGAGAGAACATAGCACCTAGTGAGACTGAGCTATTTTCTCCTTGCCGCCTCCTTCCTGCCACTGCCATAACTGCCAGTTTGATCTCCTCTTTCAAGCAGGAACGATCAAGATTGGATCTTGATATCAGCCTTTGGAGAAAGAATGATCTGAAGTTGTGCTCATAGCCTCCAGCGAATTCTTGTGAAGGATTCGGTTCGTTGGATGAACATTGTTGATTCTACTCCATCCTACACTGCGCCATCTTTAGTGGGAGCAGTTTTTGGTTCCTTCCTTGGGCATGAACACCTCCATTGGGAGATACTGTTTCTCCGTATCAGGTATATCCCTCTCCTGCTTCTGGTTTCAGATCTGGTTCGGTTTATGTTTCAAGATTGATCCTTGAAAATGCAGATTTTCTAAAACAGGGAATGTGATTCCCAGATGAGGGGAGTGGAAATTTTTGAAATTTCACCCAACTTACCTGTAGGGTTCGGCCATCCATATGATGGATCTCTCATCCCTTCAATGTCAGCTTCATCTTCTCAAAGGTGTCATAGAAGAGGATGTCTGCTGAAGAGCCACTGTCCACAAGTATCCTCTTCACCATTCGCGATGGTCATGGACACTACCAACGCATCGTCATGGGGCACCGAGACCCCCTTTAGGTCATCGTCCAAGAAGGATATGACACCGTTTGGCATCAGCTTCTTGGGTGTCGGGCCCCGGATGATGAGTTGCCTGGCGTACACCTTTTGAGCTGAGGTCGTGCCCCCGGTGATGACGTCAATGACTCCCGCCAAGGTGTGATGCTACTACTGTTGTGAGGATGAGGCACCGACGGTATCACCCCCCATGAATTCTTTCAAGTGACCATGGCAAATGAGGCACTCGATCTCGTTTTTGTGCTCATAGCAATCCTCGGTGTCGCGGTGATACTTGTAGTATTTCTTTGGGTTACCCCTCTTGGGGTTCCTCCTCATCTTGGCTGGCCACTTCTTGTATTCCTCCTTCCCTACTTGCATGAGGATATGCGTTTGGGTGGAGTTGAGTGGCGTGTACTTGCTAAAGGAAGGGGCCGACAACTTCTTGTTAGTGTCGTTGTTATTATTGTGGTCGTGGTTGCGGCCGTCTCTATCCTTTCTCTTCTTCTCTGAGGCTCCTCGACTAGTGTCAACCTTAGGCTCTTGGAGGTGTTCACTGGCCTCGACCTCCTCAGCGGTGATGTACTTCTATGCCCTTTTCAAGAATTCCACCGTATTCTAGGGCGATGTCTTGGAGATGGACCACATGAGGGGGCCAGGTTGAAAGCCGTTGATTGCGGCATGCGTGGAGACTAAGGGATCAAGGTCCTAGACTTTGAGCTCTTCCTTCTTGAAACAATCGATGTATGCTCAGAGGTTTTCTCCATGCTTCTGCTTAATCAACATAAGTGAGACAACTGTCTTCTAGCACTGTTGGCTGCTAACGAAGTGGGAGAGGAAGAGGTCAGCAAATTACTCCCACAAGTTGATGGATTGAGGAGGGAGTGTAGAAAACCACTTGTGCGCCACTCCCTTGAAGGTTGCTTGGAAAACTCGACATGTCAGGGCATCGGAGTACCCATAAAGAAGTATGAGTGCCCAAAAGCTCTCCAAGTAGTTGTCCGGGTTGGTGGTTCCATTGTACGTCCCCAAGGTGGGAGCCTTGAGATGAGATGGGAGCAGCTCCAAGGTGATGGAGTCAGTAAAGGTGTCCATCCAGGTGGACGAGGGGTTCTGACTTGTGGAGGCATCACCTCGGCCCTCCTCCACCTATCGGATTTCATCTTGAATGGCATCGATCTATGCCTGTAGATCGCCAAGACGTTGGTCGATGGGGGCCTGGGCCTCGCCCTGGTTTTTTCTGACACAGAATGGGTTGGCCCGATTCCCCAAATTTTTGGATGCCGATACATCTTGGGCTTTTCAGGCTCAGTAATCGTTAAGGAGATCGTGAAGGTTCAATATTGGTGAGGGAGAGGCGTGGCGTCGGCCTCCAGCCCTCAGAGGAGGATTGTAGTGACCAGAGCACCCACCTTAGTCCTAGTGGCTCTCTACACGGTGGTAGTGGTCGCGGTCCTAGTGGTTGTCATGGGACCCAACTGGATCATCTCTCCTTTGGTTGGGGAGGCAGGATGTCAACGGGGGCTTTCTCGCCTATCGGCTGCTACTGTTGGACGTTGAGGGGTTGGCCTTGCAGGGGCCAAGGGGGCTCTGGACCAATGGCGCGTGAGTGGAGCACCAACTATATTACCCCTGGCTTTCGACAGGGCGGCCTCCTCTTGTCAAGAGCCCCACCTTGTCCACTCTTTGAGTGATCTTATCCATTCTATGAAGGACCATTTTGAATTGGTCTATGTTGACAAGGTTTTGAGCATTTTGATTATTGTCTTGTTTGTTAGCCATTTTCAGAAGCTTAGTTGTTTTGAGTTAAATGTTCACTTAGGGGAAGTCTCAAGAACATTTCCCACAGAAGGCACCAATTATTGTTGCCTAGGATGAGGCCGAGGGCAACAAGGGTTTGTAATGAATGTCCATTGTTTTGTGATACAAGACTTATTTGGTTTCATCAAGCCCTTGGAGTGCTCTTTCTCTTTCATCCTTTGGTCTGGTAAGGTGCTGCTCATCTTGTGGCTTCCAAGGGTCTTTCCCCCTCCTCATCAGAAAGGCAGCAAGGATACACCATGTCAGCTCTCCACATGACAAAGAATCCCTTGAATTGAAGGCATCAAATCTTTTTCATAGAATATCTTTTGAAATTCCACACTTCCTCTACAGTTTTAATCTATTTATAAGCAGATCATTTGGATACCATTTACAGCGCCGCTCTTCACAAGGCTTTGAACTTTTTTACCACACGGCTTATTCTGTTTTTATTCAATTCTGATGCATTGACAATCGTGCAATGAAACATAAATTTTCACTAGAATTTAGGTTCATTTGCTGAAACCCAAGGAACTCTCATAACCAGTCATCTTATTCATAGATCCAATACAACACATTATTCAAATACTGCAGGTCGCCTTTTGACCTAAAGCTGATTTACATATCGACGTACATCCATGCTCATACATAGAGTTTATACAGGTATTCAAGAGCAGCCCATGGTTCAAGGTGAATCACAGTCTGGTGAACAGGTTGCTGCTGTCTCAGATCAAAGCCTTCCATACATTGACAGAATATCCCTTAGTTTCTTTGCTTCTAGCTCCAAGACATTAAAATTAATTGAGCTCGGTATCCTCCAATTCCAATTCCTGAACTATATCCAAGAGAGGAAAAAGTACTGTCAGATGAGAGCTTTTCAATAATTTATTGTCAGACAAATCACAAGGAAAAATATTATTTGCATGTATTACATAACAGTGAAATACCCAAGACCAGATTTCACTATTAAATAAAATCCATCCAGCTTCTCTTTTTCTATAGCTAAACAGTTCACCTACCCCTGGTAGGGGATATCACCTAAACTACATTTGCTCATAGGCAAAAGCAATGGGAGAATTTATTAGCGTGCTCAAGCTGTTGCACCAACAGCATGACGAAAACAGATGAACGCACTAGTTTGCAAGCATACCTCAGCTGCAAATACCCCATATGGACAACAGGACAAATTTCAATTCAATTTGAGGCAATTGAGTTTTTTATTTCTGAATTTTTAGACTAATTGTCTTTCGTATTTATTAGATTTATTTTTGTTTTTACTCAGCCTGGAAAGGGCATCACATACTGGATACTGCACTCAGTATCACTGAGCTGATACATGCAAGTCCAAACATCCAATGAATGACGTATACATGTATGTCCTAGTAATGACCTAGACCTACACAGCAGAGCATTCACGTGGCAGGAATATGAGCATTAGTTAATGGAATAGATAGGAAAGCAGATTTTCTTCTGATTGCATTGGCAAACAAAGAGGAGTTTGGAGATAAGTTAATAGCACTGGAATTAGAGATCTAATAAATTTTTTATGAAAGCAAAAAAAAAAAAAAAAAACTACAGTTTATTGCCTGGAGGTGGAAAACCAGGCAGCTCTAGTATAGTCAGAATGTTTATGAACAGGAAGTTTGATGTTTAACCTGAAAATTGCATATCAATAAGTATTTGAGCCTTACCTGTGTTGCTGGAGTATTCATCCTAGCAGAACTTCCTAAACCAAGAACGTCTTGCATGGGTATGATGGCAACTTGGGCCACTGAAGACATTGCAACCCGAATCAGAGACCATGAAATATCTTCTTCTTCACTTATTGAAAGGTACTTCAAGACCTGTTACAACAATGTCCAACTGAATCCAACATTTAACCAGACGATAAGCATGACCCAAAAAACAATAAGTTGATACTCACATTGGTCTTCTCCTCCTGATTCAAGTTTTCCCACCAACCTCGAACCTGAAAAATTATGCAAACGGGTCTTGGAACTTGAAAGCTATGTCAATAAAGGGAATGGAAATGCCATACAAAAATCTTTAGGTGAGAACAGAAAGAATCTATCCGTCCTATCCACAATATTCCTTATGGCACGTGGAAAGCAGGACCATACTATTGTGAATGCTAAGGTGAGGCTAGGGGAAGGGGGGCACCCACCTAGGCAATGTTCTTTTTTTTTTTTAATAAAACCCTAAATCCTAGGATAATTCCCTAGGTTCCATAGAATCCACAAATCATCTTTCATTTGTAATTATGAATATCCATCAAATAAGTATAAACCTCATACCAAAGTCTAGAGAATTAACATAACCAAGAGAACTTGAGAAGAGAAAGAATGAAATTTCAAAAAATATAGGGGCTGAACCCTTGGTTTGTCAAAAGAAGAAGAATGTGTTGATTGGATAAAATTTTAAGTTCTTTCTTGCTTATGGGTTCAGGTTTTGAATTCTTCAAGGGTTCAAGACGGCATATACCAACATGTGTGTTGATTGAACCATAACAAATAAGTAAATAATACAAGGAAACTAGTACATAAACCCAAAAAATTAATAATGTTGCATTATAATGTCTTCTTTATTATTATAATCTCAGAAAAAATAAAAAAAAAGGTAGAACCTTGTACAAAAAGCCTAGGTGCTTAAGTGAGGTGGCCATCCATGGGCATGCAAAATTTGATGATCCTGCCTGGATCTCCATAAGTTGATCCAATTGTTCCTTTTTTTTCCTTCTTTTGGAAAAAAGGTAATTTTCGTTCAAGAGTAGAAAGGGGAGGGGGTTAAAAAAAAGATGTACAAAACAGATCTACAAAAACCAGCTCAATTTACATTGGCAGAGTATTAACACTATACAAAGATCCAATGGTATCATCCTAGATCTCCATCTATTGGCATTTACATGTGCTGGCTTCCATATCTTTCCTGATCATCCAAGGAATCTAATAGATCAAGTCACCTTCTGCCAAAGAGATCTTCTATGTTGAACCCATCAAACAACCACCCGGATCCCCTGCATACATGTCACTTGTAGTTGTACCATAGGTAGGAAGGGATGGTTCCTTTCCCTAGCACATTGTACTTAACTTGAAATAATGTTTATAAGAATTTGAACAATACTTTTACAAACACAGCTCCAGAAAGAATGTTTAAAGATGTCACTAAAGTCAGGACATTATTCTATTTCAAGTATGTCAACTAGTAATGACCTCTTGACAATTAGACAGTTCTCCAATTTTTCTGCAAGTATAAGGAGGATCATTAAAAAATAGAAGACCCTCACCGTGTCATTATCATGAGTCCCAGTATATACTACTTGGTCACGCTCATGATTATGAGGTAAATGAGGGTTATCTGAGCCACTTCCAAATGCTGCACCAAGAAAATATCATATAAAGCAAGTTAAAAGGACTTTCTCGGGATAAAGATTTGGAAATTTGCTATCATCTGCCAAATAATCAGCAATTCATTACCAAACTGGAGAACAGCCATTCCAGGTGCACCAATAGCTTTCCTTAGCTGAACTACATCCTCTGTGATTACTCCCTATTAAGGCACACAGGATAATGAAGTAAAAAGACAACATTACAGGCATCAAATTTATTGACAAAAGCAAACCAGAGAGCTTTTTGGAAGTAGAAACAAAGATGACTACAAGAATTATTTGATACATTTAATGATATGTCACCCAAAATGCTGAATATTGGTCCTAAACTCATTTTATTTTCTCAAGTCACTCTTTGGAGCTTCTCAATAGCATCAAAGTGCAAAGTCCAAGGAGTCTCCAATTTCACATTATTTTCAGAGCAACTGCAATACTAGACAAGAAGCACTAGCAATTTAATTTTTTTTATCGGCAATACAGAAATTCGTTCATTCATTAAATCTTAAAAAGAAAGAATTACAACAAGAAGTTGTGAAGATCTGATAAAGCCAATTACAAAATAGACCCACCCAAACTGTATGTTTTGCACTAGCAATTTAATGTTGACAGTTGCAGCTGAAACCTTGGACAGTTGGGAATGGCCTTATGTGTTTTTGAAACAGGTAAAATATAATTTCATTGAAGGAGAAAAAAGAGAACAAAACCATGTACAACAAGAAGCTGTACACAGGGAATGGCCTTATGTTTTGCATGTTCATCAAATATATGGAAAGGCATATTGAACAGAACAATCATTATAGAAGAAAATTTTGTTTCCATTTTCAAAAAATACAAGGAAAGGTAAATTGGGGGAAAATGGAAATGGAAGAAAATTTAGTAGGCTGATTAATGGTATATATTAAAATTCCCCCAGCTTCTGGACCATGATAAGGGACCACAGGAATGTAAATTGTATATATAAAGGTTCTTGACCCAGAGTTTTGTAAACAGAAAAAGTACAATTTAAAAATAATACCATCAGGGTAGGACATCACAGACTGAGATTAGAGAGGATAGTTGGAAGACTAGAATACAATAAACCATACCAAGTCTTCTGCTATTATATTGATCTTTCCAACAGCTCTGAAGATGGCATCAAATAATGCTTTCCTTGGTCCAGCCTTCAGTCAAAAAGAAAAAAGAGGGAGGGGAGGGAAAGAAGGCATTCAATTACTAGGTTAGCTATAGAAAAAACAACTAGAAATAAGCTTTCATAGACCTGACCTTCCATCTTCCGACCATAGCAATCTTTGATTCTGCACAATGATGCAGTTAAAATTACTATAATATACTTACATCGAAAAGAGCAACTCAATCTACATAATTATAAATGGTCTCACCAGAAGGAATAGCCCAAAAGCCAGCAAATCCTCGAAAATGATCTATTCTGAATTCATCATACAGATTATATGCACGCCTTATTCTCTGTATCCACCACACAAATCCATCATTCTCCATGGCTTTCCAATCATATAGAGGACTTCCAGTACATAACATGAAAATAATTAGAAAGGTCAAATGGGGTAATATTACCTAACAAACACATATTAGTGAATCACTCCAGTGCTGCAGTAGTATCATACATAAGAATGAGAAAGATGGGAGATATTTTAGAACGTAATAGAAATTCCTCTTAATAGAGATCACATGGTTCCTGGA
Source organism: Nelumbo nucifera (assembly GCF_055504915.1). NCBI lineage: Eukaryota > Viridiplantae > Streptophyta > Magnoliopsida > Proteales > Nelumbonaceae > Nelumbo > Nelumbo nucifera. Next base: position 111,544,369 of record NC_142649.1, on the reverse strand, counting down.
AAGCATGATATCTCATACACATTTTTAGCAGGATATATACAGGACTTATGGCATCACCCGTCATTTTTTTTATCAGTAACATCACCCATATATGTTAACAGGTAGTATTGGATTTAGGGCATTACCATGGAAATCTAATGCACCAAGTGTCAAGGACTCAGGTCAAAAGGATGATATAAAATATTCAATATTAACCCTACCCTATCTTCCTATAATTCCATGCTCTTTGTATTTTGTAGAGAACATTAATGTGGTCCCCACTATGTTTGTTATGTGGTCCCCACTACTTTTGTTTATTTATGTTAGTGGTAGTTGGTAGTTATTTTCAGTTTGCTATATTTCTTATTTCTTTGCTTATGTAAGCAGTAGGGGTAAGTCAGGTTTTTTCCCCTATTTTAACTATTAATATAAATAGTTGAGTGGGGCGACAATTCATGTCATAACCCACACTTTTTTTGACTTCCTCTCTTCGTCTTCTCCTTTTCTTCTCTTTCTTCTTCTCCTCTGATTCTCAAACCTTTTCCTTATTTCTTTGTACATTATAACTAGGACTGATTGCAGTCCTAGTGGACAACTTGGTATCAGAGCCAACCTAGGGCTTCTCATGCGAGTCTAATCAGGCCGACTACATGAGAACTTCCTAGGGTTGGAAGTTCCAGCATAGATAAGACCATCGGCTGATTCTTGGAGGTTGCTGGCAGTGTGAAGCTGATGCCCAAGGGATCGTAGGGCCTTGGAGGGTGTGTCCAGTGATCATGAAGAATCATAAGAAGGGAAGAAACCTCAAGATTAGGGTTCAGGCTGTGGTTTGGAGGTGGCAACCAGACTTTTCTGAGTAAGTTGGTGTTTGGTCTTGAGATCGACCTTAATAAAAACTTTTTTTGAGCAAACTGGGAGGTGCAGCTGAGAGTTTTCTATTTTTCTCCTGAGTTTTAGGGTTTCTTTCTTGACCTACGACCAGTTCTAGGATTAAAACCCTAAGTTTATGATTTGCCAATTCTGGGGCAATAGTTAGATCTGTTACAGCATTCCAGATTGAGTAATTTTGTTTTCTAGGAAACTAAAAGATCTGTTCCAATACTTCTGGGTGGTTGCTGAACCTATTTCACCTTTCTAGGTCGGCTGTTAGCAAGTTCTGGGTGCAATTACACCTGTTTCGGTGTTTTTTATCAATATTTTGAAAGGGGCTGACAGGAATGGAGTTTAAGAATCAAGGGGAAGGTGCTTTAGGGGCTGGTGGTTCTGGTAACATGTCTGAGAACGCATTTCAGATTACAACTGTCAAATTTGACGGATCAAATTACTTGGAATGGGCCCAGTCGGCCATGATGGCTCTTGGGGGTAGAGGAAAACTGAACTATTTATTGGGGGATGTGAAGGAACCAACTAAGGATGACCCAACCTATGCCAAATGGGTTCAGGAGAACTATTTGGTTATGACATGGCTGTGCAACTCTATGCAGCCCCACATGAGCCGAAACTACTTGTGGGCAAAAATTGCTAATGAGATTTGGGACATCATGAAAGAAACCTACTCCCAACCACTTAATGTTGCTAGGGTCTATGAGCTGAAATGTGAAGTAAACAACCTTAAGCAATGAGAGAAACCAATCTTTGTTTACTTCTCTATTTTGAAATCCTTGTGGCATGAAATTGACCACCTAGAGACAATTGAGTGGGAAAGTCAGATGGCACAAACTTACAGAAAACAAGTTGAAACTAATAGAGTGTTTGAATTCCTACCTGGTCTAAATTCTGAATATGATATTGTGAGACAACAACTCCTCTCCAGAGCAAGTGCGACCTTGTCACAAGCCTACTCTTTAGTGCACAGTGCAGAAAGTAGGAGAAAGGTTATGTTGTACCATCAGCCTTTTGAATCAGCCTTGGCAGTAGTGAAACCAAAGTTTGGGGGTGATAAGGAGAGGGATATGAAGAAGGAAGATAAGAGGGAGCTAGTATGTGAACATAGCAAGAAACCAAAACATACTAAAGACACCTGTTGGAAGTTACATCCACATCTAGTTCCAGCAAAGCTCAAAAACAAAAGGGGAAATCCCAACGTGACTGTTACTACTGATGGTGCACCCTCATCTAGCACAAGAGCCACATCCCTAGACACCTTAGCTGCTGTTCGGGCTGCTCCGACTCAGTTGGAGAGTGAACTAGGCAATTCAGCACCATTATCTCAGCCATCAATCACAACATCTGCTACTTCCACTTCAGAATTTGCTCATTCAAGTACACAGGCTTCAGCATATCATGCCTCAGTCCCAGGTAACACTGAACCTTGTTGGGTGATAGATTCAGGTGCATCCGACCACATGACTGGCTTGTCCTCACTGTTTACTACATATCACTTATCCTCTGGCAAAGACAAAGTGTCTATTGTTGATGGCTCCCTTGTTCTCATTTCTGGCAAGGGAAACATTAAATTGTCTAATGCCATTTCTTTGTCTTTAGTTTTACATGTTCCTAAACTTAATACTAATTTGTTTTCAATTAGTAGCATCACTAAAACCCAAAATTGTTCAGTGACATTTTTTTCCTGATCAATGTGTTTTTCAAGATTTGGAGACAAGGAAGGTGATTGGGATTGGCCATGAGACGAATGGAATCTACCTGCTTGGAGGGAGCTCACGTAGGGAAGATAGGGAAGTTGGGAGGTCTTTTGTTTTTCAGTTTGTTAGTCAGGTTATGCTTTGGCATAACTGGTTAGGTCATTTATCTTTTAGGTCTTTGAAAAGTTTGTTTCCTAGTTTGTTTGAGTCACTCTAGATGTCCAATTTGAAATGTGAAAGTTGTGAACTTGCAAAGCATTGTAGAACAACCTATTCTTTGAGTAATAAAAGTAGTATTCCTTTTGAAATTGTGCATACTGATATTTGGGGACCTTATCGTATCACTTCTATGGGGGGATACAAATACTTCTTGTTGTTTGTTGATGACCACTCGTTTTTCATGGGTTTACCTTATGCGTTCTCGAGATGAGGTCCCTACCTTAACCCGGATCTTTCATCAGATAGTTTTGACCCAGTTTGGGGTCAAAATCAAAATTTTCAGATCCGATAATGTGAAAGAGTATTTTGCAAAACCATTAGCCTCACATTTCCTTAACCATGGGATTATCCATCAGAGTACCTATCCCCATACACCTCAGCAAAATGGGGTTGTTGAGAGTAAGAATAGACACATATTGGAGGTAGCTAGAAGCATTATGTTTAACTCCAATGTGCCTATATGTTTCTGGGGAGATGCCATTCATACAGTTGTGTATCTCATCAACCGAGTTCCTTCATGGGTTCTAGACATGAAAGTTCCATTTACCCTTTTATATCCTGATAAAGAGTTGTTTACTATTCCCCTTAAGACCTTTGGATGTACTTGTTTTGTTCAAATCCTTGGACCTCATCATTCCAAATTTGATCCTAAAGCCTCAAAATGCATTTTCCTTGGTTATGCACAAACTCAAAAGGGATATTGCTGCTATGAACCTACTTCTGGGAGGAGGTTTGTTTCTATGGATGTCACTTTCTTTGAGGATGTACCCTATTATCCTAGGGTTTCTTCTTAGGGGGGGGGGAGTAGTGAGGTGGGGGTTCATTCATCAGAAATTCCATTACCTGTCCCAATCACTGAAGGGGAGTGTAGTGAGGAGGGTTGTCAGATGTGTCGGGATTTGAGAGTTTATCACAAACAATGAAGGTAGGTTGATTTCGTTCATCAGCAGTCCAAGCCATCTCCAATTCCTTCTATGGATCCAGATCTAGGTACCATAGTTCCTTCACCTTCCATTACAGATGAGATACCTTCCATTGTTGAACCTTCACCTCCATTGGATGATCTTGACCATCCCATTGCAACCCGTAAAGGGAAACACCATTTTGTACCTAATCTACAGCTCATTGTATTTCCTAGTCCTTGTCTTATGATCATTTGTCTCCCTCTTACAAGTCCTTTTGGGCATCCATTGCTACTATTCCCATTCCCATAATAGTGTAGGAAGCCTTGTCAGTACCTAAGTGGAAGGATGCAATGAAGGTAGAAATGGATGCCCTTCTGAAGCACAAAACATGGGAGCTAGTTGATCAACCTAAAGGGAAGAAACCAATTAAGTGTAGATGGGTGTTTATAGTGAAGCATAATGCTGATGGTTCCATTGTAAGGTATAAGGCCAAATTAGTTGCAAAGGGATTTACTTAGACATATGGCATTGACTACTTAGACCAGTGTTTTAAAAGCGCAAGGGCCAATTTGCGCCTAAGGCGCAAGGCGCAAGGCGAGGCGCATACCTTTTTAAGAAAGGTGCAAAATTACAAAAGAAAAGCTAAAAAAAATAAAAAAAGTCAGAAATTTCCAAAAAATGCCAAAAAAATTTAAAAAATGCAAAAAAATTAAAAAATATTAAACATAATGTTAATAAAAATATAAAATTAAATTTCAAAATAAATGATTTAAAAAACCTATTATCTAAAATTAAAATACATAAACATAACATGTAAAGTGTATTCAAATGAAAATTTAAAAATAAATTTCAAGCATGTAAAACCCACAATCTCTTTTTTTCCTTAATTGCATTGCTTCAAGTAGTTAATGTGATGCAAAACATATTGCATTCTTGATTCTATGAGTTGCCTTTGTAGCACGCTCCTCGAGGCAAGCCCGAACAAGTCTATTGCAATGAATGAATAAACAACATTAGCAAATAGGGGGTTCTTGGAGCTTCGGTGAGCGAGCGAAGCGCAAAATTTTAAAAAGGCGCACGCTTGGGCTTATGGCACAAGGCGCATCAGGCGCACCAAGCACCCGCCTTTTGAAAGAAGTGTGCCTAGGACCTAGGCGAGGTGCATACCCCAAAATGCACCTAGCCTATGCGCCTAGGTGCGCCTTTTAAATCACTGACTTAGACACTTTTGCACCAGTAGCAAAGATGAACACTATCAGAGTTTTACTATCTCTTGTAGCCAATTACTCCTGGCCTTTGTTTCAGATGGATGTTAAAAATGCCTTCCTCAATGGTGACTTGCAAGAAGTGTACATGCAGTTGCCTCCCGGATTTTATAGTGCAGAAGCAGGAAAGAAGATTTGCTGGCTTAATAAGGCCTTATATGGACTGAAACAATCTCCTAGAGCCTGGTTTGATAGATTCAGACAATTTCTTGAAAAATTTGCCTATGTGCTGGCCTAGTCAGATCACTCTTTTTATTAAAAAAGTGGATTCCTCCTTAACACTTCTTGCCGTATATGTGGATGATATTGTGGTGACAAGGAGTGATACCCGTGAGATTGACTCTCTTAAGCAACTCCTTCACCAAGAATTTGAGGTCAAAGACTTGGGAGAGCTACGGTATTTCTTGGGGTATTGAGGTAGCTCGGTCTAAACATGGGATTTTTATTTCCCAAAGAAAGTATGTTCTTGATTTGTTGGAAGAAACAGGGAAGCTAGGTGTTAAACCTGCTGACACACCTATTGAACAAAATCATAAGATCAGTGCAGAAGGTGGAGGAAGATAAAGTTATGTTCCAACAGTTGGTTGGAAAACTTCTCTATATTTGTCTCACACAACCAGACATCTCTTATGCAGTCAGTATTGTTAGCCAATATATACATTCTCCTAGAACTACTCACCTACTTGTAGTTGGGAGGATACTGGCATATTTGAAGAGACGTCCAGGCAGAGGTATACTATTCAAAGATAATGGTCACATGAAAATATAAGTTTACACAGATGCTGATTGGGCTAGATGTGTTGATGACAGGAGGCTTACCTCTGGGTATTGTGCTTTTGTAGGGGGTAATCTTGTTTCTTGGAGGAGTAAGAAACAAAATGTTGTTGCTCGCTCCAGTGCTGAAGCTGAACATAGGTCCATGGCGAATGGTGTGGCTAAAGTGTTATGGTTGAAATCCCTATTTGAGGAGTTGGGTATTACTTATTAGAAGCCCTTAATGTTGTACTGTGATAATTGGGCTGCTATTAACATAGCCCATAATCTGGTACAACATGACGGAACTAAGCATATTGAAGTGGACCAACATTTTATCAGAGAAAGAGTTGCTTCCCAAGAAGTGTGTATTGCATATATCACCTCCAACATGCAACTTTCAGATCTCTTCACTAAGGCAGTTTCAAAGACAAAGTTAGATGCAAATCTATGCAAGTTGGGAATGACAAATATCTATTCCCAGCTTGAGGGGGAGTGTAGAGAACATTAATGTGGTCCCCACTACTGTTTTGTTTATTTATGTTAGTGGTAGTTGGTAGTTATTTTCAGTTTGCTATATTTCTTATTTCTTTGCTTATGTAAGTAGTAGGGGTAATTCAGGTTTTTTCCCCTATTTTAACTATTAATATAAATAGATGAGTGGGGCGACAATTCATGTCATAACCCACACTCTTTTTGACTTCCTCTCTTCGTCTTCTCCTTCTTTTCTTCTCTTTCTTCTTCTCCTCTCGTTCTCAAACCTGTTTTTTAGTTTTTTGTACATTATAATTAGGACTGATTGCAGTCCTACTGGACAATATATATATATATATATTATATATATATATATAGAGAGAGAGAGAGAGGGGGGGAGAGATTGACAAGATGAATGAAGATAGAACTTGGGGAGAAATTCACAAGTAAAGGATTAGAGTCACCTGATCATGTCAATTTTTTGGCATAATATAGCTAGCAAGTGGAAATTCCACCAGTGTAAGCTTGTCTTACACCACTGGACACAAGCTTGGATAAAGGAGGAGGTAGTGGTGTAAAAGGCACACAAGCAAGGCACATTTCAAGGCTTGTGCCTCACCTAGACCCAGGTGCAGCACTTTTGAAAAGGTTCGCACCTATGCACCTTGCACCTCAGATCAGGCATGCACCTTGGTTAAAATTTGCATTTTTTTGTGCTTTGTGAAGCATGGTGACTGGACCAAGGCTCTGCCTCTAGACCCACGACCAAGCCCCTTGGGGGAAGCCTAAACAAGTCCACACTAGGGTCTAAAATTTTTAATCTACACATAAAAAAATGATTTTATAATTTTAATTATAGTTTCTTATCTTTTAAAAATGTCTTGTATAAAGAAGAATGAATGAACAATATTAGCAAAAGGGGGGGGGAGGGGTTCTCAGAGCTACAACAAGCAAACAAAGGCAGCTCATAGATTTAGGAATTCAAAACATTTAATGTCACATCAGTTATTTGAAATAATGTGATTGGAAAAGAAATAAAAAGATTCAAAGTTTCATGTGCATGAATTGTTGAGTGCTTGGATATGTTTTATAAGTTATGTTTGATTTTATTTTTTCTTCTTCACTTTAAATATGCTATTGTGTTTTATGTGTTATGTTTATATATTCTAATTTGAGCTAATAGGTTTTTTAAAAAAATTATAATTTAAAATTAAAGTTTGCAATTTTTTAATTAATGCTATTTTTAATATTCCGTTGAATTTTTTGATTTTTTGAAACATTAAAAATTTTTCACCTTGCACTTTTAAAACACTAGGAGGAGGGTTGCATCAGGTTAGCAGTCAGCACTAAAACTTTTGCCAAACTCTCTTGATAGCCAACCCCATATAGTTGGAAATTGGGATAACGCTTGGATGATGATGATGATGAAAGCTAGAAAGTAGGACCAATCAAATTGTGGGTGTGTTTTTAAACTTCCCTGCAATGACTTTCAGTCAAATCTCGATAAGTTTTGATTGTTCAAATCAAAATAGTTATGATTTTGATTTAGACACACAGACACGCTCTCACCCTAAGGAAGGACACACTCTCACCCTAAGATTCAAATATAAACTTAACACAAAGAAATATATGTATAAATTAGAACAAAGGAAGGATACACTCTCACCCTAAGAAAACCAATAGACTAAAAGAAAATACTTGAAAATCTCAAATAAGCATGAACAAAATTTTGTGTGTTGCATTTATTTGTGATATAAGATGTATTATCAAATGATGTTGCTATGAATTATTTACTTATGTAGCATTTGAATTTTAGGGATATCATTGTTAGACAGTGTATGCCCTTAGCTCCAATCAGAATGATGTACATTATGACATTTATTGTAAATGAATAAAGTACATATTTGATTCATGTTATTGTGGTGTGTTTCCGTGTAATACACTTAAACTTGACACATATGAGACTCGTGTTAGTTTAGAATGTTCACAGCCGATAGATCAATCTAAGGAGATCTATCCTGATAAGGCTGACACTGATGTGCCGCCAAGTTGGTTGGGGTAGCCTGTCTCAGCTGCCAGGGTGAGACCCGAGGTACATGCAGTGTAGGTTTACTTGAAACCCTGAACCGGACAAGATTTCCAGTATTGCCCTAGACCTTGGTGATTAGTGGGCAAGACTGGAATGTAACACCTGACCCCTAGACTCGATTATGATACTGCACTAGGTGTCAGATTGGACTGTCTTTGATATGCCAATCAGTGAGATCCTTAGAGGGGGTCAAAACCTGGGTATGTTGGGACAGTCCGAGAATTCATCTGAGTGGGTGATCATAGTGACAGGATCAGCCCCTTTGTCAGACAAAGGTAATGGTCGGGGATGCACTCTCTCTGATAGAAACCAAAGTTGCCCACAATCGATTTCAACTATTGAAATTTGTTTTGCAAAATATATTTATATAAAGATAAACATATATATTATGGTTTCAAAATGTTTGCAAAAGGTTTTAATTCCTGGGATCCATGTGAGTAGAGAGTGCAACACTGTCCCTTGCAGCCAAGGGAGAGGTCCTCTCTTGTCAGGCAGTGTTTGATCATTATGGGCTGAGAGGTTAAGTGTAAGACCATTGAGGGTAATACCTGATGGGCTAATCTTGCATCTGCCCACAGTCCTTGGGTTTTTATAAGGTGGCTTAACCCAGGGACCACTTAGTGTAAGTGTTGGGCCCATTAAGAGCCCATGGTGATGGGCTCAGGGGTTCACTGTGTCCTACAGTGAATTCGGCTAGGCCTTGTAACAGAGGCTGGGCTGAACCCATGTGGCCGATGTGTAGATCAATGTTTGGGTCCCACGCCATACAAGGAAATCAAACTAGGCAGCAGTTTGGAAGGTTAGTGAGCACATCGACTTAATGGGCCTAAAGCCCAAATCGAACTGGTTTAATTTGATTAATTAAAGAGGGGCGGTTCTGGGATTTAGATCAGCAGATAGGATAGGGAGTTATCCCTATCCACTCAAAGAGTCCTGATCCAAATAATGATTTGGATTAGGAAACTCCTAATTAGATTAGGAGGGCTGATCCTGATCTGCAGATAAGATAAGGGTTTATCTTTATCTCTTAAAGAGAGTCTTGATTCAAATAAGGATTTGAATTAGGAAACTCCTAATGAGATTAGGAGCTACTCCCTTTAAGGCTATAAAAGGAGGAGGAGGGCGAACCTCCATTCACTCAAACTGATCTCAGATACAAGAGAGAAAGAAAGCAACAGTAAGACTGTGTCATCTTCTGCTCTTGTCTTCTCCTCCTGCTGCCGCCATTGCCAGTTCGTTCTCCACCAGTAGGAGCAATCAAGAAGTGTTCTTGATATCAGTTTTTGGAGAAAAACTGATCTTAAGTCGTGCTCACATACCCTCCATCGAATTCTTGCTGAAGGATTCGGTTCTTGTGAAGAACCACCTACTGATTCTGCTCCACCCTACACTGTGTCATCTTCAGTGGGAGCAATCTTTGGAGATCTCCTTGGGCGTGAACACCTTCATTGGAAGTTATTATTTCTCCGTATCAAGTATCTCCCTCTCCTACCTTTTGGTTTTAGATCTGGTTCGGTTCTTGGTTCAAGATTGATCCTTGAAAAATGCAGTTTTTCTAAAACAGGGAATATGATTCCCACATGGGAGAGAGAGAAACTTTTTAAATTTCGCCCTACCTTCCTGTAGGGTTCGGCTATCTATATGATGGATCTCTCATCCCTTCAATCATATATATGCAATGACATACGTTTTTTTTATAAGTGATTTTATTAATTAAGAATGATCAATACAGAATGACACAGATAATGCTTTCCCTCAAAGAAGCACAAGATGCTGCCTCGAGCTGATTCCTATGCACCCCTTGCTTAGCTAGACAGCCTGCCGTCCCATTCACTGATCTTATTTCTCATTGAAAGCTGACATAGATGTTTGTGGTTAACCATTTAAATCTCCTCAGTGCTCCCCTAAACGACCAGGTCACTGTCTTTGGATCTTTCAGCCACCCAATTACTAATTTGGAATCACCTTCAATTAGTAATGTTCCATGTTTAGCTCTTTAGAAAACACTGCTCCTTGTAGAACTGCTTGGACTTCCACACTGAGTCTGCCTCTCCAATAGGACCAGAAAATAAAACAATAATCCATCCCTGTGCATCTCTTAAGACTCCCCTAATCCCTGATGGGCCTGCGTTGCCTAGACTGCTACCATCAAAATTTAACTCGATGACACCTTCTTCAGGGGGTTTCCATTCCACCACAGGCTTAAGTCTTCAAACTGAACTATTAGCCACCAAATCCCCATTCCTCCAAATATCCTCGTAGGAGAAAGAAGAGAAGAGATCTAGAGATTTGGCCCACATAACGGCTCTGTTAATGAGGCAATCCCAAACACCAGTCTCGTCCCACACTTTCTCTGTGAATATTCTGGCATCTCTCTTTCCTATCTTAAATAGTATGGCGAGTACTTGAACCATGTATTGATGTTTATTCTTTCTTTTTCTGAAGGATCATTACAGACTACCAATAATTTGGTACTGTTTTCTAGTTTCCATAAATTGTTACTATTAACTTCTATAAACTTGCAGAAACTAATTCAACTTCGATTTGGATCAAAGTTCACACTGAAACCAAAGTTTAAAACCTTAATAGTGGATATGATCCAAAACCATTTTCACATCGAGAAGATTGTAAAAAGAGTATATAAGAATGAAATGGAGTATAATGTAATATACAGTATTCTGAATGGGGACCACAATTCTTCATGATGTAATGCTTTAGTGGATGAACACATCTACTTAATAAAATTTCCCTATCAAAGCTTCCACAATATAAAATAAGATAGAACAAAAAAATGTATATACTTGGTGGTAGTAACCTGCCCCAAAGTTGACCAGTTTCACTGAAGGCATCTGGTGGAACACCACTGACAAGAAGAGGAAAACCACTCCTGCTCTGCACACATATGGAGAACCACTCACCAATAAAGTTAAGGAGATAAATATCTGTTGCAATCCCATGGAGAACCACTCACCAATAAAAATAGCCTCTTATTTGCCCAGACATCCGCACTATGATATCCTACATATATAGGCATATCTCCCATTATACTGATTCCCTTCATATGTGCATAGTTGCGAACTTTCTGCCATTGCCTTTGAAATAAGAACTGTTGGGCAATGAATATGTTTATCTGCATTCGGTGGAAACATGAACAAGTTTCCATAAGGAATAGAAATATCAAATAGAGCAGCTCCAACACACCAATACATGACAGATGCATTCACATTGTTACCCAATACTTACGAAGTCTCTTTGGGTTTGGTAAATTTCCTCCAAGGCTACAAGATGGCGGTTTTTTAAAGGTTCAGGCCAATCATTCCAAGTGAAAGTATTTAGAGCATTGTCAATAGCTGCAAAATAAGCTGCATCTTCTAGCCAGCCTACAAAGATGTAAAGAGAGTTGACAAAGGTGCATGTGGAAGTGGAATTAGTTGGAGATTTAAAAGAAGTTCACCATCCTGGCTTGTTCAAACAATGTGAAAAAAAATCTCAAATACAAAGGTGCATGGCAGGAATACAAGAAATTAGGAAAGGAAAAGATGGTATAAGCTCTGCAACATTAAGTAGCATGCATACGAATGCTTTCTCAGGTCAGCCTTTTCCCTATAATACAATGTGTATCAAGTAAAAAGAAGAAAAGAAAGGGTTAAACATTAGCTTCCATCCAGGGATTCCTTTCCCCCTCAAATCACAAAGTCATCAGTTTGAATGAAATATAAAGGCCAATATACTAACATCATTCATTACACATAATGATCTATCATTTCAAGTGGTGCTAGTAATTCTCACCACCATATAGTTAGAAGTTTTGTAGAGACAGTGAAATCTAGTTGTCGGGCTATTTTTGTACTTTTACTTTTCTTTGTTGTATATCTATTCTTTGTATTATCTGTCTCCTGTACATTAAGGGCAGTTCTGTCCTTTTACAACTTAATATAAATATATCTTTTAGGGTCGTCCTGTTCATGGGCCGGGCATGGGTCGGGCTTTTACTCTTCATTAATGGAAATTTGTTAGGCCCGAGCCCGACCCGACCAATGGGCCTACAATTTGGACCCGAGCCCGGCCTTGATAAAAAGCCCGAACCCCGAGCTGAGTTCGCTGCCGGTGATTGCCCCACAAGTCTCTGATATCTCCCAATGTCCTTTACCAGATCACCTTCTGAAGCATTAATTCTGTGATTCTGATTAGTAGGAGTATTGGCAGCCTTTGTTCCAAGCTTCCCTATTTTGTGTAAAAGATCCAGAACATACTTCCTCTAAGAAATAAAAATTCCATGTTTTGATCTTGCAACTTCAATGCCCAAGAAGTACCTCAGCTCCCCAAGATCCTTAATTTCAAATTCTCTGTGTAGATTCTTCTTCAAATTGTCAATCTGACATAGGTCATTTCCTGTGACAACAATATCACCCACATAAGCAATCAGGACTGACACCAAGGATCCCCTCTGCTTCACAAACAAAGTATGGTCTAATTGAATCTGAGTGTAGCCAAAAGCAATCAAGGCCTTCCTAAATCTATCAAACCATGTTCTAGGAGATTGCTTTAAACCATAAAGTGACTTTTTTAGTCTGGATACCTTCCCCTTTTCAGCATCGCTGTAGAAACCAACAAGACGATCCATATACACTTCTTCTTGCAAATCTCCATTCAGAAAAGCATTTTTCACATTAAGTTGAAATAAGGGCCAAGAGTATGTGGCAGTAAGAGAGAGAAGGATCCGAACAGAAGTCATCTTTGCAACTGGTGCAAAGGTCTCTAAGTAATCAATGCCATAGGTTTGTGTGTACCCTTTTGCAACCAGTCTGCCTTATACCTTTCTATACTTCCATCTGCCTTATATTTAATTGTGTAAACCCATCTGCATCCAACAGTCTCCTTGCCCTCTGGTAGATCCACAATTTCCCATGTCTGATTCTTAATTGAGGCTTCCATCTCTTCCTGCATAGCTATCTTCCACTCAGGTTTGGAGAGAGCCTCACTGACACCCTTGGGTATAGACACAGAGTCAAGAGAAGAAAGGAAAGCACGATAGGAAGGAGAAAGTCCACTGTAGGATAGGTACTGTGAAATACAATGAGCAGTACACTTTCTCTTCCCTTTTTTTAGGGCAATAAGAAGGTCCAAGTCATCTGTAATGGGTTTAGTAGAATCAATAGGAACTGAAACATTAGAGGGATCAAGAGGAAGACCTAAATCCATGTCAGCTGAAACTGGAGTCTCCAAGGAACCAATAAGAAGTGATGTGAGTTCTTCTGCAGTGGAACCAACCTCCCTATGAAGTCGTTGTCGTGAGTAACACTGAGAAGCAGGACGCAAAGGAGGTGATAAGGTAGGTGACATAGGAGGATCAGGCACAGATGTGGACACAAGAATTGGAACTGGAAGAGGAATAGATTGCTCACTCACTTCCCCAAAACACTCCCCCTAAGAAGGATCCTTTGAGAAAAAGGATGTGGATCATAGTAACATACTGACTCCCAGAGACTGGATCATAGCAGCGGTACCCTTTCTGATTTTTTGCATACCCAAGAAAAACACATTTCTTTGCCTTTGGATTGAGCTTCAAGTGGTGAGGACCAAGAAGGAATGTGGAACATCTCCCCCTCAGGAAAAAGGAGGCTGAATGGGGTGTTGAATCCAAGTATACGAGAGGGCACCCTATTAATCAAGAAGACTGCTATGAGAACTACATCACCCCAAAACCGAACTGGAACAGTAGATGTGATCATCATGCTTCTTGCAATCTCAACAATATGTCTGTTCTTCCTCTCTACAACACCATTCTGCTATGGACTGTAGGAACAACTGCTCTGATGGACAACACCTTATTCTAACAGATATGAAGCATGGTGTTTTTCAAAAAATTCCCTGGCATTGTTTGATCTAAACACCTTTATTCGTGTTCTAAACTGTGTTAGCACCATCTAATGAAATTGTCTAACCAAGGATGGTACCTCATCTCAGGATCTCATCAAGTAAACCCAAGAATATCGAGAGAAATCATCCACAAATAAGAGAAAATATCGATAGCCACCCATAGAAGGAACATGGTATGGTCCCCACACATCAGAATGAATAACATCAAAAGCAGATGAACATCTTTTATTACTAGCTTTAAAGGAATGTCTACAATGTTTTCCAAGCTGACAATCTTCACACTTTAGACTGAACAAATTAACAGACTCAAAAAGCTTTGGAAATAAGAAATGCAAAGAAGAAAAAGACAAATGACCCAAACGATTATGCCAAAGCATAATCTAACTCACAAACTCTAACTCAATATCCCTACTGACATGATGACCCTGATGATGAGGAAGCGCATCCAGGAGGTAGATTCCATTCACTTCACGACCATTCCCAATCGTCCTCTTCGAATCCAGATCTTGCAAAACACAATGACCAGGAGAAAAAATCACTGAGCAATTCAGTTTCTTAGTCAAACTACTAATAGATAACAAGTTAGTACTCAATCTAGGAACATGAAGGACAGAGGATAGGGAAATGGAATCAATAATCTTGACAGACCCCTTCCCAGCAATGGGAACATGAGATCCATCGGCTGTGGAGACTCTGTCTCTGCCAGGACAGAGTTGGTAAGAAGAAAAAATAGTGGAAATATGGGTCATGTTCTCTGAGGCTCCAGAATCTATAATCCAAGGAGGTCTCTCCTTACCTATAGTAGAAACATAGTTTGCAGTGGCAAGTGAACTACCTGTGTGAGCAAAGGAAGTAGAGTGTGCTCCACCAGAACAACCTGTACCTAGCTGTCCACCTGTTACTAGATTAGGGCTGATTGTATCTCACTGATTCAGGAACTGCCCATATCTCTCAAGTTCAACCCTCACTGCAGTAGCTATAACAGACTCCGGAGTATCTGTAGTAGGAGGGCCAGGTATGTCACTAGTGACTGCCATGTGAGCATTTCCCTTCTTGTTTTTGAGTCTATTCGGCACAAGATGAGGATGAAGCTTCCAACAGGTATCTCTTGTGTGTTTAGGCTTCTTACAGTAATCACAAATCAAATCCTTCTTATCTTCCTTCCTAATTTCAGTGCCACTTGGTTTCACAGTACTGACCATGGCTGATTGTTCAAAACCAAAATTCTTCGTCATCACATTTCTCCTACTCTCTTCCCCTAATACAAAGGCATATGCCTAAGAGAGAGTAACACTGTCACTGGAAAGGATATGCTACCTTGCAATATTATATTCGGGATTAAGACCAACAAGAAATTCAAAAACCCTATACTTCTCTAAGAGCTTCTTGTAGGCAATTGCATCCTTAGTGGTTTCCCAAACAACTGTCTTCAGATGGTCAATCTCCTGTCATAGGGTTTTAAGGGCTGAAAAATAAACAGCAATAGGTCTATCTCCCTATCTGGTAGCAATAATTTGATTCCTCAACTGATAGGTTCTAGCAACATTTTCACTCTGTGAGTAGGATTCTGCAACCCCATCCCATATTTCCTTAGTTGTGTTTGCCCACAAAAAAATTTTACTTATATGGGGCAACATCGAATTACATAGCCAAGTCATTACCATATAATTTTCCTGTACCCATTGAGAGCTATTAGTCTCGGGTTTCACTTCCTCACTAGTGATATACCCCAACTTCCCACGAGCACCAATGGCCATCTTTGCAGATTGTGACCATTCTAAATAGTTTGAACCATCTAACTTAACTGTAGTGATGGTCCCAGCCCCGAAAAGGTCTCCAACACCTCCTCCCACTGGTCTCAGTTCATTCCCGAGTTTGTTTTCAACTCTATTCACTTCCTCACTAGTGATATACCCCAACTTACCACGAGCACCAATGGCCATCTTTGCAGATTGTGACCATTCTAAATAGTTTGAACCATCTAACTTAACTGTAGTGATGGTCCCAGCCCCGAAAAGGTCTCCAACACCTCCTCCCACTGGTCTCAGTTCACTCCCGAGTTTGTTTTCAACTCTGTTCACTTCCTCACTAGTGATATACCCCAACTTCCCACGAGCACCAATGGCCATCTTTGCAGATTGTGACCATTCTAAATAGTTTGAACCATCTAACTTAACTGTAGTGATGGTCCCAGCCCCGAAAAGGTCTCCAACACCTCCCACTGGTCTCAGTTCACTCCCGAGTTTGTTTTCAACTTTGTTACCCTCCATAATTCTCAAAAAAGGGTTAGAAGGTCCCTTTAAGATGAAAGAATATGAAATAAATCCCTTCAGGTACCATAGACACCTTTCTGGTACCCCAGATGATCCTCTCACAAAAGATTCCCTTTCTGCAGGACGAAAGAAAAGAGAGAAGAGGCAGCCGCTCTCTCCTGAGACCTCCAAAAAAGGTATGACTTGAACCGCCCTCTTCAGAAAACTCCAAAGAACCCTAAAAAATTAGGGTGCCACTTCCTAGGTCAAAATTGAAGAATTCTACAAAAACAAGGCTTTCTCCCTTTTTCCAGCTCTTCCTGAATTTGATGGGAAACCCTAGACCAGCTATAAGGCAAAACAGATCCACCAAAAAATCCAAAAACTGGGCTTACTTGAGATCTTCGATCAGCCTCTCAAATCACCATGCAGTCGGTCGATCTAGGGCTGCATGATAGAGCAGCTCAAGGAACCTTTGGCCTGCTCTGATACCAAGTAGAAGTTGCGGACAACAGTTTTAGATGAATTCCTTGTGAAGAAAAGTAGAAGTTGAAAGGTTTCAACAGTAGAGAAGAAGAGAGGAGAAGAAAAGAGAGTAGGATGTCGCCCAGAATAGAATTAGTTCTGGCTGCCAACCCCTTCCCCGAGGTGCATGCATGTACTGACTCACAACACTGACAACATAAGAAATATCTGGTCGTGTCATACACAAATACAGTAATTGGCCCACCATTCTTTGATATCTCCCCACATCATTTACCAATTCACCATCCACACCATTAATTTTGTGATTTGGATCAATAGGAGTGTCTGCTGGTTTGGTCCCCAGCTTCCCAATCTCTCGCAATAGGTCAAGTACATACTTTCTCTGTGAAATGAAGATCCCATGCTTGGACTTTGCAACTTCAATCCCTAAGAAGTATTTGAGCTCACAAAGACCTTTGATCTCAAACTCTTGCTACAATGATTTTTTGAGATCATCAATCTCCTCTAGATCATTTCCTATCATCACTATATCATCCACATACACAATCAGAATTAACACCAGAGCATCTCTCCTCTTCACAAAGAGGGTGTGATCAGACTGTGCCTGTGTGTATCCAAAACGGATGAGTGCCCCTCTGAACCTGTCAAACCAAGCCCTAGGTGACTGTTTCAGTCCATACAAAGATTTTATGAGTCTGCACACCTTTCCTTTACCAACATTTTCATAAAAGCCTGCTGGAATGTCCATATATACCTCCTCCTGTAAGTCACCATTGAGGAAAGCATTTTTGACATCAAGCTGGAACAAGGGCCATGAATAGGTGGCTGCTAGAGATAAAAGGATACAAACTGAACTCATCTTAGCTACTGGTGCAAAGGTTTCCAGATAATCAACACCATAGGTCTGAGTATACCCTTTTGCTACCAACCTTGCCTTGTACCTCTCTATCTTGCCATCGGCCTTATACTTCACTGTGAATACCCATCGACATCTGACTGTCTCCTTGTTTGGGGGGAGATCAACTATTTCCCAAGTTTGGTTTTTGACCAAAGCATCCATCTCATCTTGCATGGTTGTTTTCCACTCAGGTTTGGAGAAAGCCTCAATAACATTCTTGGATATATACACAGAATCTAGGGAAGAAAGAAAAGCACGATAGGAGGGTCATAAGGCACTGTAGGAAAAATGGTGTGAAATGCAGTGGGTTGTACACTTTCTCTTCCCCTTACGAAGTGCAATGGGAAGATCAAGGTCAGTGGGATCAACTGCAACAATGGTGTTAGGGACAGAAACATTATCATCAGAAAACATAACAGGCTCAGGCTCAAGAGGAATACTTGGAATTGTATCTGCCGAATCTGGAGTTTCAGAAGGATTGACAGAGAGTGGTATGGGTTGAGGATGTGTGGAGTCAACCATCATCTGTCGGCGCTAATATTGCTGTAAGGCTGCCCATAGTGGCTCAAGTAATGAAACTGAAGGTGTAGGTGCTGGTTGAACTAATGGTGCAAGTGGTGGCTGAACGGATGTAGATGCTGGCTGAACTGATTGAAGCACCATAGAAACAGGAAGAGGAACAGATTGTGAGTTCTTCTCCTCAAAACTCTCCCCCTAAGGAGAACCACTCGAGAAGAAGAATGTGGATTCAAAAAAGCTAACATCCATAGTGACAAATCTGCTCCTCTACACTAGGTCATAACAACAATACCCCTTTTGGTTCTGAGCATACCCAAGAAAAACACATTTCTTGGCCTTAGGATCCAATTTCTTGCGATGAGGGCCAAGAATGTGAACAAAAAAACACAACCAACAGGCCATAGCAGAACCACACTAGGAAGATGCCATGGATTCTGAGATTCGAGCCCTTCTTGAGAATGACACCTGGGACCCAGTTCAAGCTCCACCTGAAGCCTCTCTCATAGGAACTGGATGGGTCTATTCTGTGAAACTGAAATCTGATGGTAACCTAAACAGATATAAAGCTAGACTTGTTGCATAAGGATACAAACAGGAATACGGAATAGACTATGAGGAGAATTTTGCTCTTGTAGCTAAAATGACTACTATATGTCTTCTGATGGCCATATCTGCAGCCAAACAGTGGACAATCCATCAGATGGATGTCAAGAATGCTTTTCTTCATGGGGAATTAAAAGAGACAGTCTATATGAAGCCCCCTCTAGGATACTGTACAGATCTGCAGCTTGTTTGTCGTTTGAAGAAGTCACTTTATGGCCTGAAGCAAGCCCCTAGGGCATGGTTTGAAAAGTTTAGATCCATCATCACTAATGCTGACTTTACCCAGAGTCCTTCCAATTATTCCTTATTCATCTTAAGGAGGAAGTAGGGAGTAAAGATGTTACTCCTCTATGTTGATGATATACTCATTACAAGGGATGACACAGAAGGAATTTCTAGGCTACAACACTTACTCAAGTGAATCCTTCAAGATGAAGGACTTGAGGCCTTTGATATATTTCTTGGGCCTTGAAGTGAGCAAAAACTGCCGAGGCTACTTTGTTAATCAACAGAAGAATGTGGCTGACCTGGTTAAACTGGAAAATCTTAGTGACTCTAAGATTGTGGGCACTCCACTAGAACTGAACCTGAAACTCAGCAAAGATGATGGCTCTCCCCTTGAAGATCCTACCCTTTATCGTCATCTAGTGGACAGTTTAATCCATCTCACCATGACTCAGCCAGACATATCTTATGCAGTTTAGATAAGTCAGCTTGTGTCTTCTACGAGACAACCACATTTATCTACAGTTCATCGAATTATAAGATATTGCGAGGCACACCGTCACATGGGATATTCTTCTCCTCATCATCTCTCGACGGTTCACTACTGGATGGTGTATCTTCCTAGGCAACTCCCTTATCTCATGGAAGTGCAAAAAACAAGCTACTGTGTCCAAATCTTCCGCTGAAGCTGAATACAAGGCTATGTCTTCTGTGTGTAGTGAGATCATATGGCTCCGGGCTCTTCTATTTGAAATACTAAATGAGCCATCATTGTCTATTCCTCTTTATGCAGACAATATCAATGCAATAAAAATTACATTCAACCCCGTCTTCCATGAGCGCACCAAACACATAGAAGTTGATTGCCACTTCATTCGCGACCTCCTTCTCGAGGGTACCATATCTCTTCCCTCATGTCTCTTCCGGGCTCCAACTAGCAGACTTGTTGACTAAAGCAATGACACGGGCTCAAAATCTATTTCTCATGGACAAACCGATGCTTATTCCTAGGCATCAGTTTGAGGGGGAGTGTAGAGACAGTGAAATCTAGCCGTAGGGCTATTTTTGTATTTTTACTTTTCTTTGTTGTATATCTATTCTTTGTATTATCTCTCTCCTGTACATTAAGGGCAGTTCTGTCCTTTTACAACTTAATTTAAATATCTCTTTTAGGGTGTCGACTGACATAAGGTGTCACACCCACCATTCAGTTGTTGTCTCTCTGTCTCTCTCTCTCTCACTTTCTTTTCTGACTTTCGAACTAACTCTAACAGTTGTTACATATTCAAATATTTAAATATTATTAAAGATCCCAAAAGTGTCCCCATATAGTTTGGATAAGCCAATGCAAGGAAGAGGTGCAATAGCAAATGACAGTCACTTCATCGAATAGCCAGTTCAAGGAAAAGGTACATTGAAATTTAGAGGTGAGGATCCATCATCTAAGCAATGAAATTTCTTGAGTCACCTTCCAGCGCTAAACTGCTCAAACCAGGGTGATGGACTTCTTTGAAAACCCCAACTGAATTTCCTCTGTTAACCACTCAAGAAAAAGCATTGATGGTCTCAACAACATTGTTTCTAAAAGGACCCTGTCACCAACAGGAAAATCCCAACAAGAAAAACCATCAAAATTGAGTTTCACAATGTTGAGATTAGGAAGCAACCACTCCCATCTCTCCTTCATGAAAGACCTCAACTAACAACCAACCTCTCACATTAAAGTATACAAGAGCCACCTTCTTTAGGGGGCTTAAGTGATCAACCTGAAGGATGTTTTAATTGACACTGAGAAATTCTACATCTAAGTTTGGACTTCCAACTCTAAGGGCTCTTCTAATGTTCTTTCTTTTTCAAATTCTTAAATGCGATGCCATGAACTCTCAAGCATTTCCAGTCAGTTCAATCTAGTTATGGCCTAGTCTTTCAAAAGTAAAAACCTTCTATTGGGAGACCATGCACATGAAATTTAACAAGTGACATAAACTAACATCAGATAAAGTTCTAAATGTTTCTTTTCAATGGATAACTAGAAAGATTTTATTAAGAATCAAAAGGAGAATAGGCAAAAATGGGCATGGCACAATATAGCCTCTCACCTCAAAAAA
Source organism: Nelumbo nucifera (assembly GCF_055504915.1). Lineage (NCBI taxonomy): Eukaryota > Viridiplantae > Streptophyta > Magnoliopsida > Proteales > Nelumbonaceae > Nelumbo > Nelumbo nucifera. The sequence continues at coordinate 111,523,132 of NC_142649.1, read as the reverse complement.
GAAGTATCCACAAGCAATAAAAATAAAAGGAAGAAAATCAAAGAGCCAAAGTGAGCCACCCTCTACGCAAGGTAGTTAGCTCCCCCATGTAAATTTGTCCTCTCAACCATGCATGTAGCCAATAATTCCATATCAAGTTGCAAATATAGGAGAGAACCTGAACAAGATGTTCATCTAGACTCCAAGTATCTAGATTTTCTAATGAAATGATCAAGGGAACAAGGACCATCACCATCTCTGCACATCCAACAAATAACTGACAGTTTCACTGGGAGTGTGGAAAAAGTATCCTGTCTCTGAGTGCATCTTGTAGAGAGACTGGGCCGAATGGGCCCTAGCCCATTAGTGTCTTTCTTATTAGTTCTTTCTTGTTATGTTTTCTTATTGGGCATTTTCTTTATGGGCCTTTAGCTCTTGTTTATGTTTTTCTAAGTATATTGTTGATGTGGACGCCTACTTAAAGGCAGTCTCGTAAATTATGTAACTTAAGTAAGTTTAATAACAGATTAGTGTGGGGAAAGAGGAGATTATCGAATTCCTCCTTTCTTTCTCCTTTCTTCTCCATTCTTCCTCCGTGTCGTCTTCCTCTTCTTCTCTACTTCTTTTGCTTTAATCTTAATTTTTTCTGCTAATTTTATTGGTCTGAATCACATCTTGGTATCAAAGCAGGTCTCCCTTCGCTTTTCTCTTTTTTTCTTTTCTTTACCCATACACTTTTTCTAACTGAAAGGTGTATGGAGAGATAAATTGCTGATCATTCAGAGAGCTTGTTTGCCTAGTTGGTAGAGGGTTTGGAGAGTCAAAATCTGGCCGTAGATTGTCAAGAAAGTGGGACTGCAGAATTTTTTCCCAAAACCCTAGCCGACTAGAGAGTTTCCAGTTGCGAGTTGAAGAGAATGTTTGGGTGTGGCGCTCAAGGCTTGGAGGGTTTCTTTTTATCTCCAAAAGTGGGCGGATGTAGTTGGAAGTGGTTTAAATAGCTTTGGTTTGAGCGGCTACCTCTTCTCTCTTTCTCCCCGAAGGCCAGGTACAGTGAAACCCTAGTTTCAGGACTTTTAAGTGCATAACTGACCTTAGTTAGGTCTATAAAGGTTGAAAACATTGTTTTTTGATTTTCATTTGATTGATGGAGCAATCTAGAAGTGAGATGGAGCAGATCCTGGTGTCGGGAGTTGGTCCTGTAGATTCCATTCTGACAGGAGTGACTACAATTAAACTTGACGAAACAAATTACCTTGCTTGGGCACAATCTATTAAGATCCATGTCTGTAGTAGAGGTAAACTAGGATTTCTCACGGGTAGTAAGGTGATGTCGGAAGAGACTGATCCTACATATGAGAAATGGATGCAAGACAACTACACAGTCATTGGGTGGTTGGTTAATGCTATGCAGCCCCACATAAGTCAACACTATCTTTGGATGACTTCAGCCAAGGAGATTTGGGATAGTGTTACAAAAACATACTCTCATAAATTAAATGTTGCAAGGGCCTACAAACTGAAGAATGATGTGAAAAATTTAAAACAGGGGGAGAAGAGTGTGGTTGTCTACTATTCGATGTTGAAGTCACTATGGCAGGAGATAGATGTTATGGAAGTAGTTGTATGGGAAAGCACCAATGATGCAGAAACTTTTAAGAAATTTGTGGAAAGGAACTAAGTGTTTGAATTCCTTACAGGACTCAATATTGAATTTGATATTACAAGGCAGAATATTCTGGCCATGGATGAAGTTTCACTTGCTCAGGCATACTCTATGGTGAGTAGTGAAGAGAGTAGGTGACAGGTACAGCTACAGACTCCACCACCCCTAGAACATTTTGCACATGTTAGAATAAAACCAAAGGGGGTAAATGAAAAAAAGGAGGTGATATGTGAATATTGCAAGAAGCCGAAACATACGAAGGATTCTTGTTGGAAACTTCATCCAGGTCTTCTTCCAGAGAGGTTTCGGAACAACTTTAAGAAGGGTGGTCAGTCTATCCCTGCCAGAACAGAGCTGGTAAGAGGGAAAAATGGTGGAGCTATGGGTCATGTGCTCTCTAAAGTAGAAACATAAATTGCGGTGGCATGTGAGCTACCTGTGTGAGCAAAGGAAGTAGAATGAACTCCACCAGAACCACTTGTACCTTGCTGTCCGCCTATTGCTGAACTAGAACTGATTGTATCCCGCTGGTTAAGAAACTGCCCATACCTCTCAAGTTCGGTCCTTACTGTAGCAACTGCAACAGACTCCAGAGCAGTTGTAGTAGGAGGGGTCGGAGTGTCACCAGTGACTGCCATGTGAGCATTTCCCTTCTTATTTTTGAGTCTATTCGATACAAGATGTGGTTGAAGCTTCCAGCAAGTATCTCTTGTGTGTTTAGGCTTCTTACAGTAGTCACAGATCAAATCTTTTCTGTCTTCCTTCTTGATTTCACTACCACCCCGGTCTCCACCTTGTTTAGGTCTCACAGTGCTAACCATGGTTAACTGATCAAACCTAAAATTTTTCATCGTCACATTTCTCTTGCTCTCCTCCCCTGACACAAAGGCATATGCCTGGGAGAGGGTAACACTGTCCCTGGAAAGAATGTGCTATCTTGCAATATCACACTCGGGATTAAGGCCAACAAGAAATTCAAACACCCTATACTTCTCTAGGTGTTTCTGGTAGGCAACAACATCCTTAGTGGTTACCCAAGCAAATGTCTCTAAATGGTAAATCTCCTGCCACGGCGTTTTAAGGGCTAAAAAGTAAACTGCAATAGGTCTATCTCCTTGCCTTGTAGCAATAATCCGATTTCTCAATTGATAAGTCGTAGCAACATTCTCCCTCTATGAATAGGTTTCTGCAACCCCATCCCATATTTCCTTAGCTGTATTTGCCCATTAAAATTTTTTACTTATATGGGGCAACATGGAATTACACAACCAAGTCATCACCATATAGTTCTCCTATACCCACCGGGAGCTGTTAGTTTCGGGTTTCACTTCTTCACTAGTGATATACCCTAACTTCCCACGAGCACCAATGGCCATCTTTGTAGATTGTGGCCATTCTAAGTAATTCGAACCATCCAACTTAACTGTAGTAATGGTCCCAACCCCGAAAAGGTCTCTAGCACCTCCTCTCGCTAGTCCCATTTCACTCCCGGGCTTGTTTTCAACTCCGTAACCATTCATACTTCTCAAAAGGTGCAAAGAAAATTACTGTAATATGCAAGAAGATCAAATGGAACACTTTTGGAACCAACGACACCTTTCTGGTGCCCTAGATGGTCCTCCCACAAAAGAATCCTTTTCTACGGGCCCTTAGTAGGGCGGCTACTAAAGTAGCTGAACAGTCACAACTTAAAAAACAAAAGCTAATGGGCCTAAAGCCCAACAACTTCCTAACTTAACAACTTAAAATAAGAATAAAACAACTGGGCCCAATAACTAGAAATCAGCCCAACTCAACACCTTCCAATCCTATTACCCAAAGGTGGTATCAGAGACATGCAAGTTGTTTCCACGCCTTCAGATGAGCCTCTTGCTCCTCCCATCACTACTGAGGTAATAGGTCATCCCTCTTCTACCACTTCGGATACCTTCCTTGACCTTGATCTCCCTATTGCCCTTCGCAAAGGCAAATGGAAATGTACAGCTCATTGCATTTACAAACACTTGTCCTACAACCTTCTTTCCCCTTCCTACTATTCTTTCATTGCCTCTGTTTCCACACATGTGACTCCTAGATCTGTCCCAGAAACCTTGTCCAAACCAGAATGGAGGGGTGCTATGATGACTGAACTAGATGCTTTGCATAAGAACAATACCTAGGAAATTGTGGATTTGCTTGAGGGAAAGGAACCGGTTGGCTATAAGTGGGTGTTCACTATTAAGTATCACTCAAATGGTACTATTGAGAGATATAAGGCCCGTTTGGTTGCCAGATCTAAGGATGGTATCTTCATTTCTCAACAGAAGTATGTCCTTGATCTCCTTGTAGAGACTGGCAAACTGGGTGTTCGACCTGCTTCTACTCCTATTAACCTAAATCATAAGTTGTTAGCTACTGATGGTGAACTGTTGACTAATAAGGGAGTGCTCCAGAGACTGATTGGGAAGTTATTATACCTTTGCATGACTCAACTAGCTATTTCCTATGCAGTTAGTGTAATTAGCCAATTCATGCATTCTTCTAGAGATACACATTTATCAGCTGTTGAGAGGGTTTTGTACTATCTAAAAGGGACTCTAGGGAAAGGTATCTTGTTTGCTAAGCATGGACACATGAAGCTGAAAGCATACACTGATATTGTCTGGGCCAGATGTATTAATGATAAGAGGTCCCCTTTAGGTTATTGTGCTATGGTAGCAGGGAACATTGTATCATGGAGGAGTAAGAAGCAATCTGTAGTGGCTAAATCCTCAGCTGAAGCGGAGTACAAGGCAATGGCACATGGAGTTTCTAAACTTTTGTGATTGAGATCACTTTTAGAAGAACTGGGTATAGACTATGAGAAGCCAATGAGGTTATATTGTGACAACCAAGCTGCTATCAACATTGCACATAATCCTATTCAACATGACAGAACTAATCACATTGAAGTTGACAGGCATTTTATACGAGAAAAAGGGCCTCATGAGAAGTCTGTCTACCATTTGTTGCTTCTGAAGAACAATTGGTTGATGTTTTGACAAAAGGTGTTCCTAAAGGAAAGCTGGTTCACTATATAAGCAACCTGGGCATGATTGATATCTATGCTCAGCTTGAGGGGGAGTGTAGAGAGACTGGGCTGAATGGGCCCTAGTCCATTAGTGTCTTTCTTATTAGTTCTTTCTTGTTATGTTTTCTTATTGGGCCTTTAGGTCTTGTTTATGTTTTTTTAAGTATATTGTTGATGTGGGCGCCTACTTAAAGGCAATCTTGTAAATTATGTAACTTAAGTTTAATAAAAGATTAGTGTGGGGAAAGAGGAGATTATTGAACTCCTCCTTTCTTTCTCCTTTCTTCTCCATTCTTCCTCCTTGCTGTCTTCCTCTTCTTCTCTACTTCTTTTGCTTTAATCTTAATTTTTTCTGCTAATTGTATTGGTCTGAATCCCATCTCACCTATTCCATACTGAAATTACATTTTCCTCTGGGGGATTTTTCTTCTTTGCTTTTTGAGTCTTACCCTGTGAGATTCCTCTTGGTTTCATCTGTATGATTCTTGATCACTAATGAGTTTCTTGGCTATTAGTCACCAAAAACAAACATGGAGATGCCTTTAATGATGTTCAAGTGAATAGGACTGGAGTTGTCATTTACAAATCTGGACTTTTCAATCAAAGAACTGCATCCTTGATGGATCATAGCCCAAGAATTATATCAATCACTGTAAAGAAAACAAAAGCAAAAAGGAAAAAACTCTAACAGCTGCAAAAGACAAAAATCACCCTCAAGTATATAATGTAAGCTAGACAACTAGGAAGCTGAACTGAAATCCATACAAGAAGTGGCCAGCCAATGCAACATTCATGAATTCATACATAAACATTACTTTGCAATATGTCAGGGATATAGTACTTCTACATCCTACATAAAGAAAATTTCCCAGATATAGTAATAATTTTATTACTTCTTCATAGATTCTTGACTTTATATGGATAGTGGTTCTTATGTTCTTAACTTCTTATTATCCAAACCCCACTGATTATGAGAATATAGCTCCTATCAATTTTAATGACCATTTATACTGTTAATTTGAGTAAAAAATAATTGTCAAGGAGAAAAATGCAGTCCAATCTTCCATTGTCTTCAAAATTTCCAAAACAAACATTTCCTTATATGGATAAAACTTATATGATTAAGCTACAGAAAATAATAAAAGCTTCATGAGTAAGTCAGTCTAAAATAATTGATCACCTGATATTTCAGGGTCTTTGCGAAATTCTTCAAGTTCATTTTTGAGTTCTCCTTCACTCAGAATGAGCCTCTCTGCAGCCTAACAAAATAATAGATATTATATACATATTCATATAATAACAATCAAACAAGAGTGACTATCATATCATAAGCATGATGTGGAAGCAAAAACATTTTCAAGATATAAAGAACAGCAGATTCAGTAGTAAAAAGGCAATGTTTAAAAGAAGAGGAGAATAGTGGAAACTAAGAAAATGTCCTCATGAGATTTCTGCAAGGTGGCGTTTGAAGATCCTTTTATTATTGTTATCAGTGTTGTGATACAGGAGAGAAGAAGAGAGGAAGAAAGTGAAGCGATGGAAGATCCATCATATGGATGGTCGAACCTTGCAAGAAGGTAGGGCGAAATTTCAAAAAAATTTATTTCTCTCCCATCCGGGATTCGTATTCCCTAATTTAGAAAACTGCATTTTCAAGGTTCATTCATGAAACAAAACCAAACCAGGTCTGAAACCAAGAGGGAGAGGGAAATACCTGATACGGAATTAAAAGAAACTCCCAACGTAGGTGTTCACGCCCAAAGAGGATACCAAATCCACCTCCACTGAAGATGACACAGCGTATATTGAGGCAGGATCAACAAGAATGGTTCTTCAGTAAGAACCTGGAATTCTTCACCAAGATTCGAGCAAGGTGGTGTGAGCACGACTTTTGATTATTTCTTCAACAAGAAACAATATCAAGACACTTCTTGATCACTCCAGTAGGTGAAGATTGAACTGGGATGGCGCCAAGAACTGAGGGAGAGAAAAGACTGCAGAGAGAATTTTTTACTTTATGTGGAATTCGCCCCCTCTTTATAATCCTCTCAGGATATTTGAAATGGGTTTTAGACCCATTAAGTCATATTGCTCACTTAACCCATTATATGTTGGCTAGTTTGGTTCTCTTTGAAGGGATGGGAGATCCATCATATGGATGGCCGAACCCTGCAAGAAGGTTGGGCGAAATTTCAAAAATTTCTTTACTCCCATCCGGGAATCCTATTCCCAATTTAGAAAACTGCATTTTCAAGGTTCATTCTTGTAACCAAACCGGACCAAATCTGAAACCAAGATTAGGGAGGGATATACCTGATACAAAATCCATGCAAAAAGCTCCTCCCAATGCAGGTGTTCACGCCCAAAGAATGTACCAAATCCTCCCTCCACTGAAGATGGCATAGCTTAGGATGAGGCAAGATCAACAAGTAGTTCTTCACCAAGATCTTGTGATTCAACAAGAATCGAATGGGATAGTGAGCACAGCTTCAGAATTGTTTCTTCTGGCAAGAAACAATATCAAGATCAAATCTTGATCAGTTCCAAGAATTGGAGATCGAACAGGGTAGGGTGGCAAAACCAGGGAGAAAAAGATTTGAAGGCAAAAATTAGTTAAACTGAGTTGTCTTCTGTAATGTCTGTGTGTATCACATCACACATCCATATATCACATGCATGAAATAAATTCATCCAATCAATTAAAATATCTGTAAAATACTTAATTAATTAGATTAAATTAGTATCAGCCCAACAGAGCCCATAATGTTATAGGTACATGGGCTGTACTGCAAAAAGCAGTTCGGCCCATGTAGCTAATTTAGGGCTGATTCAGTCATTATCATATTAAAATTAGGTTTTATAGAGGTGGGCCAAATTAAACCTTGAAGTGGGCCATCAACCCTCTGACCTAAATCGAATTAGGGTTAGAAAAAACCAACCCATCGAACCAATCAATTCGATCCAACCAGTTTGGACCAAATCTAGTGTAAATTGGCCCAAGTTTTGGTATCCAATTCAAGATTTAATTCAAGAACAATGATCTGAAAATAAATTAATTCAAGATAATCAAATTATCAAGAAATTAAAATCAGAGGATTGCACTGTGATTTTCTTGGATATCCTACAAACCTACAAAGAACAGTTAATCGCAGATTACAAAATCGATATCTGCAAAATCGCAGATCGTAGAACGTGTTTATGCGAAAATTTCTTCTCCTCTGATGTGCACTCCAGCAATCTCCAGATGGAAATAAAATAGAAAAACCTAATTTTTCTATTATTACATCGCATCAAATTCCTATACAAATTGTCTAAAAATAAAAAATTATTTACAGACCATAATTGAATAGAAGAGAAATCGCAGGGTATGCCAATCTTGGCACAATAAAGATTCGATCTCCATCACATGTGCAGCCCAAAAATTCAAGAAAAATTCACAGAACTATTCTATAAATTTAAAAGAATAATAAAGATTTACTTTCTAGTTCATCTGCCCATAATCTGGGAACCAATTCCCAGAAAAAATGCTAATTGCGCAAATCGGGTAGAACGCTTTCTGCCCTTTTGCGCAGATTCAGATCTATCCTAATTTGGTTCAAGACTTGAACCTGGCTCTGATACCACTGAAGGGATGGGAGATCCATCATATGGACAGCCGAATCCTGCAGGAAGGTTGGGCGAAATTTCAAAATTTTCTTTACTCCCATTCGGGAATCCTATTCCCAATTTAGAAAACTGCATTTTCAAGGTTTGTTCTTGTAACCAAACCGGACCAAATCTGGAACCAAATTAAGGGAGGGATATACCTGATACGGAATCCACGCAAGACAGCTCCTCCCAACGTAGGTGTTCACGCCCAAAGAGAGTACCAAATCCTCCCTCCACTGAAGATGACACAACTTAGGATGAGGCAGGATCAGTAGGTAGTTCTTCACCAAGAACTAGTGATTCTTCAGCAAGAATCGAGTGGGATAGTGAGCACAACTTCTAGATTGTTTCTTCTAGCAAGAAACAATATCAAGATCGAATATTGATCCAATCCAAGAGCTGGAGATCGAACAGGGTAGGGCGGCAAGAGTAGGAAGAGAAAGAGCAGAAGGCAAGAGCAGTCTAACTGTGTTGTATTCTCTCTGTATTCAATGAATTTGTCTTTGGAGGTTCACCCTGCTCTCTTATTTATAGCCTTAAAGAGACAATTTATTAATCCCATTGGGAGTTTCCTAATCCAAATCTTTTATTTGGATTTGAACTCTTAAAGTGATAAGGATAATCCCTTATCTTATCTGCAGATAAAGACCATCCTTCCTAATCAAATTAGGAGTTCCTTTGATCCAAATCTTTATTTGGATCTAGACTCTTTAAGTGGATAAGGATAATCCCTTATCTTATCTACTGATCCAAATCCCAAATCTGCCCCTATTTAATTAATCTAATTAACCCAGTTCGAAATAGGCTTTTAGACCCATTAAGCTTTCAGGCTCACTTCCTCTTTAGTGTTGGCTAGCTTGGCTCTCTTTGTATGGCGTGGGACCCTATCATTGATCTACACATCAGCCACATGGGTTCAGCCTAGCCTCTGTTACAAGGCCTGGCCGAATTCACTGATGAATACAGTGAACCCCTGAGTCCATCACTATGGGCTCTTAATGGGCCCAACATTTACACTAAATGGTCATTGAGTCCAACCATCTTATGAAAACCCAAGGACAGTTGGAGTTCTATTCATATGATCAGAAGCTCCAAAATCTATAATCCAACGGGAAGATGTGGATGGTAGACAAGTCGTACTTGTGTGTGCAAGGGTAGCTGTGTTCTATTGAGCAGAAGGCAAGAGCAGTCTAACTGTGTTGTATTCTCTCTGTATTCAATGAATTTGTCTTTGGAGGTTCACCCTGCTCTCTTATTTATAGCCTTAAAGAGACAATTTATTAATCCCATTGGGAGTTTCCTAATCCAAATCTTTTATTTGGATTTGAACTCTTAAAGTGATAAGGATAATCCCTTATCTTATCTGCAGATAAAGACCATCCTTCCTAATCAAATTAGGAGTTCCTTTGATCCAAATCTTTATTTGGATCTAGACTCTTTAAGTGGATAAGGATAATCCCTTATCTTATCTACTGATCCAAATCCCAAATCTGCCCCTATTTAATTAATCTAATTAACCCAGTTCGAAATAGGCTTTTAGACCCATTAAGCTTTCAGGCTCACTTCCTCTTTAGTGTTGGCTAGCTTGGCTCTCTTTGTATGGCGTGGGACCCTATCATTGATCTACACATCAGCCACATGGGTTCAGCCTAGCCTCTGTTACAAGGCCTGGCCGAATTCACTGATGAATACAGTGAACCCCTGAGTCCATCACTATGGGCTCTTAATGGGCCCAACATTTACACTAAATAGTCATTGAGTCCAACCATCTTATGAAAACCCAAGGACAGTTGGAGTTCTATTCATATGATCAGAAGCTCCAAAATCTATAATCCAACGGGAAGATGTGGATGGTAGACAAGTCGTACTTGTGTGTGCAAGGGTAGCTGTGTTCTATTGAGATGTACCCTGAATGAACCGCTCATACTCATCCCGTGAAACACTCACCATTTACAATTGCATGATTCGCCCAGGTTGAAAGTGGGCTACGGAGATCGCAGCAAAAGTTGATAGTATGTCCCTCCATACCACAATGAGTACACCTTCTCTGAATATCATCTATAGATGTAGTGGAGATTTGATCAGTGACTTGAGATTCTTGTCTTGAGCTACCACCATTTACAATTGCATGATTCGCCTAGGTTGAAGGTGGGCTACGGAGATCGCAGCAAAAGTTGATAGTATGTCCCTCCATACCACAATGAGTACACCTTCTCTGAATATTACCACGTCCCCTACCACGGGCTCCCCCTAAGTCTTCGTCCTCCAACACAACCACCGCCACGATTATACATTCCACTACCACCACTACCACGACCATGCTGACCTCCTCTAGCACCACGACCTCCCCCTCTCGTAACTGCAAATGCAGACCTATCTGACATAGTGGAAGTCTCTGTGGGTCCAACTAAAATCCTTCGAAGACGAGCAAACACTTCCCCAAGAGAGGGAAGAGTAGATCCACCTAATATCTGTGCCCTTACAGGTTCATACTCAGATTTCAGCCCTACTAAAAATCTGGTCATATCCAACTGCTCTCTCTGTTGTTACTGAAGTTTGACATCAGGTGTAAGAGGATGATAAACATTTAACTCATTTCGTAAATTTCTCATACTGGCATAATAGTCCTCAAAACTCTAATTCCCTTGTTGCAGATTAAAGTACTCTTGGTACAGTTGGTAAACCCTAGTAGTGTTATCCTGTCCAAAATATAGTTTCCTTGCATGATCCCAGACTTCCTTGCCTGTATCTAAAAACATGAAGTTCACACTAATTTTGGACTCCATGCTGTTCCATAGCCAAGTCATAATTTAAGCATCCTCCTGCTCCCACTCATCATATCCCGGAGAATCAATTGGGGGTTTATCTTCCCTCACATGTTTCACTTTCTTTTTGGCTTTCAGGAAAACTTTAACAGACTTAGCCCAAGGGACATAACTCTCACCATTCAGTTTTATAGAGGTCACCTGCACATTCAAATAATCAGAAGGCGCCATCACACTTGATTTGTATTCACTGTTGTCTCCCATAACTGCACAAAAAAACAGTGGGAAGTTGTACCACTAAATTATTACTCTACTGCCCTAATAAATCACCACACTCCACACGAATGACTAAACACCACTAGGGTTCCTAGTACCAGGTTTCAGCAGCAACACTCACAACTATTCACCACTGTTTCAGCAACAATATTCACAACTATGTTAGACAGTGTATGCCCTTAGCTCCAATTAGAATGATGTACCTTATGACATTTAATGTAAATGAATAAAGTACATATTTGATTCATGTTATTGTGGTGTATTTCTGTGTAATACCCTTAAACTGGACACATATGAGACTCGTGTTAGTTTAGAATCTTCATAGCCGTTGGATAGATCTGGGGAGATTTAACCTGTCAAGGCTGACACTGGTGTGCCGCCAAGTTGGTTGGGGTAGTTTGTCTCAGCTGCCAGGGTGAGACCTGAGGTACATGTAGTGTGGGTTTTTCTTGAAACCCTGAACCAGACCAGAATTCCAGTATTGCCCTGGACCTTGGAGATTGATGGGCAAAACTGGAATGTTACACCTGACCCCTAGACTCGATTATGATACTACACTAGGTGTCGGATTGAGCTATCTTTGATATGCCAATCAGTGAGATCCTTAGAGGGGGTCAAAACCTGGGTATGTTGGGACAGTCTGAGAATTCATCTGAGTGGGTGATCATAGTGATAGGATCAGCCCCTTTGTTGGACAAAGATAATGATCGGGGATGCACTCTCTCTGATGGAAACCAAAACTGTCGGCAGTTGATTTCAATCGTTGATATTTGTTTTGCAAAATATATTTATATAGAGATATACATATATATATATATATATATTATGGTTTCAAAATGTTTGCAAAAGGTTTTAATTCCCGGGATCCATGTGAGTAGAGAGTGCAACACTGTCCCTTGCAGCCGAGGGAGAGGTCCTCTCTTGTTAGGCAGTGTTTGATCATTATGGGTTGAGGTTAAGTGTAAGACCATTGAGGGTAATACCTGATGGGCTAATCTTGCATCTGCCCACAGTCCTTAGGTTTTTATAAGGTGGCTTGACCCAGGGACCACTTAGTGTAAGTGTTGGGCCCATTAAGAGCCCATAGTGATGGGCTCAGGGGTTCACTGTATCCTACAGTGAATTCGGCCAGGCCTTGTAACAAAGGCTGGGCAGAACCCATGTGGCTGATGTGTAGATCAATGTTTGGGTCCCACGCCATACAAGGATACCCAACTGGTCAGTAGTTTGGAGGCCGAATGAGCACATGGACTTAATGGGCCTAAAGCCCAAATCGAACTGGTTTAATTTGATTAATTAGAGAGGGGTGGTTCTGGGATTTGGATCAGCAGATAGGATAGAGAGTTATCCCTATCCACTCAGAGAGTCCAGATCCAAATAATGATTTGGATTAGGAAACTCCTAATTAGATTAGGAGGGCTGATCCTAATCTGCAGATAAGATAAGGGTTTATCCTTATCTCTTAAAGAGAGTCCAGATTCAAATAAGGATTTGAATTAGGAAACTCCTAATGAGATTAGGAGCTGCTTCCTTTAAGGCTATAAAAGGAAGAGGAGGGCGAACCTCCATTCACTCAATCTTTTCTCAGATACAAGAGAGAAAGAAAGCAACAATAAGACTGCGCCATCTTCTGTTCTTGTCTTCTCCTGCTGCCGCCATTGCCAGTTCGTTCTCCACCTGTAGGAGCGATCAAGAAAAGTTCTTGATATCAGTTTTTGGTGAAAAACTTATTTGAATTCGTGCTCACATACCCTCCATCGAATTCTTGCTGAAGGATTTGGTTCTTGTGAAGAACCACCTGCTGATTCTACTCCACCCTACACTGTGTCATCTTTAGTGGGAGCAGTCTTTGGAGATCTCCTTGGGCGTGAACACCTTCATTGGGAGTTATTATTTCTCCGTATCAGGTATCTCCCTCTCCTACCTTTTGGTTTCAGATCTAGTTCGGTTCTTGGTTCAAGATTGATCCTTGAAAAATGCAGTTTTTCTAAAACTGGGAATATGATTCCCACATGGGAGAGAGAAATTTTTGAAATTTCGCCCTACCTTCCTGCAAGGTTCGGCTATTCATATGATGGATCTCATCCCTTCAAACTGTTCACCACTTTTAGCAACAACACTACTATTGCCATTTACTGTCAGCACTAGAAACCCTCACAACACACCTCACGAATAATATTTTCAGTTCTGCAACATATAAAAGAAATTTGCTACATACCACAACTTAGTTCGAAGATCATGTACTTGTCGAGTAGAGGGTACCAAGTCTGCACTATCACCATCACAAAACCAGCTCTCTTCAAATTGTGAGTAGAGGGTTTTCTACCAACCACACAAAACCACAACGGTTGCACTCATTGGAGGCATGGAAACCCCCAAAAGAAGAAAACGACCAAACATTTTCTTTCTTTCTGGAAAACTCTCTAAATATCAATGAAAACTTTGCAAAACCTTAGAGAGGAATGCGCAAAACAGTGAGAAAAGGAGACAACTGATCTGAACTGATTATCGTGGCTCTGATACCATGATAACACTCAGATTAGATGTTCGTATATGTTCAGACCAAAAGAAAGAGAAGGAAAAGAGAGAGAGAAGGAGAATAAGAAAGAGAAGAAAAAGAAGGAGAAAAGTCACAGCCGAACTAGAGAGAAAAAATCAAATCCCTCTAGTCGGCCCTTCTTTTATTTATACTCTTCTAAGATATACAAGGATTACCATTGTGCCCTCACTTAAGTGAGAGCCACATTAGCTGAGCAGTACATATATAACTAAACATAAAAGGATTGTATTACCCTTGTACAACCGACTCTAACAGTGTACGTAGATGATATCATCATTATAGGAAATTGGAGAACAGAAATACAAAAGCTGAAGGAATTCCTAGTCTCTCAATTTGAAGCGAAAGATCTGGGCCCCCTAAAGTACTTTCTTGGAATTGAAGTTGCCCGCTCAAAAAAGGGCATCTTCATCTCTCAGAGGAAGTATATCCTAGATCTATTACAGGATACAGGCAAGTTAGGTGCAAAACCAGCTGATACCCCTATGGATGTTGACCATGACTCGCCCTGACATTTCTTACTCAGTCGGGGTCCTAAGCCAATTCATGCATTCTCCTAAAAGACAACACATGCAGGCAGCAGAGAGGATTCTTAGGTACTTGAAGAAGTATCCAGGAACAGGGTTACTATTCAACAAAAGTGGGTATTGTACCTTTGTAGGGGGAAATCTAGTGACATGGAGAAGTAAGAAGCAAAGTGTAGTGGCAAGATCAAGTGCTGAAGCAAAGTATGGAGCAATGGCACATGGGGTGGCTGAAGTTCCTTGGCTGAAGAACCTTTTAGGAGAACTTGGGGTTACTGTCCACAATCCTATGTTCCTTTATAGTGACAATAAGGCAGTCATTAACATTGCTAGTAATCCAGTCCTACAAGATAGGACTAAACACGTTGAGGTGGACAAGCATTTCATAAGAGAAAAGTTGGAAAAGGGAGAAATTTGCACCCCTTATGTCAAATCCAAGGAGCAACTTGCTGATGTTCTCACAAAAGGACTTCCACACTTGCGGCACAATGAACTGTGTAACAAGTTGGGTATGATAGATATATTCAACCCAACTTGATGGGGAGTGTTGTTAGATTTAAATAGTTTTTTCTTTATTTATGCTGTTACAATGCTGCCAGCTTAGACTGCTATCATCATGTTCTTTTCTTTTGTATTAGGGTGAGCCCCAGGGGCCTAATTGCAATTTCTTATATTTGTTATAAGTTATAACACATTTTAAATAAAAGATGAGCTGTAGCCACCAGCTCTAAGATTTCAACTCCCACATCTTTTCTCTTATTCTCCTCTCCTCTCTTCTCTCTCTTCTCTCTTCCTCCTGTTTTCTTGTACGTTTACAAGGACATCAAAAAAGGAGGAACAAGTGAACACACCAGATGGGGAAGGTTTCCAAATTCTACTGTCCAAACAAGATTGATCCAAGTAGGTTGACCCTAGAAGGTTAATTAATTCATTCACCATTGTCATTTCCAACTCCCTTAGACCTCTCCTCAAACCCAAGTCCCAAGAGTTATCAGTAAAAACTGAAGAAATCACTTTTCACCAAGTGATTCTGCACCCCACCCTTCCCACAGAAAATCCCTCTGAAATTTTTTCAATTCTTTCAGCCACTTGAGAAGGAATCCTAAGTAAAGATAAGTAATATGATGGTAAGCTTGATAATACACTTTTAAACCAAATCTCCATAATGCATTCTCCTTTTTTAAACCAAATCTCCATAACCACTTCCCTATCAAAGCCTTGTTGAAATCCTTCACTCTCTTGAAACCCAGCCCACCCTTGTCCTTTGGTTTACAAACTCTCCCCCAATTCACCAAGTGAAACTTCTGCACCCCACCCTTCCCACAGAAAATCCCTCTGAATTTTTTCAATTCTTTCAGCCACTTGAGAAGGAATCCCAAGTAAAGATAAGTAATATGTTGGTAAGCTTGATAATACACTTTTAATCAAAGTTATCCTGCCTCCCAAAGATAAGCATTTTGCTTTCTATCCATCCAGTCTCCTTTCCACCTTCTCCACAATTGGCTCCATAAAACTTCTGAAGCTGAAAGCCTGAAACACCCCCAACCGGCATCCCTAGATAAGTGAAAGGCAATTCCCCAATTCTGCACTCAAAGGCCTCAGCGCACTCCAGTAATAACTCCCTGTCCACCTCCCCTACTCCAATTATCACACTCTTTGAGAGATTAACTTTCAGCCCTGTCATCAACTCAAAATTCAACAAGACAGCTCTTAGATTTAAAATCTGCTCGACTGATGCATCCAAAAAAATTCAGATGTTGTTATTAGGTGGATGCAGCAGTTACCCATGGCCCCAGACTCCATGCCATATTATTATTAGGGAGGTCAAATCTTTTGGCATCCAGAGTGAACATCTACCTTATATATACAGGACTGACTACATCTCTAGCTGATTTCTTATCAAGGATGCAGTCGGGAGGGGAAAGTTATATCATGGATCAGCTATTCCAAGTCTTGTACTTCTCTGATTTGACCTATTGTTTATCAATTTGCCTCTTTGGATGGGGGTTATGATAGTGCCTTCATCTCTACTACTTCAATAAATCTTTTATGTTACTGATACAAACAAAATGATATCTGTCTAGTGTCTACCTAAGATGTAGTAAATTCCAGAAGAAAGCTCGTTTTCCTACAAAAAAGACTCTAGAAGAAAAATCATGTAATGAGAATCTAGGGAGAAATCCGAAAACACAGGGCCTAAAATTGTTTTAGGGGGGCTTACAAGCTCAGTTGCCTCCTAGGGCAAGGTCTAGTATAACATGGAGATGAGATAGAACCCTGATATATTTTTTTTATGCTTTTTTTTTATTTTCATTATATTATGCTTGCATGTTTGAATTTCTCCCAACATTTCATTTGGAATTTCTCTCAGTATTTATATTTTATATTCAATAAATAGACATTTGACCAAAAGAACGCAATCATGGTTTATAAGATCTTTTCTTTGTGTTTCCAATAAATATGGACTGGTCTGAATTGAGGAATGAGCAAAATAATGGAATAACCAATCAAAATGATTCTTCTGGAGCAGAGCATATAGAAGAAACATTTAAAGATATCAAAGCAAATGGCATGAGAAACCTAAAGACTCAAGATAGCATTGAAGCAAGGATGGAAAGAGGTGCCATAGACAATAGAACAAGCAAGGAAGTATTATACTACTTTCTATAGACATTTTACAACATAGGCTTCCACCACAGACATACTTGGATTTTTTTGGGTCTTGCACACTATTTTATAGAAACTTTTATTTTCTTTTTCATATGCATTTCTCTCTTATAACCTGTGGAGTTTCTGTTCAAACACAAGGTGTTTCCTAACACTTCATCCAATTGATATATCTTCTTATTTCCTCATCTTTTATTTTTTACTTGAAAATAAAAATAAAGAAATAAGTTCTTCAGCAGAAACACAAAATCCAAAGGACTGCTGCTTCTTTCTCCATATGCATTCTCCATAGCAAAAGTATAAAATATTATGTGAACAACAACCTAAAATGTTAAAAATGAACAAATAAAGTAGCAATGGCAAAATCAAAATAGACGTCTGTCAAATAAACAAACAAATCAAAGTATTATAATGTGACAACACCCTGAGCATTTGTCATGTTGCCTATGTTCACCTCTGTTCATTCCCCTAAAATACTTATCAATAGCTGTTGTGCATGGTAAGACAAAATCAGATCTCCATTTTTTTGAGCAAAATATCGTAAGTATTATTTTACAGTTTCTAAAGCATATAAAGAGGAAAGGCCTAAGAATTAACATATAAAGTATGCAGTACTGCCATTGAAGCAAACATCAAGAGTACCGACAAATAAATGACAACCATATTAAATAAGGTAGCCTACCTCATACATCACATAATTTAGAACCATACAGTAAGCTCCAAGAAGAGTACGATACTTTCCCACAGTTTACCTTTGCTATCATAGGGTCCTTTATTTTAGCAACAGTTGAGAAATTGACATGCTCAGCATCCCTAAAGAATATGTTTATACATACACGAGAGAACCTAATTAAGCTTGTCAATCACATATGATAAGCTACTGGAAAGAAACAAACAAAAAAAATCTTACATTGGTTCTGGAAGCTCATCCTTCATCAGCAAGCCATCCTTGACTAACTCTTCAAGAGAAATCAGAAGGGTGTTACCACAATTTGCATCCTACAGGTAATCATCGAAAACTCTAAATTCCGTGTTTTACATGATTAATAGTTGGACATTTTCTAAAAGAGTTTCCTACATGCTACACATGACTACATGAGACACATACATAAAGGTTGAGACTGATCACTGGACAGGTCCAACCAATAAGACTCGGTACATTAAATTCCTTGTTTTACATGATTAATAGTTGGACATTTTCCAAAACAGTTTTCCTACATGCTACACATGACTACATGAGACACATACGTAAAGGTTGAGACTGATCATTGGACAGGTCCAACCAATAAGATTTGGTACACTAAATTCCTTGTTTTACATGATTAATAGTTGGACATTTTCCAAAACAGTTTTTCTACATGCAACATGTGACTACATGAGACACATACATAAAGGTTGAGAGTGATCATTGGACAGATCGAACAAATAAGGTTTGGTACACGATAATCAAACAATTTGGGAGAAACTAGCCACCCAATCCACACACTCTTTTTGAACCAATCACCAACTTGTTTTCTCTTTCCAAAATGTCAAAGAGTATGGAGTTCATCAAATGATTAGCACCGTCAGGTAAACTTTTTTTTCCAAGAGATCTCCCAGATAGCACTTATCTGATGGTATGTTTCAAGCCCTCATCATCCAATATGGATACAATATAAAAATAATATTAACTATAAAATTACAAATGAGCTATTTCCATGATCATTTCTTCCTTTATCTTCATTGAGGTTTTACATTTTCAGTGGGCAGCCAACCATGCAGTTTACTTTCTTGCATCCTATTTTGCTCCTGACAAGCTTCCAAAACTTAGCATCAAAACATCCATCTAGCTAGGTACCCCTAGAACAGTAGTAGTATCAGTAGTAGCTATAACAAGTGTAGATGTATAAATAAAAGAATAGATATACAGGGAGTCAGGGAGTATAAAAACAAGAGCAAAGAAATGAGAAAATACCACCCTATAAAACACAATTCAAAAAAAAATACCAGCCACAATTTACGGGCAACTAACAAAAAGAAATGAGAAAATACCACCCAAACCGCCTGGAACCCCCTAAGCCTCTCAAAACAATAAGAAAAGAAATCAAGCAAGCAGAACAAGCATGAGATACCTACATGAAAAAATGAATATTAATTCATCACAAGCTACTCCAACCACCAAAAACAAAGGAAAACCCATAAAACAACCCAAATGCAAATTTACAGGAGCCCTGGAACGTAACACTTAACAATCCCTTGGCTGTTAAGTGATCATAGCTCCTTAATCCTTATCAGCCCATTCCATTCATTTGGAGTCTGAACTCAATCCCTTTTTCCCTGCCCCTCCCTTTGACTTTTCGTTTTAATAAATCACAGTTTCCATAAAAGCGCATGTCCTTACCGCCCATTCCCCATGAATGATCACCACTCTTCCACCAATTGACCATAATAATAATTGTTTGTCTAAGAAAAACATTCCAAGTGCAATGATGCTTAAATTCTAGTTAAACAGTCTACTTATGACTCTAAATTTCACCTGCCCAGCGTAGGGTGATCCTTCTTCATTAGCCTTCCTTCCTGGTGGGACAAGTGGGAGGACCTGCAGATATGCAGCCACTCTGAATTAAATATCGGGGAAAAAACAAGCTCTGAAAAGGAATTATAAGCAAACAAAAACCAAAATTGACTCAAAAGTATATGAAGACTATTTCAGTATGCAATTCGCTATTAATTTGCACAATTTAAATAAATTAAGTTTTAACTCTAGTTTCCTATGAATGAAGTAAGACATCCTTGCTAGTCATGAAGGACAGGAAAAAACAATAGCATTAAAATTAAAAGCAGAAAAGAGAAAAAGATAAAGCATTACAAAATTCAAAATTGATTAACTGAAAGTAGAAGCAAAGACCTGCCAAATGGTGCAACCAGCTTCGTGAAGCCAATCCAAGAAGCGAAAGATCTCTTCACCGAGATCTCCGATGCCGTATGGTCCTGGCAACGATGTCGGATGAAGCAGCACACCGGCTCTCCTCTGATCTTTCGGGTCCGCCTTCGGAAACCATTCTCCATAGTCTTCTGGCAAATCGTCTCCAACTCCAACGAGATCTGCAGTAACATCGTCGTTCGAAAATCTTCGCTCGGACATTCTCCTCTCGGTTTGGGATTTCAAACCAGTTAGAGAGCCAGCAATGTAACTTACGGTGCTGGCGGTAGATGAAACAGATGAAAGGTTACAAACTTTGTGAGGGACAAGCTGAATTGAGGAGAACCTAGACGAAGGAAGAAGAGAAAGAGAGCTGCAGATAGCCATTAAAGGAAAGTAGAAAAATAGCTCCAACACTCAAAAGAACTTAAAAAAGGAGTAAGGAAGAGCTAGATAAGAGTTGCAGCATTGCATTTGAATCCGCCATCATCGAGAGCTGTCGAGAGCAGGAAAAGCAAGTCGTAAAGAGAGAGAGAGATCGAGTGGGACCCTCCCGAAGAGAGTCGTGAGACACGGACGGTCATTAAGAATCGATGTATCAAATATCGATATCAGGAAATCAACCTGCATCAATTCTTTTTGTCCTTATGTCCAACCTCTTGTACTCTTCCCTCTTAATCAGCTATTAATGTTCAGTGAATGAACACGTATACTCGTAATAAAGTACATTTGTCCACTTTCCTCCAACTTCCTTCTGCTTCTGTTTTGTCATGGGCAAGGCTGGGCCGAGTTTGAAATATCTGGCCCAAAACCCAGAATTTTTGGGTAGCCCGGGCTGAAAATGATAACCCTTTTTTTATAATAAAAATAAGGGTAGCACGTCCCCACAAATCACTATAACAAATGGTGAGCCACCCAATCCACAGCTTGATTTGCTTCTCAATAAATAATGCTTGTAGATGATTCTTTTCCCGCTCCTCTCTTTGAGCTCGCAATAATCTTGAATGATACTCTTTACGTTCCAAAAAATCACTCTCAACAGTCTTGAAAATGATAACCATTAAGACTAACAATTAACCATTATAAAAAAAATAAATAAACAAAAAATAAAACTACAATTAATTCATTGTCAGTTAGGGGTGCTAATGGTTCGATTATCCAAATCGTGGGCTTATTTTTGAAATTGACCAGGACTGGAAAGACTGGAAAGACCAATTAAGTAGGCTCTCTAGGTCCATTTAAGTAGGCAGTTTGTCTGTCCATTTAACCAGGACTGGAAAGACCACAGTTCTTGATTTTCATGGTTCAACTTCAACCATTTGACATGAGTCGAATCTTAAAATATTGTCTTTAACATGTCAAGTTACCAAAGAAAAAAAAAAAGGATTCGGTTAACAGTTCATCAACCTGTACGATTGAGCTATCTATCCCATTTAACGAGTTTTCAGATTGTTAGCCAATGTTTTAAAAAAAAATGTCCCAAAACCGGAATCATTCTCGCCACTAGTTTCTAGGATGATGGTTCAACCATTTGGTTGAAACGGATGGCATATTCTGACAAAAAAATAAAAAATAAATAATTAAAATAAAAAATGGTCAAAACTGTTGAATGGGTCAAAATTTTTGACCACTCGGGTAAACATGTCATTGACCAATTCAATTATTTTTGGCCAAGGACCAGGTTTGGGGTAAAATAGAACCAGTTGCTTGGATAGTTCCCAAGCCGAATAGTCCAACAGTTTGGGTTAATGGCAGTTCGAAAACCATGTTGTTAGCACCATGACCATTTAATAACCATCTTTGATGCCCAAAGGTCTTGGTGAGTTAGGGGTGTTTTTATTTTATTTTATTTTTTTATTAGCTCGGTCTAGCATAAAAATTCTAGTCGGGCCTAGGTTTGTATTTTAGGCCTGGCTTGGATCAGATCACAAATTTTCAGGCCAGACTTGGGCCAAATACTTTAATTCTAGCCTGGCCCATGATCACTCGTAGGGTGAGGGCACTGAGGGTAGAGGTGTAAATCGGATGGCACACGGGCCATGCCAGGCCCTACACAATGGTCCGCGCCATATTGGGCCTAGGGTTTTAGGTCCGCGGGCTGGGTTGGCACAGCACCACCAAGTGGGTCGTGTCGCTCGCGGCCCGTGTGCCAGCATGACCCATATATACTATTTATATTATATATATATATATATTTATATATAATATTATTATAATTATATAAATTATAATTATATGATAATATATAGTATATAATATATTAATAAAATAAATAATTGTTTTCAATTTTATTATACTAATTTATTTAATTATTGTATATATAAGCAATTGTGTACATCAAAATTCATATAAAATTAAAATTTTAAGCTTTTTTTTAATTTTTAAATAAATAGACAAAAATAAATTTGACCCGGTCCATGGCCCGGCTTGGGCCAAGGCTTGGCCCACAGGCCAGCCCGACCCACGACACAACACAACACGCACAGGCTTAGGCCATGGACTATGCCAGGCCGACCCCCAAACTTTTCATTGGGGAGGGCAACACAGCCTGTGACAGCCAACACGACATGATCCACACTTTATACGAGCCGCCTGCAAGCCATGCCACACTGACCTGGCACGGCCCACTTTACACCTCTAAGTGAGGACTGGACCCATGTGAAGAACATTCACACATGAATGTATTCGAATGGTTATATGGTCTGATCATCAAAATCGTGAATTAAAAGCTACAACGATTTTAAGGCTGTCCATTTGGTTAAACTTCCCTGAAATACATGTATATTTGCTATGACCCATGGTATTAAGTATATTTTGCTTAATTTTTTATTTATGTTAAAGGTCAACTAAGATGATCTGATTATTTGACCTGTGATTTTTTGTCCAGTGCAAAAGTTGCAGTGTATTGTGGGTAACAAACGTAGACTCACCAAACATAAAATGCATTTATATGGAAAAACATGTAAATTTGGCTTTGGCCAAAATATCTATCACTTCCATCAACATTTTCCATTCGGTATGCTCATAATCCTTTTATTTTTTTTTAATATTTTCCTAAATATTAATGTATGGATAATTTTGGTAGAAGTATTGGAGTATTTTTTTTTGTCCAAAGTTCTATGGTAAATTCCACATATAGGTATTTCAAAACCCCTCAAAATGGAAAGTTTTACAAGAAATGTGAACAATTTTCAGGGGGCATTGTAGACTATGTCCTTATCACATTTTCAGGGGGCATTGGGAGAAGTTAGGTATGGTTTATTCTCAATGCATGCATCGATGCAAAAGAATGAGAGTGCAAATGACTTGAATGTAAACTTCTGATCTGATTTATTTTAATCAGTTATTGCCTTGACCCAAACATAATGTAAATAATGCAAACCGTAGAGGTAAAAAAGGAATTTTAATTTTCCTTCTTTTTCTTTTTTACTTTACTTTCTTTTCATGGTCAGCCAAGATATCTTCCAATTTTGATTATTTGGAGTTCAAATCATCTGCGGTTCTACTTGTAATATACCAATCTTTTTAGTGAAGATAGTCTTATTGAAGTCAGGTATCCTCCTTATACGATAGCAGGTAGGGATAGACATACCTTGCACCTGATACAAGTAATAGACATAAAAAATAGAGAACCACTTTACGTTTTATGGGTGGATCCCACGCAAGTTAAGTATCCTGTTATAGTAATAGATAGATTATAGAACGCATTAATAGAACTGTTCACTGACCCGGATGGTCAGAGTATTTGGCCCGGAAATTGTTCACGCAATTGGTTCTGTTTCACCCATAATCTGGTCTTTGGCTAAAAATTATTGATTTGGTCAACGGTCAATATGATTTAAGCGATTGAACCATTGACCAATTTGATCCATTTAACGGTTTTTTACTGTTTTTATTTTTTAAGTTAGAATGAGCCAGGCATTCAAGCGGTCAACCAAAAAATCGATGGCCAGAACTGTTTTAGTTCTGGGTCGATTTTTAAAACCTTGAAATGGGCCATCAGTCTAAGATACAGGTATAGACGATGCCCAAGAATCTGTTTGATTACAACTGTAGTGGCTGAATTAAATAGCTTATTATTTTGTTTTTTATAAATAAGTTTTTAAGGAGGTTACATATAGACAGATTACTTTGCCCTTGAATTTTATGGTGGCTTAGTTGGTAGTAGGGGTGTCCATAAAAAACAGAAAAACTGGATCGAGAAAACTGAATCGGAAAATGTGGTTAACCGAATCGTTTAGTTTGGTTTTGGTTCGGTATTTTTAAAAAACCGAAGGACCTGTTTGGTTTTCGGTTAACCTAGAAAAAAGTAGCAATTAACTGAATCAACCGATATATATATATATATTTATTTTATGTTAATTATATATATTTTTAATATATGTCACATATATTATATATAAATATATATTCATTATATATTTACAATGATCTATTTATAATATTTATAATATAATATTATACATATATATTTATACATCATTTATTATTTATAATATATTATTACACACATACACACACACACACATATATATATATATATATTTATTTTTTTATATAATATATATTATAAATATAAAAGGCCGAAAAACAAAAGAATCGAACTAGTCAAAAACCAAAACTGATAAATCAATTAATCAGTGGTATCGGTTCAGTTTCGGTTTATAGAAATAGAAAAACCGATAAAACTGGTTCAGAGAAATAGAAAAACCAATAAGACCGATTTGATTTGATTTGAAAAAAAAAATACCTATGGTTTGATTAACCGAACTATGGACACCCCTACTTGGTAAAAACTCTGATTCGTCTAGTGGAGACATAGGATCAAATCCTATCGGCTATCGCCACTAGGGTTGGGGGGTAAGGGGATGGGGATGGGGATGGATAGTTGGACCATTTAGCCAAGATATTGACCAGCAATAAGTTCCATTCCACCCCTAAATCGTTAGTTTACTAAAAACCGTTCTTGATTAGTGTCCCACTGTCCTAAGTAATCAAACTGTTGATCTGTTCGATCCTGATTATAATTTTTGGCCATTTTTATTTTTTATTTTTTATTTTTTGTTTTAAATTTTATCAGGCTGATCTATTTGAACCAGATGGTCGAACCACTGACCTGGAATCTGATTGCCAAAATGGTTCCAGTTTTGGGTCTTAAAACATTAATATGGCTCTTTGAAAAATATATTTTATATTCATCCACTAAGGCCAAGTTTCGAATCAGTGTAAAACGTCACCGGTTGATGCAAATGCAAAATATCATATTTTTCTTCCTTAATGTTTAGTCTTTTATACTTATTTAGTGCCTAAATGGACTCATTATTCTTATATTTTGATTTAGGGCACAAATGGAGGCGTTAAGTGAAAAACAAAGCTAATCCGGTAATTCTGGACAGTTTCAGCACCGCGTCGTAATTTGGGTATAATTATCCCATCCGAACTCCGATTGAAATGATTCAAGATGCGTTGGAACGATAAGGAAAAACTTTACAACTTTCATGTTTTGAGTTTTGATAGATACTAATTACATCGAAGTCGAAATCGGGTCCGAAGTAGCTGCAACCGCACTACTAACGTGCTGAAAACGTTCCTTAGCCTACAAGTTTTCATATGCGAAATCACTATTCTCCCACTTACATGAGGACTTTGTTTTATCTTATTTTTGAATTTTTTCTTGATAAGTCAGACTTAGAGACTGTTATTTAGAGAGAAATTTTAGGAGATTTTGTAAACTTCTCTTGGGGGAAGTAAAGAGAAAAAAAAAAGAAGAGGAAAAACAAGAAAGAAAACAATCAGACCTAGGCTGCCGCCCCTCTTTTCTTCCTCTCCAATTCTTTCTTGATTTTTCACCATAATCATGCGTGGCTGGATTCTGATACTTGGTCGAAGGAAACGGAAGCCTCAGAATCAACAAAACTGTGAGATCTAATTTAATTTTTATTGTTTGATTTATGCTTTGAATATCGAATGTTCTTCTATGTTCATGTTTATGATTGTTTCGTCTGATTCCTAGGAGGCCTACTAATTTATTAATCATTGCAATCTACTGCTAGGTTAGATATTAGATTCATAATTGTTTGATCCCTCTAATTTGTGAAGCAACTAGGTTTAATGATTTGCTACGTCAGAAATTGTTAGATCTTAGGATGAACACAACTGAATTAAATGCAACTGCTTATGCTTGTGTTGTTTAGCTTTATCGATTTCTAATGCTTAAGGCTATTGCTGAATTAAATCTTTAATGCTTGTTTAGGGATTGTTCAATAGTAAGGGTTAAGAGGATCGCTTGTTTTTTGAATAACTGTGATTAGGGAGATACAGGAAAATAATTCATACAATGAATATTCAAAGTCTGAATTGATATATCTTTGCATTGATGAGCAGTAGTGAAATTCTGATGGTGGATGTTGACTTAGACCAACACTCATTCTTTTGATTAATTCCAATACCTTGAATTGCATTGCTTCTCATTTGGTTTTCTTTCTTTTTAATTCTGGTTTTCATTACATACAAACCCCCCCCCTCCATCCTTGTTCACGCAGCACACAAACTAGGGTAGATACTCTCTATGGGAACGATCCTTACTCGCACTACTGCATTTATTTTTAGGAGTATAGGTTTTATTTTTTGGTGCCTACGACAGCATGCCAAATTTTGGCACTGCTACCGGGGAGTTTTTCTAATCGGTTTTTGTGCTTATTGTGATCATTGTTTCATTCTTGAAACTTTTGAAAAAAAAAATAGAGACCACTTTGATTGTTTGTGTTTTAGCGTAGAATATTTTCTGTCTTATTTATTTTCATCACTCTAGATTTTTTTATGATATGTCTGTTAGACATGTTTTGTATGCCCTTAGCTTCAATCAGAATGATGTACTTTATGAATTTATTGTAAATGAATAAAAGTGCATATTTGATTTATGCTCCCTTGGTATGTTTCTGTGTAATACCCTTAAATTGGACACTTAATGAGACTTGTGTTAGTTTAGAATGTTCACAGCTAGTGGGTCGGTCTGGGGAGACCTATCCTGACAAGGCTGACACTGTGGTGCCACCAAGTCGGTTGGGGTGGCCTGTCTTAGCTGCTAGGGTGAGACCCTAGGCACATACAGTGTAGGATTAATTGAATCTATAAACTGGACCAAATTTCCAGTATTGCCCTGGACCTTGGAGATTATGATACTGCACTAGGTGTCGGATTGGGCTGTCTTTGATGTACCATTCAGTGAGATCCTTAGCGGGGGTCAAAACCTGGGTATGTTGGGACAGTCCGAGAATTCATCTGAGTGGGTGATCATAGTGACAGGATCAGCCCCTTTGTCAGACAAAGGTAATGATCGGGGATGCACTCTCACTGATGGAAACCAAGACTACCGGCAGCCGATTTCAAATGTTGAGATTTGTTTTGCAAAATATATTTTATATGAGATATAAAAGTATATATATTATGGTTTCTAAAAGGTTTGCACGAAGGTTTTAATTCCCGGGATCCATTTAAGTAGAGAGTGCAACACTGTTCCTTGCAGCCGAGGGAGAGGTCCTCTCTTGTCGGGCAGTGTATAATCATTATGGGCTGAGAAGTTAAGTGTAAGACCATTGAGGATAATACCAGATGGGCTAATCTTGCATCTGCCCACAGTCCCTGGGTGTTACAAGGTGGCTTGGCCCAGGGACCACTTAGGGTAAGTGTTGGGCCCATAGAGCCCATTTGATGGGTTTCAGGGGGCGCACTATCCATGACAGTGTATTCGGCTAGGCCTTATAACAAAGGCTGGGCCGAACCCATGTGGCTGATGTGTAGATCAATGCTTGGGTCCCACACCATACAAGGAAGCCCAACTGGGCAACAATTAGGAAGGTTAGGTGAGCACATAGGCTTAATGGGCCTAAAGCCCATTTTGAACTGGGCTATTTTATTAGTTAATAATGGGGCAAATTCTGAGATGGATTAGTAGATAGGATAGGGTCTTGACCCTATCCACTCATAGAGTCCAGATCTGAATGTGATTTAGATCTAGAAACCTCCTAATGAGATTAGGAGAAAGCTAATCTAATCTGCAGATAAGATAAGGGTTTATCCCTATCACCTAAAAGAGGTCTTATCCAAATATGATTTGGATAAGCAGCTCCTAATTGGATCAGGAGCTGATCTTTTAGTTTAACAAAAGAAGGAGGGGGCGGCAGCCTTTAGAATACGCACAATCAGATTTTCTTTAGTGCTGAAATCACAAGAAGAGAGAATTCTGCACCCTGCTAATACTCTCTTGCCACCTCCCTGTTCTTGCCGCCCTGTTTGCCAGTTCGATCTCCAGTTGTGGGAGAAGTCAAGATTCGATCTTGACATCAGTTCTTTGAGAAAGAATTGATAGGAAGCTGTGGTCACGTGCCATCCTGCTGATTCTTGCGAAAGACAAAGTTCTTGGAGAAGAACACTGCTGATTCTGCTCCCTCCTGCACTGTGCCATCTTCAGTGGGAGTAGTGTTTGGATCCTTCCTTGGGCGTGAACACCTTCGTTGGGAGATACTATTTCTCCGTATCAGGTATAATCCTCTCATACTCCTTTTGATTCAAATCTGGTTCAGTTTATGGTTCAAGAATGATCATTGAAAATATGATTTTCTAAAATAGGGAATGCGATTCCCAGTTGAAGGGAGAGAAAAATTTTGAAATTCGCCCCCTTATTCCGCAATCTTTGGGCATCCATTCGATGGATCTCTCATCCCCTTCAGTGGTATCAGAGCCAGGTTCAAATCTTGAACCAGTTTGTTTCAGATCTGAACCTGCGCAAATGGGCAGAAGGTGTTCTACCCGATTTGCGCAGATATGGGTTTTGGGAAATTTGTTCCCAAAATTAATGGGTGAATAATCTGAAATTAATTTTGCATAAATCTGATAATTATTTAGAACTGTTCTTTATGATTTTCTTGATTTATGGGCTGTTCGTACAAGAGAAGATCGAATTCTTGGTTTGCGCAGGGAACCTGTAAGATTTGCAGTTTCTTGATTTATTCATTACATTTGGTCTGTAAATATTTTTTTTTTTATTTTCTAGACTCAATGTATTAGGTATTCGATCAGATGTAATCATTAATAGAAATAAGATTTCTATTTATTTTATTTTGGATCGAAGATGGCGGCGCAGAAAAGGAGATTTCGCAGATGGGAGAACTACAATCTGCGATTTGTAGTTTACGAAACTGGAAACTGTGATCTAACCTCTGTTTTGCAGGATGGATTGTGCGAACAACCCTGATTGACTGATTCTTCTTTTTCTTTTATCAGTATTTAATTTCAGATTATTTTCTTGAATTAAAGATTTAATTAAAGATCAAACCTAGACCCATTCGAACCAAGATTGGTTCAAAATGTTTGGACCGAATCTAGGGTTTAATCAAGGCTGAAAGTCAGCCCTAATTTTCCCACTAATGGGCATGAGGATTGATGTTTAATTAAATGGTTAATTCGGCCCAACCTGTAAAGGCCCAGTTTTAAAAGGGTAAAACTGCTAAAAGCCCACTTAACATTTAAAGCTATATGGGTTGAACCATTCGGCCCATATACCTAGATAATATTAATCGTTAATATTATGGATTTAAAATGGGCTTCAGATGGGCCTTATAGATGATTAATTGATTGGATCAATTTATCCCTGCATTTGATGTATGGATGTGTGATGTGCTACGTAAATGGGCCATAAGTGCTTGGCCCATGCTCAATCGACAGTGGCTCTTGCGCACACCATGGCTGAATGCACATCATTACCATGGTGTCCCTTTTGGTCATTGGATGACCTCCCTCAATGGTGGGCCCCATACCTCATCAAGAGGTTACGTGCGGAACCCTAGCCAATTTAGGCCCACCGAAATCTGGCTTTATGAAAGTCGGTGGGAGCCACTTTGGTTTGACCTAAAATAAGAACTAGGGCGTAATTAACTGTTCCCTCCAGCTAATATGAGTGCATGTGATAGGGAGATTCATATGATGAACTCTCTAAAGGCCTTCCATCATTAGCATGAGGATGGGTCCTTCAGTAATGAGGAAACGCACCAGAAAATGGGCTATCCATTTGCTATTGGGCTTGTCTGAGTGTTTCATAAGATGAGAGGGGCGTCATAGACCGATGTGGGAGGGGCTTCACTAGAAAATGGGAACTCTCTCACGGTACTTTGGCGTTCATGAATATGATGGGTAAGCACTCACTGGACAGAAAGGTTTACCCGAAAATGGATATGATCTTTCACAGAAAGGTGGTGGGGTTATGCAGCTGAAACAGTTGGCTCCATGCACCCTATGTGATTTTCCACATTTCCAGAGACAACCCGTAGTCTCCGTCACTGAGAAATGAGGGAAATCTCAGAGATGAATAAATGGAAATGGAATGTAGGTTAAAATCCATACCTATGTAATGAACATGAATCAAATTAGGTTGTGGACTGATGTTTGCTCTTTTATCAGAAAATGGCAAACGGATCTTTTGAAAAATTACTTGATGACAACAAGTTGAAGGGCCCAAACTATGTCGACTGGTACAGGAACCTTATGCTGGTCCTAGCTTCTGAAAAGCTAGACAAAGTGGCAAAGAATCTTGCCCCGGAGTGTCCGAGAGATAGGGCTTTTGAGGCCCGAAGGAGAGACTATCAGGAATGGAAGGAGAAAAACTCCCTTGCCCGGTGTTACATCATTGCCTCCTTGGACAAGCCAATACATAGGCAGTTCAATCAGATCGAACTTGCCAAGGACATATTGGACAGTCTCAGGACGATGTATGAAGAGCAGAATCATTCTACTCGACAAAAGGTCTTGAAACAGTTCATGACCGCACAAATGACCAAGGGCCAATAAGTTCACGATCATTGTCTTCGGATGATGAGATATATCAACAAACTGGAGGCTCTTGGATTCGGGCTGGACCTTGCGACCCAGATAGATGCTATCCTTAATTCTTTGCCTCCTTCCTTCAATCCGTTCATCATGAACTATAACATGAACAAACTGAATGTCAGCTTGCAAGAGCTCAGCAATATGTTGCAAAGAGCTGAAGAACTGATTAGAAAGGATGAACCCGTAGCTATGCTTGTTGAAGCTAGCAAGACAGGCAAGAGAAAGAGGAAGGCAAAGAAGTCTCCGAAGAAAGCCACTAAGGGCAAGAAGTAGAAGAAAGACAAAGCATCGGATGCCTCTCACTTCTGCAAGAAGATCGGCCACTGGAAAAGGAACTGTCCTGCCTACCTGGAATCCAAGAAAGGTAATTTCGAAACTTGTGTTATAGAAACCAATTTATTGGTAGCTTCTGCGTCCTGGTGTATTGACTCCGGGGCTTCAACTCATGCGTGTAACTCACTGCAGGGGTTCAAAGTAAGCAGAAGGCTGAGTGAAGGAGAAGTCACACTCTACTTGGGGACTACTACAACTGTTGCAGCCGCGGCCATAGGAACCATGGAGTTACTTTTTAGAGAAGGAATAATTGTACTGAAAGATTGTCTTTATGTACAAAATTTAAGGAGAAATTTGATTTCTGTCTCAAAACTGTGTGCAGATGGTTTTTCTGTCTTCTTTAGTAATACGATTACTATTAAAAGAAATAACAGATTCATCGCATACGGGGAACTGGAGAACGGTCTCTATGTTCTACATCCTTCTCTAGAAACTAACATAACCGAAACTACGTCGGCTGAAATCCCCAAGAAGAGAGCCCGTGATACAGTTAATCCCACGTGTCTGTGGCATTATCAACTTGGCCACATTGGTGTTGACCGAATCACAAGGTTGGTAAAGGATGGTCCTTTGGATTTTTTAACTATAGAAGATCTTCTCATTTGTGAGCCTTGCCTACAAGGCAAGATGACGAAACGACCATTTTACGGTAAGCCTGAAAGATGTACAGGCACATTTGACCTAATACATACTGATGTATGTGGTCCCCTGAGTGTTAGGACACGAAATCAACACGTGTATTTCATCACCTTCACAGATGATTTTTCACGATATGGTTACGTGTACCTAATGAGACACAAGTTTGAATCCTTTGAAAAGTTCAAAGAGTTTAGACAAGAGGTTGAGAAACAGTTAGGAGAGAAATTAAAGCCCTTCGATCAGATTGAGGTGGCGAGTATCTCTTTGACGAATTCAGGGACTACTTAAAGGACAATGGGATAGTATCACAAATAGCTCCTCCTGCTACACCACAACTTAACGGTGTTTCAGAGAGGAGGAATAGGACCTTATTGGATATGGTCCGGTCGCTTCTCATACACTCAGAGTTACCCACATCCTTTTGGGGTTACGCATTAGAGACTGCGATTTACATGCTGAATCGGGTTCCAACCAAATCGGTTCCGAATACTCCATATGAACTTTGGACCGGAAAGAAACCAAGTGTCAGACACTTGAAGATTTGGGGTTGTCCAGCACACGTTAAAAGAACGAGTGTAGACAAGTTGGAATCCAATACCAGCCGTTGCCTATTTGTAGGTTACCCAAAAGGCTCTGTAGGTTACCTATTTTATGACCCAAGTGAGCAGAAAGTGTTCTGCAGTCGAAATGCACAATTCTTGGAAACTGATTACATCCTGGACACCCATCATCAGGAAGTTGTTCTTGATGAGGAGAGCTCAGGAGCAGTGGGTGATGTCCCACAAGTTCCAGGTAGTGACCAACCTAGAAGATCCACTCGGGTATCCAGGCCACCACTCCGTTATGGTTATGACCAGGATAGTTACCTGGTGGAAACCTTGACTAGTGAGGAGGATCCCGTAACTTATGCGGAAGCTATGTTGGACATAGATTCCCAGAAGTAGGTGGAGGCCATGAGAGAAGAGATGGACTCAATGGAGACCAATGGAGTCTGGACTCTAGTAGATCCGCCCTTTGGGGTAAAAGCAATCGATTGCTAATGGATTTACAAGAGGAAGAAGGGCCCCGATGGTAGGGTTGAGACCTTCAAAGCTCGTCTGGTAGCGAAAGGGTACACTCAGAAAGAGGTCATCGATTATGAGGAAACATTTTCGCCTGTGGCCATGCTTAAATCCATTAGGATCCTGCTAGCTTAGCAGCATACCATGATTATGAATGAGATTTGGCAGATGGATGTCAAAACTGCATTCCTGAATGGAAATCTTACTGAAGATATCTATATGCAGCAGCCACAAGGCTTCATTGCTGCAAGTTAGGAAAACATGGTATATAAACTTAATAGATCCATTTATGGACTTAAGCAAGCTTCTAGAAGTTGAAACATCCATTTTGACTCTACTGTCAAATCGTTTGACTTTGAGCAAAATCCGGATGAACCCTGTGTCTGTAGGAAGTACAGTGGAGATAACGTTACCTTCTTGGTTCTGTATGTAGATGGCATTCTACTCATTGGGAATGATGTAGGAATGTTATCTACGGTGAAAGTATGGCTTTCACAGCAATTCTCCATGAAAGACCTCAGAGAAGCCTCCTATAAACTGGGTCTTCGACTCTATAGAGATAGATCGAAGCGGATAATAGGATTATCCCAATCTGTTTACATTGACAAAATAGTCAAAAGATACAGCATGGAAAACTCCAAGAAACTAAATGTTCCTTTCAGGCACGGCGTCACTCTCTCCAAGAAGATGTCTCCCAAGACTTCTGAGGAGATTGATGGCATGAAAGACGTTCCCTATGCCTCTGCCGTAGGGAGCATCATGTATGCCATGCTGTGCACTCATCCTGACATTGCTCAGGCAGTGAGTGTAGTAAGCAGATTTCAGGCCAACCCAGGGCAGGAGCACTGGACTGCTGTGAAAAACATACTTATGTACCTTCGAAAGAAAAAAGAGTTTTGTCTAGTATTCGACGGTAGCTCACTACAGATCCAAGAGTATACAGATGCCGATTTCTAGTCAGATCCAGATGATAGAAAGTCTACATCTGGATATGTTTTCACGATAGGATCGTGTGCTGTTTGCTGGAAAAGCAACAAACAGGGGTCCACTATAGACTCCACGACCAAATGATGTACTTTATGAGTTTATTGTAAATGAATAAAAGTGCATATTTGATTCATGTTTCCTTGGTATGTTTTTGTGTAATACCCTTAAACTGGACACTTAATGAGACTCGTGTTAGTTTAGAATGTTCACAGCTAGTGGGTCAGTTTGGGGAGACCTATCCTGACAAGGCTGACACTGTGGTGCCACCAAGTCGGTTGGGGTGGCCTATCTCAGCTGCCAGGGTGAGACCCTAGGCACATACAGTGTAGGATTAATTGAATCTATGAACTGGACCAGATTTCCAGAATTGCCCAGGACCTTGGAGATTGATGGGCAAAACTGGAAAGTTACACCCGACCCCTAGACTCGATTATGATACTGCACTAGGTGTCGGATTGGGCTGTCTTTGATGTACCATTCAGTGAGATCCTTAGCGGGGGTCAAAACCTGGGTATGTTGGGACAGTCCGAGAATTCATCTGAGTGGGTGATCATAGTGACAGGATCAGCCCCTTTGCCGGACAAAGGTAATGATCGGGGATGCACTCTCACTGATGGAAACCAAGACTGCCGGCAGCCGATTTCAAACGTTGAGATTTGTTTTGCAAAATATATTTTATATGAGATATAAAAGTATATATATTATGGTTTCTAAAAGGTTTGCAAGAAGGTTTTAATTCCCGGGATCCATATAAGTAGAGAGTGCAACACTGTTCCTTGCAGCCGAGGGAGAGGTCCTTTCTTGTCGGGCAGTGTATGATCATTATGGGCTGAGAGGTTAAGTGTAAGACCATTAAGGATAATACCTGATGAGCTAATCTTGCATCTGCCCACAGTCCCTGGGTGTTACAAGGTGGCTTGGCCCAGGGACCACTTAGGGTAAGTGTTGGGCCCATAGAGCCCATTTGATGGGTTTCAGAG
This sequence comes from Nelumbo nucifera, assembly GCF_055504915.1. Taxonomy (NCBI): domain Eukaryota; kingdom Viridiplantae; phylum Streptophyta; class Magnoliopsida; order Proteales; family Nelumbonaceae; genus Nelumbo; species Nelumbo nucifera. The sequence continues at coordinate 111,488,218 of NC_142649.1, read as the reverse complement.
GGTGCACTGTCCATGACAGTGTATTCGGCCAGGCCTTGTAACAAAGGCTGGGCCGAACCCATGTGGCTGATGTGTAGATCAATGCTTGGGTCCCACGCTATACAAGGAAGCCCAACTGGGCAGCAGTTAGGAAGGTTAGGTGAGCACAAAGGCTTAATGGGCCTAAAGCCCATTTCAAACTGGGCTATTTTATTAGTTAATAATGGGGCGAATTCTGAGATGGATTAGCAGATAGGATAGGGTGTTGACCCTATCCACTCATAGAGTCCAAATCTGAATGTGATTCAGATCTAGAAACCTTCTAATGAGATTAGGAGAAAGCTAATCTAATCTGCAAATAAGATAAGGGTTTATCCCTATCACCTAAAAGAGGTCTTATCCAAATATGATTTGGATAAGCAGCTCCTAATTGGATCAGGAGCTGATCTTTTAGTTTAACAAAAGAAGGAGGGGGCGGCAGCCTTTAGAATACACACAATCAGATTTTCTTCAGTGCTGAAATCACAAAAAGAGAGAATTCTGCACCCTACGAATACTCTCTTGCCGCCCTCTTTGCCAGTTCGATCTCCAGTTGTGGGAGAAGTCAAGATTCAATCTTGATATCAGTTCTTTGAGAAAGAATTGATAGGAAGCTGTGCTCACGTGCCATCCCATTGATTCTTGCGAAGGACAGAGTTCTTGGAGAAGAACACTGCTGATTCTGCTCCATCCTGCACTGCGTCATTTTCAGTGGGAGCAATGTTTGGATCCGTCCTTGGGCGTGAACACCTTTATTGGGAGATACTATTTCTCCGTATCAGGTATAATCCTCTCCTACTCCTTTTGATTCAGATCTGGTTCAGTTTATGGTTCAAGAATGATCCTTGAAATTCGCCCCCTTATTCCGCAATCTTTGGGCGTCCATTCGATGGATCTCTCATCCCCTTGAATGTCGTTCATGGTTTATTAGGGTTTCCATGATTTATGCCTATAACTCGATTTTCTAAGCAAGGTGATTTGCAGTATGATCCAGAAATAGAGGGAACTTTGCGCAAGTTAAGGAGGGAAGCTCAGAGTCATTATGAAGAGAACAATCCAGGTTTGGATATCCTATCTGTTAGCAGTTCTGATTTGAGAGAGGAGGAAATCATGGCTGGAAGTCGAACTCTGAAAGAGCTTGCCACCCCTGATTTGAATCAACAACCCTTATGCATAACATTTCCTGCTTTAAATGCTGATGCTAATTTTGAATTAAAATCTGGACTAATACATCTCTTGCCCACTTTTCATGGTCTTGCAGGTGAGGATCCTCACAATTATCTAAAGGAGCTTCATGTGGTATGCACGAATATGAAACCCACGGGGGTGACTGAAGAACAAATTAAATTAAGAGCCTTTCCGTTTTCTTTGAAGGATTTGGCTAAGGATTGACTCTATTATCTACCCTCTGGGAGTATTACCACATGGAACAAAATGAAGAGACTATTTTTGGAGAAATATTTCCCAGCTTCAAAGGCGGCCAATATTAGAAAAGAAATTTGTAGTGTAAGACAATACAGCGGGGAGTCCTTACATGAATACTTGGAACGTTTTAAAAAATTATGTGCAAGCTGCCCCCATCATCAAATCATTGAGCAGCTACTCATCTAGTATTTCTATGAGGGTCTTCAACTCACTGATAGGAGCATGATTGATGCTGCTAGTGGAGGAGCTTTAGTGGATAAAACTCCCAAGGCTGCAAGAAACTTGGTTGCAAATATGGCGGCCAATTCTCAATAATTTGGCTCTAGGCTTGACCCTCCTTCAAAGCATGTTAATGAAGTAAATCTCTCTTCCTTTGAACAACAAATTGTGAGTCTAACTTCTCTTGTTCGTCAAATGGCTGCAGGTAATATGCAAACGGTGAAGGCTTGTGGGATTTGTTCGGTAGTAGGGCATCCAACCGATTTGTGCCCAACTCTTCAAGAGGTGCCCATTGAGCACGTGAATGCGGTAGGTGGTTTTCTGGGGCAACCGCAAAGGAAATATGATCCGTATTCGAGTACATATAATCCAGGATGGAGGGATCATCCCAATCTCAGCTATGGGAATCCAAACAACCGCCCAAGTTTCTAGTAATATCAGTCGCACCCCCCTAGACAACAGCCAACCCAAACTTCTAATTCTGGTATGTCTTTAGAGAATATTGTTAAATCTCTTGCCACTAATACTTTGCAATTTCAACAGGAGACGAGGACTAGTATCCAACGTTTGGACAATCAGATGGGCCAGATGGCAACCGCAATTAGTCGGTTTGAGGCGCAAATTTCAGGGAAATTACCCTCTCAAATGATAGTGCATCCAAAGGAAAATGTAAGTGCAATCGTTTTGAGAAGTGGTAAAGAGGTTGAGGTTCCAGCAAAGGCAGCCCCTGCATCGTTGATGCAAGAAAAGGAGAAAAACGCCATTCACAATGACGATGGCGTACCTAAGCGTAAGTTTCCACCTCTTTCTGATTATAAACCAGTACCTCCTTTTCCTCATGCTTTGGTAGAATCTAGAAAAGATGAGCAGTTTAAAGATTTTTATAAAACTTTTCGTAGATGCGAGGTAAATATTCCCCTTTTAGATGCTATTAAACAAGTGCCTCATTATGCTAAATTCTTGAAAGAACTGTGTACACATAAGAGGAAACAGAAACTGAAAGGATGTGAAAAGGTGAGAGTAGGGGAAAATGTTTCTGCAGTCATTCAAAGAAAACTCCCTACAAAGTGCAAAGATCCAAGTATGTTCACTATCCCTTGCACGATAAGTAACACTAGAATAGAGAAGGCCATGTTAGACTTAGGAGCTGCTATCAATGTCATGCTGATGGTGCGCAATCCATTCACTCCTAGCTGGCACTTGCGTGGCTCCTGAAAGGTACCTGAGATGGAGAAGGAGAAGAATCCCCGGGGGCTTGCCCGACGGGAACACTCTGATGGTTAAGTTAGTATTCTGTGGAAGAAGCAAGGAGAGGATCAAGGCTAAGAGTGCAGATAGCACGACTGATAGAAGTTACCTCTGTTTTCTAAGAGTAGGCTCCTTATAACAAAATTCCATTGCATCAGGCCCACTGGCCTCTAACAGGGCAGGTATAACCGCCACTGTCAGCTTGCTGCAGCCGTTACAGGCAGGGCTGAGGTGGCACGCGCGGGGTCGTCATTACAGGGTACATGCCTGTTAGGTGTAAGGCACCCTCTAAAGGTGACAGACACGATGCTGTCTGACGAGGGACGTGGTTGCTGTCCCCAGATTTGTCGGGTATGGTGGTCGGGCTGGAGATCCTCCTACGATATGTCGAACTGCTCTTTCGTGAGTTACCCTGTGCCGGGCTATCCCGCAAGCGACGAGCTGCCTGTGGCAAGCTATGCTGAGCTGTTTGGCCCGAGGTGTCTTCACCTCGGGGTACCTAGAGGCAGATTGGGGTGTTCCTGTCTGGGAGTGGCCTGAGATTCACTGGGAGGAGCTCAGGTATTATGAAAGGTCAGGGGGCCCCGAGCTCGGAGGCAGCTTGGGGTGCCTTAGCCTCGGAGAGGAGGTGTAGGCTAGGGGGCTCCCGGCGAGTAGTCTATCCCGCCGAGTTGTCGGGCTGAACTCGGTGGGACCTTCCCTCTGAGTTGCGGCTACGCTTGCTGTGCTGTCACGCTGAGTCATCGCTTGAGCAAGGTCATGCCCACGTGTATCCGTGCTACGAGGTCGGGCCAAATCACCCTCCATCAATTCCCCCCACTCCCTGTGCTGGCGGTGTTGACCCAGCGCGGGGAGTTCATGTTGCGCCGGGTGGATTTGGCTTCGGTACCCATGCCGCTTCGTCACGCATTTCGCCCAACTGGACCAGTCTAGTTCCCAGCTCAGTCAAAAGGAACCCGGGTCGCATTCAGTTTATGCGCAGACGTCACGCGATTCGGACTTCGCGAACGCCAAAAAACGCGCTAAACTGATTTCACCTCGAGGAACCCATAACCGGTTTTTTTGAGAGCCGTTGGATTGTCTCCATCTTGACCGTTAACGACCGGGTACAGCGGCTATAAATAGTGGGGGATCATTGGTCATTTCTTCGCCACAAAGTCCCCAGCGTCAGTGTTGAGCTCGCGTCTGAGGTCCCCAGCTTGGGTCTTCTAGCTCGGTTTCTTCCCCTAGTTCTGTTCACATTTCCTGTGGTGAGTCTCCGAGCTTCTTTTTCTTTTCCAAATATTCTTTCCTTTTCGCCTTGTAATGTCGTCTAGCATAGATAGCCTCATCGACGAGCCCGAGGTGGGTACCTCGGCTCAGGGTGTCTCTTCTGCCGCCCAGCCGTCCGATGTACGGGCGGCTTCGGGTCATCTGGCCTCCACCTCCGATCGAGGTCGGGCAGCTTTGGGTCATCTGGCCTCCACCTCCCACCGAGGCCGGGCGCCAGATCAGTTCGGCCCTTCCATCATGACTTTGGAGAGACTCCAGGACCTCATATAGAGGTTCAAACTTCCCAGGGAGTACTCTTATAGTCTTCCTACCGGCAGCTTTCCATGGGAGCACGGTCCCGACGAGATCGTGGTCTTCAGGGAGCAACTGGTTGTCGGGCTCCGACTTCCTCTTCATCCCCTGATTGTTGAGGTGCTGGTGCACTTTAACATCACTTTGCACCAACTTCACCCGAATTCCATACGGAATGTGGTTGGGACCATTTCCCTTTGCTTCGACCGTTCTCTCCCTATTGACCTAGATATCCTTAGCACCATCCTGGCCATAAAGAAGAATGCTTCGAGCACTCTCCCCAGGCACAGACGGTCTTATTACCTGTCTCCCCACCCGGGTTTTAAACTCATGCACAAGCTCCCGAGTAAAGTCCCGGCCTGGAAGTGGAACTACTTCGTAGTTCGGAGCAGCACGGGGTGGCCCTTCCCTACTGACTGGAGGGTGGCCGTTCAAGACCTAGTGTCATCCTCGATGGAGACCAAGAAGTCACTCCAGTCGTGGGCTCAGCTCGGGTTTAATTACAAGGACTTCACAGCCAAGGAGAAGCTCATCCAGGCCGGCTTGAGCCTGGGTAGGTTTTTCTCCACTTCGGCTCTTTTGTCCATATATTTACTTCGGGATTACTAACGCCGAGTTTCACTACAGGTCTCATGGAGGCGGAGAAGATTGGCGGTCAGAGGCTCTTCCGCCAAATGAAGAGAAAGAAGCGTGTAGCCAAGAAGGCACGCGTTGAGTCTCCGTAGGCCTCCGCCGAGGCTTAGCCTCCACAGGCTCCGGCTCCGGAGCCCGAGCTCCCCTGTACTCAACCCGTCATCGACCTGGAGGGGGACACGGTGCCTCAGGGTCCTGAGATAGCGGCAAAGCCCACCACTGAGCATGCCGAGACCGTTATCAGGGGTGATAAAGGAGCCACCCCTGAGGCACGCCCTGCAGAGGCTACAGCTGGGGCCTGCTCTGCTGATATCGCCGTCGAGGCTTCCGAGGAGTCCGCCCATGCGGCGGAGGTAACCGTTTCTAGCTCGAAGAGCCAGGGGGTGAAAGTATTCTGAACCCCCAGTGCAGTCTTCAGAAGAGCAAGGAGGCCGCGTACGCGGAGGAGGTCACAAAATGGGCTGATCTCACTCCTGGTCAGCTCGGTGCCCGGGTTGCTTCTCATACCATGGTGGTGAGTTCCCTGTGAAAGACTCCCCCCCCTTTTTTTTGACTGGTCTCCTTCTTGTAGGTGAACTCAGCCGTGCGTGCAAGTCTTGTATTAATTCGTGTGAGAATTGAGTTTTGACAACCATGTCGTCTACATAACATTCTAATTTTCTACCAATTAATGGCTCAAACAATTTATTTACAAGCCTTTGAAAGGTTGCCCCAGCATTTTTCAACCCGAAGGGCATAACCTCATCTACATAACATTCTTTATCCGTTGGGTCCATCTTGATTTGGTTATAGCCCGAATAGGCATCTAAGAAACTCAACAACTCGTGCCCTGAGGTCGCGTTCAGCAAGCAGTCGATTCTGGGGAGCGGGAAGTAGTCTTTTGGGCAGGCTTGATTTAGGTCGCTGTAGTCGACACACATGCACCATTTGCCATTAGCCTTCTTTACCAGAACGGGGTTGGCTACCCAGCTCGGGTAATGGACTTCTCTTATGAAGTCAGCTGCGAGGAGCTTCGTGACCTCCTCGTTGACCGCTTTCCATCGCTCCGGGGCTAGGTTGCACTTCTTCTGTCTAACGGGTCTAACTACAGGATCAGTATTGAGCTTGTGGGTTATAAGGTCAGGGTCTATACCGGGCATCTCTACTGCGGACCAAGCAAAAATGTCTAAGTTTTGAAGTAAGAAACTTACAAGTTCGGATCGTAGAGGTTCCTAGATGGAAGCACCGATCTGAAGCGTCCGAGCCGGGTCTGCTGCTGAAGTCGAAACAACGACTGTTTCTTCTGTGGGTGCAGCTCGTTCTTCGCCTTGCTTCATAGGCCGCTCCAGTTCGAGGTCGTCGGCCACTTTGGTCTTTCCCTTCAGGGCGGCAACATAGCACCTCCGGGACTCGAGCTGGTCGCCCCGTGCTACCCCCACACCGAAGTCTATAGGGAACTTCATTGCCAAATGATATGTGGAGACCACCGCCCGTAGGACATGGGTGATCGGCTGACCTATTATGGCGTTGTATGGGGAGGGGGTCGCGACCACCAGGAAGTCGTGGTTGAGTCTGACTACGCAGAGCCATGTGCCGACTTCCACAGGTACTGTTACTTTCCCAAGGGGCCTGACCTCTTCTCCGCTGAAGCCCACCAAAGGAGTGTTCGCGGGCCTCAAGTCACTTCCCTGCAACTGAAGCTGGTCGAACGCGACTTTGAAGAGAATATCTGTCGAGCTACCTGAGTCAACGAGGACGCACCTGACCTCGAAGTCGTTGATCCTTAGCTTTATGACAAGCGCGTCGTCGTGAGGGTAGAGGACCCTTCGCGCATCGTCCACCGTGAAGAAGATTGGTTCTTCTGTCTTCGGCCGCTTTGGAGGATTTTGTTCTTCCCTGGCAGCTTCGCGAACTGACGTCCGAGCTACTGCTGAGGTACAACCCACAACGATCGAGCCTCCCACTATCACGTGGATGGTGCCCCGAACCGGCCTCTCTTCCGGAGGCTACCTCTACGACTGTTCGGCCGGCCTGCTGTTGGACTCGGGAGTATCCTTACCGTGCTCTCCTTGCCGACCTGCCTTATTATTATTATTGTTATTATTTTGTACAAAATTCCTTAAATATCCGCGATGGATGAGCTCCTCTATCTCGTCGCGGAGGTTTTTAAAATTTCCGGTACTGTAACCGTGATCTCTGTGAAAACTACAATACAATTTCTTATTTCTCTCATTGGGATTCCCCCGCAGGCGGGGTGGCCACTTCACGTACGGGGCGTCCTTGATTGCCATCAGGATTTCGGCCCGCTTCGCATTCAGTGGGGTGTAATTAGTTCGGTCCACTACAGGAGCTCAGAACGGCTGACCCGGCTTTGCCCCCCGAGCTACGTCCTTCTTCTTTCGGCTGTCTCCTTGGCTGAAAGGTTCTCCTTCTCTCTTTCTTTTCTCGGGCGCTCTCTCACCCTTCTGGTTGATCTCTTCTTCCGTGGCTATGAACATGTCCGCAAGCTTAAGAAATTCAGTTATGGTCGCCGGCTGATTGACGACCATGTGCCACTTGAATTTTTTGTGCGTCACGCCCTTCTTGGCCGCTGCAAGGCGCACTGCGGGGTCCAGGCACGGTATTTACATGCATCTTTGAACCGCTTGATATAGCCCCAAATGGACTCTCCCTCTCTCTGGACTATGTTTGGAAGGCTTTCCTCAGTTCGCGGGCACCGTTTGCTGGTGACGAAGTGGGATGTGAAGGCTAGCGCGAACTGCGCCCAACTTCTTATCGATCTGGACGCCAGGTTTCGGTACCATGTGTGGGCCACTCCTCTAAAAGTGGTGGAGAAGGCCACGCACATGCAAGACTCACCGGCCCTCGCCAGGTGCATCTGTGACTGGAAGGCGTCTACATGATCATTTGGGTCGAACGACCCGTCATACTTGTCGAGAGGGGGGAGTTTGAAGTCCTTAGGCATTGGAACAGCCAGGAGCTCGGGAGACAGGGTGGAAGGAATAGAAAGAAGGGGAGATTTAACTTCACTTGAGCTTACCTCTTCCCTGCCTCTGAGCTCAGGCAGGTTGTGGGTGGTAGATCGGTGAGCTCGGCGGTGGCGTCTCTACTTCTTGGCGGGTTCTGCATTGGTGCTGCTCACCTCCGTGCTGTCAGGAACGGTTTGCGCAGGAAGCAGCTCCGGCCGCTGGTGATGACCACGGATAGAGGGATCCTGCTTGGAGTCTGTAGCCAGGATCTCGAGCCGGTTCTCCAGAAGCGGGGTTTCAAACTTTGATTGTCGAGGTGATGTAGACCTGGCGAGCTGGGGTCCTCCCGACCTGACTACCAGTGGCGAGACCGGAGTAGCCGGTCTTTCTTGTTTGCCACGGAAGGAGGCTTGGCTCTTAGGGGGTTTTGGGAAGCTTCTCCTTAGCGAGAAGGGCGTTCGTCCTGGCGGCGAGACCTGGCTCACAGTGAGGCTGGGTGCCGAGGAGGGAGCTGAGGCTGAGGCAGTTGAGGGAATTGCTGCTGGTAGTGGTACTGGTTGACGTGGTGCAAAACTTGCTGCTGGTAAAGCTAGTGTTGCTGGAGCTGCTGCACTTGGGCTTGCATGGCCTGGATGCACTTCATCAAATCGTCGAGCTAGTTCTGGTTGGTCGCCAGAGGGATGATAGTCGGTTCAGCAAAGGTCATTTCAATAGAGGAGGGAAGGGGAACACCCACAGGCGCCACTGCTCGCGGCACGTTCAGGCTGGGGACTCCGTCCATCGAGAGGGGAATGGTGAACTGCCCAATGCAGACCGTGGGAACCTGGGGTTGTTCCCTGGCGTTATCCATCTCCATGCTACATCCAGTGTTGTTCGAAGAAGCCATGAGTGCTGAGTTTTCAGAGAAGAAAAAACTGTGAAGATTTAGAGGAAGGCTTTTAGAAGCGGTTTCCCATAGACGACGCCAATTGATGGTGCGCAATCCGATCACTCCTAGCTGGCACTTGCATGGCTCCTAAAAGGTACCTGAGATGGAGAAGGAGAAGAATCCCCGGGGGCTTGCCTGGCGGGAACACCCCGACGGTTAAGTTAGTATTCTGTGAAAGAAGCAAGGAGAGGATCAAAGCTAAGTGTTCTCTGAGAGTAGGTTCCTTATAATAGAATTTCGTTGCATCAGGCCCACTGGCCTCTGACAGGGCAGGTATAACCGCCATTGTCAGCCTGCCGCAGTTGTTACAGGTAGGGCTGAGGTGGCACGCGCAGGGCCGTCATTGCAGGGTACGTGCCTGTCAGGTGTAAGGCACCCTCTAAAGGTGACAGGCATGATACTATCTGACGAGGGATGTGGTTGTTGTCCCCAGATTTTTCAGGTACAGTGGTCAGGCAGGAGATCCTCCTGCGATATGCCGAACTGCTCTTTCACGAGTTACCCTGTGTCGGGCTATCCCGCAAGCGACGAGCTGCCTGTGGCAAGCTATGCCGAGTTGTCTGGCCTGAGGTGTCTTCACCTCAGGGTACCTAGAGGTGGATCAGGGTGTTCCTGTCTAGGAGTGGCCTGAGATTCATTGGGAGGAGCTCGGGTATTAGGAAAGGTCAGGGGGCCCCGAGCTCGAAGGCAGGTTGGGATGCCTTAGCCTCGGGGAGGAGGTGCTGGCTAGGCGGCTCCCGGCGAGTAGCCTATCCCGCCGAGTTGGTGCACTGAACTCGGTGGGACCTTCCTTCCGAGTTGCAGCTACACTTGTTGTGCTGTCACGCTGAGTCATCGCTTGAGCAAGGTCATGCCCACGTGTACCCGTGCTACGAGGTCGGGCCAAATCACCCTCCATCACATGCCATATTCTATATATGCTTCTTTGAAACTTGGACCTTTGAATAAAAGTGGTGTTGTGATTCAATTGACTGATAGATCTAATGCCTATCCTAAGGGTGTAGTTGAGGATGCTCTTGTGCAAGTTAATGATTTGGTTTTCCTTGCTGATGTCTGTCACTTCTGCAAACAAACCGGCCACTGGAAGAGGAACTGTCCTACCTACCTGGAATGTAAGAAAGGTAACGTAGAAACTTGTGTCATAGAAACTAATATGTTAGTTACTTCTATGTCCTAGTGTGTTGACTCCGGGGCTTCAACTCATGCGTGTAACTCACTACAGGGGTTCAAAGTTAGCAGAAGATTGAGTGAAGGCGAAGTGACACTATTCTTGGGAACGACTGCAAGTGTTGCAACTGCGGCAATAGGAACCGTAGAATTAGTATTTAGAGAAGGAGTGCTTGTACTTAAAGATTGTCTTTATGTACAGAATTTGAGAAGAAATTTAATTTCTATTTCTAAGCTGTGTGCTGATGGATATAATATTTATTTTAGTAATATGATTATTGTTAAACGGAATAACAAATTCATCGCATGCGAGGAACTGGAGAACGGTCTCTATGTTCTACATCCTTCTCTGGAAACTAACTTAACCGAAACTACGTCGGTCGAAAAATCCCAAGAAAAGGAATCATGATACAGTAAATCCCACGTGCCTCTGGCATTACCGACTTGGCCATATCGGTGTTGGCCGAATCACAAGGCTGGTAAAGGATGGTCCTTTGGATTTTCTAACCGTAGAAAATCTTCTCACTTGTGAGCCTTGCCTTCAAGGTAAGATGACTAAGCGGCCATTTGACGGTAAGCCTGAAAGATCTATAGGCACACTTAACCTAATACATACTGATGTATGTGGTCCCCTGAGTGTTAGGACACGAAATCAACACGTGTATTTCATCACCTTTACAGATGATTTTTCCGGCTTGTACCAGATTGGACCTAAGTGCAAGTGGGAGCTGTTAGACAGTTTTGTATGCCCTTAGCTTCAATCCGATTTGATGTACTTTTGACATTTAGTGTAAATAAATAAAGTGCATGTTTGATTCATGTTGTTCGGTATAATTCTGTGTAAGACCCTAAAACTGGACACTTATAGAGACTCGATTTATCCTGGCAAGGCTGATACTGGTGTGCCACCAAGTGTTGGGATGGCCTGTCTCGGCCACCAGGATAAGAACCAAGGCACATGCAGTATGGAATTACTTGAATCCTTGAACCGGACCAGATTTCTAGTATTGCCCTGGACCTTGGAGACAAATGGGCAAAACTGGAAAGTTACACCTAACCCCTAGACTCGATTATGACACTTCACTAGGTGTCGGATCGGGCTGTCTTTGATATGTCAATCAGTGAGATCCTTAGCGGGGGTCAAAACCTGGGCATGTTGGGGCAGTCTGAGAATTCATCTGAGTGAGTGATCATAGTGACAGGATCAGCCCCTTTGTCGGACAATGGTAATGATCGGGAATGCACTCTCTCTGATGTAAACCAAACTGCCGGCAGTTGATTTCAATCGTTGGAATTTTGTTTTGCAAAATTAATATATATATATATATATGTATATGTACGGTTTCAAAATGTTTGCAAATGGTTTTAATTCTCGGGATCCATGTGAGTAGAGAGTGCGGCACTGTTCCTTGCAGCCGAGGGAGAGGTCCTCTCTTGTCGGGCAATGCTTGATCATTGAGGGCTGAGAGGTTAAGTGTAAGACCATTTAGATTAATACCTGATGGGCTAACCTTTCACCTGCACACAGTCCCTGAGTTTTTATAAGATGGCTTGGCCCAAGGACCACTTAATGTAAGTGTTGGGCCCATAGGGTCCATGTGATGGGCTCAGGGGTTCACTGAGCTTTTCAGTGAATTCGGCTGGGCCTTGTAATAAAGGCTGGGCCGAACCCATGTGGCTGGTGTGTAGATCAATGCTTGGGTCCCATGCCATACAAAGAAGCCCAACTGGGCAGCAGATTGGAAACTAGTCAAACACTGAACACTTAATGGGTCAAAAGCCTATTTCGAGCTGGGCTGATATGATCACCCATCTATGGGGCGAATCTGAGACTAATGTTAGTAAAAGGATTTTGCCTTTAACCTTATCCACTCCAGGAGACCAAATTCAAATTAGATTTGAATCTGGTAACCTCCTGATAAGATTAGGAGTAAGCTAACTTAATCTGCAGATAGGATTAAGATAATCCCCTATCCAAATACTGATTTTGATTGGGATAACTCCTAATTAGGAGGTTTCTTAATCAAGAAGAAAGGAGGAGAAACAAAAAGAAAAATATATCAGATTTCGAACCAAGGGGTTTAGAGCAAGAAAGCTTCCTGCGAATTGAGATTAGACCTCATAAAACTCCAGAGAGAAGAGAAGCAGTTCAGCCATCTTCGTCCCAGGAGTTCTCCTCCAGCCGCCGCCATTCCCTCTTGTAAGATTTAATCTTTGCAGCAATAGGAAGTCAAGAAATCAGTTCTTAACATCAGTCTTGCAGGAAAGACTGAAAAAGATTCGGTGTTCAGAGTTTCTAGAGGATTCTTGCGAAGGATCTAGTGTGTAGGACGCACCCTGCTGGTTCCATTCCACCCACAGCTGTGTCATCTTCAGCAGGAGCGGATCTTGGTGTCTTCTTTGGGCGTGAACACCAACTTTGGGAGATACTGTTTCTCCGGATCATGTATAATCCTCCCATTTTCCTTTTGGTTCAGATCTGGTTCGATTATGGTTCAAGTAGGATCCTTGAATATTGTATTCTAAATTTAGGGAATGCAATTCCCAGTTGGGAGAAGGTAGGAAAATTTTTGAAATTCGCCCACCCATTCCGCAACCTTTTTGGCGTCCATTAGATGGATCCTACCATTCTTTCAACGGCTTCGTCTATTTCCGGGTAAGTTGCATTCTCGTTGGATTTGACCCTTTGTTGTTACTAATGTTTTTCCTCATGGTGCAGTTGAAATTCAAAGTCTAGCAACTTCCAAAGCGTTCAAGGTGAATGTCCATAGACTCAAACATTTCTATGAAGGCTTCCAAGTAGAGAATGTGGAACAACTGGACCTTGAGGATCCGGTTTATGTTGATTAAAAAAAAAGGGAAGTTCGTTTTTTCATTCTCTTCTTATTTTTGCATTTATAGTTTGGTTATTTTTTCCTTTCGTTGCATTTCACCTTACATTGGGGACAATGTAAGTTTTAAATGTGGGGGAGGGGATTTAGGTTGCGTTTTAAATTTTGATTTAGGTTGTGTTTTAATTCTGCATTTTTTTGAAAAATAAAATAAAATATAGTTTTGCTCTTTGTTTTTGTGTTTTTTTTTGTTTTCAATGATTTTTTTAGGTTGTGTATGCCATAAGCAAGATTCAATTAAGTTTGAAAAGCTCATAACATGATTGGATAAGTAATTTCCAACTTAGAATTAATTAGTCTATTTATTTTCCTTGAGAATGGTAGTGACTAAATCTAGTAGACAAAAGCTGGTCAGTCCTACTATTTTCTTTCATGTGATATATTCTTCCATGGATTTGTTTCTTTAGAACTTGCCTTGATTCTTTTCAAGATCACATTGACACAAGCATGCATGAACATGATTAAGGCCTTTTTGTTATAAGCTACATAAGCCAAATAGCCCACCCTTTGATAAATTATCCCCTTTGTTGGACCCCTTTGAGCTTTATTGACATTTTTCGTTCATTGTGAACTCATGTTACAAATTTTAAACCCGAGAAAAAAATAATACCCATACCCAAGCCGTAAAACTAGTGGAACATTGTTCATGATTATGATATGTATGGATGTGCAACTTTCGAGTGTGGGGGTGTCTAAATTCGTAGTATGGTTATGAATGAAGAAATGGAACATGTTTTCATTCTCAATTCATGAGTTCCAATGATTGATTGTCTATCCTTTTGGATCAGATGCCTCATCTTTCTGATTATTATTATTACTTTTGATACAAAAAGTTGAAAATAGAATCCAAATCCTGAATGACCTAAGAGAGCTTGCTTCAGCTGAAAGCCTGGATAGCTTCACACTCATTTACGCAAATATTCTCGAGCATCATCCTGACTGCCCTGTAAGTAGTAATGACTAGTACAACTCTATAATAGCATGTTGCTCCATATTATATCTGTTTTGGAAATTGCCAGTCATACTTCTTGGTATTCAACAAAGATGCAGCTTGTAACACTGTTGCACTAAGAAAACTGGCTTAGAAGGCTACAAACAGATCTGATTGAATTCATATATATATATATATAACCTTGGCATTTTCACACAGTGCCCACTCAGAATCTGAGATTTTACCATTACACCAAGCAATGGCCCCTCAGAATCTGAGATATCTATATTCAATTTGAAATCCAACGGATATGTAAAACATATTTTCAAATTCGATTCACTGATATATCCGCATATCCAATTCAATCTGGTTTAGTTCGAAACTCGGTAAACCTGTATAAAACTAACTTAATTCCATAAAATTAAATATAAGACAAAAACTATATATCATAAATAGTATGGCTGCAACTTGGACGGGTTCAGGTTGACCATTTGTCAAAATTTAAAAGGGCTCGGCCCATATATGTGTAAACTCTTCAAGTCAAGTACGTTGGAAATTTATTTAATTTTCAATGGGCCCAAACCCTTACCTGAGCCCAATGTAGTTGAAATTCTTTAGCAACCTGACTTGCAACGGTAGACAAAAATAGGTTTATTTAAACCTCAAATCCCACTTAATCCTAAAGAACCTTAAATTTAAATTATATACATATACATATACACAAATTATATCATTATATATCAGATCCTACATTGTTGGAGGAAGAAATATCTGGTTTAATTCAATTAATAAAAATATCACCTTTTCAGATCCTGATACTTTCCTATTATGGTTAGATGGATATCTGATTCTAACTTAAACGATTCAATTCAAATTTGAATTAGATTAAATCCTATCATTTTCAGTGTGGCCCTAGTTACTATGTACTTTTTGTCATCTTAAAATGTGGTATGAGATTAGTATATTAAACCATATGAGGACTCCCATACTTGCACTACTCTATTTTTTTTGCTCATTTGGATTCTGTGATTTGTATATTTGTGAAATATTGCCACATGAGGATACTTTATTACACTGAATCAGGAGTTACATATTTGCACTTTTTTTGCTTGTTTTGATTCTCGGTTTGTACCCTGGATTGCAGCCTGATGTTGTAGAGTGGGATTGCGAGAGGAAAGGATGCCAAAGAGGTAATAACAACTTTACCATCTACAAATTTCCTCGGTAGAATGACTGCATTAACTCTCTATATTCTATTGGACTAGTTAAGTGGACTTTTGTGCCTTACGTGTTAATGGTGTCTTTTTAAGCTGCTGAAGAAATTCCAGGGTTGCGGTTAGTTGATTACAATTGACGTAATTAAGAGAGGGTCTTAAAGAATTTATGGTTTTCTGTTCCTTGAGAAGTTTAAGAGATGTTATATTATTGATTAAATTCAAAACTTTTAATTATCTCAGAAGTATGAGTTGCTTCTTAGAGGGAGTGAGGATTCCGAGGTTGACATTTCACTTATTGATAACCTTATATGTGTAGGTTGTACAAGAGTGCAAGGAAATATATGAGAACTCACTTGTTGATGGAAACCCTCCAAAGGCAGGTTTTGTCTTCCCAAGGGTGAAGTCCCTTACTACTACTACTACCAAAGGCTCTATATGGAGGAAGCTGACTTGGTGCATTGGAAATCATGGTTGGAAAAAAATGTGACAAAGTTTTTTCTTGAGTTATAGGAAACAAATGTGACAAATTTTCTTCTACATAAACTCCCATTGGAAATCATGGTTTCATTTAATCATTTATTTATTTTTTGATGTTTCAATTATATGCTTTCTATCACATTCTACTTGGATAAATGTAGTACATTTTGTTTATATTGCATATGATATATTATAATCCCTACAGTTCGGACAAGGCTTAGACGATGACGATGATGATGAGAATTGAAACTGCCCAGTAAGTCTGGAGCTAACTCTTAAGCTAAGGGTATTAGGCTATTAATGCATGACCTGAGATCCCCAAGTCTGTCCAGTCGCAAAGCTTTGGGGGACACAAGAAAAATTAAGGGTAAAAGACTTAAATCTCCCTTGATGCTTTTCAATTATGGATACTGATCCCTTCTCTTTTCAAATTGGACTATAACCTCCCCTCTCAGAGTTATGCTTAACAGAATCAACAAAAAGTTTCTTTTTTATCCTTGCTGATTCTTCAAATTTTCAAAATAATAGAATCCATCAATGAAACTTTGTTCTAGTGTTGGTGATTTTTACATTGTATGTTCATCATCTGTTAACATTCTTTGGTTGCCCATGCGTCGTCTTGTGTAAATCCTTTGAGTTCACGATTACCATCTTACATAAATCTATGGGAATCAATGACGATGAGGTTTTACTTTTACCATTTTAATCTTAAAACTTAATTTCAGTCTATGTTTAACACTTTATGCAGAATTTCCTTTCATGGATCCATTTGTTCCCATTTTATAAAATCTTCACCTATGTACGTATGTTCCAATTTTTTTTCTCCCCAAGACCTGCTTCACTGCCATCGATTTTGAAACCTTGAAATAGTGTAGTTAACGAATGAAAAGAAATGCTTCGAATAGTACATTTAAATGACAAAAACCTGGGGATGGGGGTGGGAAGTAGCTGGAACTAGAAGTGGGGGTGACTATCAAAAACCAAAAAATAAATCGAATCAACCGATGAAATCGAACTGAAAATTCCTGTTAACCGAATTAATTGTTTTGGTTTTTTGTTAATCTAGAGAAAAAGCTGACAGTTAACTGAATCAATTGGTTATATGATATTGTTAATATGTAACTATATATGTTTATTTAGTTTCAAACCTTCTCTCCCTCGGTTCTCGCCCTTTGTATCTATAGCATTGATGACACTATAAAGGTTGTTATACTGAATCAGAAAAAAAAAGGTTGTCATACCTATTATCTATTTAACCAATCTCTCTAACACTCCAAATCTATAGATAGAATCTTTGCTTGATGTCACTAACCTCTCCAACTCAACCATCACCTGTTCCTCTCTGCCCTTCCTTTCTCCTCTTTGTTTTTAGAAATTCATTGTGTACATTTTTCTTTTTCTTCATTCTCTCAAAACTAGAGGTAGATTTGTGTCATTGGATTACGTGACTGGTACGTGTTATCTCATTCAGACAACAAAAATTACAGGCAGAAAATTATGTGAAGTCCATTAAGCACTTAAGCAGTATTATACTTGTTATGTCATTCGAGCGTATGATTCATACAAATCGAAAACGGAACCATTCTGATCAACGATTTTTGGATTGATGGTTTGACTGTCCAGTTCAAACGGATGGCCCATTCTAACAACAAAAATTAAAAAAAAAAATAAAAAATGACCAAAAACCATTGAACGGGTCGATGGTTTGACTGCCCGGGTCAATAGGCTGTTGGCTGATTCAACAATTTTTGGCTAGGGACCGGGATTGGGATAAAACGGAACTAGTTGTTTGGATGGTTCCCAATTAAAAAAAAACTGCCAAAAACCATTGAACGGGTCAACGGGTTGACAGTTTGACCGTCCGAGTCAATGGGTCATTGACCAATTCAACGGTTTTTGGCCAGGGACCGGGGTTGGGGTAAAATGGAACCAGTTACCTAGATGGTTCCTGGGCCAAAATGTCCATCCGTCTGGATCAACGGCGATTCAAAAACCATGGTTTTTATGCTTTTGGATTTTCACTATTCAAAGGTTCTTCTACTATGGGCTTTATTCAAGCGTGTGCGGTATATTAATTTTCTTCTTTTGTTTTTTTTTTTCCGTGTTTAGTCTTCTTCTTCAAGATCCTCCAAAATGGTCTAGGGCTTGCCACCATTTCATTTCTTCCCTTTTGTTTTTTCTTTGGGTTTTCTTGTGCAATTTCTTTATTTTCTTACAAGACAATCTACTTGTCTCTTTCTTTGATTGCATGTATGTTTAGCTTCGTCTCAAAGCAGTATTTTGGACTCGATTTTCTATTTTTTTTCCTTGGTTTTTCCATTTAGGTGGATTTACCACCAATTTTTTTCTATGTTTAAGGTCACTTTGGATTTATCTTTCAAGGTTTTGGAATCCCTTGCAATGTCCACCCTTCCCATGACTATGACTATAAAGTTATTTCATCTAATTATTGACATCTAGAAAATGGAACTGTTCTGGCCACTAGTTTCTAAGTCAACGGTTCGACTGTCTAGTTCAAACAGATGGCCTGTTCTGACAACAAAAATAATAAAAACAAAAATGGACAAAAATCGTTGAATGGGTCAACAGTTCAACTGCCCAAGTCAACAGGTTGTTGACTAATTCAGCGATTTTTGGCTAGGGACCGGGTTTGGGTAAAATGGAACCGGTTGCCTAGACGGTTCCCAGGCCAAATAATCCTACCGTCCGAGTCAACTAGGAGTTCTCAATGTGAAACAAAGGACAACTATGAAGTAGAACTCAGAACTATCACTGTATGGTCGTGTTCTTTTATATGAGATGCTTTGCTCAAACAATATTTAAAAAACGACCACATGATGATCTTTTTTAAGTCTTTATACGAGTTTCAAGACCTGAGTACTTATAATTGCAAGATTCTTATTAAGATACCATTGTTTTTTAATGGAATTGTTTTTTTTAATGTACAATTCCATTCCAGCCCCTACAAAGCAGGGGCTCCACCGCTAGCAATCCTTTAAATGCATTAGTGAGATGACAAAAATATTTTCCAATGAGAAGCAATGAAGATATTTTTGGGTAGGTTTTAAGAGAAAATGGCAAAAAAAAAGAGAATAGAGAAAGGTTAGTGGGGTATTTGGGTAATTTAACACTTTCCATCATTCTAACGACTATAGTTCAGGGGGTCTTTGGACTATTCATACATTTATTTATAACTTACATATTATAAATATAAAAAACCAAAGAACCCAATTGATCAAAAACTGAAGTTGATCAACCGGTTAACCAATAGTATCAATTCAATTTTGGATTAGGGAATTCCAAAACTAGTGATACCAATTTGATTTAAAAAAAAACATAGTTCAGTTAATCAAACCAAGAGTACCCCAACTAGTGGACAATAACAGAATGGAAAGGAGAAGGATGCTACCTAAGTTTGTACTCTAAACCAAATTTGGCTTGTTCCCGAGCATAGCGGCAAGATATCAATGGCATCTACCATTTTGTATATGTAGACTATCGGGGACTCGTGCGATGCATGGGAAAATATAAAAGATTTAATAATTTTATTTACTATTTATTAACTAAAAATATTCAAAGTTATTGTTAATATCTAGTATTTTTCATTTAATGTTGATTTACATAAAATAATTAGTTAATTTAATATGAATAAATATTTTTTACATGATGCATGGGAAAATCCAAAAATTGATCATGAATAAGAAATTAAATAATTTTGGAAAGTGTTAATTTATTGGTAATTGAGTGACAAAAAGTGTCCTTTAAAATTAGAAATTATTGAACAATAAAAGATGGATATGTTGAAACTTCCCATTCTTATGGGAATTTAGGCGAAAAAAAAGCAATTAATTCCCGTGGTTGAAATCAAGGAGACCATTTGTTGTTAGAGGCCTTGGCCAGCCTACATAAATAAATAAACAAATTAAAAAATAATGAGGTTTTTAAGGGATGATTTTCGGTTCAGCTCAAACTCAATAAAAACTCAAGATTTTTTTGTGGGTTACTATAGGCTCAAATGGGTCACCTAGGCTAAAGTTTATGAAGGTTCTCTATATTAGTTTATCCTTGGTACAATCATCAACCCATTTAAATGCCAATAAGCTCTCTCCCTCTCTCTCGCTAAAGTGGGTCTTCGTGAAATCCAACCATTTTCTACAGTGATCAACCCACTTGATTGAATCAAAGACCACTCGAGTGGGAGCTAGAGAATGCAAGCAACCAGTCTAGTAATATCACTAATGTTATAAGAATCTCTTAATTCGACCAAGAAGGAAAGCTTGTTACAATACTCCACCTGCTTTTGTCATGTGAACGAATGCTATAGCCCACCCATATCATCTAATAAGGGCACTAACCTTGGGATTTGGTTGCATCTTCACCCTCCACCTCCATAAGCCTTATATACAAAATTTTAAGTTCAGAAGATTGGGCGAAATTTCAAAACTTTCTTTACTCCTATCCAGGAATCCTATTCCCAATTTAGAAAATTGTATTTTCAAGGTTCGTTCTTGTAACCAAATCTGAAACCAAATTAAATGAGGGATATACCTGATACGGAATCCACGCAAGAATGCTCCTCCCAACATAGGTGTTCACACCCAAAGAGTGTACCAAATCCTCCCTCCACTGAAGATGACACAGCTTAGGATAAGGTAGGATCAGCAGGTAGTTCTCCACCAAGAACTTGTGATTCTTCAGCAATAATCGAATGGGACAGTGAGCACAACTTCTAAATTGTTTCTTCTGGCAAGAAACAATATCAAGATCTAATTTTGATCAAATCCAAGAATTGGAGATCGAACAGGGTAGGGCGGCAAGAGCAGGAAGAAGAAGAGAATAATGCAAGACGAATCTAACAGTTGTCTTCTCTCTGTATTGAGTGAGTGTATATTCAAGGTTTGCCCTGCTCTCTTATTTATATCTTTAAAGAGACAATTTCCTAATCTCATTAGGAGTTTACTGATCCAAATCTTTTATTTGGATCTAGACTCTAAGAGTGATAAGGATAATCCCTTATCTTATCTGCAGATAAAGATCAGCCCCACTAATCAAATTAGGAGTTCCTTTGATCCAAATCTTTATTTTGATCTGTACTCTTTAAGTGGATAAGGATAATCCCTTATCTTATCTGCGGATCCAAATCCCAGATCCGCCCCTATTTAATTAATCTAATTAACCCAGTTCGAAGTGCGCTTTTAGGCCCATTAAACTTTCAAGCTCACTTCCTCTTTAATGCTGGCTAGCTTGGCTCTTTTTATATGGCGTGGGACCCTATCATTGATCTACACATTAGCCACATAGGTTCAGCCTAGTCTTTGTTACAAAGCCTAGCCGAATTACAACTGAATACAGTGAACCCCGGAGTCTATCACTATGGGCTCTTAATGGGCCCAACATTTACACTAAATTGTCCTTGGGTCCAGCCTTCTTATGAAGGACCAAGGACTGTGAGCAGATGCAAGATTAGCCCATCAGGTATAATCCTCAATGGTCTTACACATAACCTCTTAGCCCATAATGATCAAACATTGCCCGATAAGAAAGGACCTCTCCCTCGGCTGCAAGGTATAGTGTTTCACTCTCTACTCACATGGATCCTGGGAATTAAAACCTTTTGCAAACATTTTGAAACCATAATATATATATATATATATATATGTATGTATGTATATCTCTATATCAATATATTTTGCAAAAACAAATTTCAACGGTTGAAATCAACTACCGGTAGTTTAGGTTTCCATCAGAGATAGTACATCCTCGATCTTTTACTTTGTTCGACAAAGGGGTCAATCCTGTCACTATGATCACACACTCAGATGAATTCTCGAACTGCCCAACATGCCTAAGTTTTGACCCCCTCCAAGGATCTCACTGATTGGCATATCAAAGACAACCCAATCCGACACCTAGTGCAGTATCATAATCGAGTCTAGGGGTCAGGTGTAACATTCTAGTTTTGCCCATCTATATCCAAGGTCCAGGGCAATACTAGAATTTTGGTCTAGTTCAGGGTTTCAAGAAAACCCACACTGCATGTACCTCAGGTCTCACCTCGGCAACTGAGACAAGCCACCCCAACCAACTTGGTGGTACATTAGTGTTACCCTTGGCAGGATAAATCTCCCCAGATCTATCCAACGTCTATAAAGATTCTAAACTAACACGAGTCTCATATGTGCCTAGTTTAAAGGTATTACACAGAAACACACCATAATAACATGAATCAAATACGTACTTTATTCATTTACAATAAATGTCATATTGTACATGTTGATTAGAGCTAAGGGCATATATTGTCTAGCAGCTCCCACTTGCACTTAGGTTCAATCGGGTACAAGTCGGAGTCCTAAACTTTCCACGTGTTTCTTAAACACTTTCTGTGTCAGTGGCTTAATCAATGGGTCTACCACATTCTTCGCTGATGCTACCTTTTAACATCAATCTCCCGTAGATCCAGTCTTGTCACACAACAGTGGAATGGGTGATGTGCTGAATTCCAAATTCTAGAATGAACACCTTCATTTATTAGGCAGCCTCACTTACAACAATGTGCTCGGCTTGGGTTGTAGACTATTTTTCTTACTACACAGGACCCCATCGTAAAGATGTATCCAGATGTAGACTTTCCATCATCTGGGTCTGACTGGAAATTGACATCGGTATACCCAAGGATCTGTAGTGAACTACCATCGAATACCAGACAAAACTCTTTTGTCCTTCGAAGGTATTTCACTATGATTTTCACAACAATCCAATGCTCTTGTCTTGGGTTAGATTGGTATCTACTTACCACACTCACGGCTTGAGCAATGTCTGACCGAGTGCACAACATGGCATACATGATGCTCCCTACAACAGAGGCATAGGGAACTTCCTTCATGCCCTCAATCTCCTCAGGTGTCTTGGAAGACATACCCTTGGAGAGAGCGATTCCATTCCTGAAAGGAACATTTCCTTTGTTGGAGTTCTCCATACTGTATCTTTTGACTATCTTGTCAATGTAAGTAGATTGGATAATCCTATTATCCTCTTTGATCTATCTCTATAGAGTCGAAGTCCTAAGATATAAGAGGCTTCTCCAAGATCTTTCATGGAGAATTATTGCGAAAGCCATACTCTCATCGTAGTCAATCATTCCAACATTATTCCCAATGAGTAGAATGTTGTTTACATACAGAATCAAAAACATAACCTTATACCCACTAGTCTTCCTGTAAACACAGTGCTCATTTGGATTCTGCTCAAAGTCAAACTGTTTGATAGTAGAGTCAAACCAGATATTCCAACTTCTAGAAATTTGCTAAGTCCATATATGGTTCGGTTGAGTTTACATACCATTTGTTCCTGACCTGCAACTATAAAACCTTGCAGTTGCTGCATATAGATATATTCAGTAAGATCTCCATTCAGGAACGCAGTTTTGACATCTATTTGCCAAATCTCGTAGTCATGGTATGCTGCTACAGTTAGCAGCATCCTAATGGATTGAAGCATGGCCACAGGAAAAAAGGTTTTCTCATAATTGATTCCCTCTTTCTGAGTGTACCCTTTCATCACAATACGAGCCTTATAGGTCTCAACCTTACCATCAAGGCCTTTCTTCCTCTTATAGATATATTTGCGACCAATTGCTTTTACCCCAGGGGCGGATCTACCAGAGTCCAGACTCCATTGGTCTCTTTTGATTCCATCTCATCTCTCATGGCATCTACCCACTTCAAGGAATCTATGTCAAACATAGCTTCCGTATAAGACACAGGATCCTCCTTACTGGTCGTAACTTCCACCAAGTAACTTTCTTGGTCATAGCCATAATGAACTAGAGGCATGAATGCCCAGGTAGATCTCCTAAGTTATTAATTGGAGCTTGTGGGACATCTCCCACTACTCCTGAGCTCTCCTCATCAAGAACAACTTCCTGACGATGATTGTTTAGGATGTAATCTTCCTCCAAGAAATGGGCATTTCGACTATAGAACACCTTCTGCTCTCCTAGGTTATAGAATAAATACCCTATAGAGCCTTTCGGATAACCTACAATTAGGCAACGACTGGTTTTAGATTCCAATTTGTCAGCACTTGTTCTTTTAACATGTGCCGGACAACCCCAAATTTTCAAGTGTCTCACACTTAGTTTCTTATTGGTCTAAAGCTCATAGGGAGTCTTCAGAACGGATTTGGTTGGAACCCGGTTCAGCACGTATATCGCAGTCTCCAATGCGTAACCCCAAAAGGATGTGGGTAATTCTGAGTGTACGAGAAGTGATCAGACCATATCCAATAAAGTCTGGTTCCTCCTCTCTAACACACCGTTTAATTGTGGTGTAGCAAGATGAGATAGTTGTGATACTATCCCATTTTCCTTTAAGTACTCCCTAAATTCGTCAGAGAGATATTCGACTCCTCAATCTAATTGAAGGGCCTTAATGTGTCTCCCCAACTGTTTCTCGACCTCTTGCCTGAACTCTTTGAACTTTTCAAAGGATTTAAACACAAGGTACACATAACAATACCGAGAGTGATCATCGGTAAATGTTATAAAATAAATGTGCTGGTTACGTGTCCTAACATTCTGGGGACCACATACATTAGTATGTATAAGGTCAAGTGTGCATGTAGATCTTTCAGGCTTACCGGTAAATGACCGCTTCATCATCTTACCCTAAAAGCAAGGTTCACAGGTTGGAAGATCTTCTACAGTTAGAAAATCCAAAGTACCATCCTTTACTAACCTTGTGATACGATCTATGCTAATATGGCCAAGTCGGTAATGCCACAAGCACGTAGGATTAACTGTATCACGGGTTCTTTTCTTGGGGTTATTATCCGACGTAGTTTCGGTTATATTCGTTTCTAGAGAATGATGGAGAACATAGAGACCATTCTCCAGTTCTCCATATGCGAGAAATTTGTTATTCCTTTTGACAGTAACCACATTACAAAAGAGAACAGAATAACCATCCATTCAGTATTCAAACAGAAATTAAATTTCTTCTCAAATTAGGTACATAAAGACAATCTTTTAATGTAATTATTCCTTCTCTGAAATACAATTCCATAGTTCCTATAACTGTAGCTGCAACACTTGCAAAAGTCGCCAAGTAAAGAATCACTTCATCATTACTCAATCTTCTGCTTGTCCTGAACCGCTATAATGTGTTACATTCATGAGTAGAAGCCCCAGAATCAATACACCAGAAAGCAGAAGTCCCCAACATATTGATTAATATGACAAAGGATTCGAAATTAACTTGTTTCTTGGTCTCTAGGTACTGAGAACAGTTCATCTTCTAGTGGCTGGTCTGTTTGCAGAAGTGACAAGCATCTGATGCTTTGTCCTTCCTCTACTTTTTAGGCTTGCTAGTTTTCTTTTGAGGTTTATTTTTTGCCTTTCTCTTCTTCTTTCTCAATTTTCCACCTTCAACAAGCATGAAAATGGGCTCATCCATCTTTATCAGTTCTTCGGCCCTTTGCAACATATTATTGAGTTCCTGAAGCCTAACATTTAGCTTGTTCATATTGTAATTCATTATAAACAGATTGAAGGAAGGAGGCAAAGAGTTCAGGATAACATCAACTTTGATGACATGATCTAGCCCAGATCCAAGAGACTCCAATTCATTGATGTACCCCATCTTAAGACAATGGTCATGAACTAGCTGGTTCTTGGACATTTGTGCGGTCATAAATTGTTTTAGGACCTTTTGACGAGTAGAACGATTCTGCTCCTCATACATTGTCTTTAAACTATCCAAGATATCTTTGGACACTTCAATCTAATCGAATTGTCACTGTATTTAATTGTCTAAGGAGGCTATGATATAGCACCAGGCAAGAGAGGTTTTCTCTTCCCATTCTTGATATTCCCCCCTATGAGCCTCAAAAGCCCTATCACCCGAACGATCCAGAGTTGGGTTCTTAGCAACCTTGTCCAATTTCTCAGACGTCAGAACCAGCATAAGATTATTGTCCAACAGTTTGGCGAATTGTTCGTTTGCCATTTCTAATAAAAGGCAAAGCAAATATTAGTCCACAACCTGATTTGATTCATGCTATCTACATAGATATGGTTTTTAATCTATGTTCCATTTTCATTTGTTCATCTCTGAGATTTCCTTCCTATCTCAATGACGGAGACTACGAACTATGTCTCTGGAAATGTGGGAAACCACATAGAGTGCATGGATCCAACTGTTTCAGTTACATAACCCCACCACCTTCTGTGAATGATCACATCAACTCATCTCATGAGCTTTCCCTTGTGATTCTTTAGCAAGGATCACATCAACCCCACCACCAAATCCTCCATCCACTGAACATCACACAACTTAAGATGAAGCAGGATCAACAGGTAGTTTTTCACCAAGAACTTGTGATTCTTCAGCAAGAATCGAATGAGACAGTGAGCACAACTTCTAAATTGTTTCTTCTGGCAAGAAACAATATCAAGATCTAATCTTGATCAAATCCAAGAACTGGAGATCGAATAGGATAGGGCGGCATATATACATATACATATATACATATATATATGTAATGTATATATGTATATACATATATATATATATATATGTATATATATATAGATGAGGAGGCAAGTTCTTGATAAATCCTCCATCACAATTGGGGCAAATGATTTTAGATTGTTTTTTTTTTAATTCAAGGCTAGAGAATCATAAAAGGACATAATTGAATTTTTTTAAACTTTAACAACATGTGCAAATGGACTTTGACAGATTGCTCAGAGGAGGGGAGGTCTTTGTTGATAAATCACTTGACAACGGTGGTTTCAATATTTTAAGAGAAATCTCAAGGGAGGTTTAAGTCTTTTATCCAAAAATTAAATAGATCATAACTATGAATTTTAATGTAGAGCTTGATTATGGATTTTGCAATGGGTGCACTAAATTAATGGATCATATCCCAATGCAAGGCCATAAAGGTTATTCGAACAGGCCTTGCACTAACTAAAGTCGAGTTCCACTTAATTAGGTTGAAACTTTGGCATGCTTACCTTAAACCCTACTAACCCAACTCAATGCCCTTGTTTGGAATAATTTCATACACCGACCCACCTTATCACTCATTTTATGCAGCACATTATCCATTATCCATATATAGGACATACCCTAGTAAAGCTCAAGGGAATGTTGAAATTTATGCAATCAAAATTCATAAGTGTAGGCACCATATGAAATAATGAACGTTGAATTGAGGCCCTATTTGATGATTAAGTGGTTGTTAAACACAAGTACTTCTTAGAAGTACTCATTTTAACAACCATTTAAGGTTGTTACTTGCCAAATCACTTATTATGTTTTAAGGTCTTATTGGGGTGGGGATGTCTGGCAAGCTACTTTTCCCATAAGTGCTTATATTGACACAAATGACAATTTTAACCCATCCCCTTCCCTTAACCCTCTCTCAGTCTGGGTGGCAGTATGAGATTTGATCCCATATTTCTGCTAGTAGAGTCAGAAGTGCAGATGGGAAATGTCAACTTGCCGGAAAATTCAGGGGTCTCCACGATCTCCTTCGTCATTTCCCTCCAAGTTCTGCAAACCCCAACACAAGCAACCACGTGCCTCCAAGGAGGCCAGGCACTTTCTTATTCTTCTATTCTCATCAACACGTCCCTCAGTAGCTCTTGCGGCATGTTAGCCCAACAACTCTACTTCAAAGCGTCGACAGGAACTGAAATATCCTGAACCACTCGTTGTGACATCAATCTCAACCCGTAGCCCAACTTCATTTCAAAACCCTTCCTAGAAATGTTACCGATTTCCCCCTTCATGTCCTAAACAATACTCTCGAGAGACATCACTTCTTCTCACTTCTCTAAAAGTCAAATGACAAAAACCAAATATTTGTAGAGCTCCAAATACTACAAGCCCTTTCAAGAACATGAGCATTATCTGATAAAACAAAACCCCTTTCCGATCTTGTAACGAGAACTTAAATACAAATAGAAACCAAGAAGCACGTATCTCCAAAGATTATGAGCTTCAAAAGCCCAAAAAACTACCTTCAATGAAAATAACAAATTGGGACAATAAATTCATCTCTAAAATGGAAAAAAACACACATTATTCCCAAATCAGCCGATAAGAACTAGTAAGCAAATATGTACAGAAAAGGAAACCGATAACGCTGGCTCAATTCCTTCAAATCTTCAACCTTGGGGGGATGCAACAGATTTGGGCATCATTACACAGATCCATTCCTTCAAATCCTCAAAAGAAATATGACAATGTGTTCCTCAACTCAAAAACACAAACCTCCATTAAAATTGCAGATTCTCCTCCAAGAAAAATGATTTAATGAGAAGAAAAACTTCACAAAATGGAAGAAAATGGCAAAATGATAAGTCCACTGGCCATTTTTCCTCACCATCAATCGTCGTCGGTGGACCTGTAATTGGGTGCACTGCTACCTGGTTCGCTATGTTCGAATGAGAGGAGAGGGAGGTAAAAACCTTGTATGGGGGTATTTTGGGCATTAAAAGAAAATACCAGGGACTAATTCATTCCATTCTATTGGAAGAAGTACTTCTCCAAGAAGTGTTGATAAAAAAGCCAACTTCAGGTCACTTTTTTAAGAAGTATTTCTTCCCCACTTTTTTACCAAACACATAAAAACACTTAATAACCACTTAATGTGTGGTCCCAACTCTTAAAAGAAGTACTTTTTCGAAGTGAAAGCAAACAGGGTTGAGACCTGCTATGTGCTGCGTCTTTGAATTTCTGAAAATTTGGGCATCGAGGAAACTTAGACAGAAAGTCCTTTGGCATTTGAAAAGGTTGAAACTTGAAAGAATGTTGGGTTTGACACTTGCGCATGTGAGTTGGTATTCCATTATGCTGCATTGAAGGATTTAAATTTGGTGAAGAGGATTTCTTCTTTCCCTTTTTTTAAGCCTTGTTTTGGGTGTTGGTGATGGAAAAGGAATTGTTTTTTCACTTGTTGGGTTTGGGGCTAGGCAGGTTATGTCCAATCCTGTTCTTTTGTTCCTTCCTTTTGATAATGGATAATAAATAAAAGGGTTTAAAGTGGATGCTCCTCCACTTGGATTAAACATTGGGATTTGGGAAAATTGCATTAGTACACTGTACTTAAGGATTAATCTTACTTTGGTATCCAAACTTCAAAATGTGCCATTGCATCATTTGAACTCTCGAAAACTGCTAATTTAGTCCAAAATGATTAATCAATGTTAGATGGCATGTGAAAGGACACAAATACCCTTCAAGTTTTGAATAGGCATGAGAAACATAATTTTGAAATGGCCAAAATAGCCATATTTAAATCCCCTTTCACTAAATTGAGCACCACTGTTCACTTTATGCCCTAACATTTCTACCAAATAACCAATGCTTCCCGCCAAAGGAGCTACATGGAAAAATGTCACAGAAGATGATGTCATTGCAGAAAAGGGATTTATACTGACATCATTGTAATCTTCTTTTTCAATTATTCAATCCATAAAAAAGGGGGGTTTAGACTACCATTGTTGTCGGAGACAAGTAATTCTTGCCATCACTAGGGAAGAAAATCAAGGAAAATGATCTAAAAAATATTAAAAGGGGTAGTTTTGACAATTTGAAAATTTTTAGTCACACATGTAGATAACTAAGGGACTACTAACAATGGATAATAAATTGGTGGTTTTCAAAAGTTTAGGTACCACAGTGGCACATTTCAAAATTTGGGTAATAAGAATAGCCCCAAAGTATAGGGTATTGATATGCAATTTACCCTAAAAATGGTGAAGAAGCTCAAGTTAAACACTAAACATTATCGGCATTACTTTTAAAAAAGGGGTAAAGTGAAGATTAGTACCTAAATTTCTAAACATGCCAATTTAGTACCTAAATTTCAAAACCTTGGTTATCTAGTGCACAAGATGTCACATGCATTTGAAACATTTCAAAATCTCAAAATTACCCTTAAAAACACTCTTCATCGTCTTCTTATGTAAGACATTGTTCACTTCAATATTAGTATGTCTCATTTTCATTTTTCATAGTAGTCTCATTTTTTGTAGCAGTACCACCATCCGATAGAATTCCAATGGGATCTGTGATGCAGATGACATTAGAGGTGTTTGCAAGGGATGTGATCATTGCTTGGTTCAGGGGAGAATTCATGGCTGCAAACACCACCATTGATGTGCTCTGCAACCACTTGTCTCCCTCGAGAATTCACATATGCACACTATAGAGGGTGCCACACATCATATCCCAATTGTGTATTAGAGAACAACTTTCAGAGATGTTCCCAGTGCACTCTGAGATGTGCATGTGGGGCATTTGTAGGGCATAGATGTGATCTCCTCACACGATGCACTCTTTGGTAAAGGATAAGAAAGTTAATGATCGGGTTTAAGAGGTGATTCTGTGGATGACTTAATTATGGTAATGGCGGTGATGAAGTAGTTGAGGAAGACACATCTAAAATGATTCTTCATTTCGTAAGGTTGTTGAAGGAGGTTAGTACATTTTGAAGTCAAAACATGATAACCAAGAATTAAAGTATCAGTATCGAATATCGTATCGAACAACTTGGATACCAATACAGATATGGATACTCTTGGGAAACGCATGGATACGGACGAAAAATATGGAAATGCTTGGATGCACTAAAGAAATGCATACAAACTCAATAATTATATTAATAACTTCAAGTTTAATGTCAAAATAACTATAAATAATGTATAAATACATAGGAACTGCATATTTTAATGGTACATCTAAAGAAGTATATTACTATTGATATAATGGGATGCATAGATATTATACAACTTAATTGATAATGAATCAATTTTTATTTTTATTAAAATTCAAGGCACAAAACATATGCAACCATTATATTTGAACTATTTGTTAGACAGTTGTATGCCCTTAGCTTCAATCAGAATTATGTACATTATGAATTTATTGTAAATGAATAAAGTATTCATTTGATTCATGTTCTTGTGGTGTGTTTCTGTGTAATACCCTTAAACTGGATACTTAATGAGACTTGTGTTAGTTTAGAATGTTCACAGCCATTGGGTAAGTTTGGGGAGATTTATCCTGCCAAGGCAAATACTGGTGTGCGACCAACTGTTGGGGTGGCTTGTCTCAGCTACCAAGGTGAGACCCGAAGCACATGCAGTGTAGGATTAATAGAACCTTTGAACCAGACCAGATTTCTAGTATTGCCCTGGACCTTGGAGATAGATGGGCAAAACTAGAAAGTTACACCTAACCCCTAGACTCGATTATGATACTACACTAGGTGTCGGATTGGGCTGTCATTGATGTACCAATCAGTGAGATCCTTAGCGGGGGTCAAAACCTGGGTATGTTGGGACAGTTCGAGAATTCATCTGAGTGGGTGATCATAGTGACAGGATCAGCCCCTTTGTCGGACAAAGGTAATGATCGGGGATGCACTCTCTCTAATGGAAACCAAGACTGCCAGCAGCCGATTTCAATTGTTGAGATTTTGTTTTGCAAAATATATTTATATAAAGATATATATATATATATATATATATATATATATGTTATGGTTTCGAAATGATTTGCAAAAGGTTTTAATTCCTGGGATCCATGTAAGCAGAGAGTGCAACACTGTTCCTTGGAGTCGAGGGAGAGGTCCTCCCTTGTCGGGTAGTGTTTGATCATTATGGGCTGAGAGGTTAAGTATAAGACCATTGAGGATAATACCTGATGGGCTAATCTTGCATCTGCCCACAATCCCTAGGTGTTACAAGGTGGCTTGGCCCAGGGACCACTTAGGGTAAGTGTTGGGCCCATAGAGCCCATAAGATGGGTTTCAGGGGGTGCACTATCCATAATAGTGTATTCGGCCAGGCCTTGTAACAAAGGCTAGGCTGAACCCATGTGGCTGATGTGTAGATCAATGTTTGGGTCCAAGATCTAAATGAGATTTAGATCAGGAAGCCTCCTAATTAGAATAGGAGATGGCTGATCTGATCTACAGATAAGATAAGGGTTTTCCCTTATCACTTAAAGGGACTTCTAATCCAAATATGATTTGGATTAGCAACTCCTAATGGGATTAGGAGCTGGTCCCTTTAAGATTATGAAAGGAGAAAGGGGCGGCAACAGTTAGTGATTGATGTTCAATTTTGTTCAGAGCTGAAAATCACAAGAAGAGAGATTTATGCACCCTGCGAATTCTCTCTTGCCGCCTCCTTCCTGCCACTGCCATCACCTTCAGTTTGCTCTCCAGTTCCTGGGAGAAATCAAGATCTGATCTTGATTCCAATCTTTTGGGAAAAGATTGGTTGGAGCTGTACTCACAAGCCATCCAGTTGATTCTTGCGAAGGGTCAAGTTCTTTTGGAAGAACATTGCTGATTCTGCTCCATCCTACACTGCGCCATCTTCAGTGGGAGCAGATTTTGGATCCTTCCTTGGGCGTGAACACCTCCATTGGGAGATATTGTTTCTCCGTATCAGGTACATCCTCCCTCTTACGCCTTTTGGTTCAGATCTGGTTTGGTTCTTGATTCAAGATTGATCCTTGAAAAACATGTTTTTCTAAAAATAGGGAATTCGATTCCTTGCAAAGATGGGAGAAATTTTTGAAATTCGCCCAATCCATTCTGCAATACTTGGGCGTCCATGTGATGGATATCCCATCCCTTCAGTGGTATCAGAGCCTTGGTTCAAATCTTGAATCAATTTAATTCAGATCTGAACCTGCGCAAATGGGCAGAAGGTGTCCTACCCGATTTGCGTAGATATGGGTTTTGGGAATTTGCTCCCAAAATTTAGGGTGAATAATCTGAAATTAAATCTTATATAAATCTGATTATTGTTTTGAATAATTCTTTATGATTTTCTTGATTTATGGGCTGTTCGTACAAGAGGAGATCGAATTCTTGGTTTGCGCAGGGAACCTACAAGATTTGCAGTTTCTTGATTTATTCATTACATTTAGTCTATAAATATTTTTTTTTATTTTTAGACTCAATGTATTAGGTATTCGATCTGATGTAATTTTAATAGAAATTAGGTTTTCTATTTATTTTATTTTTGGATCAAAAACGGTGGCGCAAGGAAGGAGATTTCGTAGATGGGACATTCGCTACCTGCGATTTGCAGTTTGTGAAACTGCATTTTGTGATCTAACCTCTGTTTTGCATGATGGATTGTACGAACAACCCTAGACTGACTGATTCTTGTGTTTCTTGATTTATTCATTACATTTGGTCTGTAAATATATTTTTTTTATTTTTAGACTCAATGTATTAGGTATTCGATCTGATGTAATTTTAATAGAAATTAGGTTTTCTATTTATTTTATTTTTGGATCGAAGACGGTGGCGCAAGGAAGAAGATTTCGCAGATGGGGCATTCGCTACCTGCGATTTGTAGTTTGTGAAACTGCATTTTGTGATCTAACCTCTGTTTTGCATGATGAATTGTACGAACAACCCTGGACTGACTGATTCTTGTTTTCTTTTATCAGTTCTTTAATTTCAGATTATTTTCTTGAATTAAAGATTTAATTAAAAATCATACCCTAGACCCATTCAAACCAAGTTTGGTTCAAATTGTTTGGACCGAATCTGGGGTTCGATTAAGGATGTATATCAGCCCTAATTTTTTGTTTAATGGGTCTAAGGATTGATAGTTAATTGGATATTTAATTTGGCCCAACCTGTAAGGCCCAGTTTTAAATTGTTAAAACTGCCAAAAGCCCACTTCAAAGGATCAAGCTATATGAGCCAAACTGGGTAACCCCAATTCAGCCCATATACCTAGATGATATTAATTGTTAATATTATGGATTAAAATGGGCTTCAAATGGGCTTTTACAGATAATTAATTGATTGGATCAATTCCTCCCTGCATGTGATGTATGGATGTGTGATGTGCTACGTACATGGGCCATAAGTGCTTGGCCCATGCTCAATCGACAATGGCTCTTGTGCATACCATGGCTGAATGCACATCATTGCCATGGTGTCCCTCCTGGTCATTGGATGACCTCTTTCAATGGTGGGCCCCACACCTCCTGAAGATGTTACGTGTGGAACCCTAGCCGATTTAGGCCCACCGAAATTTGGCTTTATGAAAGTCAGTGGGAGCCACTTTGGTTTGACCTAAAATAAACTAGGGCATAATTCTTGTTCCCTCCAGTAAATATGAGTGCACATGGTAGGGCGATTCATGTGATGAACTCTCTAAAGGCCTTCCATCATTAGCATGAGGATGGGTCCTTCAGTAATGAGAAAACGCACCAGAAAATGGGCTATCCATTTGCTGTTGGGCTTGTCTAAGTGTTTCATAAGATGATAGGGGCGTCATAGACTGATGTGGGAGGGGCTTCACCAGAAAATGGGAACTCTCTCACAGTACCTTGGCGTTCACGAATATGATGGGTGAGCACTCAGTGGACAGAAAGGTTTACCTGAAAACGGCTCTGAACCTTGTCTGACAGAGGCCAAAGGGAAAACTCATATGATGAGTGGATGTGATCCTTCACAGAAAGGTGGTAGGATTTTGTAGCTGAAACAGTTGGCTCCATGCACCCTACGTGGTTTCCCACATTTCCATAGACAAGTCGCTGTCTCCATCCCTGAGTAGGAGGGAAAACTCAGAGATTAACAAATGGGAATGGAACATAGATTAAAATCCATGTCTATGATTTGAACATGAATCAAGTAAGGTTGTGGACTGATATTTGCTGTTTTATCAGAAAATGGCAAACGGACAATTTGCAAAGCTTCTTGACAACAACAAGTTTAAGGGCCCAAACTATGCCGACTGGTATCGTAACCTAATGCTGGTTTTAACATCTGAAAAATTGGACAAGGTAGTCAAGTCTCCTGCCCCGGAACGTCCGGGTGATAGGGCTTCTGAAGCCCATAGGAGAGAATTCCAAGATTGGGAGGATAAAAACTCCCTAGCCCGCTGCTATGTCGTTGCTTCTTTGGACAACTCAATACAAAGGCAGTTCGATCAGATCGAACTCGCTAAGGACATATTGGACAGTCTGAAAACAATGTACGAAGAGCAAAACCGTTCTACTCGGCAGAAGGTCTTGAAAATGTTCATGACCGCTCAGATGTCCAAGGGGCAGAAAGTTCATGACCATTGTCTTCGGATGATGGGATACATTAACGAGTTGGAAGCCCTTGGATCCGGGCTAGATCTTGGCACTCAAGTAGATGCCATTCTGAACTCCTTGCCCTCTTCCTTCAATGGGTTCATATTAAACTACAATATGAACAAGCTGAATGCCAGCGTCCAAGAGCGGAGCAATATGTTGCAAAGTGCTGAGGACTTACTTAAGAAGGATGAGCCTGTGGTGATGCTTGTTGAAGCTAACAAAATGGGCAAGAAAAAGAGGAAGGCAAAGAAGCCTCAGAAGAAGACTACCAAGCCCAAGAAGCAGAAGAAGGATAGGACAGCAAATTCGTGTCACTTCTGTAAACAAACCGGCCACTGGAAGAGGAACTGTCCTCAGTACCTGGAATCCAAGAAAGGTAATTTCGAATCTTGTGTCATAGAACCTAACTTATTGGTGGCTTCTGCGTCCTGGTGTATTGACTCTGGAGCTTCAACTCATGCGTGTAACTCACTGTAGGGGTTCAAGGTAAGCAGAAGGCTGAATGATGGAGAAGTGATGCTCTACTTGGGGACTTCTGCAAGCGTTGCAGCTACGGCAATAGGCATCGTAGAATTAAAATTTAGATAAGGAAATATTGTACTTAAAGATTGTCTTTTTGTGCAAAATCTAAGAAGAAATTTGATTTCTGTCTCAAAACTGTGTGCAGATGGATATTCTGTCTTTTCCAGTAATACGATTACTATTAAAAGAAACAATAAATTCTTCGCATATGGGGAACTGGAGAATGGTTTCTATGTTCTACATCCTTCTCTAGAAACTAACATAGCTGAAACTACGTCGGCCGAAATCCCCAAGAAAAGAGCACGTGATACAGTTAATCCCACGTGCCTGTGGCATTACTGACTTGGCCATATCAGTATTGACCGAATCACAAGACTAGTAAAGGAGGGTCCTTTGGATTTTCTAACTATAGAAGATCTTCCCACTTGTGAGCCTTGCCTTCAGGGTAAGATGACAAAGAGGCCATTTATCGGT
Source organism: Nelumbo nucifera (assembly GCF_055504915.1). Lineage (NCBI taxonomy): Eukaryota > Viridiplantae > Streptophyta > Magnoliopsida > Proteales > Nelumbonaceae > Nelumbo > Nelumbo nucifera. The sequence continues at coordinate 111,452,421 of NC_142649.1, read as the reverse complement.
ATGTCTAAAAGATGTACAAACACGCTTGACCTTATACATGCTGATGTATGTGGTCCCCTGAGTGTTAGGACCCGTAACCAACACGTGTATTTCATTACATTCACTGATGACTATTCTTGGTATGGTTACATGTACCTAATGAGACATAAGTCTGAATCCTTTGAAAAGTTCAAAGAGTTCAAACAAGAGGTCGAGAAACAGTTAGGGAGAGAAATTAAGTCTCTTCGATCAAATCAAGGCAGCAAATATCTCTCTGACGAATTCAAGGACTACTTAAAGGTAAACGGGATAGTATCACAGTTAGCTCCTCCTGCTACACCACAACTTAACGGTGTTTCAGAGAGGAGGAATAGGACCCTATTAGATATGGTCCGATCACTTCTCATCCATTCAGAGTTACCCACATCCTTTTGGAGATACGCATTAGAGACTGCGATATACGTGCTGAACCGGGTTCCAACCAAATCGGTTCCTAAGACCCCCTATGAGCTTTGGACCGGAAAGAAACCAAGTGTACGACACTTGAAGATTTGGGGTTGTCCGGCTCACGTTAAAAGAATGAATATGGACAAATTGGAATCCAAGACCAGCCGTTGCCTATTCGTAGGCTACCCAAAGGGCTCAGTGGGCTACCTATTCTATGATCCAAGTGAGCAGAAGGCGTTCTGTAGTCAGAATGCACAATTCTTGGAAAATGACTACATCCTGGACAATCTTCGTCAGGAAATTGTTCTCGATGAGGAGAGCTTAGATGCAGTGGGAGGTGTCCCACAAGTTCCAGGTAGTAACCAACCTAGAAGATCTACCCGGGTGTCCAGGCCACCGGTCCGTTTTGGTTACGATCAGGATAGTTACCTGGTCGAAACCTTGACTAGTGAAGAGGATCCCGTAACTTATACGGAAGCTATGTTGGACATAGACTCCCTTAAATGGGTAGATGCCATGAGAGCTGAGATGGACTCAATGGAGACCAATGGAGTCTGGACTCTAGTGAATCCGCCCTCCGGGGTAAAAGCAATTGGTTTCAAATGGATCTACAAGAGGAAGAAGGGCCCCGATGGCAGGGTTGAGACCTACAAAGCTCGTCTGGTGGTGAAAGAATACACTCAGAAAGACCTTGGAGAAGCCTGCTATATACTGGGTCTTCGACTCTATAGAGATAGATCGAAGCGGATAATAGGATTATCCCAATCTGCTAATATTGACAAAATAGTCAAGAGATACAACATGGAAAACTCCAAGAAAGGAAATGTTCCTTTCAGGCATGGAGTCAATCTCTCCAAGAAGATGTCTCCAAAGACCTTTGAGGAGATCGAGAGCATGAAAGACGTTCCCTATGCCTCAGCCGTAGGGAACATCATGTATGCCATGTTGTGCACTCGTCCTGACATCACCCAGGCAGTGAGTGTAGTAAGCAGATTCCAGGCCAACCCAGGGCAGGAGCATTGGACTACTGTAAAATGCATACTTAAGTACCTTCGAAGGACAAAAGAGTTTTGTCTGGTATTCAATGGTAGTTCACTACAGATCCAAGGGTATATAGATGCGGATTTCCAGTCGGATCCAGATGATAGATAAGGGTTATCCCTTATCACTTAAAGGGACTTCTAATCCAAATATGATTTGGATTAGCAACTCCTAATGGGATTAGTAGCTGATCCCTTTAAGATTATGAAAGGAGAAAGGGGCGGCAACAGTTAGTGATTGATGTTCAATTCTCTTCAGAGCTGAAAATCACAAGAAGAGAGATTTCTGCACCCTGCGAATTCTCTCTTGCCGCCGCCATCACCTTCAGTTCGCTCTCCAGTTCTTGGGAGAAATCAAGATCTGATCTTGATTCCAATCTTTTGGGAAAAGATTGGTTGGAGCTGTACTCACAAGCCATCTAGTTGATTCTTGCGAAGGGTCAAGTTCTTTTGGAAGAACATTGCTGATTCTGCTCCATCCTGCACTGCGCCATCTTCAGTGGGAGCAGATTTTGGATCCTTCCTTGGGCGTGAACACCTCCATTGGGAGATATTGTTTCTCCGTATCAGGTACATCCTCCCTCCTACTCCTTTTGGTTCAGATCTGGTTTGGTTCTTGATTCAAGATTGATCCTTGAAAAACATGTTGTTCTAAAAATAGGGAATTCGATTCCCTGCAAAGATGGGAGAAATTTTTGAAATTCGCCCAATCCATTCCGCAATACTTGGGCGTCCATGTGATGGATATCCCATCCCTTCACTATTATATCAATTATTTTTAATTTACTATTTTCAATTTTTAACATCAACAAAAAAATCAACTAAACATTAATTTCCAAATGTTCAGTAAATAATACTTTTATTTTTGTAAACATAGAATATGTTTATATAAAACATAAATGAAAATATCAATTAATAATTTATAAAAATATATAATCTTAACTTAAAATATATCAAATCTATTAAAATTTTGAAGATGCATATCATATGAAAATTTATAATTTTTAATTAATAAAATAATTATTCCATTATTAATATTTTATTTTTATGAAGTTTTTAAAATAAAAGGTTAATTTTTATTTAAATGTAGATTAGTGAATTTGATAGATTCAATTTATATTATATTCTCAAACATTTTGTAAACAATATTTTATCTTTGTAAAAAATAAATACATTGTTATTTAATGCAAATTAAAATATTAATTAATAATTTATAAAAATAATTATTATAATTTATCAAGTTTACATAAATAATTTTAAGTATTAAAATAGTTATTTTATCAATAAGATTTTTATTTGTATAAATTTATTGAAACTAAAGATCATTTATATATATGTGGATTTGATAAATCATTTATTTTATGGGTTTATAAAACAATAATTTTGAATATTATTCTTTTTAATTTGTACTTGGAGTTATTGAATATGTTATTTATTTAGATTAAATGTAATAATTAATTTTAATAAAAGATAATTTGTTTCACTTATTATCACGAAATAGGAGGTGGCTTGATGGTTAAGATCTTTGTGCTCCTCGATGTTAGGTGACCCGGATTTTAGGGATTGAATCATGTTAAATCCTTTTTTCTAGTGAATCACTTTTCTATTAAACTCGGGTTCGATACGCCTCTGTATCGGTGCGTATCGGCTGATATTGTGCGATATGCACCAATATGTTGGCATATCAAACCAATACAATGCTAGTCGTAGTGTGTCTCATATCCTCCTCTACTGATATCGATATAATACGCCCCGTATTGGGCGTGTCATGTCAATATTTAAATCCTTGGCAATAATAGAATAAATTCTAATCTCTGAATCGATGATATACACTTAATATTAGATTTCTTCCCTATTCATTTGGTTACATTCAAGGTTCAAAATATCAATACACCCGATACGCCTTTATCGACATATCGAGCAATATCAATAATTTTTTTTTATTTTTTTTTTCAAATTTGGTTCAGAGGGACTGGTTTAAGGTCCATCCACTCCCTGAACCGGTCAAAATCTTGATACACCCTCTATAGGGGTGTATCAGGAAGCTCCCGATACAATATGCATCGGCCGATACAGCCCAATACGTATCGATACTTTGAACCTTGGTTACATGACCAGAAATCAATGATCTTAAGGCTCAGTTTAGAAAGAACACAAATACAAATATGTAATGTGAAGTACATACAAAACACAAGGTTTTTCACTCTACAAAATTGTATTCGCACTCCTTTCAAATCAAGGTTCAAAGTATCGTTACATATCGACTCGTACCGGTAGGGGTGGATTCAAGCTGAGCCGAGCCAAATAGTACGTGGCTCGAGCTTGGCTCGCCAAGGTAGGACAAGGCTCATGCTCGGTTCGAGCTAGAACCTTGAGCTCAAGTTCGATTCAAGCTAGAACCTTGAGCTCAAGCTCGGCTCGGCTCGAGCTTGATTTGATAAAAATGTTTTAATAAAAATATAAAAATAGTTTTTATTTGATATTTATAAAAATTAAGAATTATAATACTTTTATTATATATATTATTTTTTATAATTATATTATATTATATTATATATATATATATATTTATTAGGCACAAGCTCGACTCACTTATTAATCAATCCTTTAAATTGGGCTCGAGCTCAGCTTGAAGCTCGGTAGAAACCGAACTGAGCCGAATTCGAGTAGATCGTTAAGAGCTCGGCTCATGGAGACCCCTACGTATCGATCGACACGTATCGTGCCATACGCCCTACTGGCATATCAGGTTAGGCACTGGTTCAAAGGGTGGTTGGGCCTTAAACGGACCCCTCTGAACTGATTTCGAAAAAATAAGTAAAACCTAAAAAAAGTACCAATACTTTGAACCTTGTTCCAAATAGAGTCTAAGAGTTTTGTGTAGACTACCTTTAATTTTCTCCACATTTCAATATAACTTCACATCATGCTTGTTTTTCAAAATGGATTAGTTATGAGAAGAAATTGTATCCTTTAGAAAATAGAGGATTAGATATTTGGGTTCATAGAGAAAATTATAAAACACTCGAAGGGCATCTGTGTCCTTTCACATGTCACTTAACCTTGACTAACGATTTTAGACTAAATTGATAATTTTCAGGAATTCAAGTACTACATTAGCACATTTTGAAATTCAGGTATTGACTTGATCCTTAAAAAAAGAAAAAAAAATCTATATCTATTGTGATTGCAAAATTTTGATCGATTCTCTTATTTGGCGCATTCAAAAATTTGTTCGATATTGGGGCCCTATTGGAAAATATTGAGAATTGAAATGAAGAACTTCATGCAGGTAAATTGTGTTCATACCATCCCTCAATACAACAAACTTGCTCATTGGAATGTTATTATCTCTTGTCCCGTATGCTTTTTGGTAAATCACTTACCTGGGTAAGTATTTCCCAGGAAAGACTTACCTAGGTAAGTGCATTTACCCATGTTCTTTTATTTCCCATGTAAATAAGGCAATGACCATCTTAGCCATAAAAATTCCATTATTAAAAGGGGCATTTTTGTCCCATCCAAGTATTGGCATCTTTCCCTTAGATGGGAAAGTTAACTTACCCACCTAGGAGATGGGTACCACTTGCCTGGGAAAATAAACTTTCATTGGTCCCCACTTTATCTTACATGCATGTTTCCACTTACGAGTTACAAGTCCTTATTGCAACTACATGTAGGCCAGGTTGGGTTTGGGCAGGATTTTGTCTCTATATTAATAGAATGTATTCAAGTCTGAGTTTGAGTTCGACTCAACCATCGGTTCTAGGTCTTGAGTCTGAGCTTAGTCTTTATGCCCAAAGCCTAAGCCCAGGCCTGGCCAGAAATTTGAAAAAATGTTTTTTTATTCAATAAAAATATTATTTATATTAAAAGACCTCAAAATCCCAAAATAATGAAAGATCTCACTATTATTTGAAAAAAGAAAAGAGGAACAAAGAAACACACACACACACACATATCCTGACCCGAAAAAGGTCCAGCTTTGTTTTTTTGGCCCAAAAACCGATCCCAAGCCCATGGTCCTAAAATCATGTCCAAGGCTGACTTAAAGTGATCCAAGCTGACCCATTGGACTACCCAGCCCATCAAGAGGTCTAATTGCAAAAGATGGGCTTGAACAATAGAGAGTTCACATCATCTGTTCCCTTGATCTAGAAAATTTTCTGTATGGACCAATAGCAACCTGCCACATCATTTAAAAAGGGGAAAATTTCACTTTAGTACCCTGAACTTTGGGGGTAGTGTCAAGTTAGTACCCGAACTTTCAAACGTGTCATTGTGATACCTAAACTTTCAAAGAGTGTCAATAAGTTGGTACCTGTCGTTAACCGACCATTAGTTATCTGCTGAAAATGTCAAAACTACCCTTCAGAAGAAGACATTGTTCATTGTCTTCTATCTTGAGACTGGACTGGTTATATTCAAAGAAAAAGAGAAAAAAACATGAAATATGATAGAGGGAAACAATAACTAAAAGCAAAGAAATAAGTAAATAACTAGACAAGAATGAGTTTCAGATCTAAAGGTAGAATACAATCACTTCATTAGTCTAGAATCTCAAACACCTCAACCAGTTCAGTCTCAAGGTAGAAGACAATGAACAGTGTCTTCAATATGGGGTTTTTATAGAAGCTCTGACCAGTCCTTTCAGGTTCAACCTTCGAGTCTGTTTCTCTCCTCCTTTCCCCGCCATAAATAAAATGGAGAAGTTCGAACAGGCCCAATGCAGATTTCTGATTTCCACTGTAGAGCTATAAACATTCAAAATGTCAAAAACCCCCACTCTACACACCAATGCCCCCGGGAATTGGCATCAATTCCGAACTGGCACCCACCCCAACTATACTTTGGTCCTAAAAATTCTGACATTGGGCTCAACCGTCATTCTCTGTAAATAAAAACTCTTAAAACCCTAGCTACAGATCCCTTTGGCCGAGAATTCTTCAGCATTCATTTAAAACTTTTCCTATTTTTTCAAGAAGAACCTAGCACTCTTCAATTCCTCATCTCTATCCCTTTGTTTCAGAAAGGAAAGTGTCACCGCAACTCTTCTATCAGTTCTTTTGTTGCATTTTGATAGCTTTTCTCGATCTTTCACTCAAATACCTAGGTTTTTCTTTTTACCAAATTTCTTTATATTACATTTTCTACAATTTTTTGGTAGGAAACTTTCGTCATCTCGAATCTGTAATCCTCAAGGTCTTTTTTAGTTCATTTTGAATTTGTGGACTTTCGAGCCCTAGATTCAAATTTTGGAACTTCTTAAGATTCATTTTTTAGGTTTTTAAGGTTGTTTGGATTCGATTCCACTGCATATCTCTGGATTCCAAAATTTTCAAAAATCTGAGAAAATGCCTGCGTATTTTAGTAATTCAAATTTTTGAACTTCTTAAGATTCATTTTCTAGGTTTTAAGGTTGTCTGAATTCAACTCCACTACAAATCTTTGGATTCCAAAGTTTTCAAAAATTTGAGGAAATGTGTGTGTATCTCATGCCCAATGCAATTGCAACCATCAATAGTGGCGTGTGAACTCAAAGCCTCTTGTACAAGCCTTGGAATTCAAGCTCATAGGCAATTCAGAGGATCGATATCGTCTTCTACTCTCTGATTCCATTTCCACTCAGCACGCAATGTTGGTGACTCAATTGAACGATCGGGTGAACGAGAGAGTACAGAAGGGATCTGTTGTTCAATCAATCGATTACATCTGCAACATTGTTCAGTCTCAAGGTAGTCTTCTTTTGAAGGGTAATTTTGACATTTTTAACGGATAACTGACAGTAAGTTAACGGCAGGGACCAACTTGACACTTTTTGAAAGTTTAGGTATTGCAGTGATACGTTTGAAAGTTCGGGTACTAACTTGACACTACCCTCAATGTTTTGGGTACTAAAGTGGAATTTTCCCTTTAAAAAAAATGAAAATGTACGGATAGGCTAATGCAAATTTCTGATTTCCACTGTAGAGCTATAAGCATTTAAAATGGCAACAACCCACACTCTATGCACCAACGCCCACCCGTGAATTGGCTTCAATTCCGAGCTGGCACCTACCCCAATAGTAGTTTGGGCCTACAAATTTTGACCCTGTGCTAAACCGTCTTTCTCCCTAAAAAAATCACTTTAATTTTGAAATGGGAAAATAGGTTGGTGTGGCAAATTGCTATTGGTCTAGTACAAAAGAAAATTGTACCAAGGGGACAGAGGATGTGAATTCTACCATGATTAAGTTGGATCTCATAAATATTGATTTGAATTCAAATCCGATCAAGCTGTAGATATCTGATCTGATTCGAATTATTTTTAAAAATTAATAAACTATTAAAAGAAAATAAAATATATTTGTTTAAATAAAGAAAAACAAAAAATACAAGTATTTTTTCAACTATTTTCATCAAAATATATATACATGTTTTTATAAAAAATAAATAACATAAAGATTTACAAAGATGCAATATAAATAACATATATACATATATATCATATATGAATAAATAAATACATAGCATATATATCAGATCAGAGTGATCCGAATTTGATCCAATTTCCGATTATCCAATCCAATCCAAAAATCTAAAACAGAAATATGGGAATCCGACAATATAGGATTGGATCGAACATTGGGTCCGATCCATTTGCACTCCTGTGGAGGTGTCTCTTAACTCTTTAACTCTTAGGCTGTGTTTGGTTTGAAGGAAAAAGTAGGGAAAGGAAAGGAAAGGCAGGGAAACTTTCCCTTTACAAACCTTGAATAGGATTTTGTCTTACATTTCCCTTCCTTTCTCTACTTTTTCCTTCAAAGGTATTTTCTATACAAGGAAGGCCATTTTTATACAACAGAAGACACAACTCTTCATTTGAATGATTAAGAAAACAGATATTTTCCTTGTACTAGTCTTCTCTTTTATTGTTCACCTGATTGGATCTCCTAAGCAATTAACCTCTAATCCTCCCCTCCTTCATTCTACATCTGCAACTTTGGTTGGATCATCTCCTTCCATTGAAACAAGACAAGATATCACCCACATCATCTGTGGCGTGTTTAAAGGGAGGATAACGTGATGAGATGATATGCATAAAGCGATGCATACTCGAATGATTCCCATATGCCAATCACTCTGTTGGAGGCTTGGAGTGGATCAAATCCTAACGAAGAAGATGGTGAGTTCTGGCCCATTAATGTTACCTTCAGGGCTTACCATGTATAGGGTCTCAGAGTCTTTAGAACCCACGATATGCACAAAAGGAGCCCGAATGTAATCCATTTCACCATCTGGTCCCTCTAGCTTCGAATTCCCAGGGAGAACGCCGGCTCCCATGGAGACGGCCTTGAGGAGCTCCATGATGTTCAGATCCTCCTCCGACGCCTCCCTCCTGACGCTGTATCCACTCTTCTCTCCGTTGCAGTACATTGTCCAAAGGGGCTCTTCGAACAGCTTTATCTTGTCTTTCCCTGGTCTCTTCTCGCACTCCAGTGCAATCCTGGTAATGCCGGAGCTCATCTTTTTCTGCAACACATTGGTTTCCATGGCCAGCTCCACTACAAGCGTAGGGAGACACTGTGGATTCTCCTGCACCGACAAGCTCACCTTTCCCTTACGGTATCCGAACATGGTGCCCGTCACACGATTCCCAGCAACGCGATGCCCATGCCCATCCGACAACCCACCTGGAATTCCTCGAAACTTACACACAGGCGTTATGATTGGAACCGATCGGAAAACAGATTTGAAGACGCGAGAGACCTTGGCGGGCTTATGTTTCTTCTTACCGGAGGGTTGGACAAGGGACACCTCCCTGCGGGGCGGCGGTGGTGGTGGTGGTGGTGGTGGTGGCGGTGGTGATGGTTGTGCCTCCGAAGAGAAGGCAGCACTGGTGTTTTCTCTCGGCTCCCCCATTATTGGTCACTCTGTACCAATACTGGGAAGAAGCCATGAATGGGGTAGAGGTGGGGGGATGGAGAGAGAGAGAGTGGAAGGGAGGAAATTTGGTTACGTATTAGAGAATAAGAGAGAGAGCAAGGGAGGAAATTTGGTTACTCATTAGAGAGTAAAAACCTTTGTAAGGATCTCACGCTTAAGCTTTTAGGTTGAAGGGTTTTTTGAGAGGTATCAGAGATTATTTGACCAAGTTGTCTAATGTTTGATCTTGTCTAATCTGTGTTTGTCTAGGCCCAGACCCATTTGCTTTCTACTAAAGGAGGCGCGTTAGAGAATAAAAATCTATTTAAAGATTTCAGCTAACATCTTAAAACTTTTAGGTTAAACAGTTCTTTGAGAATAAGTTAGGTATCGTCTTGAGGTTTGGGCTCTGTCTCCGGAATCTTGTGGGCAATTTTTATCTTCTCTTGCCTAAAACTGGAATTCTTGTTTTCCAGTTGTCTCTCTCCATGTCAGTATTGTACGATGTCCCTTTCTTTGGCTCCTTAAAAGGAGGGATGAAAAGATGTCGTTATTTCCGGTTGGTTTTGGTTTTGTCATGCGTCACCACTAAAGCATTCCTTTTTTTGTATTGATTACTCGCCTTTACCTAATCCAATTCCCGTGGTATAGCACTGCAATTCTTTATAAACGTGGATTCAGAGCCATTAGTAGCAGGGGCTCCAAACCGCATCCGAGGCTTTTCCGATTACATGCCAATCTAGTCACCACTCAATCGATTATCATAAAAGCATTCAATTCTCTCTTTTATTAACACTTACCATGTTAATAAAATAAGTTCACCGCCTTACAGTACATTTTGGTTGTATATTGGGAATATCTTTCAATGATGATATCATCAATTCTGAAACTATCATGAGATGTTCCTAATACTCAGCGGGAATATGCTATGGGGCGTTGTGGGGTGGAGATGTGAACTCTAATAAAACTACATTTCCCGATTGATTAAACTAAATAATGATGAGAGAGAGATGTTTTGACTTTTAAGCAATTCAGAAATACAGAGCCCAAACTCGAAATTCATTTAAAGCCCAGCTCCATCCAGGAGCATAATCGTTGTCAGTTCCTTCTAGGAGGAATTTAATATAGAAAGTTTGCACTCTGTGAGTCTGTGTGGCAATATTCATGGTTTGAACTTTAAGAGATTGGACTCAGATATAGCTCTCTACATCCATTTTTCGGATTGTTACTCTTTCGCTTTATTCCACCTTTCTACATTGGCTCAATTGAATCGAACATCAATAGTTGTTTAACATTCGGAGAGGAAAAACACAACATTTAATAAATTAATGAATGGTGGGCGCGGGTCCAAGGGTGGATGGAAACTCTGGAATATTATTAATATATCCTTTTGTTTGCAATGCAAATCTGAACCAACACAAATGTTGCATCCATTTGTTTATAATTATAATTTATACTTGCATGATATATAATTTACACGTGTTTCATTTTACATTAATTGACAGTGCAAATTTACATAAAAAAATAAAAAAATTGATGCAAATTTTGCACCACTTTGTTTCCACCCCAAGTTCTCTCCTATATAGAGTGAGAACCACATCAATTTACTTCTCACCTTATTCCTTTCAAACAAATAATCTTATCCGTCAGCCTCTATTCTTTGAGACTACATCTTAATTCCTATTTTACTTCTTTAAACAAACAAAACAAAAATATAAAAACTCAAACCTGGGCGACTTGTCCTTTTCTCAGTGATTCAATTTATCAAGGATTGTCGTTTTAACTATGTTAAATGAAATGACTTATTAAGCTTCAGGAGAAAAAAAAAAGAGAAACTCAAATATAAAATAAAAATAAATTAGGATTTGTTAGACAGTGTATGCCCTTAACTCCAATCAGCATGATGTATATTATGACATTTATTGTAAATGAATAAAGTACATATTTGATTCATGTTATTATAGTGTCTTTGTATAATACCCTTAAACTGGACACATATGAGACTCGTGTTAATTTAGAATATTCACAGCCGTTAGATAGATCTAGGGTGATTTATCCTAGCAAGGCTGACACTGGTGTACTACCAAGTGGTTGGGGTGGCTTGTCTTATCTGCTAGGGTGAGACCTAGGTACATGCAGTGTGGGTTTTCTTGAAACCCTGAACTGGACCAAAATTCCAATATTGCCCTGGACCTTGGAGATAGATGGGAAAAACTGGAATGTTACACCTGACCCCTAGACTCGATTATGATACTGCACTAAGTGTCGGATTAGAATGTCTTTGATATGCCAATCAGTGAGATCCTTAGAGGGGTCAAAACCTGGGTATATTGGGACAGTCAGAGAATTCATCTGAGTGGGTGATCATAGTGACAGGATCGGTCCCTTTGTTGAACAAAGTAAATGATCTGGGACGCACTCTCTCTGATGGAAACCTAAACTGCTGGCAGTTGATTTCAACCATTGAAATTTGTTTTGCAAAATATATTTATATAGAGATACACACACACACACACACACACACACACACACACATATATATATATATATATGGTTTCAAAATGATTGCAAAAGGTTTCAATTCCCGGGATCCATGTGATTGAGAGTGCAGCACTGTACCTTGCAGCCGAGGGAGAGGTCATCTCTTGTCGAGTAGTGTTTGATCATTATGGGATGAGAGGTTAAATGTAAGACCATTGAGGATTATACCTAATGGGCTAATCTTACATCTGCCCACAGTCCTTGGGCCTTCATAAGATAGCTGGACCCAAGGACCATTTAGTATAAATGTTGAGCCCATTAAGAGCCCATAGTTATGGACTCAGGGGTTCACTATATTCAGCAGTGAATTCGGTCAGGCCTTGTAACAGAGGCTAGGCTGAACCCATGTTGCTGATGTGTAGATTAATGATAAGGTCTCACGCCATACAAAGAGAGCCAAGCTAGCCAGCATTAAAGTGAAAGTGAGCCTGAAAGCTTAATGGGCCTAAAAAGCCTATTTCGAACTGGGTTAATTAGATTAATTAAATTGAAAGAATGGTAAGATCCATCATATGAACGCCAAAAAGGTTGTGGAATGGGAGGGCGAATTTCAAAAATGTCTTGTCTTTCTTCCAACTGGGAATCATATTCCCTGAATTTTCCAGGATTTATCTTGAACCAAAACCGAACCAGTTCTAAACCAAAAGAGAAAGGAAGGGATATACCTGATCTGGAGAAGCAGTATCTCCCAACGTCGGTGTTCACGCCCAAAGAAAATCCCAAGAACTGCTCCCACTGAATATGACACAGTGATGATGGAACAAAACCAGCAGTGTTCGTCCCACGAACCAGGTTCTTCTAAAGAACTCGATGGAAGCAGTGAGCACCACACACAATCAAGAACCTTTCTTGATTTTCCCTCACGGAGAACTCGAACTGGTAGTAGATGGCGGCGGCTGCTGGAGGAGAAGGCTAGAGAAGAAGATGGCGAACTGCTTTTTCTTTTCTCTAGGGTTTCTGAGATCCTATCTCAAGAATGCAGTATAATCTGCGAAATCCTTAGGGTTCGAATTCTTGTAATTCGAATTAGGGTTTCTCCTCCATTTCTTAGTGATTAAGAAACTTCCTAATCTTATTAGGAGTTATCCTAATCTGCAAAACAAAATTCCAACGATTGAAATCAACTGTCGGCAGTTTGGTTTCCATTAGAGAGAGTGCATCCCCGATCATTACCTTTGTCCGACAAAGAGGCTGATCCTGTCACTATGATCACCCACTCAGATGAATTCTCAGAATGTCCCAACATACCCAGGTTTTGAGCCCCGCTAAGGATCTCACTGATTGGCATATCAAAGATAGCCCAATCCGACACCTAGTGCAGTATCATAATCGAATCTAGGGGTCAGGTGTAACTTTCTAGTTTTGCCGATCAATCTCCAAGGTCCAAGGCAATACTGGAAATTCAGTCTTGTTCAAAGATTCAAGTAATCCTACACTGTATGTGCCTTGTGTCTCACCCTGGCGGCTGAAACAGGCCACCCCAACATTTGGCAGCACACCAGTGTCAGCCTGGGCAGGATAAATCTCCCTAGACTTATCCAACGGCTGTGAACATTCTAAACTAACACGAGTCTCATTAAGTGTCCAGTTTAAGGGTCTTACACAAAAACATACCACACAACATGAATCAAACATGCACTTTATTCATTTACACTAAATGTCAAAAGTACATCAAAACTTATTGGAGCTAAGGGCATACAAAACTGTCTAAAATAAATATGGGTGGATCTAGGATTTGGATCAATAGATAAGATAAGGGATTATCCTTATCCACTTAAAGAGTTCAGATCCAAATAAAGATTTGAATTAAAGGAACTCCTAATTTGATTAGGAAGGTCGATCTTTATCTACAGATAAGATAAGGGATTATCCTTATCACTTAAAGAGTCCATATCCAAATAAAAGATTTGGATTAGGAAACTCCTAATGGGATTAGGAAGTTGTCTCTTTAATGCTATAAATAAGAGAGCAGGGTGAACCTCCAAAGACACATTAGCTGAATACAGAGAGAAGACAACACAGTTAGACTGCTCTTGCCTTCTGCTCTTTCTCTTCTTGCTCTTGCCGCCCTACCCTATTCGATCTCCAGTGCTTGGATTGGATCAAGATTTGACATTGATATTGCTTCATGCAAAAGAAACAATTTATAACCTGTGCTCGTTGTCCCATTCGATTTTTGCTGAAAAATCGCTAGTTCTTGGTGAAGAACTACCTACTGATCCTGCCACACCCTAAGCTGTGTCATCTTCAGTGGAGGGAGGATTTGGTATTCTCATTGGGCGTGAACACCTACGTTGGGAGGAGCATTCTTGCATGGATTCCGTATCAAATTTGGTCAGGTTTGATTACAAGAACGAAACTTGAAACTACAGTTTTCTAAATTTGGAATAGGATTCCTGGATGAGAGTAAAGAAATTTTTGAAACTTCCCAACCATCCTGCAGGATTCGGCCATCCATATGATGGATCTCCCATCCCTTCAGTACTATCAGAGCTAGGTTCAATTCTTGAACCAAATTAGAGCAAATCTGAATCTCTGCAAATGGGCAGAAGGTGTTCTACCCGATTTGCGCAATAAGCGCTTTTTCTGCGAATTGGTTCCCAAATAATGGGCAGATGATCTGGCAAATAAATCTTTATTATTCTCTGAAATTTATAGAAATGTTCAGTGATATTTTCATGATTTTTTGGGCTGCACATGTGATGGAGATTGAATGCTTAGGGTGCCAAGATTGGCACACCCTACGATTTCTCTTCTATTCAATTCTGGTTTGTAAATATTTTTTTTTTGTATTTTTAGACAAATTGTATACGAATTCGATGTGATGTAACATTAGAAAAATTAGGTTTTTCTATTTTATTTCCATCAAGAGATTGCTGGAGTGCGCAATAGAGGAGAAGAAATTTTCACACAAATAAATTCTGCGATCTGCGATTTTGCAGATATCGATTCTACAATCTGCGATTAACTGTTCTTTGCAAGTTTGTAGGATATTCAAGAAAATCACAACGCAACCCTCTGATTTTAGTTTCTTGATAAATTGATTATCTTGAATTAATTTATTTTCAAATCATTATTCTTGAATTAAATTTTGAATTGGACACCAAAACTTGGGCCAATTTACACCATATTTGGTCCAAACTGGTTGGACTGAATTGTTGGTTCGATGGGGTTGATTTTTCTAACGCTAATTTGATTCAGGCCAGAGAGTTGATGGCCCACTTCAATCTTTAATTTGGCCCACCTCTGTAAAACCTAATTTTAATATGATAATCAGCCCTAAATTAGCTACATGGGTCGAACTGCTTTCTGTAGTACAACCCATGTACCTAGATAATGTTATATGATGACATTATGGGCTTTGTTGGGATGATATTGATTTAATCTAATTAATTAAGGTTTTTACAAATATTCTAATTGATTGGATCAATTTATTTCATGCATGTGATGTATGGATGTGTGATGTGCTACGTACATTGACTATAAGTACTTGGCCCATGATTATTTCGATAGTGGCTCTTTTCCACACCATTGTTGAATGCATATCATTTCCATGGTGTCCATAAGATCATTGGATGATCTCCTCATTTGGTGGGCCCCACATCAGTTTCCTTCCCAAAAGGAACCGTGTGGAACCCTAGCCATTTAGGGCCCATTTAAATCTGGCTTTGAGAAAGTCAGTGGGAGCCACTTTGGTTTGACCTAAATTAAACTACGTGTAATTTTCCGTTCCCTCTACTAAAATATGAGTGCATGTGATAAGGAGATTGATATGATGAACTCTCTAAAGGCCTTCCATCATTAACATGAAGATGGGTCCTCTAGTAATGACGAAATGCACCATAAAATTGGGCTATCCATTTGCTGTTGGATCTGTTGGATTGTTTCATAAGATGATAGGGGCATCATAGACCGATGTGGGAGGGGCTTATCCTAAAATGGAAGACTCTCTCATGGTACATTGGCGTTCACGAATATGATGGATAAGCACTCACTGAACTGAAAGGTTTAACCTAAAATGGCAATGAACATTGTCTGACAAAGGCCAAAGGAAAAGCTCATGAGATGAGTGGATGTGATCCTTCATAGAAGGTGGTGGGGTTATGCAGCTAAAACAGTTGGCTCTATGCACCCTATGTGGTTTCCCACATTTTCAGAGACATAAGTTCACAGTCTCCGTCACTGAGATAGAAGGGAAATCTCAGAGATGAACAAATGGAAATGGAACATAGATTAAAAGCCATATCTATGTAGATAACATGAATCAAATCAGGTTGTGGACAAATATTTGCTTTGCCTTTTATCAGAAATGGCAAACAGACAATTTTTCAAACTGTACCTAATGAGACACAAGTCTGAATCTTTTGAAAAGTTCAAAGAATTCAAGTAAAAGGCTAAGAAACAGTTGGGGAGACACATTAAGGCCCTTCGATCAGATCAAAGAGGCGAATATCTCTGACGAATTCAAGGACTATTTAAAGGAAAATGGGATAGTATCACAACTATCTCCTCCTACTACACCACAATTAAATGGTGTGTCAGAAAGGAGGAACCGGACTTTATTGGATATGGTCTAATCATTTCTCGTACACTTGGAATTACCTACATTCTTTTGGGGTTAATCATTAGAGACTGCGATATACATGCTGGACCGGGTTCCAACCAAATCCGTTCCAAAGACTCCCTATGAGCTTTGGCCAGTACGAAAACCAAGTGTAAGACACTTGAAGATTTGGGGTTATCCGACACATGTTAAAAGAACAAGTGCTGACAAATTGGAATCTAAGACCAGTCGTTGCCTATTTGTAGGTTACCCAAAAGGCTCTCTAGTGTTTTATTCTATGACCTAGGAGAACAGAAGGTGTTTTGTAGTCGAAATGCCCATTTCTTTGAGGAAAATTACATCCTAAACAATCATTGTCAGAAAGTTGTTCTTGATGAGGAGAGCTCAAGAGTAGTGGAGATATCGCACAAGCTCCAGTTAATATCCAACCTAGGAGATCTACTCGGGAATCCAGGCCTCCAGTTCGTTATGGCTATAACCATGAACGTTACTTGGTGGAAGCCACGACCAGTGAGGAGGATCCCATGACTTATACGGAAGTTATGTTGGACATAGATTCCTTGAAGTGGGTAGATGTCATGAGAGCTGAGATGGACTCAATGGAGACCAATGGAGTTTTGACTCTGGTAGATCCACCCCCTGGGGTAACATAAATTGGTTGCAAATGGATCTATAAGACGAAGAAGGGCCCCGATGGTAAGGTTGAGACCTACAAGACTCGTCTTTTGGCGAAAGGGTACACTCAGAAAGAAGGAATAGATTATGAGGAAACCTTTTTTGATTGTGGCCATGCTTAAATCCATTAGGATCCTGCTAGCTGTAACAACATACCACGACTACGAGATTTGGCAAATGGATGTCAAAACCACGTTCTTGAATGGAGATCTTACTTAAGATATCTACATGTAGCAACCGCAAGGTTTCATAGCTGCAAGTCAGGAACACATGGTATGTAAACTTAATCGATCCATATATGGACTTAAGCAAGCTTCTAGGAGCTGGAACATCCAGTTTGACTCTACTGTCAAACAGTTTGACTTTGAGCAGAATTCGTATGAGCCCTATGTTTACAGGAAGACCTGTGGGGATAAGGTTGCATTCTTGGTTTCGTATGTAGACGACATTCTACTCATTGTGAATGATGTAGGAATGTTGACTACGGTGAAAGTATGGCTTTTACAGCAATTCTCCATGAAAGATCTTGGAGAAACCTCATTTATCTTGGAACTTCGACTCTATAGAGATAATCAAAGAGGACAAAAGGATTATCCCAATCTACTTGCATTGACAAGATAGTTAAAAGATACAATATTGACAACTCCAAAAAAGGAAATATTCCTTTCAGGTATGGAGTCACTCTCTCCAAGGGTATGTCTCCCAAGACACCTAAGGAGATTGAGAGCATGAAAGAAGTTCCCTATGCCTCTACCGTATGGAGCATCATTTATGCCATGTTGTGCACTCGATCAGACATTGCTCAGGCCGTGAGTGTGGTAAGTAGATACCAGTCTTACCCAGGACAAGAGCATTGACTAAGCCATTGACACAGAAAGTGTTTGAGAAACACGTGGAAAGTATAGGACTCCGGCTTATACCCGATTGGACCTAAGTGCAAGTGGGAGCTCTTAGACAATGTATGCCCTTAGCTCCAATCACCATGATGTACATTATGACATTTATTGTAAATGAATAAAGTACATATTTGATTCGTGTTATTATGGTGTGTTTCTATGTAATACCCTTAAACAGAACACATATGAAACTCGTGTCACTATAGAATCTTCACAATCGTTGGATAGATCTGGGGAGATTTATCCTCGCAAGGCTGACACCGGTCTACTGCCAAATTGGTTGGGGTGGCTTGTCTCAGTTGCCAAGGTGAGACCTAAGGTACATGCAGTGTGGGTTTTCTTGAAACCCTAAATGGGACCAAAATTCCAATATTGCCCTAGACCTTGGATATAGATGGGCAAAACTGGAATGTTACACCTGACCCCTAGACTCGACTATGATACTGCACTAGGTGTCGAATTGGGCTGTCTTAGATATGCTAACCAATGATATTCTTAGAGGGGTCAAAACCTGGGTATGTTGGGATAGTCCGAGAATTCATCTAAGTGGGTGATCATAGTGATAGGATCAGCCCCTTTGTCGGACAAAGTGAATGATCAGGGGCGCATTCTCTCTGATGGATACCTAAACTGCCGGCAGTTGATTTCAACCATTAAAAAATGTTTTGCAAAATATATATATATATATATATATATATATATATATATATATATATATATATATATATATATTATGGTTTCAAAATGTTTGTAAAGGTTTTAATTCCCGGGATCCATGTGATTGAGAGTGCAACACTGCACCTTTGCAACCGAGGGAGAGGTCCTCTCTCGTCAGGCAGTATTTGATCATTATGGGCTGAGAGGTTAAGTGTAAAACCATTGAGGATTATACCTGATGGGCTAATCTTACATCTGCCCACAATTCTTGGGCCTTCATAAGATGGCTAGACCCAATGACCATTTAGTGTAAATGTTGGGTTCATTAAGAGCCCATAGTGATGGACTCAGGTATTCACTGTATTCAGCAGTGAATTCGGTCAGGCCTTGTAACAGAGGTTAGGCTGAACCCATGTGGCTGATGTGTAGATCAATGATAGGGTCCCACACCATACAAAGAATAGTTTGTATCATGGCCCACCTCTGTAAAACCTAAGTTTAATATGACAATGATTGAATCAGCCCAAAATTAGCTACATGGGTTGAACTGCTTTTTGCAGTACAACCCATGTACCTAGATAATGTTGTATGATAACATTATGGGCTCTGTTGGGCTGATACTAATTTAATCTAATTAATTAAGTATTTTATAGATATTTTAATTGATTGGATGAATTTATTTTATGCATGTGATGTATGGATGTGTGATGTGTGATGTGCTACGTACATGGACCATAATTACTTGGCCCATGATCATTTCAATAGTGGCTCTTACGCACACCATGTCTGAATGCACATCATTGCCATGGTGTCAATAAGATCATTAGATGATCTCCTCATTTGGTGGGTCCCACATCAGCTTCCTCCCCAAGAGGAACCGTGTAGAACCCTAGTCGTTTAGGGCCCATTTAAATCTAGCTATGAGAAAGCCAAAGGGATCCACTTTGGTTTTACCTAAATAAAACTAGGGCGTAATAATTCATTCCCTCCACTAAAATACGAGTGCTTGTGATAGGGAGATGCATATGATGAATTCTCTAAAGGCCTTCCATCATAAACATGAAGATGGGTTCTCCAGTAATAAGGAAATGCACCATAAAATTGGGTTATCCATTTGCTGCTGGATCTGTTGGATTGTTTCATAAGATGATAGGGGCGTCATAGACCGATGTGGGAGGGGCCTATCCTAAAATTGAATAAACCAAGTGTAAGGCACTTGAAGATTTGGGATTATTCGGCACATGTTAAAAGAGCAAGTGCTGACAAATTAGAATCCAAGACCACCTGTTGCCTATTTGTAGGTTACCCAAAAGGCTCTATAGGGTATTTACTCTACGACCCAGGAGAACAAAAGGTGCTTTGTAGTCGAAATTCCCATTTATTGGAAGAAGAATACATCCTGAACAATCATCGTCAGGTAGTTGTTCTTGATAATGAGAGCACAGGAGTAGTCGAAATGCCCATTTCTTGGAAGTTGTTCTTTATGGTTTCACAAATTGTTTGCAAAAGGTTTTAATTCACAGGATCCATGTGAGTAGAGAGTGAAGCACTGTACCTTGCAACCGAGGGAGAGGTCCTCTCTTGTCAGGCAGTGTTTGAACATTATGGGATAAGAGGTTAAGTGTAAGACCATTGAGAGTTATACTTGATTGGCTAATCTTGCATCTGCCCATAATCCTTGGGCCTTCATAAGATGGTTGGACCCAAGGACCATTTAGTGTAAATGTTGGGCCCATTAAGAGCCCATAGTGATGGACTCAGGGGTTCATTGTATTCAGCAATGAATTCGACCAGGCCTTGTAACAGATGATAGGCTGAACCCATGTGGCTGATGTGTAGATCAATGTTAGGGTCCCACGCAATACAAAGAGAGCCAAACAAGCCAGCATTAAAGGGAAGTGAGCCTGAAAGCTTAATGGGCCTAAAGCCAATTTCAAACTAGGTTAATTAAATAGGGGCGGATATGGGTTTGGATCAGCAGATAAGGATAAGAGGATAACTCTTATTTACTTAGAGTACAGATTCAAATAAAGATTTGGATCTGGGTTTAAACCAACTTTCCTTTAGGAACGCCTTTTGTCAAAACATCAACCAATTGTTCTTCAGAAGCAACAAATAGTAGACAGACTTCTCATGAGGCCCTCTTTCTCGTATAAAATGCCTATCAACTTCAATGTGATTAGTTTTGTCTTGTTGAATAGGATTATATGCAATGTTGATAGCAGCCTGGTTGTCACAATATAACATCATTGGCTTCTCACAGTCTATACCCAATTCTTCTAAAAGTGATCTCAATCACAAAAGTTCAGAAACTCCATATGCCATTGCCCTGTACCCCTCCATTCTAGTTTGGAGAAGGCTTCTGGGACAGATCTGGGAGTCACATGTGTGGAAACAGAGGCAAGGAAGGAATAGTAGGAAGGGGAAAGAAGGTTGTAGGACAGGTGTTTGTAAATGCAATGACATGTACATTTCCATTTGCCTTTGCGAAGGGCAATAGGGAGATCAAGGCCAAGGAAGGTATCCGAAGTGGTAGAAGAGGGATGACCTATTACCTCAGTAGTGATGGGAGGAGCAAGAGGCTCATCTGAAGGCATGGAAACAACTTGCATGTCTCTGGTACCACCTTTGGATAATAGGATTGGAAGGTGTTGAGTTGGGTTGATTTCTAGCTATTGGGCCCAGTTATTTTATTCTTATTTTAAGTTGTTAAGTTAGGAAGTTGTTGAGATTTAGGCCCATTAGCTTTTGTTTTTTAAGTTGTGACTATTCAGCTACTTTAGTAGCTGCCCTACTAAGGGCATTCTTGTAATCTTTCATTCTTTTAAGTTAAGTATAAAATATAATAAGGGGTTGGCGGCCAGAACTAATTCAAATCTGGTTAACATCCCACTCCTTTCCTCTCTTTTCTTCTCTACTACTAAAGCTCTTCATCTTCTTTTCTTTCTCTTCACAAGGAACTCATCCTGATTTAAAAACAATGATTTCTACTTGGTATTAGAGCCAGGTTGAAGGTTCCCTGAGCTGTTTTCTCAATCAGCCCTAGATCGGTCGACTGCATGGTGATTTAAGAGGCTGGTCAAAGATCTCAGGTAAGCCCAGTTTTTTTTATTTTTATTTCCATCTAGAGATCGTTGGAGCGCACAACAGAGGAGAAGAAATTTTCGCAGAAATAAGTTCTGCGATCTGTGATTTTGCAGATATCGATTCTGCAATCCACGATTAACTGTTCTTTGCAAGTTTGTAGGATATCCAAGAAAATCACAGTGCATTCCTCTTATTTTAGTTTCTTGATAATTTGATTATCTTGAATTAATTTATTTTCAAATCATTATTCTTGAATTAAATCTTGAATTGGACACCAAAACTTGGGCAACTTGGGCCAATTTACACCATATTTGGTCCAAACTGGTTGCATTGAATTGTTGGTTCGATGGGGTTGATTTTTCTAACCCTAATTCGATTCAGGCCAGAGAGTTGATGGCACGCTTCAATCCTTAATTTGGCTCACCTCTGTAAAACCTAATTTTAATATGATAATCAGCCCTAAATTAGCTACATGGGTCGAACTGCTTTTTGCAGTACAACCCATGTACCTAGATAATGTTATATGATGACATTATGGGCTTTGTTGGGCTTATATTGATTTAATCTAATTAATTAAGGTTTTTACAAATATTCTAATTGACTGGATCAATTTATTTCATACATGTGATGTAAGGATGTGTGATGTGCTACGTACATGGACCATAAGTACTTGGCCCATGATTATTTCGATAGTGGCTCTTTCACACCATTTCATAATGCACATCATTGCCATGGTGTCCATAAGATCATTGGATGATCACCTCGTTTGGTGGGCCCCACATCAGTTTCCTCCTCAAAAGGAACTGTGTGAAACCCTAGCCATTTAGGCCCCATTTAAATCTGGCATTGAGAAAATCAGTGAGAGCCACTTTGGTTTGACCTAAATAAAACTAGGCATAATATTCCGTTCCCTCTACTAAAATATGAGTGCATGTGATAAGGAGATTGATATGATGAACTCTCTAAAAGCCTTTCAGCATTAACATGAAGATGGGTCCTCCAGTAATGACGAAATGCACCATAAAATTGGGCTATCCATTTGTTGTTGGATCTGTTGGATTGTTTCATAAGATGATAGGGGCATCATAGACCGATGTGGGAGGGGCCTATCCAAAAATGGAAGACTCTCTCACGGTACATTGGCGTTCACGAATATGATTGATAAACACTCACGAGACAGAAAGGTTTAACCTAAAATGGCAATGAAAATTGTCTGACAAAGGCCAAAGGGAAAGCTCATGAGATGAGTGGATGTGATCCTTCATAGAAGGTGGTGGGGTTATGCAGCTAAAACAGTTGGCTCTATGCACCCTATGTGGTTTCCCACATTTTCAGAGACATAAGTTCACAGTCTCCGTCACTGAGATAGAAGGAAAATCTCAGAGATGAACAAATGGAAATGGAACATAGATTAAAAGTCATATCTATGTAGATAACATGAATCAAATCAGGTTGTGGACTAATATTTGCTTTGCCTTTTATCAGAAATGGCAAACGAACAATTTACCAAACTGTACCTAATGAGACACAAGTATGAATCTTTTGAAAAGTTCAAAGAGTTCAGGTAAAAGGCCGAGAAACAATTGGGGAGACACATTAAGGCCCTTCGATTAGATCAAGGAGGCAAATATCTCTGACGAATTCAGGGACTACTTAAAGAAAAATGGAATAATATCACAACTAGCTCCTCCTACTACACCAAAATTAAATGGTGTGTCAGAAAGGAGGAACCGAACATTATTGGATATGGTCCGATCACTTCTCGTACACTTGGAATTACCTATATTTTTTTGGGGTTACGCATTAGAGACTACGATATACATGCTGAACCGGGTTCCAACCAAATTTGTTCCAAAGACTCCCTATGAGCTTTGGACTAGTAAGAAACCAAGTGTAAGACACTTGAAGATTTGGGGTTGTCCAACACATGTTAAAAGAACAAGTGCTGACAAATTGGAATCTAAGACCAGTCGTTGCCTATTTGTAGGTTATCTAAAAGGCTCTGTAGTGTAATTATTCTATGACCCAGGAGAACAGAAGGTGTTTTGTTGTCGAAATGCCCATTTTTTGGAGGAAAATTACATCCTAAACAATCATCGTCAGGAAGTTGTTCTTAATGAGGAGAGCTCAGGAGTAGTGGGAGATGTTGCACAAGCTCCAGTTAATATCTAACTTAGGAGATCTACTCGGGAATTCAGGCCTCCAGTGGGAAATGTCGCACAAGTTACTTGGTGGAAGCCACTACCAGTGAGGAGGATCACGTGACTTATACGGAAGTTATATTGGACATAGATTCCTTGAAGTTGGTAGATGCCATGAGAGTTGAGATGGACTCAATGGAGACCAATGGAGTTTTGATTCTGGTAGATCCGCCCCCTGGGGTAAAAGAAATTGGTTGCAAATGAATCTATAAGACGAAGAAGGGCCCCGATAGTAAGGTTGAGACCTACAAGGCTCGTCTTGTGGCGAAAGGGTACACTCGGAAAGAAGGAATAGATTATGGGAAAACCTTTTCCGCCTGTGACAATACTTAAATCCATTAGGATCCTGCTAGCTGTAACAACAGACCATGACTATGAGATTTGGCAAATGGATGTCAAAACCACATTCTTGAATGGAGATCTTATTTAAGATATCTACATGCAGCAACCACAAGGTTTCATAGCTGCAGGTCAGGAACACATGGTATGTAAACTTAATCGATCTATATATGGACTTAAGCAAGCTTCTAGGAGCTAGAACATCCGGTTTGACTCTACTATCAAACAGTTTGACTTTGAGCAGAATCCGGATGAGGCCTGTGTTTACAAGAAGACCAGTGGGGATAATGTTGCATTTTTGGTTCAATATGTAAACGACGTTCTACTCATTGGAAATGATGTAGGAATGTTGACTACAGTGAAAGTATGGCTTTCACAGCAATTCTCCATGAAAGATCTTGATGAAGCCTCTTATATCTTGGGACTTTGACTCTATAGAGATAAATCAAGGAGGATAAAAGGATTATCCCAATCTATTTGCATTGACAAAATAGTGTAAATGACTGGACCCAATGACCATTTAGTGTAAATGTTGGGCCCATTAAGAGCCCATAGTGATGGGTGTTCACTGTGTTCAGTTGTGAATTCGGTCAGGCCTTGTAACAGAGGATAGGCTGAACCCATGTGGGTGATGTGTAGATCAATGATAGGGTCCCACACCATACAAAGAGAGCCAAGCTAGCCAACATTAAAGTGGAAGTGAGTCTAAAAGCTTAATGGGCCTAAAAAGCCCATTTCGAACTGGGTTAATTAGATTAATTAAATAGGAGCGAATCTGGGATTTGAATCAGCAGATAAGATAAGGGATTATCCTTATCCACCTAAAGAGTCCAGATCCAAATAAAGATTTGGATCAAAGGAACTCCTAATTTGATTAGGAAGGCTGATTTTTATTTGTAGATAAGATAAGGGATTATCCTTATCACTTAAAGAGTCCAAATCCAAATAAAAGATTTGGATTAGGAAACTCCTAATGGGATAAGAAAGTTTTCTCTTTAAGACTATAAATAAGAGAGCAGGGCGAACCTCCAAAGACACATTCGCTGAATACAAAGAGAAGACAAGACAGTTAGACTGCTCTTGCCTTTCGCCCAACCTTCCTGCAAGGTTCGGTCATCCGTATGATGGATCTCCCATCCCTTCAGGATTTACATAAGCCCATTTGCACTCTTATTCATTTATACCAATGCAAAGGAAGCTTGCACCACAAATAAACAGAAGGACACTGCAATAAATGCCAAGGAGACCAGATCTGCACCTCACATAACACTCCTTACACTAACCTCACAACACAATCCAGCCGTGCATTAGGAGTATCACTAATACATGTATTTTGTCATTCATGAGGAGATGCTCCCAATGGATGGCTGTAATGTGTTGTAAGGATGGTGTGAGGATCAAACTTGAATTCGATGCTGAGATTTTGTTATAATACTCAAACTTTGATTTGGGCAAATATACTTTGGTGTTCAATGATAACTATATTGTCATCAACTAATTCTTTCTTTTTTTAGTCGGGAACTTCTATGTGGAGGATTGGGTCCTAGGTCATCAGGTCCAATAATTTTAACAGTATATATTAGGATAAAAAACTTAAACTTCTAATATTTCACCTAAACACTAAAACATCCCCTCACTTTCTAAATTAGATTTACACCTCACATCTTAGATGACATCAGCAAATAAAAACCTCCCACGTACTAAGGGGGTGTTCAATAGGAATGGTAATTTTCCCCGTAAAGTTGGAGCCTCACCCCACCTCGCCCCAAATGGGACACACCGATGTTAAACAAGGACGGGTTTGCATATAATTCCTCAAACTCAATTGTAAATTAGTAAAATATCTTCATGTTTAATATTAATTTTTGAAATATCTCTAAGTCTTTCCCAAATTCCTAAAATCCTAGGATCTCATAATTTCACTAAATTGTCATAATCCAATTCCTAAAATACTCCTAAATTCACATATTCCTATTTCTAAAAAATATGAAATTAAATTTATTTTTAAGTGATTGCCTCAAGGCAGAGAAAATTCAAGGATCCATCATACCCTATGAGAAGTGGGTGCTCCACCCTAAACCTGCCTGCCACCAGGGACAAGATAGAGTATCGTTTCAAGGTAAGGATGGGGAGGGGGTGCTTCACTCCAAGATAGAGTATCTTAGTTTTCTACAATATGGTTTTGCTTTCGAAAACAAAAACAACTGCAACATCAGCAAAATTGTAATACTCTTGTAGATGTGGCAATTGTTTTTGTTTTCAAAAACAATTCCAACCATGTTGCCGAACACCCCTAACTCTCTACTCATGTCTGTTAGCACGTGACATTATCTTTATGTGTTGTTTAAGGTTATTTAAAATCTCAACTTTGCCCTATATTACCTCTTTTCTTGGTTGTGTCTGGATAGAAACATCCCCTCATTGAGAAAAGGCAACCTTCAACAAAGGGCCTTTTTCTTTTTTTGTAGTTTTTGCAAACATTTTTTTGTAAATATTTTTTTGTTGATTGTTAGATCCAAGGTTGGGTTTTGTGCTTTTGACATCCACATCTGAATGGATGAACTCGTTTGCATTCCTAATCTTTCTATTATGGAATAATTTAATGTTTCTGATAGAAGTGACTCTTATACCCACATATTTTTTTCCAATATGACAACTAACAAGCACTATCCTTGAAAACTAAAAGGGTCATCCAAACCATCTATTCTCTGTTCAAGTTTAGGGTTGGAGGCTTGGAACAGGTTGTTGGACTATGGAGGAGAAAATCAGTGAGACGAACCAAGTAGAGTCAATCCCTTCTTGTTCACTCTAATATTCTTGAACCACAAAATACACTTGAGGAGATCTTTCTCGATGTTTTATAAATACACTTGAGGAGATCATCCTAACCATTGTTGTGTTAGGAACAATGTTTTGAGTGAAAATATTTTAATCTCAATTTTAGAGTGAAAAAACTAGGAAAAAAAAGAAACCACTTGTGAGATGTATCTATTTCTCTTAAAATGTTTAGAGTGTGAAAATATTTTAGTATCAATTTTTTTGTTTTAATTACTCAAACGTTATGACTAAGTTGATGTTAAGATAATGCATGCCCCCACCGATCAAAAGTCTTGGATCCACCACTAATTGGAATATAATGATCAATGACTGGCACAACTTGAAGCAATGCTTTGAGAAGAGTAATAGGACATAAAGAGTATATCATATGTATATACATGGAGGAAGGGTACCATAGAAATGGCTTTGCTAATTCTCCAACTTAGTTTGCCAAATGTGAGGGATTTGTTCTAAGAGGACCCATTGATATTTATATACCAGCATTTGTTTTTTCATGTTCCTCAAGAGACCATAGTACCATGCTAGCTAGAAATAACTCGATGAAGCCAACATATAGATCCCAATTAAATCAAAGCTCAGGACACTTGCAATAAGCGCCCCTCACACATTTTTTTTCACACAACAAACGGATTGCATCTTGCAAGTTGCAAGCAATCATCCCCCGGAATAGACTTCATTTCTTTCATCAAGCTTGAAATTAGTGCATCTTTCTTGAATACCAACCCACAATTTTGCAATTAGATAGGTAGATCATACTTTAGGCGATAGATGCAGTTTCACCGGTGGTCAAACTTTCATTGTTCCAAGGTTAACGATGATGGATTCGTTTCTCTAAATTAATTACAAATTAATTTAATCTCAATTTTAATTCAGGGTATATTAGTTATTTTTCTTTCTCCATTAGAAATAACGGTTGATAAATCTAAGAGGGAACATCTAAGTCTATTTTAAAAAGTGAGGGGATGTTTCAGTGTTTAGGTGAAATTTCAAGGGAGGTTTAAGTCTTTTAAGTTTATTATTACAAATTAACTTAACACGTTAAGCAGATCATGTTTATTATACACATTTTGTTATTTTTTGTATATATTTATTTATATTTTAAAACTTGTATTGTTTAGTTACAACATCATGGGTTGATCCATTTTGGCTTAAATGGTTGAATTGATTATCTATTACTAGGATGGAAGAACTAATTTGTCTTTGCAACGGTTCTAAAAAATATGGGCTTTATATTGTTAGAAGTATTGGATATAAATCTAATTAATAGAATTTATTGATGAAAATAAATAACTTAAATATAGGATTCAACGAGAAAGAGAGTTAATGCCTTAATATCAGATCTAATAAAAGGAAATTGAATAAGGTGAAAAATAACCATTCAAGTTATACTTTCTATCATGGTTTTCAAACTGTCGTTGACCTAGATGGTTAGACTATTCAGCCCAGGAACTGTCTAAGCAATCGGTTCCGTTCAACGGTTTTTGGCCATTTTTTTATTTTTTTATTTTTTGACAAAACGAAACGTCCATTCAAACCGGATGATCGGACTATCGACCCAAAAACCAATGGCCAAAATAATTTCATTTCTGGATCTTTTTTTAAAACGTTGCTTTCTACCCTCTGATCAATTGAATAAAATAAAAACGAAAAAATAATAATAAAGTAAAAGTAAAAATATTTTAATTAAACAAATTTTTCACACTATCAATCATAATTCGTATTTTTCATAATACTATAAACTATAGATACAAATATAGATATTTCATACCACACAATTTTTTAGGGGGAATGACAATGAGGCGGAGCAAGTTGCATCAGGCATTCATTCGGATTGAAGCATCAAAAACTCTAACCCGACCTTATATACCAATAAACCTGATTTTATATAAGTCGGA
The DNA here is from genome assembly GCF_055504915.1 of Nelumbo nucifera. Taxonomy (NCBI): domain Eukaryota; kingdom Viridiplantae; phylum Streptophyta; class Magnoliopsida; order Proteales; family Nelumbonaceae; genus Nelumbo; species Nelumbo nucifera. Next base: position 111,423,357 of record NC_142649.1, on the reverse strand, counting down.
TTTATCATTTAACACGAACTATAACCGATCCATTGACAGTATACATTTATTATTATTATTATTATTATTATTATTATTATTATTATTATTATTATTATTATTATTATTATTATTATTTCTTTGCTTCGTTGCATGTGACCCATGTGTCTTTATGGAAATAGATTTTAATTCATTTGCTCCAGCTTTTCATATTATCGATTTATTCTAAATTGGACGATCGTAAGACGATTAATATTACCTTATTCTAAGCCATTGATTGGATTCTGGATCAGCGAAGTGATACATCGTTCATGGTAGCTGTGGCTATTACATCTTTGACGTTTGAGTCTCACTCTCTCTCTCTCTCTCTCTCTCTCTTTCTCTCTCTCTGTTGCCCACTCCACCACCATGTTTGATTCTGATCCTCTGTAAATAGGCGAGATGTTCCGTTTAAGCGACAATATCGTGCTCGAATCCAATGGACTATCATGGCTAGTCTGGCTACACCTCTTGGTGACGTTTCTCCTCCTGGTTTTGCTTTCTTATTTGGGCATCTTTGCTTTCGATGTCCCGGCCGGCAACGGACCGGCGCCGAATCTGGGGAAGTAAGGATTACCAGAGGGAGGAGCCAGTCAAGAACAACCACCTTATCTCTACCGCAGATTGCTTCGATGATAACAAGGTATGCGAGCATATATGATATTTTTCTCCATCGATCTTTCTTTACTTACTTCAACCAAGCCAGAAAATTATTTTACCCCGCAAATATCTGCAACCAGGGAAAATGTTTTCCTTGTTCAAAGAGGTGGGAAATTAAAATGTTAGTGGCCCAACCCAGCGCGGCTATTGCACACTGGATGACTGGGATTGACCACAGCGTTCGTTGTTTCCCATCTCGGCTCGATCTGCTGAGTTCCAAAATGGTTTTGTAACATGGAAGAAACTAGAAGGCTTTCTTTTGCCACGTGGCAATGATCGCCGAGCTAAAATTAAGTCTGGTCCATGTGGGTTACACCTGCATTGCCACGTGGAGGACTAACTGATCTGGCGGATGCTGTCCATTTAACAAACACGTCTGCATCTGAAAACGGGAAATTTCTATTTAGTTGAAGCCTTTGGGAGGCTGGTTGGTTGCATTCCATCATCCATGTCAAATTGGGTGATTTTCTCTATTTTAATTCAGAATAATAATGGCTAGGGGACAAGCAACTTTGTTGCACGTGTACGGACAAAATATGACTAAGGAAACAACAATGTTGCAAATTAAGAATTATTTAATAATTGCAGTGAAACTGTTGCTCTCTTCCTCAGCGCTGCATGCGCAAGTGAGATCGAGAGAGAGAGAGTATTGTAAAAATAATAAAAGAATGCAGAATGGAATTTATCGGTAATTATATTCTAAATCAAAGTTATAGTGATGTCATGTTGTAGAATCTCGAAATTAGAAATTGTTGGATTTTAATCTCATAAGAGATTAAATCCAATGGGTTTGATTGTTCAATTATATGAGAAATTGTATCAGCACACTTGATTGAAAAATTAGCTTTTTTCTTGTAAAAGCTAGTTTTGAACTTGTCCCATATTGGAAAATTATAAGCTTTGTTTTCAGTATTTCAATAGGAGTTGATTTACACTCCTTAGAATTAGTAGAGGAGAGTATGGGGGTTCGATACTGCGCAACGCGCGCGCACGCGTGAGCGCACGTGTGTGCGGCGTAATGAGGCGCTTTAGAGGCTCGCGAACGGCGACTTTGGTTTTGGTGCGATGCTGACCGTTGATCACCGTTGATGAGATCAATGTTCACAATTCGATCGGGTGTGATCAAGATGCACAAGTCAAAGTTAACAGTCATTAACTGTAAACTACTTTTTAAACATTGTGACTGTTCAAGGTGCCTTCTCTGAACCAGCACCAACCTTTTCTTCATTCCTCTTCATAAACTATTTAAAGAGCATGAATCAGACTCCAAAGACACACAATTTCAAAATTCACTATCTCTCTCTCTCTCTCAGTCCGGTCTACTATAGTCTCACTGAAGGTTTCTTTAGAGACTCTTCAACTTTGATGGTTGTAGATTCTCGCCCAAGGCTCTGCTGTATCCTGGGAACGAATTTGCCTGTAACCCAATAGCAAACTCAGTGAAACTGAGTGGGGCAAATAACATTCTAAAGACAGTGTCTTCAAACGCGCCTCAGAGCTTCTCCTCCAAAGTTACAGTGACCCCATTTCACCAACGGAAATTGTAGGGAGAATGAGGGTTGAGTCGTGTCACTTAGTCACTCTCTTTAAAACCGCATTTGCCCTTTATGGTGCAGCCGGGTGATTGCAAATTGGTCGCCAAGAAAAAACAGCCTATAGGCCACTCGTAGGTGTGCACTCACTTACCAGACATTTGTGAACCACAAAAAAGATGATGCTTAGATTAAAGAGAAGACAGAGAAGAAGACTTGTTGAGAATTGATCTGTGTGAAACTGGGTCGACCAACATCCTTTTTATAGACTGGTCTCAAACCCGAATGGACACAGAGGTGTCCTTTCACATAGGAGCCTCTTCAAAACAGTGCACCTCTTCGAAGAGGCACAAGGAGGAAGAAGAGACATGAAAAAGAGAAAACATTTTTGTTTGAAAAAATAAATTCAAAATTCGAACAGACACCAATTCAAGTAGACAGAAAAACATTTAATTCGAAATTCAAATCTGGTAAAAAGTAAAAGCAATTCGACGAATCGCGCACACGCACCCATGCCCATGCCCCGGCCCGACTCAGTGTGCACGTGTGAAAAGAACTCCCAACCCCCCAACCCTCCCCCCTCATGCATGAAATATCTATAGTGCTTTCCTCCTATGGGTCCCTACCCATAGAGAGAGCAAAACTACAAATAAATTCTACTTCCACTCCTTTCCCAAGCAATGTGGGAGAAGGAGTTTTCCCATGCTCTCAAGGGTGGAAAGAGGAAAAGACAACCAAGAGAGGGAGGAGAGAAATTCTTGAAATTTTGAATCTCCCTCCAACAATCCCCCATAAGATTTAAAATTACAAGAAGATCGAACAATTTGAGAATCACAGTGAGAAAAGTATTCATGGTAATGTCTTTGGGACTTCAATCAACACTTAGGTATGACAGGTTATGTTATAGAGTACGGGTGGAATCAGACTCCTTCAACCTTTCCTCTTTGTCGTAACTAGCTAACCGGCCAACCAACTCAACTGACCAGTTCTTTAGTGGTTCCTTATTTTGGAACATTCTGGCCTTGTTCCCCTCTTTGAATCATGAGTGTTTTAAAGAGTCATCCCTAGATCTCTCTTAGAAACGACCACACTTTACACTCACTTATGTCAATTATTAGTGTGCACTGTGTACACTATTCCTAACTGATTAAGAGCCTCATGCTCAACCTCCTCAAACTGTAGTGAGCACTATCTTACCTCGGCATTTGAAATGGAACACAAACGTTAGTGCTTTCTCAAGTCATCTAGTGACTCATTTTTACCCATTCAACCTAATTCCAGGGATCTCCTTTCACATAGGTTAGGTGTCCATCACTAATGACTTATGTAATGGGCTTTAGTTCCATTCCTACTGATGCCACATAAACCATCTTAGAAGTCTATGGTTTGGTTAACGAATCTGCAAGCTTCTTTTCAGACCTTACAAAATTTAGAACAATTGTGCCTTCGCTAAGGTATTGTCTTACCAGGTTGTGCCTTAAGCGGATGTGCCTTCTTTTACCGTTGTACGTCTGGTTCTTGGATCTGACTATTGCTGTTTAGCTATCACAATGGAGAGATATGGGCAGAACTGACCGTGGCCAAAGTGGTATATCTGCTAGTAAGTTCCTCAACCACTCTGCCTCGGACCCCGCCAATTCTAGTGCAATAAACTCGGCCTCCATTGTTGAACTTGTGTTGCATGACTGCTTTATCGATTTCCACAATACTACTGCTCCACCTAGAGTAAACACATATCCACTGGTGGAAATACTATCATTTGAATCCGAAATCCAATTCGCATCAGTAAAGCCTTCTAAAATAGGAGGAAAACCTAAGTAATGTAAACCAAAATTTATGGTTACCATTAAATATTTTAATAATCTTACTAGAGCTTCCCAATGTTTATTTCCAAGATTATGAGTATGCTGACCTAATTTTCCCACAACTATAGCTATGTCTGATCTTGTACAATTCATTAAGTAAGATACAGATCCAATTATACATGCATACTCCTTTTGTGAAATAGGTTCTCCTACATGTTTCCTTAAGTGAATACTACATTCAAGAGGTGTTTTAACCGGATTACAATCATAGTGTCCAAATTTTCTAAGAATACATATATATATTACGATTTTGAAATGTTTGCAAAAGGTTTTAATTCCCGGGATCCATGTGAGTAGAGAGTGCAACACTGTTTCTTGCAGCCGAGGGAGAGGTCCACTCTTGTCGGGCAGTGTTTGATCATTATGGGATGAGAGGTTAAGTGTAAGACCATTGAGGGTAATATCTAATGGGCTAATCTTGCATCTGCCTATAGTCCCTGGGTTTTTATAAGGTGGCTTGACCCATTGACCATTTAGTGTAAATGTTGGGCCCATTAAGAGCCCATGGTGATGGACTCAAGGGTTCACTGTCTCCTACAGTGAATTCGGCCAGGCCTTGTAACAGAGGCTGGGCTGAACCCATGTGGCTGATGTGTAGATCAATGTTTGGGTCCCACGCCATACAAGGATATCAAACTGGGTAGCAGTTTGGAGGGTATGTGAGCAGATGAACTTAATGGGCCTAAATCCCAATTCGAACTAGCTTAATGAGATTAATTAAAAGATGGTGGTTCTAAGATTTAGATCAGCAGATAGGATAAGGGATTATCCCTATCCACTCAGAGAGTCCAAATCCAAATAAGGATTTGGATCAGGAAACTCCTAATTAGATTAGGAGGGCATATCTTTATCTGCAGATAAGATAAGGGATTATCCTTATCTCTTAAAAAGATTCCAGATCCAAATACAAGATTTGGATTAGGAAACTCCTAATGGGATTAGGAGAACCTCTCTTTAAGACTATAAATAGAGGAGAAGGGCAAACCCCAGTTCATTCTTCAAGATTACTGATCCAAGAGAGAAGACAACTGCAGTTGAACTGACGCCTTCTTTTGTTGTTGCCTTCTCCTGTTGTTGCCGCCATTGCCAGTTCGATCTTCACCTGTAAGAGCGATTAAGAAAGATTCTTGATACAAAAACTAATCTGAAGTCGTGCTTACTCGCCCTTCATCAGATTCTTGCTGAAGAATCAGATTCTTGCTAAAGAACCACCCTGCTGATTCTGCTCCACCCTACGCTGTGTCATCTTCAATGGGAGCAGTCTTTGGTGATCTCCTTAGGCGTGAACACCTTCATTGGGAGTTACTACTACTCTATATCAGGTATATCCCTCTCCTACCTTTTGGTTTCAGATCTGGTCTAGTTTAGGGTTCAAGATTGATCCTTGAAAATGCAGTTTTCTAAAATAGGGAATGTGATTCCCACATGGGAGAGAGAGAAATTTTTTGAAATTTCACCCAACTTACCTGCAGGTTTTGGCCATCCATATGATGCATCTCTCATCCCTTCAGTTCCCATTATTAGCATATCATCAACATATAGACAGATAATGACTCCTTTATTATTTTCAAATTTGCTATAAACACATCTATCAAAATCATTTCTGCTATATCCATTAGTTACTAACACAATATCAAATTTTGTAATACCATTGTTTGGGAGCTTGTTTTAAGCCATACAGAGACTTGATTAACTTACAAACTTTATTTTCTTGTCCTGGCATTATAAAGCCTTCAGGTTGCTTAATATATATTTCTTCATCTAATTCCTCATTTAAAAAAGTTGTTTTTACATCCATTTGAGGAACTACTAATTTGTAAATGGATGATATAGCAAACAAAATTCTAATTGTTATTAACCTTGCAACAAGGGAATATGTGTCAAAAAATCTATATCTTTCTTTTGTCTGAACCCCTTAGCAACTAATATGGCCTTGAACTTATCTGTTGTGCCATCTGGTTTTAGTTTTTTCTTAAAAATCCACTTACAATCCAATGCCTTAGTTCCAGATGGGAGATCTATAAGTTCCCCATGTGTGATTAGTGATTAAAGAGTTTATTTCACTTTTTATGGATTCTATCCAAAATACTGCATCAAGTGAAGCTATGGCTTCCTGATAGGTTAATGGGTCCTTGTCCACCAAAAATGTGAACATCCCATCACCCAAGTTTGTTTCTCTTCTTTGTCTTTTACTTCTCCTTAAGTATAGTTCTTGCCAAAGTGAAATACTGACTCCTTAAGAACTCACTTGTTTTTTGTTTCTAGTTTGGTTTTGGGAGGGTTCCCTATTTATTGTTTCTTTTCTTCAAAGATGTGCTCAAAGAACTCTGCATCTCGGGACTCTATTATTGTGTTGTTTTCGACAACATTACCAATTGTTTTAATTACAAGGAACCGATAAGCTGCATTGTTTTGTGTATATCCAATGAACACACAATCACGGGTTTTCGGTCCTAATTTCTTTCTCTTATATTCAGGTATTCCAACATTTTCTAGGCAGCCCCAAGCTTTTAGATAGTTCAAACTAGGTTTTTTGTTATGCCAAAGTTCAAAAGGTATTTGTCCTTTCTTCTTGGGTGGTATTCTATTATATAGGTGACTAGCCGTTAGGATTGCTTCCCCCCACAAATTCAAAGGTGCACCTGATCTAATCAGCATTGCATTCATCATTAGATTAATGTTGATAAGGGGCTATGCTTTCATGTATAATTCCATTTTCTTAAAAGAATTTTCTAATGGTTTGTCCATCATATTCAGTCCCTCTATCTGTTGTAAGTCTTTTTATTTTTTTTCCTAACTGATTTTCTACTTCTGTTTTGTAGTTTATAAAAGTTTGATCAGTCTCATCTTTTAATCTAAGTAGAACTACTTTTGCATATCTATAGAAGTCATCTGTAAATGTTATATAGTATCTTTTTCCTCCTCTAGCTTCATGACATTTAAGGTCTCCTAGATCATTGTGTATAAGTTGTAGTAATTCAGTTTCTCTTTGTATATCTTTATGAGGTCTCTTAGTGAATTTTGCTTCTACAGATACTTGACATTTTTCATTTATAAAATTAATAGAAACATTCAAAACTCCTAATTTACATAATCATTTTAAATAAGGAGCATTACGATGTCCTACTCTACCATGCCAAATATCAAAAGCTTCAACGATATAAGCAGAAGAAGAAGCAGTTTTATTCATAACAATATCAAAAATATTCAGTGCAAATAATCTCCAACATTGTATCCTTTTCCAATAAAAAGCATTATTCTTAGTTAACACGGCCTTGTCTGCTTCAAATGTGAGTTTCACTCCTACTTTGTTGAGGACTGCTCCCAATACCAAGTTTCATCGGATCTCTAGCACTTGTAGCACATCATTCAGCTTAGAATCTTTCCTAAAGTCAGTTTCAGGAGCACCTTCCCTTTGCTGATGACCTTCGAAGCTTGTGTGTTTCCCATGAAGACTTGCTCTCCTTCAAACTGAGTTGTATACTCATAGAAGAAGTTGCGGCCCCACATATGTGATTGGTAACACTAATGTTGTTAGACAGTGTATGCCCTTAGCTCCAATCAGAATGATGTACATTATGGCGTTTAATGTAAATGAATAAAATACATATTTGAATCATGTTATTATGGTGTGTTTCTGTGTAATACCCTTAAATTGGACACATATGAGACTCGTGTTAGTTTAGAATTTTCATAGCCGTTGGATAGATCTGGAGAGATTTATCCTGCCAAGGCTGACACTTATGTGCCGCCAAGTTGGGTGGGGTGCCTTGTCTCAGCTGCTAGGGTGAGACCTGAGGTACATGAAAGAATGATAGGATCCATCATATGGACGCCAAAAAGGTTGCGGAAGGGGTGGGCGAATTTCAAAAATTTCCTACCTTTCTTCCAACTGGGAATCATATTCCCTAAATTTAGAATACAATGTTCAACGATCTACTCGAACCAAACCAAATCAGATTTGAACCAAGAACAAAGGGAAGGGTTATACCTGATACGGAGAATCAATATCTCCCAACGTCGGTGTTCACGCTAAAAGAAATTCCAAGATCCGCTCTCGCTGAAGATGACACAGCATCGGTGGAGCAGAACCAACAGTGTTCATCCTACGAACCAAACTCTTCACAAGAATCCGTTGGAGGCTTAGAGCACCGAACCAAATCAGTCTTTCAATAAGGACTAATATCAAGAACTGATTTCTTGATCGTCCCTTCAGAGAGATTCGAACTATGCAGTAAGGTGGCGGCGGCTGGAGGAGAACCCTAGAGCAGAAAGTGGCGTGAATGCTAATTTCACTCTAGGGAAGGTGAGATCCTATCTCATATTGCAGAAGTAGTTACTGCTTCTACCCTGGTTTGAATTCTTGTAATTCTTTATTAGGGTTTTTCTCCTTTCTTAGTGATTAAGAAGCCTCCTAATCCTATTAGGAGTTATCCCAATCCAAATTTGTATTTGGATAGGGGATAATCTCAATCTTATCTGCAGATTGGGTTAGCCTACTCTTGATCTCATCAGGAGGTTACCAGATTCTAATCATATTTGAATTTGGTTTCCAAGAGTGGATAGGGTTAAAACCCTAATCCTTTTATCTAACCCTAATCTCACATCCGCCCCCTTAAGTGGGTAATCATATTATCCCAATTCGAAATGGGCTTTAGGCCCAATAAGTAATCAGTGCTCAATAAGTTTTCAAACTACTGCCCACTTAGGTTTCTTTGTATGGTGTGGGACCCAAGCATTGATCCACACATCTTCCACATGGGTTCGGCCCAGTCTTTGTTACAAGGCCTAGCCGAATTCACTGAAAAGCCCAGAGAACCCCATGAGCCTATCACATGGACTCTAGGGGCCCAACACTTACACTAAGTGGTCCCTGGGCCAAGCCATCTTATAAAAACCCATGGACTGTGGGCAGATGCAACATTAGCGCATCAGGTATAACCCTAAATGGTCTTACACTTAACCACTCAGCCCATAATGATCAAACACTACCCGACAAGAGAGGACCTCTCCCTCGGCTACAAGGAACAGTGTTGCACTCTCTACTCACATGGATCCCGGGAATTAAAACCATTTGCAAACATTTTGAAACCGTATATGTATATATATCATATATATAAAATTTACAAAACAAATGGTAGCTATAAATATATAACCCTAGCAAGTGTACTAGTTATCAAGTAGTATAATAATATCGTTCCCACGGGGATTTAACAAAATAAGTATTAGAATCACAGTTTTCCATAATTATTTGGACAATCGAAATTTGGAATTGAGCAAGAACTACTGATAATAAAACTGGAGCAAAGAAAATAAAAGCAAGGGTGATCACTAATCGAATATGCAAATGATGAAATCGCTAGGACCTTTGGTCCACCTAACCAATGTAATGAATATTGATGGGTTCGATTAACCAAGATTAACTGTTATTCCCATAAGCTGAAGTTTTTCCCAATTTTATTTAATATTCTTTCCCAAGATATATTAAACCTATTTCTATCAACTAACCCCTCGCTCCCTCGACTAGAGTTCTCAATAATAGAAATGCATTAAGTGCAAGAAAAACTCAAATATTCAGATGAATCATGTACATATATCCCTATATACCATTCAATTCACACCATGAATTATGTGGTTGTGTATATAAATTTCTCTCCCGATTCATTCATATACACCGAATCAATTAAGAGATGGCCACTCCTAATCGCATTAAACAAATAATTCATAGACTATATGGAAATCACAATCTTGGAAAAATCATAAAGATAAAAATATATTCATTATCATGGTTAGGCTTTCCACAGTCCTAGCAAGAAACAAATAAATTCATGATGGAAGAATTAAAGCAAACAAAGGGAAAGAAAGAACTCTTGAATTCGCCCATGGTGTTGAGATCTCCTCTTCTTGCCGCCACCTTGTTCTTGGGGATTCTTGAATTCTTGATCTCCTCCTCCACGTTTCTTGAATTCTTGGAAATTCTTGGTTGATTGCTTCTTTTCTTCTTGATTCAAATCAGGAAGTGAGTGATTGAGTGATCCCTCCAGAGATTGAGTGATTTTGTGATTGTGTAATGCCTAAAGCTGGTCCGCCCCCTCCTTTATATAGCTTAAAGGGGAGGGGGTGGTCTCCTACTTCCTCTTGAAGTTGATCTTTACAACAATAGAAAGTCATATCCTAATTCTAATCTTATCTTTTTATCTAATGAACTCAATCCTCTTATCTCTCTAAGGTTACATCAAGAATTTAGATCTGGAAGGACTCTTCTCAATTTCTTATTCTTGGATTCGTATTAGACCTCCTCTGCAAATTGGGCTTCAGCCAGGCTTTTCTGCAAGTTGGGCTTCAGCTGCGGATTGGGCCTTCCTATGAAATTTCAGCGACTTCGGGCCCGGATTTGACTTTGATGCAGGCCAAATCTGTGAAAACCCAAAACAGGAAAGTTGTGGATTTTTCTCTTATATTTCTAGTGGATCTTGAATCAGCCCATTTGGAGTTCGGATACGCGAGTTAGACCCAGATTACTGAACGATGTCGAAACTGTGAAAAATCATCCGATTTGTCTTTCTTTGCTCCTGATGCCTTCTTTCATGCCCTGAACAGAAATATGAGTCCAATTAGGTGCTAATTCAGTATTAAAGACAGAATAATTGGGGATAAAAATATGATAAATTCTACTCTCATCAACAAAATTCCAACAATTGAAATCAACTGCCGGCAGTTTGGTTTCCATCAGAGAGAGTGCATCCCCGATCATTACCTTTGTCCGACAAAGGGGTGCATGTCACTATAATCACCCACTCAGATGAATTCTAAGACTGTCCCAACATACCTAGGTTTTGACCCCCGCTAAGGATCTCACTAATTTTCATATCAAAGACAACCCAATCGGACACCTAGTGCAGTATCATAATCGAGTCTAGGGGTTAGGTGTAACTGTTAGACAGTTTTGTATGCCCTTAGCTTCAATCCGGTTTGATGTACTTTTGACATTTAGTGTAAATAAATAAAGCGCATGTTTGATTCATGTTGTTTGGTTTAATTCTGTGTAAGACCCTAAAACTGGACACTTATAGAGACTCGTGTTAGTTTTAAATGTTCACAGCCATTGGATAAGTCTGGGGAGATTTATCCGGCCAAGGCTGATACTGGTGTGCCACCAAGTGTTGGGATGGCCTGTCTCGGCCAACAGGGTAAGACCCATGGCACATGCAATATGGGATTACTCAAATCCTTGAACCGGACCAGATTTCCAGTATTGCCCTGGACCTTGGAGACAGATGGGCAAAACTGGAAAGTTACACCTGACCCCTAGACTCGATTATGATACTTCACTAGGTGTTGGATCAGGCTATCTTTGATATGCCAATCAGAGAGATCCTTGGTGGGGATCAAAACTTGGTATGTTGGGACAGTCTGAGGATTCATCTGAGTGAGTGATCATAGTAACAGGATCAACCCCTTTGTCGGACAAAGGTAATGATCGGGAATTCACTATCTCTGATGGAAACCAAACTGTCGGCAGTTGATTTCAATCGTTGGAGTTTTATTTTGCAAAATTTATATATGATATATATATATATCTGCATGGTTTCAAAATGTTTGCAAATGGTTTTAATTCCCAGGATCCATGTGAGTAGAGAGTGCGGCACTGTTCCTTGCAGCCGAGGGAGAGGTCATCTCTTGTCGGGCCGTGCTAGATCATTAAGGGCTGAGAGGTTAAGTGTAAGAACATTTAGGATAATACCTGATGGGCTAATCTTGCACCTGCCCACAGTCCCAGGGTTTTTATAAGATGGCTTGGCCCAGGGACCACTTAATGTAAGTGTTGGGCCCATAGGGTCCATGTGATAGGCTCAGGGGTTCATTGAGTTTTTCCAGTGAATTCGGCTGGGCCTTGTAATAAAGGTTGGGCCGAACCCATGTGGCTGGTGTGTAGATCAATGCTTGGGTCCCACGCCATACAAAGAAGCCCAACTGGGCAACAGATTGAAAACTAGTTAAACACTGAACACTTAATGGGCCAAAAGCCCATTTTGAGCTGGGCTGATATGATCACCCATCTATGGGGCGAATCTGAGATTAATGTTAGTAAAAGGATTGGGCATTTAACCTTATCCACTCTAGGATACCAAATTCAAATCAGATTTGAATCAGGTAACCTTCTGATAAGATCAGGAGTAAGCTAACTTAATCTGCAGATATGATTAAGATAATCCCCTATCCAAATACTGATTTGGATTGGGATAACTCCTAATTAGGAGGTTTCTTAATCAAGAAGAAAAGGGGAGAAACCCTAAGAGAAATATATCAGATTTTGAACCAAGGGTTTTTGGTGTGCAAGAAATTATCCTACGAACTGAGATTAGATCTCATACAGACTCCAGAGAGAAGAGAAGCAGTTCAGCCATCTTCGTCCCAGGAGTTCTCCTCCAGCCGCCGCCATTCCCACTTGCAAGATTTGATCTTTGCAGCAATAGGAAGTCAAGAAATTAGTTCTTGACATCAGTCTTGCAAGAAAGACTGAAAAAGATTCGGTGTTCAGAGTTTCAAGAGGGTTCTTGCGAAGGATCCAGTGTATAGGACGCACCCTGCTGGTTCCGTTCCACCCACAGCTCTGTCATCTTCAGCAGGAGCGGATCTTGGTGTCTTCTTTGGGCGTGAACACCAACTTTGGGAGATACTGTTTCTCTGGATCAGGTATTATCCTCCCTTTTTCCTTTTAGTTCAGATCTAGTTTGATTATGATTCAAGTAGAATCCTTGAATATTGTATTCTAAATTTAGGGAATGCGATTCCCAGTTGGGAGAAGGTAGGAAATTTTTTGAAATTTTCCCACCCATTCCGCAACCTTTATGGCATTCATTAGATGGATCCTACCATTCTTTTAGTGGTATCAGAGCCACAGGTTCAAATCTTAAACCAAAAGAAAATCAGATCTGAACCTGCGCAGATGGACAGAAGATGTTCTGCCAAGATTTGTGCACATTGTTTTCTTTATTTCAAGAAACTGATTCTTGTTAAGGGCGATTGATCTGAAATTAATTTTTGTTAAATCCAAAATTTATTTAGAACTGTTCTTTATTTATTTTGATTTAATGGACTGTTCGAACCTGGAGATCGCAGTGCAGATTGGGCGCAGATGGTCTGCTGACGGGTTTGTCGAAGCCCTCAAAATTAGTACTAGTCCCACAATAAAATATTTGTAGTAAAAGTGGTACTAGGTCGAATCCCACAAGGAGCAAATCAGTAATCTCTTAGCCAAATGGATAAAGTAATTGTGTGGGAAAATTTAATAACTAAAATTAAAAGAATAACAAACTAAAAAAACAAGAGAAAATCAGTCTTACCGAATTCTGGTTCAAGGGTTCGGGTTGAATCGATTGGCCATCGATCCTAGGTACATTTCAGCATTCTTGAAATTCAAGCATTTAACCTTAGATTTATTAGGATAGCCATAATAAACCTTGTGTTTTCCTAATTCAGTTGACCAAACCCAGCATTCGATCAACACTTATCACCACTCAACTGGGTACGATAGTGTTCCATGTTAAACAATGATAGCATTAAGATTTGTGAAAACAGTTAAACCAAAATAACAATAATTGAGATAGCTGCAATTACTGAATTTTGTTCCATCGATTCCTTTAGGTTGAACCATGTTAAAACATTGGTCAAAGGCTGTCACGAACAATTGACCCAAAAAGATATCAACCTAATTGCTACTTGTACCATTATTCGTAACAATTACGGATCACCGAAATCATGGATAGCAATAGGAATATCAATATTAATTCAGTTTGTCAAACTAATTAACATCAACATCCAACAAAAACATGCACAAGAATCAATGAATACTTGAATTAAAAAGCAAGAAAGTAAATTAACTACAGAACCTCACAATGACACAATCGAACCTCCCCCCTTGAACCAGAAAAAGAAGCTTAGTTGTTCATGATCTACGCAATCTCCATGCTTTTCTTCTCCATAGCCGAACTGCCTTCTTGAGCTTCTTGGTCTTTTTGATGATCTCTTGGATCTGAGAGTGAGTCATACTAGAGCTGGTTCACCCCCCTCTTTATATAGCCAGAGGAGAGGGCTGTTTTCCAACTCCTTCTAAGAGATCATCTTATCTTTAGGAAGTCTTGATCTTCTTTGAACTAATCCTATCCTATCTCTTATCTAATGATCTAATCTCAATCTTCTTATTTCTCTAGCCATAGCCAGAGGAGAGGGCCGCCATACCAGTTCAATCTCCACCTGTGGGAGCGATCAAGAAGAGTTCTTGATATTACCTTTTGGCAGAAAAGGTAATCTGAAGTCATGCTCACTAGCCCTCCATTAGATTCTTGCTAAAGAATTCGGTTCTTGTTGAAGAACCATCATGTTGATTCTGCTTCATCCTGCACCGTGTCATCTTCAGTGGAAGCAGTCTTTGGATCTTTTCTTGGGCGTAAACACCTTCATTGGAGGTTATTACTACTTCGTATCAAGTATATCCCTCCACTTCCTTTTGGTTTCATATCTGGTCTAGTTTAGGTTAAAGATTGATCCTTAAAAATGCAGTTTTCTAAAATAGGGAATGTGATTCCCACATGGGAGAGAGAAAATTTTGAAATTTTGCCCAACCTACGTTCAGGGTTCGACCATCCATATGATGGATCTCTCATCCCTTTTAAGTGTCTAGTACCCACTCCTTCGGCTTATCAAATAAGTTTACCTCATTTACCATGGTTGCGATAACATCCTCAGTCAAATTGACTTTTGGTTTCCTAGAGTCTTTTCGGTACCAGCAGTCCTTCTTGTAATATTCGATTTTTCCACATACATTGCAATATCCTTTCTTTTATTGCTTCTTGAATTTTTGGTCATTTTTCACATTCAAATTCTTTTTTTATTTTGCAGTCTTTTCCTCCACTAGATTGGTTTTGGAAAACTGGTCCTCATCTTTCTTTCTGTTCTTTTCTTCTATCTTACTTCGGACCACAACTTGGTCCAAAGTAGTGTCCTTTCTCTTATGCTTCATACTAGTCTTGAAATCATTCCATGTATTGGTAGTTTCTCTATGAGAGAACCGACAATGGATTCATCTGGTAGTATCATGCCTTCCTTTGGTAGTTCCCCTACAAGAACCTGGAACTCATCTATTTGGGCAAACACGTACACATCTTCTTTCATGGTGAAGTGCAAGAATTTGGAAATTACATATTTCTTTTTCCAGCATTTTCCAGAGCATACTTATTGTCCAATGCATTCTATATTTCATAGGCAAAATTGTAGGAAGAAAAAATATTATACAGTTCCTTAGACAAGCAGTTTAGAATATTGTTGGTGTTGAGGTGGTCGGCTGTAGTCCAATGTTCTGCAACAACTAAATAGGTTGGTTCTTCCATGTTTGATGGATTCGGTTCAGTCAAAGCAAAGGCTAACCCTAACTGTTCTAAGGAAAAAAGCAAGCGCTGTCTCCAACGCTTGTAATTGGTTCCATTAAAGAGTTCAATCTTAGAGAAGTTGGAAACTGTTGACAGTATCTGGTTCCTCATGAATGGGTTAGCAGTGATAGGTTCCATAAATGCGGTTTTAAGATTGTTGTAAAAATAATAAAGAAGGCAGAATGGAACTTATTGGTAATCGCTTTCCAAACCAAAGTTGTAGTGATGTGATGTTGTAGAATCTTGAAACTGGGAATTGCAAGAAGGAGGGTTGAGTCGTGCCACTTGGTCACTCTCCTTAAAACCGCATTTGCCCCTATAGTGCAGCCGGGTGTAGCAAATTGGTCGCCAAGATAAAACAGCCCACAGGCCACTGATAGGCGTGCACTTGCTTACAAGACCTCTGCGAACCACAGAAAAAATGATGCTCAGATTATAGAGAAGACAGAGAATAAGACTTGTTGAGAATTGACCTATATGAAATTGGGTCGACCAACATCCTTTTTATAGGCTGGTCTCAAACCCAAATAGACACAGAGGTTTCCTTTCAGACAGGAGCCTCTTTAGATTAGTGCACCTGTTCAAAGAGGCACAAGGAGGAAGAAGAGACAAGAAAAAGAGAAGACGTTTTTGTTTGAAAAAATAAATTCAAAATTCGAATAGACACCTGTTCGAGTAGACACATAAGCATTTAGTTCGATATTCAAAACTTGTAAAAAGTAAAAGTGATTCGGTGCATTGCGCGTGTGCACCCACGCCCGCGTATGAAAAGCACCCCCAACCCCCCTCACATGCATGGAATATCTATAGTGCTCTCCTCCTATGGGTCCCTACCCATAGAGAAAGCAAAACTACAAATATACTCTACTTCCACTCCTTTCTCAAGCAATATGGGAGATGGAGTCTTCCCATTCACTCAAGGGTGGGAAGAGGAAAAGACAAAACCAAGAGAGGGAGGAGAGAGATTCTTGAAATTTTGAATCTCCCTCCAACAAAGAGAGAGAGAAAGAGAGAGAGACTGGAATTAGGAAAGAGACAGTAGGTTTTAGGAATCCCAGGGACTGGAAGTCTGGAATGGTGGTGGTAGATGGACCCATGTGAAAGAAGGCAAACTCTTGATGAGACCGTGAGAGTAAGAACAACCAAGTTCTTAGTTATATATAATTGACTATTATTATTATTATTTGCATAAGTAGTATTTCCCTTCAAAACTCTCAATTATGGACCATATGGTAATTGTCAGTAGGGCATGTTTCTCATTTTCTATTATTATTATTATCGTCTTCTAGAGTATCATAATTTATTATTTAATGTTAAATTGTAAGCCTGTTTATCTGCTATATTCAAACTTAAAAAAAAAATGTTTATCTGCCCTTTCAATTTATAATCATAATAAACCACTTCCTTTTTTGCTTAGGCTTAGTTTGGAAATAGTACAAATGCAAATTTGTACAGTGCAAATACATACAAAATACAAGTTTTGCACTCTACAAATTTGCATTTTTATTTTGTATTTTGCAAATACAAAATACAAGGTTTTTTTGGCACAAGCCCAAGTCTTTTTTCTTTTTTTATTCATGTGGCCACATGCGTAAGTATGATAAGGCATTTTACAAGTCTCTTCTTGTGGTACTTTAGGAGCCATTTGGAAAGTCTTTTTGGGAAGATCTTTCGGTAGTTCTGACAGTCAAAAGACGCATTGAGCTTTTGCTCAAAGAACTAAGCAGCTCGAAGCCAGTTTGGCTACTGTGCGCCTTTCCGTGTGTCTTCCCGTGTCTTTCCGTGCAAGAATAAAGCGAAAAAAAATGCAAAAAAAAGCTCCATTTGGAACTTCCTGAAATCAGCCCAAAATGGGCTTCTCGCGTCTTTTCGGCACTCTGGCTTTTTGTGACTAGATCTTCCACGAACCAAATGGGAATAGACTGAAAAGTGGTTTCTAGGCTTCTAAACAGATGGAAGATGACGTGGAAATACTTGCCAAATGTGCCCTTAGGCTTTTTAGAGTTTGGAAGACCAAATTTGGTCTTTTTTCTGATTGGTAATGAAAGATATGAAGTCAGAAAGACTTAGGCTCTAAAAAGCTTATGGAAGCCCAAAATTGTCAAAAATATGGAATCTCATGGAAGCTTAGGTGTCGTTTGGCAAGTTTTTTTGAAATATCTTCTGGAAGATCTGACAGCCAAAAGGCGTAGTAGGCTTTTATCTTGGCAGACCATAACCTGTTTGGTTGGAGGCACGTCTTTCTGCCTGAAGATGACCCAAATTAAGTGCAAAACCTCCATTTGGAACTTCACAAAAATAGCCCGAAACGGGTTTTTCGTGTGCCTTTTCGGGGTTGTCTTTTGGTGGCTAAATCTTTTTCCAATCAAATGAGAAAAGATGAAAGTGCGAAGTGCCGAGCTTCTAAAAGGCCGACAGTCCGTGTGAAAAGACACACCAATCACGTAGTAAACCAAGTCATGAAGCTTCTGTCTTTCTACTCATAAAATCTTTCATTTAACAGTTCTATATATCATGGTAGAGTAGGATTTACCAAACAGTCTAAATCTTCAAAAGACAACACCCAAAAAGCTCATTACATCTTTCGGCCATCTAGACTGTTCTTTATAAAAGACTCATCCAATAGAACCTAAATCAATTTTATTTCATTTTAGATTTCATCCTTTCTAGTTATATTCATCCATTTGACGTTCATATTTTTGTTTCTTTTTCATTTTCAACACTTTGTTTTGGTTCCATACAACATTACTAACCTTTCCTTCTAACTTGAGTTATTATATTTTCCAATCACAAAACACTCCTCCATTTTGTCCATTATTGTAATCTAATTTCAAACGACATATCTCTCTCTCTCGCCATGGATTGTTTGACAAAAATAATCACTGAGAAAGTGTTTCATATGAAAGAGGTGATATGGAACCCCATCAGTTCCAGCCATAGGAAATGATTTCAAAATAAACTAACATGAAGTTACAAATTGTAATAAAACTGCAGTTGAATGAAGACGAAACAACCAATAAAGGCCGCAATACAAGCACAAGAAGCATAAGAAGAGAAAGAGAAGAGAGTGATACAGGAAGCGAAAGGTTGTTCTTCTACTACAAATAAGGTAGCAGCATTGACAGAAACAGTTCAATGTTGTTATGGCCCACGCTATTACCTTGAACAAGCTATGAAGGCCTTCCTTAAGTGCCTGGGTCTGGATTCTACCTCTTGGGGTTCTTCAGCAGCAGCACAAGGTGCCCAGATTCCACAGCCTAGATAGCTGCTTTCCTTCTCAGGTGGGCTTCTGTTGTATTTCTCTCACTCTCTTTGGACCATGTGCTCATGGAGATAAGAGAGGAAAATGATGATTTGCCAAGATAAGATTTTGTTTAATGGATGCAAACGAAGTTTGTTGAACGGCATGATTATTAATTAATCTATGTTTTTCATGTTGGACAGTTTTGGTATGCCCTTAGCTTCAATCAGTTTTGATATACTTTTGATATTTAATAAAATAAATGAAGTACATGTTTGATTCATGTTGTGTGGTATACTTCTATGTAAGACCCAAAAACTGGACACTTAATGAGACTTGTGTTGGTTTTGAATGTTCACAGCCGTTGGATAAGTCTGGGGAGATTTATCCTACCAAGGCTGACACTGGTGTGTTGCCAAGTGTTGGGGTGGCTTGTCTCAGCCGCCAAGGTGAGACCCAAGGCACATGCAGTTTAGGATTAATTGAACCCTTGAACCAGACCAGATTTCCAGTATTGCCCTGTACCTTAGAGATTGATGGGCAAAACTGGAAAGTTACACCTGACCCGTAAACCCGATTATGGTACTGCATTAGGTGTCGGATTGGGCTGTCTTTGATATGCCAATCAGTGAGATCCTTAGCGGGGGTCAAAACCTGTGTATGTTGGGACAGTCTGAGAATTCATCTGAGTGGGTGATCATAGTGACGGGATCAGCCCCTTTGTCGAACAAAGGTAATGATCGGTGATGCACTCTCTCTGATGGAAACCAAACTGCCAGCAGTTGATTTCAATCGTTGGAATTTTGTTTTGCAAAATTTATATATATGATATATTAAGTATGGTTTCAAAATATTTGCAATTGGTTTTAATTCCCGGGATCCATATAAGTAGAGAGTGCAGCACTGTTCCTTGCAGCCGAGGGAGAGGTCCTCTCTTGTCGGGCAGTGCTTGATCATTATGGGCTGAGAGGTTAAGTGTAAGGCCATTTGGGATAACACCTGATGGGCTAATCTTGCACCTGCCCACAGTCCCTGGGTTTTTATAAGATGGCTTGGCCCAGGGATCACTTAGTGTAAGTGTTGGTCCCATAGGGTCCATATGATGGGCTCAAGGGGTTTACTAGGCTCTCCACTGAATTCAGCCAGGCCTTGTAACAGAGGTTGGGCCGAACCCATGTGGCTGGTGTGTAGATCAATGCTTAGGTCCCAAGCCATACAAAGAAGCCCAATTGGGTAGCAGTTTGGAAGACTTTTGAGCACATAACCTTATTGGGCCTAAAGCCCATTTCGAACTGGGCTGATTTGATCAGTCATTAATAAGGGGCGAATCTGAGATTAGGATAGGCCCAAAAGTTTATCTAATCTGCAGATAGGATTAAGAAGAGTCCTAATCCAAATACTGATTTGGATAAGGGGGGCAACTCCTGATATGATCAGGAAATCCTTTCTTAATCATGAAGCAACTAGAGGAAACCCTAATCGAATTACATGAATTCGAACCCTAGGGAGACAGAACACACTCTACAGTTTTGTGAGATAGGATCTCAGAAAAGTAAAGCAGTTCACCATCTATTTCTCTAGCTTCCTCCAGTTGCAGCCACCATCCATCTGTCACAGTTCGTTTCCTCTGTCAGAGAAAGATCAAGAATAGTTCTTGATATCAGTCTTTGTTGAAAGGTTGATTCGTTTTGGTGCTCATCGTCATCCAAAGGATTCTTGTGAAGGATTCAGTGTGTAGGATGCACCTTGCTGATTCTGTTCCACAGTTGCTGTGTCATCTTCAGTAGGAGCAGATCTTGGTTCCTTCTTTGGGCGTGAACACCAACTTTGGGAGAAATCTTTTTCTCTGGATCAGGTATAATCACTCCCTTCACTTTTGGTTCATATCTGATTCGGTTTTGCTTCAAGTAGGATCCTTGAATCTTGATTCTAAAATTAGGGAATGTGATTCCCAGTTGAAAGGTAGGTAGAAAATTTTTGAAATTCGCCCACCCATTCCGCAACTGTGGGGATATAATTTTTCTTTTATGTGGCTTAGATGCATAGAGCTCTAATTGTCCTAACTCTTAAGCTAGCAAAATTAACTTTAAAGGCTTTGTACATTGTTATCGGGGCCTATTTGCGATTAGGGATGTCAATGGATTGGATTGGACCTGGTCCATCCATAATGAATTTATATTGGATCCATAAGATAAGAATATATATGTCAATAGACCAGGTTCGGATTAGAATTAATCTAAATTGAAACAGTCCAAAATGACCCAAAATATTCATTGGATTCGATTAGACATGACCCATTTGTAATGGACTCACACTGGACTGGATCTGAGTAGACCAAATCTAGTCCAATTGACACCCTATTTGCGGGGGCTCAGCTTTGTTTACAACTACTTTATATGTAGCTACTAAAGAGGCTGGTCCGTGTAAATAGCTATAGAATAACCAATGTATCTCACAAAATCAAAAGCCAATGCATAAAACCCCTCCCAAATGGACACTCAGTTTGGGCTAGATAACAAAGGCCCGTGGTTAACAAAGCCCACGGGTTGGGTCAGAAATAGACTTATTTGTCTTTTCATTACAATTCTTCGTTAATGACTCAGTTAGCTCTCAGGCCTCGTTCATTTTCTAGAAAGTGTTAGCAAGGTAACATTTCTTTGAGTAAATGGGATTATCAGTGTTCTTTAGTTAGGAAATGTTAATTGGGTACATGAGTCAATTTTGCAACAAAGCACTAATTTTCTTTTATTAAAAGGGACATTTATTTTAGTCCTACAATAGTTTGGCCAATTTTCCTTTTGGTTATGTTTGGTTCGAAGGAAAAGGTAGGGAAAGGTAGGGAAACCTATACAAGGTTTGTAAAGGTTTCCCTTCCTTTTAGATTAGAGAACAATAAGGAAAAACAAAGTCCTTTCGTGCTAGCTCTAAAATCCAATCCAGCCAAGCCTGAAAAAAGACACTAGTCTTCATTAAGGGAGCAAGGTTTAGCTAAATGCTTTGGCTGTTTAGCGGACTATGGAACCAATAATAAGGTTCCACGTCAATAATAAAATACATGGGGCCCGCACCTTTCACAGTGGGGCCCATGAATTTGTTACTAGCGTGGAACCTCATCATTGGTTCCACAGCCTGCAGAACAGCTAGCTGCTAAGCTCAACTATTAGCCATAGTATCTGCTAATCTATTTACAAAAGAGAAAACAACATGTCACTCTTTAGGTAGTCACTTTCGATCACAAAAGAGGAGACCTGCAACCTGGGAATAATCTTTAAGCCTTGAAGGATAGCATAAGCTTCAACTTTCTTAGGGATTTCACTTTCATCTTTCCAAAAAGAGTTGCAACTATACAAGTGGATTGATCCCTTGCAATGACACTGAGGCTCGGTGTTGGTGTAGTGGTAAGGCGACGAAGGTCGATCAAGTCTCCAAAGCTTCAGAGAATGCGACAAGAAAGAGAGAGAACGTAGGGATGAGAGGGGAAGAGAGGAGAGAAGGGAGAGTCTCTTTCCGAGAAGCCCTAGGTCAAGGTCATATATATTGTTTGTCATGGGAGAGAGCTATTCCCCTTTATATAGAGAGGACCCTAAGGCAATAAGGAGAATGATCTAAAAGGAGACCTTCCCTATTAGGAAAGGGATCTTTATGTCATCTATTAAAGGAGCACCATTGGGGTTTTGCCACGTGTCTAGAGAGATCCTCCAAAGACAAAGTTTCCTTTCCCTTAAGGATTCTCACGTGGCACGTGCAGGTTACGCCCCTTACGGATTTCCCAATGGCAGCGTGTTAAAGGACAAGATCTAACGGGTGATGTTATAGGAAGTCGATGCCCATTGTTCATCGTGGGTCCGAAGAGGTATTTTATGTTCATCGCAAGTCTTGAATGGCCTTCCGTGCTCATCGCAATTTCTGCGATGGATATTAAGCTTATCGCAACTCTAGGAGATTCTACATGCTGTTAGGTTTGCGCTCGTGGCCCTATTTTGAATATGCAATGTGCTTAGGTGATAATGAACTACATGTACTTACACACGGCCTTCACCCAAAAAAATTATATCTATATTGATTTTAATGGAACCAGGAGTAGGAGCTTGCCAAAAAAATAGCACAACGTTGTTACTAAACATATGTTGTGACCAATGCATTGTTGATAGAGTTGTTGGTGGGTTTCTAAAAAAATAGGAAAGGTTCGAAGATAGTTTTAAAGTGTTACAACTCTTCATTTTGGTAAGTGAAGTATCAGGTAGGGGGGAAATATGGTTCAAAGGTGATAGGAAGCCCCCTAGTTAGTGTGCAAGATTTTGGAACATGCTAACACTCTTGTGATGTGATTTGAGCATTTGTTGCGATTGCTTCGTTGCGGCATACTGATATTCTTGTAACAATAATATCACGGATCATTTATTTGAACCATGTGCGGTATATATAGTCACATAGTTTGGTAAATGTGGTGAAGGAGTAATAATCGATTGAAAATGGTGTTTTCCCCAATAGTTTTGGCGTGAGAGGGACGTTGTCGAAGTTCACTAGTGTCAAGTGTAGGAATGGTAGGATCCATCTGATAGACGCCAAAAAGGTTGCGGAATTGGTGGCCGAATTTCAAAAATTTCCTACCTTCCGCCAACTGGGAATCGTATTCCCTAAATTTAGAATACCATATTCAATGATCTTATTTGAACCATAATCGAACCAGATCTGAACCACAAGGTAAAAGGGAGGATTATACCTGATCCGAAGAAGCAGTATCTCCCAAAGTTGGTGTTCACGCCCAAATAAGAAACCAAGATCCGCTCCTGCTGAAGATGACACAGCTGTGGATGGAACGGAACCAGCAGGGTGCGTCCTACACACTGGATCCTTCGCAAGAATCCTCTGGAAACACTGAACACCGAATCTTCTTCAGTCTTTCTTGCAAGACTGATGTCAAGAACTGATTTCTTGACTTCCTATTGTTGCAAAGATCGAATCTTGCAATAGTGAATGGCGGCGGCAGGAGGAGAACTCCAGGGACGAAGATGGCTGAACTGCTTTTCTTCTCTCTGGAGTATGAATGAGATCTAATCTCAATTCGCAGGGAGTTTTCCTTCCCAAAACCCTAGTTCAAATTCTGATGTATTTTCTCTTGTTTTTCTCCTCCTTTCTTCTTGATTAAGAAACCTCCTAATTAGGAGTTATCCCAATCCAAATCTGTATTTGGATAGGGGATTATCTTAATCCTATCTGCAGATTAAGTTAGTTTACTCCTGATCTTATCAGGAGGTTACCAGATTCAAATTCTAATTTGAATTTGGTCTCCTGGAGTGGATAAGGTTAAAGGCCCAATCCTTTTACTAACATTAATCTCATATTCGCCCCATAGATGGGTGATCATATCAGCCCAGCACGAAATGGGCTTTTGGCCCATTACATGTTCGGTGTTTAACTAGTTTCCAATCTGCTACCCAGTTGAGCTTCTTTGTATGGCGTGGGACCCAAGCATTGATCTACACACCAGCCACATGGGTTCAGCCCAGCCTTTAATACAAGGCCCAGCCGAATTCACTGAAAAACTCAGTAAACCCCTGAGCCCATCATATGGACCCTATGGGCCCAACACTTACATTAAGTGGTCCCTCGGCCAAGCCATCTTATGAAAACCCAAGGACTATGGGCAGGTGCAAGATTAGCCCATCAGGTACTACCCTAAATGATCTTACACTTAACCTCTCAGCCCTTAATGATCAAGCACTGCCCGACAAGAGAGGACCTCTCCCTCGGCTGCAAGGAATAGTGCTGCACTCTCCACTCACATGGATCCCGGGAATTAAAACCATTTGCAAACAATTCAAAACCGTACATATATATATAAATATATTAATTTTGCAAAACAAAATTCCAACGATTGAAATCAACTGCCGACAGTTTGGTTTCTATCAGAGAGAGTGCATTCCCGATCATTACCCTTTGTCTAACAAAGGGACTGATCCTGTCACTATGATCACCCACTCAGATGAATTCTCAGACTGTCCCAACATACCCAGGTTTTGATCCCCATCTAAGGATCTCACTGATTGGCATATCAAAGATAGCCCGATCCGACACCTAGTGAAATGTCATAATCGAGTCTAGGGGTCAGGTGTAGCTTTCCAATTTTGCCCATCTGTTTCCAAGGTCCAGGGCAATACTGGAAATCTGGTCCGGTTCAAGGATTCAAGTAATCCCATACTGCATGTGCCTTGGGTCTTACCCTGGTGGCTGAGACAGGCCATCCCAACATTTGGTGGCACACCAGTATCAGCCTTGGCAAGATAAATCTCCCCAGACTTATCCAACGACTGTGAATATTTAAAACTAACATGAGTCTCTATAAGTGTCCAATTTTAGGGTCTTACACAGAATTAAACCAAACAACATGAATCAAACATGCACTTTATTTATTTCCACTAAATAACAAAAGTACATCAAATCGGATTGAAGCTAAGGGCATACAAAAACTGTCTAACACCAAGTTCTTGAACAATTGTTTGTTATAGTAAGCTTTGTGATCTGCTTTTTTAAGGGAGGGTATGTCATTGCACTTGGGTTTGTCATGGCCTTTCTGGGGTTGCCAGGGTATGTTATCATGCTTGAGTATGCTAAGTGTTGAGATTCATTGTCGTGTTTGATGTTGTTATGGCCTTTTTTTTTTTTGCCATTGTCTGTCATCGACCTTGGGATTTCCAAGGTCTTCCTAGGTTTGCCAGGACATGTTATCACATTTGAGAAAACTAAGTGTCAAGACTTATCATCGCATCGGGTGTTGCTGAGGCTTCCCTAGGTCTATTAGAGTAGGTCACCATGCTTTAGCAAGCTAAGCGCCCGGATTTTTCATCGCACCTGGTGTTGCCAGGGCCTTCCTAGATTTGCTAGGGTAAGTCAACGCATTTTAGATAGATAAGTGTTGTGATTCTGTCACCGCACCTGGTATTTCCAAGGCCTACATGGGGTTGCTAGGGTATATTTCATCACTTCTTAAGGAGCTCAATGTTTGGATCTATCATCACACCTAGTGTTACCAAGTCCTTCTTGGGGTTGCCAGGGTATATGTTGTCACACTTGGGGTTGTCAAGGCCTTCCTGGGCAAACCAGGGAATATATTATCACGCTAGGGGTTTTCAAGGCCTTCTTGGGCAAACCATGGAATATTTCATCGCTTTTGGGGTTGTCAGGGTCTTCCTAGAGAACTAGGGTATATGCCATCGTGCTTGGGGTTGTTAGGGCCTTCCTGGAAGACCAGGGTATATATCATCGCACATGGGGTTTCCAGGGCCTTCCTGGCGGACCAAGGTATATGTCATCATGCCTGGCGAACCAGGATAAAATCGCGCCCGGTGGACCAGGACCTTCCTGGCGGACCAAGGTATATGTCATCACGCCTAGCGAACCAGGGTATGTGTCATCGCAACTAGTGGACTAGGGCCTTCCTGGTGGACTAGGGCCTTCTTGGCGAACCAAGGTATGTGTCATTGCACTTGGGGTTGTTAGGGTCTTCCTAGAGGACTAGGGTATATGTCATCGTGCCTGGCGGACCGGGGCCTTCCTGGCAGATCAGGGTATATGTCATCGCACCTGGTGGACTAGTGTATAGTACAACCAAGGTGTTAGCCTGGAGGCAGTGCTCGGGTCTGGTAGACCAGGCCTGTAATGAGTAATTTGTGTTGGCGATTAGTGCTTGTTGCTCAAGACTTCTATGTGATGCTGCAAGAAATTTGTTACCAAAGTGCAAGATTTGTGATGAATGGGTAAACTTTTGCTTAAAACCCGCTCTAAAATTCATGAATTTGGAATCATTCATTCTTCATAAAGTAATGAGGACCTATTGTTTTGAAAACATGTTTTTGAGAAACGATGATGAAACATGATTTTGCAACCAAGAGATTATATGTTTTATGAGGCAATGCTAGAAGTATTTTTTTCAAAAATAACACTTTGGCAAGAAATATCATGCCATAATGGTGTGTTTTGAAAATGATTTTTAGAAAAAATAAACAATTCTTTGCTAAAATGCCAAATCTTGTTTCCATATTATTTTTGGTTTTGCAAAAACAACCCTCCATGTAAAGAACCGAACTTGCACATCCAGAGCTTCGGATTTGAACTACTATAATTTGAACACACCAAAATGTGGGTTTAGTTAGTATAGGAGTAACCTAATCAGGAATATGAGTACCCCAATTTTATTTATTATTGTTATTATTTACCCTTTTTTCTTTATGTTACGAT
The DNA here is from genome assembly GCF_055504915.1 of Nelumbo nucifera. Classification (NCBI taxonomy): domain Eukaryota; kingdom Viridiplantae; phylum Streptophyta; class Magnoliopsida; order Proteales; family Nelumbonaceae; genus Nelumbo; species Nelumbo nucifera. The sequence goes on along the minus strand of NC_142649.1, from coordinate 111,396,374 downwards.
AGCTCTCACGCATACCTCATAGATTTGGCTAAATGATAACCTCAACTTATAATATCCCCCGAGTTCCCTTTATCATGCTTAAAACAATTTTCAATCCGATTTATTTTGTTTGACAACTACAAGCATCTGAATTCTACTAGTGGGGCACATTTCACCGGCCTTTACAGACATGTAAGTTGGTCACTTGATCTATAAGATGTTGCATAAGAAGGGGAGGAGTTGGGTAGCCCACTGAGGTTCAAAGGACCAACACCTAATACCTTCATCCAAGATGAACTAAATGAGAAGTTTTTCTGACTACTATCTACTACCACCAAGTGGATTCATATACGAATATCAGCTCGGTAAACACTCACATAAGCTCCTATTAGACCTTGCGAATGAAAAACATGGTTGGTTAAGTCATACTTGTAAGCCAAATCGCTTCAGTGATTGAACACACATTAATCCAAGACTAAAAAAAGAAAGGCTTTAGTTGTAGGGGATGAAGTCTTATAGCTAAGTTACTCATACCCCAGTGCAGTATGATTTGTAATTAAGATAAGACAAGGTCAAGTAATCTTAATGTTAAAGTTGGAACAAGAAAAAAAGAAGAAGAATGATATTCAAAAAAATATTATTCTATTTAAAACAAATACGAATTAGCTACAAACAAAAGGTGCATCAAATTTCAACTAGGTGATTTATAAAACTGCAAACTTGTTGGGGTAAAAGGATAAAATTTATAGGCCAGGCATTATTAGACTCTTTAAACTGTACCTTATGGAGAATATATGTGTTACCATTCGTAGGGCTTATTTTGTTTTCTATTTTCCTAGAAAAGTTACCCCTCTCAAAACATATCCTTTTAAGTAGTGTGGTTGACCTAGATAGTTGATTGATAGAAGAGCTTAGTAGCATATGAAATGAGTGATGCAACACCCTTATGTGTAAAGTTCTAATTTGACAAACAACATAACCAATATAAGTCTATTTGCCTCCTATAATTTTCTCTAGCAATTTGCACTCGTGACCTTATTTTGATGTATGCAATGTGCTTGGGGTGATAATGAACTACATGTACTTACACCCAGCCTCCACCCAAAAAACTTATATCTGTATTGATTTTAATGGAACCAAGAGTAGGAGCTTGCCAAAAACTAGGACTTTCCTTTTCTCTACCAGCACCAGAAGAAGGCATCCATTCTTGGGTAAGTGTTTTATCCACCTGGGAAAAGGGTAAATTTTACAAATGTTTTCAACCCAGTCGGTCAAACCGTTCAAATCACTTGACCAAGATTCCAGGTTTGGTTCAGTCAAGACTCTTCAGACGGTTAGAAACCGTTTATTTGGTCAAGAACCGTTCAACCCTGTGACCACGTCATGGGTTGCACATTTAATACATGCAAACTTTCGGAGGCCATGACATTGCACTAAATTGTTCGATTGGGGTGATTTTTTTTTTTATTTTGGGTAACTTTTTGAGATTTGTGTGTCCCCTTGCCCCACTATTATTTAAATATAAAATAAATTAAATAATACATATAACATGTCTAAAACATATTTATACATTATTTATTGCTAAATATATATTTATACACAAAAAATAGTTCAACCCAGCCAGTCGAACCGGTGACTCGCGACCCGGAGGCAAAAACAATTCAACCTCTGGGTCGATTTTTAAAACATTGAAATTTACCTAAAAAAGTAGTCCAAAAATTTATATCAGGGAAATTCATTTTTCTGTATACTTTTACACTTGTAAAAGAATGCTAAAAGTTGGAAGTTGGCCAGCTTCCACATTTACCAACTACCCCCAAAAACAGACCTCACGTAAGCTTTAAAAAAAAAACACTTCACATGCACCTTGTTCTATCCCCACCCTTAATCCCCTTAATGTGTAATGAGTGTTTAGAAAATCATATCGAACCAGCCAATTGAATCGATTGAACCGTGACAGGGACCCTGACCAATTCGATTTCATGAAACCACTCGGGTCCATACATAAGTGAAATTTTAAAATTTTGTTAACAAGATTTGAACCCAAGACCTTTTATTTTCACAAATTACTTAATTACCACTAATCCACTTCGCTACTTATGCTAAGGTATTAACCCTTACCACTAATCCACTTCTTATTTTCATAGATTACTTAAACACCTTATATTTAATGTATTAACCCTCGTTCTTATATTGAATGTTATATTAATTGATCATATTAAATAAAAATAAGTATGACAAACAATAATTATTTTTATTGATGATAGAAATAAAATACAAATTCAAAATCAACCCAAAATGGAATCATTTTCTTGTTTGGTGGCAAGTCAACAATTCTCCTTTTGGCATCAAAATGTGTCAGCCATTTATGTTATAGTTAATTAATAATGAAAATTAAAAAAATATAAAAATACACAAAAGTATAAAAAAATAAACAATTGTAGAGAACATTTGGATGCCCCTCTAATATCATATATTCATCATATTAAAAAGGGAAAATTCCACTTTAGTACCCTTAACTTTGGGGGTAGTGTCTAGTTAGTACCCGAACTTGCAAACGTGTCACTGCAGTACCCAAACTTTCAAAAAGTGTCAAGTTGGTCCCTGTCGTAAGTATTATGTCCGTTATATCCTTCACGTGGTGACATGTGACAACCTAAAATTTTCAATACATCAACAATGCCCTTTAATCCAGTTTAAACACCATTTTACCCTTTCCACACCTGTTTAATATTTGGGAATGTAGGGTTGAAGCTTAACAACAAAGACTGAGATCCACTATTACGTGTTCGTTCAAGCTACAAGCTACACCAACTGAAAAACTGGTGAATGATTAGTGATCCATATTAACCAGGTACAATATCTATTTTCCGGTTATGTGATCATTTATGTTTTCATAAATACGAGAGGATTTCCTTGATAACAAAGTTTCAAACGCCGGGTCATCAATATTATTAACTCCAAATTGAAAACATTTGGAGGATCCCCTTGAAGTTCCTCTTTCAATCCAAATGTTTGTAGTGACACTTTTTGAAATGACGAAGACATGTCAAGGCTTGAACCAACTTGACACTTTTTGAAAGTTTGGGTATTACAATGACACATTTGAAAGTTTGGGTACTAACTTGACACTATCCGCAAAGTTCAGGGTACTAAGTGGAATTTTCCCTATTAAAAAAATAAATGTGACAAATAACAATAATTTTTATAGACATGGAAATATAGAAAAATTATAAAAAAATAATTGGAAACATATTATTCACTATCATTATCATCATCAAAAACTTTCATGTGCAAAGCATGAGAATCAATGATTATACTAACAAATAATATGGTATTTTACATATTTCATGATGCTCCATTTGTCTTTGCACTTGTACAAATGAATGAGTGAAAATGAGAAGAACGTAAATTCTAATCCACTTTAACATTAACTTCCACTTTAATTTGCTTGAGTTTTTATTTTATTTGATATGTACACTACAAATAGACCTGTTCATGGGCCAAGTCGGGTCGGGCTTTCACTCTTCATTAACAGATTTTTTAAGGCCCTAGAGAGAGAGAGAGAGAGAGAGAGAGAGAGAGAGATCCAAAAATACTATGAATTTCCCCTAAAGAATTCCATTTATAGCATCAAAACAGAAACAAATGCATAGAGAAGAGATGACAACAGAAGCACCTGTTGAAAAGAAAATTAAAGAAGAGGAACAAGAGAGAGCTCAAAGAGAAGACTTTCATTGCCTTTTGATCCCAAATCTCTGCTGATATGACTAGCAAATCTCTCTGAGTGAGCTTCGGTGATGTACATTTATTGAGACTAGTAAAGTGTACGCACATTGCACATGGTAATATCAAATGATGATAATAATAGTCAACAACCAAATGGCCTTATTGGTTGAACCATTAACCTATTTAACCAAGAAAATTGACTATGATTAAAACATTAATTCATTTTTTTTCTTTGTATTTTAGCCATTTCTATCTTTACTAACAATAATTCTTATTTTTCAAACATATCTTAGTTTAATATGAAGAATATATAATATTAATTCAAGTTCAAATTCTTCTATACAATTTGTAAAAAAAACTATATTTATATTTTTTATTATTTAGTTTATGAGATAATAAAAATTATTTATTTACCAAGAGGAAATGCAATTCCAATATATTGTTTGAATATTAGTTTTTAATATTATGGTCAAACCAATTATTTATATATCATTTATATATAATATATATGTTATTTATTATTTATTTATAGATATGTTATTTATATTGCATTTTCTTAAACTTCTTATATGATGAAAATAGTTGAAAAAATACTTATATTTTTTATTTTACTTTATTTCAACTATTATATTTTCTTTTCCTTTTAATAATTTATTATTTTTTTAATTAACTCAAGTCGTATCAAATTCAGATATCCAACATATTGATCGGATTCAGATTTGAATCAATATTTATGAGAACCGATCAAATCTTTGGATCAAATCGAATTCAAATATACCCTGATTCAAATCCAATCTGATCTATTTGCATCCCTACCAAACCATTTGCCTACAATGACCTATCTAATTAAATCATTGAACCATTTGACATGGTTAGTGGGGTCATGTGTTAGACATTAATGCTCTTTATTTTTTATCCTAATTTTTATCTCATTTCTATCATTAAAGAAAATAATTCTCATTATTCACACTTTTCTTATATAATAAATATATAAAATTATAGAATGTACCCAAAATTATCTATAAATTTCTACATTTTCTAGAATTTTATGTATTTTATTATTTAATAATAACATGTGTTGATTCATTTGACATGGATAGTTGAACCACTAAACCACCACTTGGATGAAAAACCATTTTTTCCTTTTTCGGTTAATTTTAAATCATGTTTTACATTTTCAACATCAATAAAATTAATTCTTATTTCCGTATTTATTTTTGCATGTGGCAGTACTAAATGATGATGATGATAATAATCAGTAAGCAAAGGACCTTACTGGTTGAACCATTAACCTATTTAACCAAGAAGATGGACTATGATTAAGACATTAATTCTTTTTTTTTCTTTGTATTTTAGCCATTTCTATTTTACTAACAATAATTCTCATTTTTTTAAACAATTTTTTGTTTAATATGAAGAATATATAATATTAATGTATGTTCAATTTTTTTTATAAAAATTCTATATTTTTATTTTTTATTATTTAATTTATGAGATAATAAAAATTACTTATTTACCAAGAAGAATTGCAATTCCAATATATTGTTTGAACATTGGTTTTTAATATTGTGGTTAAATCAATTATTTATATTATAGAATATATATCATTTGTATATAATATATGTTATTCATTATTTATTTATAAATATGTTATTTATATTGCAATTTTGTAAACTTTTTATATAATGGAGATAGTTGAAAAATACTTATATTTTTTGTTTTTTATTTCAACAGTTATATTTTCTTTTTCTTTTAATAATTTATTACTTTTTTAAAAAATTAAATAGGATTGTATCATATTCAAATATCTAACATCTTGATCGGATTCGGATTCAAATCAATATTTATGAGATCTGGTCGAATCTTTGCATCAGATCATATTTGAATTAGGGTATATTCAAATCTAATCTTATTTGTTTGCATCCCTACCAAACCGCTTGCCTACGATGACCTAGCTAATTAAATTATTGAATCATTTGACATGGTTAGTCGGGTCATGTGTTAGACATTAATGCTCTTTATTTTTTATCCTAATTTTTATCCCATTTCTATCATTAATGAAAATAATTCTCATTAATCACACTTTTTTATGTGATGAATATATAATATTATAGAATGTACCCAAAATTATCGACAAATTTCTATATTTTCTAGAATTATATGCATTTTATTATTTAATAATAACATCCATTTGACATGTATAGTTTAACCACTAACCCATCATTTGGATGGAAAAACCATTTTGTTTTTTCAATTGATTTTAAATCATGTATTCCATTTTCATCATCGATAAAAGTAATTTTTATTTTTACATTTATTTTTGTTTAATATGGTGAATATATAACAATAGAATTGTATCAAAATGCTTTATACAAAGCTTATATTTTTTTTTGAGTTTGTTTGTATGTATGTATGTATTTATGTATTATTTGTTACTTAGTTATGACATCATAGATTGACCCATTTGACCAGGAATGTTAGATCATTGACCTACCTACCATCTAGATATGGAAATGGTTTCATTTTTAAACTAGTTTTAAATTTTGTATTTCATTTATATCATTGATAAAATAATTATTATTCATCATACTTATTTTTGTTTATATTATTAGTATATAGTATTATAAATGTGCCCAAAATTGTTTCATATTTTTTTGAAATATTCTATTTTAAAAAATTTATTTTTAATTATACATCATGGGTTAACCTATTTGATTTCATTTCTAGGTTTATTTTAAAAATATAAAATTTCATTCTATTAATAAGTATTGTGTATGGATTAGTGGAATTTAATGATGATAAATAAAAGTATTTTTTATACTTCTAAACTTGTATTATTTATTTATAACATCATGAAACTATCCATTTGACCCAAATGGTTGAACTACTTACCCACCACCTAGATGAAAAATATGATTTCATTTCTAGTTTATTTTAAAAATATAAAATTCCATTCAATTATTGTGTATGGATTTATTAGTGGACTTTAATGATGATAAACAAAAGTATAAATGTTGGATTCAATGAGAGAGAATGTGATTTATTTAATGACTTAAATGTGAGACTTAATGAGAGCTAATTGAATGTACTTAATGATATTCTTTTAATTACATTTTCTACCCTTTCAATGGAGATGAACTAAATTCAAGAGGAGGGGTATTTCAATAAAGAAAAATTCCATAAGCCCATACCTCCCCATTCACACTTTTATAAGTAGTATAGGTTATCCTTAATGGGTTTGTTTCCGCTGCTGAACAGAGAGAATGTGTCATTGAGGTGTTAGCCTAAGTTCGCCATCGGAGGTTGCCAGAGAAGAAAACAGTTGAAAGGGAGCAACCAAACAAGGAACTAAGAATCGTTGGTCCATTCGCCGAAGATCACCGCCTTGCCATAGAGGAAAACACTTGAGAAGAACGTATGCTGATCCATTGGCCATTGCTAGGTTGAGCTCTGACCTTTGAGGCTCTAAGAGATGAGTTTCTCAAGAAAACCAAAAACGGCGAACATAGTGAGAGAGGAAAGGGGAACGTCGGGTTTGAATAGGGTTTTGAAACTTGGGAGTTCGGATTTAGAAATTATAAAGAAAATAAATAAAAAATGTATATATTAATATATATTTTATATTATATAAATTAGTCAAGTCGGGTCGGGCTCAGGCTGGGCATTTTTGACAAATCTTGAGCCCGGCCCGAAACACAATCGGGCTTGGTGTTTTGGGCCCGAGGTTAGGCCTGCGGGCTTAACTACATGTCCAAGCCCAACCAGGGTGCGAGTCGGACCAGGCCGGGCCGTCGAGCTACCTGACCCATGAATAAGTCTAACTGCAAACAAAACAAAATAACATAAAATTTGGAAGCACTCCCATATTTTACACAAGTTCAAATAAAATTATACTTCAAGCAATCCAAGCATAGAGAGAAAAATGTTGAAGAGAAAAAATAATTAAATTGGATGGATAAGTTTGTGCTTTGAAAAATAAGCTACAACAAATTACCTTTGTTATGAGCTAATAAAAATGAGGGTAAAATACAAAAACCTCTCCTTACGTTCCTAACAATCATAAAAACCTCCCCTATAATTTTATTTTAACAAATATCTCTCATGAACTTTTGAGAAACTTGACAAAAACCTACCTTCTGTCATCTTTCCATATAGAAAATGTTAGATTAATGCACCATTTTTTTCCAAATACAAATTATACCCTTTTATAAATTATTTTACATACAAAATTACTGAAATAACCATATTTTAACTTGACAAAAACCTCCTTTAATGGTCATCTTCTAACATTTTTGTTGAGTTAAAACAGGGTTATTTCAATAATTTTGTATGTAAAATAATTTATAAAAGGGTAGAATAGATATTAGGAAAAAACTAGTGCATCAGTCTAATGTTTTCTGTTTGGAAAGGTGACGGAAGGTAGGTTTTTGTCAAGTTTCTTAAAAGTTCAAGGGAGGTTTTTGTAATGAAACTAGAGGGGAGATTTTTATGATTGTCAAAAACTTCAAGGGAGGTTTTTGTATTTTAGCCTAAAAATAAAGGTGACAACCAATAAAAAAAGTTGGTTTAGGGCCTGTTCATTTGCACTATAGTCTAACATCTAAATGCCTCTAAAACTATAATAATTAATTTAAGAGGTGTATTAGAGTTGGTAAACTTTTCTCGATTACAAAGTTTGAATGTAAAGAATGTTGTTTTAAATCAGAATGATGAGTTCTAAAACATAACAATTGACCATTTTAACCCTTGATATAAGAAAGGATGTTTAACTATTTAACAAACTAATTAAAAATTAAATAAGTTAATATAAAATATTTAATAATTAATAAAATTAATAAAAATTATAAATAACTAAATATTTTAAAGAATTGAGCATTTGAAAATTAATTAATTAATTAACTAATAATTAATAATTATCAATTAATTAAACTGGTCACTAAATAAGTTTATTTTACTAAGTATATAACCAATAATTTTACAATTAATTATTAATTACATAATTATATAATTGTTTTTAAATAATTAATTTTTAATTATTTTAATAATTTAATTAAATAATAACATAATAAGTTGTTAATTATTTATTATTATGAAATGTTTATTACATAATAATTAATTATCAATTATGAATAATCAAATATAATTAATAAAACAAATCATCATAATTAAATATTATTAAATGATTCACAAAAATAATAAACTAAAGAAATAATTAATAAAATAGTAATGATTCATAATCAATTAATTACTAATAGACCCAATAAAAAGTCAACCCAACTCGTGAACCTAACTTGCCCAAAAAAAGTTGGTTAGGGTCCCTTATCTAGTGACCCGAACTAAAAGACGACATAGTTTGACCTCACCCAAAGAGAATTCATGTTGGATTGGGTTGGGTCATGGTCACTACTAGGTCACCCTTTTTTTTCCAAACCAATATTGACCCAGGTGATTAAACCCATACTTTTGGTAAAAGCTATTGATTTGGTCAAAGACCAATTGACCTAAGTAGTTGAATCATTGACTTGTTTTTCCTATGGATCAACCTAACCTAAATATTTAGGGTTAGGATCTAGCCTTTGTCGACCCAACACAACTTGAAATAACTAAAAAAATGCATTGATCCAACTTAATCTCGAACCAACCTAACCCGATTGTTAGATCTAATTATTAAAAGTAATCGAATAATTGAGCATTTAATGAATATTTAAATGTTACTTATAAAATAGTTTTTTTATTTTTATTAATAGGTTAATATATAGTATTATTTCTAGTGTTTTATTATTAATTTTATTATTTTTTGTTAATATCATTATTATTGATAATATTATAAAAAAAAGGAAGAAGGAGATTATTGTTGCATGCCCACGTGGGATCCTCAAAGGAGAAAGTGTTTTGAAGGTATATTTGAAAAACAAAAACAGCATTACATGAAAGGATTGGTATACTTACCAAAAAAAGAGAAAGGATTGGTATGATACGACTCCATATCTCCTACCCACAAGAAATTTGTCCACGTCTACCCACAACACACTACCTTTGTGCATTGAGAACATCTCCCCATGCATAATACTATGTAGGAAGACGAGATTAGGAATGGCAACGGGGCGGGTTCAGGGTGGCGATCATATTCCTCGTCCCCGATCCCGATTCTAAAATTAACCCCCATCCCGTCCCCGATCCCCGTTGGGGATAAAATTTGCCCCCCATCCCCGATCCCCAACGGGGATGGGTTCCCTGCAGGGACCTAAATCCCCAAAATTTTTTAAATAACAATATTTTTTAAAATAAATAAAATTATAAACTATAAATAATATTTTAAATATGTTTTGATATACATATATATAATACAAAAAAATATATAACAATATATATTTAATATGCATAACATTTAATATATATATATATATATATATATATATATTTTATAATCGGGGTTGGGGCAGGGCAGGGACCTCAATCCCCATCCCCGACCCCATTGGGGAAGTCGGGGATGAGGAAAATTGCCATCCTTAGATGAGATGTTCCCCATGTGTGGTTGCAATGTTATGTGGGTAGACATGGACAGAGTTCTTGTGGACAAGAGATCCAGACTCGTATGATACATACGTTAAGGCTGAAGATTAAAGATTTAAAGAGTGAATCGAATGCTCAAAGTGAGACAGGATCTCCTCCTCACGAAGGGCGCCTCACACCGACCTCACACGCATATCCTGTCATGCATTGGGAATATCTCCCGTACTTGTAAGTTATTATTCATGGGAGATATTCCCAATGTATGGTGGATGTGCCACTGAGGCGCCCCTGTGTGAGGAGCAGATCCCGTCCCGCTCAAAGTGCAAATTTTTTATACTGTGTACTTTAAGACTTCAACGTTTGGCACTATCAAACAGGCCCTCAGTTTACCACATCTAATTATCTTTCTTTTTTATTGATCAGTCGCATCTAGTTATCTTTCCTTAATTAATCAGGTTTCATGCGACAGAAAATCAGAAGGAAACACAAAGTTGAGGATAAATTTTTAATAAAACTTCTGAAAATCTTTAAGACTGCGTTTTGTTTGAAAGAAAAGATAGGAAAAGTTAGAAAAACCTATACAACTTAAGAGAACTCTCTCAAGTCTCAACATTATATTTATCTTTTACTTCCTATAAAACCAAACACAGCCTTAATAATCATGATAAGAGGTATAATATGGATTACAATGCAAAATAGTGGAATAATAAATTTGTTAGGCTCAATTTAAAAAGAGTACAAATACAAATATATACAACATAAATACATACAAAATAATACAAAATATAAGACATCCAATGCGTTACTGGGGAGATTGATAAATGACATAAGCTAGACCTGACTCCTGACTCCTGAGTCCAATCTTGATACACTACTTCAGCTCGTACATGTTACAGTCCTTACGTCAGGCTGATGCACCATGTCATCCCCAAGAACCGTAGAGGATTTAAACCAGTATTGTCCTACTCAGATCGGACCAGACATTTGAATCAGGAACCCGGTTAACCAGTGAGCATTCCAATTTCCTGCCCAGTCTGAGTCTGACAATATTGATTCCAATTTCTTTTTGATAAATCTGAATACTTAAAATTTCTACTTCCAGTGCTTGCCTAAAACGTTGCTTTCTAAGGCCCATTTTGAGGAAAAACTTTGGCTGTTTGAAAAAACAGCCCGGTCTGTTTTGATAACATGAGGTGAATGACATCTGGTCATGAGTGTAGGTAAAACAGTATGGGGTAATAGCATATAAGGGCAATTTTTGGGGTTTAATATCAATAAAAGTAATATTTTTAAAAAAATTTCAAAAATATATTAACTTTTTAAAAATAATATCAATAAAGGGCAAAAGCACTGTTCATCATCTTCTTCTTGTCATTTGTTCACAACAACGCCGCCCGCTACCACCCACCATCGCCGTCTGCTGCTGCCCGCCGCCACCTCTGCCTCCGGCCACCTCCGGGCCGGAGGTGGAGGCGGAGATGGGCGGAGGTGGCAACGGGCGGCGGTGGCAACGGGCGGCGGTGCTGTGAACAAATGGTAAGAAGAAGATGATGAACAGTGTTTTGCCCTTTATTGATATTAATTTTAAAAAGTTTACCTATTTTTAAATTTTTTTTTAAAATATTACTTTTATTGATATTAAACTCCAAAAGTTGCCCTTGTATGCTATTAACCCTATTTACACTCAATCTTTTTTAATTCAAAAGACACATGAGTACCTGAATCAATTAAGGTGTCATGTGCATGTGAAGAGGCTCCCAAAACATCCAAGCTGTTTTTTCCAAACAGCCAAAGTGAACCATTTTTATGAAACAGGTAGCTAAAAACTAATCAATTTACCAAACACTCCTTACACATTCTTCCTCTCACTTTACATTTATTTCCATCCATCTACTTGAGGCTAAGTTTCTGCTACCAACAAAACGCTCCCAACCCTGTACCAACAGGCTGCTGCAGCTGCACATTGGGAACATCTCTTGTTATTAAAAGCTACACATATGTTAAAGAGTAATAAGTATTGTGAAAGAAATGCAAGAAATAGAAAATTTTATGTAGACTTCACCTGTCTTAATGACTCGCAGTTATAAGATTTTTTTCTGAATCTGAAAAACCCACCAGTTGAGTTCAGATTGCACCCCACAAGGAGGTGCCCCACAACGTCCCACAGCACATCTCCATCATGTAGTTGGAACATCTCCCGATGATAGAACAGAATTGATGATATCATCATTGGAAGTATTCCCATTACACGGCGGGAATGTGCTGTGGAACGTTGTGAGGCACCCCTTTGTAGGGCACAGATGTGAACTCCCACAACTTATGACAGATGATGGTGCGGTGTGAGCAATAACTGAGTATCCGACATGGTCATGATATTATTAATTTCTTTAAGTTGTGTGCTTGTTTGTTTAAGGGAAATTTGCTTCAACTATCTAAAAATTAGTAATACCTCCCCTGGTTTTTGGATATTTATTAAAACTATCCTTATTAAATATTAATTGATTATTACATTTCTTTTGCTGCTTATTGCAATGCTATCTATGGTTATAAAGATAGAAATTGATGGTGTGCAATCCGGCCGGTCCTAACTGTCAACGACCTTGCCTCTAACTGGAACAACAGGGGGCCTGAAACGGAGAAGAAAGTGGGGGGTAGAGAGTCATTTATAACCACTTTGCGCACTCACTCCGAAGCTCAAGTTAGTATTCTCTCAAAGGCAAGATAAAATCAGATGGCGCAAAGTTCACATACCTTGTTCTTGGGGGGTAGAGAGCCTTTTATAACCACTTCGCGCACTCACTCCTAAGCTTTTGTTAGGTCGGGTATGATTGCCTCTGCGCTTCTACCAGTTCGGGTGTCATCACCTCTGTTGGGGCAGAACCGCCACTGCTCTCTTTGTCAGAGCCGTCTCTGTAACTGGAGATGGCAGTGGTAGGTGGCGGTGGCAGGTGGCCGTTGAAGTGCGTCTGTCAGGCGTTAGATCCCGAGTCAATCAAGTGCGCCGCCCCTGGGTACGGACTTCTTTGGTGTCAGGTATGGTACAGTTGTTCGGTTCGGCGTCCTGGAGGCGAAGTGCTGGAGTGGTGTGCGAGGTGAAGTCTTGAGTTCGAATAGGGATGTGGCCCGAACTGCCATGGGGCAGGCCAGTTCGGGTTGTTGCCCTTTGTGTTCGTAAGGCTCGGGGCATAAGGGAGAGCTCGGGCTCCTTATGGGGAGTTCGGGCTCCTTGTAGGGAGTTCGGACCGCTGGTTCGTCCATTCAGAGCTCGCGCCTTGGCGTGCTGTTGTGCCGAGCTGTTACCTTTGCCACGTGTTGAGTGGTTACGAGGTCGGGCCAAATCTTCCTTCATCAATTGCCCCCCACTCCTCACGCTAACGGTCTTGCCCTGGCACGGGGAGTTCGCGAGGTGGCGGGTGGATTTGTCCTGTACTTCGAATTGGTTGACTGATAGCGCGAGGTGCGCGTTCGTCAAGATTTTCCTAGGTTTCTCGAGTGCCAAAAAGACGAGAAACGCGCCAATCTGCCTATAAATGCTGACAGACATGACAGCGCGCGCTTTATTTCAAAATTCAAAAAGCGCGCTGCTGGGAGACGTAACAGCGGGCATCTACTGCCTTTAAACCAAGGAGACGTGCGCTGACGCTCTTTTCAGATTCAAGAGACGTGTGGCCAGTCACGTCTCGGTCTCAGGAGACGTGCGGTCAGCGCGACTACGGGCCGTTGGATTGGCTTTGATCTAAGTCATTGATTCTCAGTTACTGTGGGTATAAATAGTGGGGGACCCCAGTCGCTGTCATTATCCTGCGTTTTGCTTCTTGAGCTCGCGTTCAAGTTTCAGCTCGCATTCAAGCCTTTAGCTCGCGTTCACGTTCCCGTAGTCCGTTTGCTTTTTTCCGGGTGAGTACTTTCTTGGAATCCTTTTTCTCCTTCCGATGTCTAGCTCGGATAGCTCAAACAGTTCTTCAAAGGGGTCGGATGCAGGTTCTACGAACCGAGTTGCATCCCCCAACAGTCCTAGTGAACCTGAGGTAGAACTCGAGGAAGAGTTCGAACCCGTAGGCCGAGTCGCCTCGGGTAGTTTGGCGTCCTCCTCTCATCGAGGTCGGACGTTAGACAAGTTTGGGCCCTCGACCATGATGCCTGAGGGGCTTCACTCCCTTATTACCCAGTTCAACTTGCCTAGGGAGTACACCTACTTTATACCCTCGGGTAGTTTCCCTTGGGAACACGGTCCTGATGAGATCGTGATATTCCGGGAGCAGCTCGTTGCGGGGTTGCACCTGCCTTTCCGCCTCATCATTGTTGAGGTTATGAACCACTTAGGCGTTACTGTCGGCCAACTTCACCCAAACTCCATTCGTAACTTGGTGGGGACAATCTCCCTATTTTGCGAACAGGTCTTGCCTTTAGACCTGGAGATCTTCTCTTCTATTTTAATGCTTAAAAAGCAAGCGGGTCCCCTTCCCGGGCGTAGGCGGGCGTATTACCTGTCTCCTCGTCCGGGTTTTAAGCTTTTACACGGACTTCCCAACAAGGTCACAGTGTGGAAATGGGACTACTTCGGGGTGCGAAGTGCATTGGGGTGGCCGTTCCAAACCGGGTGGGGGATGGCCACCCCTGACACCGGTGTTACGCTTGATAAGGAGACGGCGAAGGGCCTCCGGAAATGGGCACGGCTTGGGCTAAAATGCCACCATTATCTGACGGAGGCCAAGCTCATTGAGGCCGGTATGAGTTTGGGTAGGTTCCTTACTCAGAGGTTTGTCTTTTGTTTTGCTTTGTTCTTTCGTTTTTTCTAATGTCGAGCTCTTTTTGCTGGTGTGATGGACTTAGAGAAGACTCATGGTGGGCACCTGTTTCACGGCATGAAGAGGAGGAAGCGAGTCGCCAAACGAACTCGTGTCGAGCTGCCCCGAGATGCGGAGCCCAAGGTACCAGACTACCCGTCAGTGGATCCGCCTAGGGAGCCCAAGATGGCCCCTCCAGTAGATGAAGCGGCAGGGGCTCCTTATGCCGAGGCTACTTACACGGGGGCTCCCGCTTACTCTGAGTCTGCTTATACGCGAGCTGGGCCCTCAGGCTCGGGAGCCCAAGGCGAGTTCAGGAGCGTGTTGTCACCGAACCACGCTCTTCAGAAGAGTAGGAAGGCCATCTATCCTGAGGAGGTCGCGGCATGGACCGAGCTTCCTTTGAACCAGGTAGCTTGTCGTGCTGCCACTCATGGCATGGTGGTAAGTCAGATTTCTTGTCGGGCTCTTTGCTTTTATCTTTCTTGCTGTTGTTCTTTTGATCATTTGTTCTTTCCTTTTGGTAGGTGAATTCTTCTATCCATGCCTTGGCGGCCCAAGTGGAAAGGAGCTCGAGGCAGGCGCGAGCTGCCGAAGAGGCTTTCCGTGCTGCCAAGGCAGCTTCCCGAGCTGCTGAGGCGGCTCCTCACGCTGCACAGGCCAGGTAGGCGAGGTCTCAAAGAGATGCCGAGGCCATGGGAATTGTAGTGAAGCACATGGCGGACCTAAGGCTGGATTTGCAGCATCAAGTTGAATACCTTCAAGAGGAAGTTAGGGAGAGGACACAGATCTTTTCTCAAGGCATTGAGGATGCCAAGAAGAAGGTCGTTGATGAATACATCGCCTCGTCGCGCTTTGATGACCTGATGGTGGACTCGTACAGAAGGGGCTTTAAACTAAGCCGGTGGATGATCCGGAATACGTACCTCAAGCTCGATATTAGTGCCATATCCACTTCGCGCATTACTCAGGAGATGGCCGACACCGCTGATAGTGAGCCAGATTCTGAGGGCGAGGCAGGACCTTCGGGTATCGTTGAAGTGCCTTCTGATGGTGAAGAAGTACCTTTGGGCCTGTGATTTTCTTTTGATTAAGTGTACACAGTATTATTATTTTTTTTTTGAAATGTACGCAAAGTATTTTGCAATGGAATGATTTTCTTTTGATTGAGTGTTGGTCGCTCTTTCCTCCGAACTAGCCATATTGCTGAACTGGCCATATGCCAATGCCCCTATTAGTTCGTTGTTGGCACTTTGCCTGAGCTTTTAGTTGGCATCTTTTGCCTTTGCTTGTCCATGCTGAGGTCCATGTTAGTTCGGCATCCTAGCCTTTTGGCTCTGGTAGTGACTTAGTCCACTTCGCTTGGTGATCTATAGGTAGTATCGTCTCAAGTTAACAACGTTCCAAGCTCGGGGTACTTGTTTGCCCTCTAAAGTTTCGAGCTCGTATGCCCCCCTGAGCACTCTCTTTACTCGGTAGGGCCCTTCCCAATTCGGTCCAAGTTTGCCCACGCTGGGCATGGGTGCCATGATCTTACGGAGAACCAGGTCGCCGACGCGAAAGTTCCGCTTTTTTACTCTGGCGTTGTAGTATCGAGCTACCTTTTGCTGGTAAGCTGTGGTCCGGATGTACGCGAGGTCTCTTACCTCATCCAGTAGGTCGAGGTTGGTACGTAACTCATCTCCGTTTGTTTGATCGTCATATGCTTCTAGTCGCAGTGTAGGTATTTCGATCTCCGCCGGGATTACCGCTTCAATGCCGTAGGTGAGGTTAAAGGGGGTTTCTCCTGTGGCGGTTTTTTCCGTGGTTCGGTGAGTCCATAGAACATTTGGTAGCTCATCCGCCCACAACCCTTTAGCTCGGTCTAGTCGTGCTTTCAATCCGTGGAGGATAGCTCTGTTCATTACTTCTGTCTGACCGTTTGCCTGCGGGTGTGCGACCGATGTGAAGTTCTGTCGGATTCCCATATCTTGGCACCATTCCTGAAACTTGATATCCTCGAACTGCTTGCCATTGTCGGACATAGAACATTTGGTAGCTCATCCGCCCACAACCCTTTAGCTCGGTCTAGTCGTGCTTTCAGTCCGTGGAGGATAGCTCTGTTCATTACTTCTGTCTAACCGTTTGCCTGCGGGTGTGCGACCGATGTGAAGTTCTGCCAGATTCCCATATCTTGGCACCATTCCTGAAACTTGATATCCATGAACTGCTTGCCATTGTCGGAGATCAGTACCCGAGGTAACTCGAAGCAACATACTATGTTCTTCCAAAAGAAGTTCTGTATGTTTCGGGCTGTAACTGTTGCCAAAGGTTCAGCTTCTATCCACTTTGTGAAATAATCTATCGCTACCACTAGGAACTTCCTCCCACCTATTGCTGGCGAGAATGGCCCCAGGAGGTCGATGCCCCATTGCGCAAAGGGCCATGGACTGGTGAGGTACTTGAGGTCAGCGGCAGGCTGATGGTGGATATTGGCATGCTTTTGACATTTGTCGCATTTTCTAACGAGCTCAATGGCCTCTGCCTTCATCGTTGGCCAGTAGTACCCTCGTCGAAGTGCCTTTTGGGCGAGGGCTCTACCCCCCAAGTGTCCGCCGCACAGACCATCATGAGTATCGCGGAGTACGAGCTCGGCTTCAGCAGGTCGCAAGCAACGCAGGTAGGGGAGCATGTAGGACCGTCAGTACAGCCATTCGTCTATTATGACATATTTGGTTGTCTGGCGCTGCACCCTCCTGGCGGCATTGCGGTCCGCAGGGAGGGTTCCATCTAGCAAGAAGCTCGCGAGTGGGTCGATCCAGCTCGGCTCTGCTTCAATGACGGGAGCCACCTCCTCTGCCCCACCGAGAATGCTAGGCCGAGGTAAGTCCTCTATGTACACGGTTCTCATGGTGTTGTGACTCGTGCTGGCTAACCGGGGCAGGGCGTCGGCTTCAGTGTTCTCTGACTTCGGGATTTGCCTGATGAAGTGTGATTGGAAGTTGAGCAGAGCCTCCTTTACTTTTGCCAAGTATGCGATCATAGTGAGCTCGCGTGCTTCGTATTCGCCCGTAACCTGGTTGACCACAAGCTGGGAATCGCTACAGATAACTATGTGTTTTGCTCTTACCTTTTGCGCTAGGTTCAGCCCGGCTATCAATGCCTTATATTCCGCCTCGTTGTTGGATGCCGCGAACTCAAAGCATAGTGTGTATTCCAATTTCGTGCCACCCGGGCCGCGTAGCACTATTCCAACCCAGCTGCCCTGCTGGTTCGAG
Organism: Nelumbo nucifera; assembly: GCF_055504915.1. NCBI lineage: Eukaryota > Viridiplantae > Streptophyta > Magnoliopsida > Proteales > Nelumbonaceae > Nelumbo > Nelumbo nucifera. The sequence continues at coordinate 111,378,109 of NC_142649.1, read as the reverse complement.
GAGTCATCTACGTGAAGGATCCAGGGCTCCTCATCCCAGTTCGCGTTTGGCCTAACCAGGAGAGATGCCACACTGGCTGCTAGTTCATGGAGTTCAGACTCTATTGACTTGGGAGCTTCGGTCTCACCCGAACCAGGGATCTCGGGCTCAACCGGCCTAGGGACTTTGAGGCTGAACGTGCATTCGGCGATAAAATCTGCTAAGGCTTGGACCTTAATAGCAGTTTGTGGCTTATACTGGAGGTCGTACTCGCTGAGCTCGATGGCCCACTTCGCCAGCCGACCGGAAACCTCGGGCTTGAGTACGACTTGCCTCAGAGGTTTGTCAGTCAGGACGATGACAGTGTGAGCCTGGAAATATGGGTGGAGTTTCCAAGTTGTAATTACCAGTGCGTATGCTAGCTTTTCTATCTGCGGGTATCTCGTCTCTGCTCCCTACAGAATTTTACTAACATAATAGATGGGTCGTTGGACCCGATCTACTTCTTTTATTAGTACCAAACTGACCACCTCGTCGCTTGCCGAGAGGTACAGTTCTAAGACCTCGCCCTCCTCGGGTCTGGTTAAGATCGGCACACTAGCGAGGTAGTTTTTTAGCTCGTCGAACGCGAGATGGCAGTCTCGAGTCCATTCGAACCCTTTGCCTTTTATTGCTTTAAAGAAAGGCAGACAGCGGTCTGCTGATTTGGACATGAAGCGGCTCAGAGCGGCTATGCAGCCGTTTAGCCTCTGAACCTCTTTTACTTTTCGGGGTGGTCTCATATCTAGGATGGCCTTTATCTTGTCCGGGCCTCAACCGCGCCGGTTGACAATGTACCCTAGGAACTTACCCGAGGTGACACCGAAGACACACTTGTTTGGGTTCAGTTTCATGCTAAATTGTCGCAAAATTTGGAAGACAGAATATAAGTCTGGTATTAATTCCTGTGAAAACTATGTCTTAACGACTATGTCGTCTACATAACATTCTATTTTCATGCCAATTAAGGGTCAAAACAGCTTATTCACAAGTCTTTGGAAGGTCGCCCCAGCATTCTTCAGTCCGAAGGGCATGACCTTGTAGCAGTACAGACCAAACTTGGTTATGAAGCTGGTTTTTTTCTCATCGGATTGGTCCATCCTGATTTGGTTGTAGCCCGAGTAGGCATCCAAGAAGCTTAGCAACTCATGTCCCGAGGTCGCGTCCACTAGGCGGTCAATTTTGGGGAGGGGGAAGCAGTCTTTCGGGCAAGCTCGGTTCAGGTCGGTGTAGTCTACGCACATGCGCCACTTGCCGTTTGCTTTTTTCACCAGCACTGGGTTGGCTACCCAGCTCGGGTAATGAACTTCCCTTATGAAGTCTGCTGCGAGGAGCTTTTCGACCTCCTCGTCAACCGCCCTCTAGCGCTCCGAGGCTAAGTTGCGTTTCTTCTGTCTAATGGGTCTGACTACAGGGTCAGTATTAAGTTTGTGAGTTATAAGGCTAGGGTCAATACCGGGCATATCGGCCGCGGACCATGCAAAAATGTCTAAATTTTGAAGCAAGAGACTCACTAGTTCGGTTCGTAGAGGTTCCTTGACAGAAGCACCAATCTGCAGCGTTCAAGTCGGGTCCGTAGCCCAAGTGGGGATTGCGACCGTTTCCTCTGTGGGCAAAGCTCGTTCCTCGCCCTACTCCGTAGGCCACTTCAGTTCGAGGTCGACGGCCGCCTTGGTTTTTCCCTTCAGGGCGGCAACATAACACTTGTGAGACTCAAGCTGGTCGCCCCGCGCTACCCCCACACCAAAGTCTGTAAGGAACTTCATTGCCAAATAGTAGGTGGAGACCACTGCCCGTAGGACATGCGTAATTGGCCGCCCTATTATAGCATTGTATGAGGAGGGGGTCGCGACCACCAGGAAATCGTGATTGAGTCTAACCACACAAGGCTATGTGCCGACTTCCACAGGTACTGTTATCTTCCCGAGGGGCCTGACTTCCTCTCCGCTGAAGCCCACCAGAGGAGTGTTCGCAGGCTTCAACTCGCTTCTCTGCAACTGAAGCTGGTCAAATGCCAACTTGAAGAGGATGTCTGTCGAGCTACCTGAATCCACAAGTATGCGCCTGACTTCAAAGTCGTTGATCCTTAGTTTTATGACGAGCGCGTCATCATGGGGGTAGTGGACACCTCACGCATCGTCCTCCGTGAAAAAGATCGGTTCTTCCATCTTCAGCCTCTTTGGAGGGTTCTATTCTTCTCGGGCTGCTTCGCGAACTGACGTCCGGGCCGCTGCCGAAGTACAACCTGCTACCACCGAACCTCCTACTATCACGTGGATGGTTCCCCGAACTGGCCTCTCTTCCGGAGGCTGTCTTTGCAATGGTTTGGCTGGCCTACTACTGGATTCGGGGGCGTCTCTTTCGTGCTCCCCTTGCCGACCTATCTTATTATTATTATTATTATTATTATGTTGTACAAAATTTCTCAAGTACCCGCGACGGATGAGTCCCTCTATCTCATCCCAGAGATTACTACACTATTCGGTACTATGACCGTGGTCTCTATGGAAACTACAGTACAAGTTTTTATTTCTCTCGTTTGGGTTCCCCTTTAGGCGAGGTGGCCATTTTACGTATGGGGCATCTTTGATCGTCATCAAGATCTCAGTCTGCCTTGTGTTTAAGGGTGTGTAGTCTATCCGAGCTGCTAAGGGAGCTCGAAACGGCTGGCTCGGCTTCGTCTCCAGGGCTGGGTTTTTTCTTCTATCAACTGGGTTGGAGGGCTCGTCTTCCCTCTTTCTTTTCTCAATCCCGCTTTCGATCTTTTGGTTGATCTCTTCCTCTGTTCTCATGATCTTATCCGCAAGCTTGAGGAATTCGGCTACAGTCGCGAGCTGGTTAGCTACCATGTGCCATTTGAACTCCTTGTGTGTTACTCCTCTCTTGGCCGCTGCGAGCTGCACCGCAGGGTCCAATCGCAGAATCTGCAAGCACGCGTCATTGAACCGCTTGATGTAGCCCCGGATGGACTCTCCTTCCCTCTGGACTACTCCGAAGATGCTTTTCTCGGTTCTGGGGCACCGCTTGCTGGAAACGAAGTGTGGGGTGAAGACCTGCATGAACTGGGTCCAGCTTCTTATTGACCCGGGGGCCAGGTTCCTGTACCAAGTGCGGGCCACCCCCTTGAAGGTAGTGGTGAAGGCCACGCACATGCACGATTCACTGGCCCTGGCTAGGTGGATTGGGGACTGGAAGGCATCGACGTGGTCGTTGGGGTCGAAGGACCCATCATACTTGTCCAAAGGGGGGAGCTTGAAGTCTCTGGGCATGGAGACTACAAGGAGTTCTGATGAGAGGGGGGAAGGAACTGAGAAAATAGGGGCAGCTTTTACCTCGTCCGAGCTTGTCTCTTCTTTACCTCTGAGCTCGTGCAAGACACGGGTGGCAGTTCAGCGACTTCGTCGGTGCCTTCGTTGCTGAGTGGGCCTGGTACTGGCGCTGCTGGCCTCTGTGTTGCCAAGCTCGATGGGCCCGGACTGTTGGTAGTCTGCCGCTAGGACGCTGAATCGATTCTCTGTCAGCGGGAGCTCAGGCTTGGAGTGTCGAGATACTGACTTGGCGGGCGAGGTCCCCGACCCGCCAGCGAGCTGCGAGGCGGGGGTGATTTTTCTTTCCCCTCGGCCCGGGGATGAGGCCTGACTCTTGTGGGGGTTCTGAAGCTGGGAGGCTTCTCCTCGGTGATGGCGTCTACCTTGAGGGGAGGGCTTAACCGGCTTTGGAGCAGGGTGCCAAGGTGGAAGCAGTGGTTGGTTTAGAGGTAGTTGGGGGAACTACTGCTGATAGTGGTACTGGGAGATGTGGTGCAGTACTTGGTGTTGCTGGAGCTGATGCTGCTGGAATTGTTGCATTTGGGCTTGCATTGCCCGCAGCATTGCATTAGGTCATCAAACTGGTTCTGGCTGGTCGCCAGGGGGATAGTAGTTGGTTCAGTAAAGGTTGTTTCGATAGGGAGTGGAAAGGGGACATTCATGGCGGGAAGGTTTACGGGTGCCACTATTCATGGCGCATTCAGGCTGGGGATCCCATCCACTGGAAGGGGGATGGTGAACTGTCCGATGCACCCCACGGGGACTTGAAGTTGTTCCCCGGTGGTGTTCATCTTCGTGCCACGTCCGGCGTTGCTGGAAGAAGCCATGAGTGTTGGGGTTTTTTTTTTGGAAAAAAGAGGTTATGAGAGTTTTAGAGGGAGGCTTTTAGAAGCGTTCCCATAGACGGCGCCAATTGATGGTGCGCAATCCGGCCAGTCCTAGCTGTCAACGACCTTGCCTCTAACTGGAGCAACAGGGGGCCTGAAACGGAGAAGAAAGTGGGGAATCTCCGGGGAGGAATCCAGTGAGATTGCTCCAAAGCTCAAGTTAGTATTCTCTCAAAGGCAAGATAAAACCAGATGGCGCAAAGTTCACATACCTTGTTCTTGGGGGGTAGAGAGCCTTTTATAACCACTTCGCGCACTCACTCCTAAGCTTCTATTAGGTCGGGTATGATTGCCTCTGCGCTTCTGCCAGTTCGGGTGTCATCACCTCTGTTGGGGCAGAACCGCCACTGCTCTCTTTGTCGGAGCCATCTCTGTAACTGGAGATGGCGGTGGCAGGTGGCCGTTGAAGTGCGGCTGTCAAGCGTCAGATCCCGAGTCAGTCAGGTGCACCGCCCCTGGGTACAGACTTCTTCGGTGTCAGGTATGGTACAGTTGTTCGGTTCGGCATCCTGGAGGCGAAGTGCTGGAGTGGTGTGCGAGGTGAAGTCTTGAGTTCGGATAGGGGTGTGGCTCGAAATGCCATGGGGCAGGCCAGTTCAGGTTGTTGCCCTTTGTGTTCGTAAGTCTCGAGGCCTAAGGGAGAGCTCGGGCTCCTTACGGGGAGTTTGGGCTCCTTGCAGAGAGTTCGGACCACTGGTTCTTCCTTTCGGAGCTCACGCCTTGGCGTGCTGTTATGCCGAGCTGTTGCATTTGCCACGTGTTGAGTGGTTACGAGGTCGGGCCAAATCTTCCTTCATCATAAATATCCCTCCATTTGTTGAACAATTGCAATTTGTCATTATTCAAATGACTAAAATGCCGATTACATGTTTTGTTCACCCATTTATCACTCTTAATTTACAGCAAACTAAAGCTTTTTCCATGATATGGGAGGAATAGATGGTGCATTGGTTTATTAGATTGAACTTATGGTAATTGAATTTAGACTTTCAAAGAGAAAAATTGAGAGCAAAATTGCTCCTTAGACTAGGAAAATAATAGAGTAATACACCTCATTTTTGCCTTCTTAAACTCTTTTAACACAAAACTAATTAAGTTTATTAATGAAAAATGTCTTGTATTAAGAAGAATGAAGATATAATACCAGCAAGAAGAGAAACCTAGGTTGGGTTGCATCTGAAAGGTCTTGTGTGAACTTTCTCTGTACAAGGGCATTTTTGTTCATTGCATATGTATTAAGGCATAAACATATGTATTAAGGCATCTTTCTCACCTTTGATTTCTTTGTTGGTGTTTTTGAATTTTTCATTCGTGTTTAGATCGGCTACATTTATCCTGCACTAAAATTCAGCAGGGTGTCTCATTAGTCTATTACATGTATGGTCTCACATGCATAGGTATTTACACGTATAATGGGATATCTTTCACAAACCGAAGAGCAGCAGATCCATCTCCACCCTTATCAAATATAGAACAAAGCGGTTGTAGTTAGAATTGGATTTGGGTCAGGTTAATTAACCCAAATCCAAGTTGAAAATGGTAAGTCCGATTGGGCAATTAGGGTTAAAAATATGAATCAAACCTAACTTCGGGTTGGATAGGAATTGAGGCCTTAGCCAATCTGAGCCTTACTTAGCTTCATTATTGTATGCATAATATTATATGAACATTAATTTTAATTCATATGTATCTAAGTATTTATGTATATACACATGTAGCATGTATTGTATATTTGCAATTATGCATCTATGTATATATGTATGTATTTTTATATATATGACAATTATTTCAATTTTTAAATGCAAAATTTTTTAAAAACATGATAATTATATCCTTTTATATATAATAATGCTGAAAAGGAATTGACCTCAACAATTGAGTCAATTGAATCCAAAAAATAAGAACATTTAGCAAAAGGCATTGACCTCAATACCTTTTCCATACTCGAACCCAATTCATTTTCATCCCAACCCAACCCACAACTTCATGCTTATTTAGGATTAGTGGTTCCACAGCTTGGGTCGGGTTAAAGGCGAACTCAACCTGACTTACCTGGCCCAAATTTGCACCCTGGCCTGGGGCAGAAAGAGAGAGTAAATGGATTGGTTTTAGGTCTAATACTTACAAAGCGCTGTAGGGTCTGGGTAGATACTTGGATTTGTTTGCTTATCAAGTGAAGACCAAAGAGGTTTTAGTTAATATTTAAAAGGTAAAGCATAAGGAAAGTTGCAGTAATTGTAAGACAGCTGACTAGCTGAGGGGCAATTCAAGTAAACTTCCTTTTATATAATGCGGGGTGTAAGAATACACGAGTACTAATTGTCTCATATGAATGAAGTAACGTTCCTGTCGGCTCCTGTATTTACTCTTTTAACAATTAACACATTCACTAGTAGTCTGAATTCTTATTCAATAAGGTCATAATGATCTCCTTGACGTTTGCACCAAGTGATCAAATTGAATTATTTGACTGACCAAATTATCCTTATTAGGCTAAAACCATATTTTAATGTTTCATTTTCTCCAATCAACCAATCAAGACGCGAAATCTTATTGTGGGTTGACCCGGTAGATCATGCATTGATATTCCAAGTATATCTTTATGTTTGGCATCGATGCTGCGGATATTTTGAACAGCGCTGCTGATGTGTAAGTATGTGTGGGTTAGAAGCATCATTTTTTTGTTTGGAAATGTTGCTGTCAAATAGGACTTTTTCTGGAGTAATAGCAACATTTTCTGTTTGGTATCAATGCTCCAGGAAACATTTTTAGCACTGGTACCTATTATCCAATGCCATATCATGTCCATGTCACTGCCACTTCATGTCCATGCTGGCAGCAACCAACTACAGCTTTAGGAAACACCAAATTCGGTGTTGCTCCAAGCCACGCCTTCTCGATTTCCAAGGCGTGGATTGGAACATCGTTTTTTATGGAAAAATGGTTTCAAGCAAACAAGCATTTCCTAGAGCACCGTTTTTTCCGACGTGGCACTGATGTGTCACCGTTTTCTAGAGTAACGACAACGATGCCAAACAAACACTAAGTTAACAGATGCTAAGATGAAGAATGATTCTTCTATCTACTTTCTTCTAAAAATGTTGGAAATTTTTTAATAAAACATGAATTTATAAAAGTCCAACCTCTATCACGAGGGAGAGAGTTCAAAATATAGATATGATGATGTCCGAGTCGAGGTGTTTTGAATCGAGGATACAGTCAGATAGTCCTGCCAATTGAACGAGGTCAAGATGGAAGGATGAAGCCCCGCACTGAGATCTACAACCAGGAGAAAGGTTAGAGGCCCGAGGAGTTGTTTCTTGAGTAAGTGCTCCGACACTCGAGTCAGTAGGATCGAGAAGAATGTGGTCGGGCCAAGCAGGTTGAAATAGCATCAATCCAGACCGAAGAGATAGGGGAAAGAGGTAATCAAAGAGCGTCGTTCCAAAAGTCCCTTACCTCAAGCAGGGAATACCTATTTATAGTTGAGCATTCGTCTCCTAGATGGATAGGGCTTCCGAGGTTGTCGAGATGAGGGCGTCCATCGTGGTCTTCAGGAGGTTTCCTCTTCCTAGCGGATTTCGTTTCCTTGTCCATGCAGGATACTCCTTCTTAGTCGTGCTCTTCCATTATGCGTAGCATCGACGTGGCCTAAGAGGATGGTGGCCACAGAGATTGCCACATGGCATCCTTGTTCAACTCAACCATCACCCGAACACCACTCCCCCAATTCTGAAGTCGATGAGTGTAGTGCTCGGTCGCGGCTGGGCGTGGAAGAGTTTTGTGGTCCTTGGCTAAGGAACTTTAGTTTCTTCGAGTTGACTGGCCCAAAGTAAGACCAGTTCATTGGGCAGGTTGATTGGTCCAATGCTCATGTCATTTCCATTATGGGTTAGCGGATGCATCATTTTGTCTTCCCAACATCACACACGTACGAAGTGCGGCATCGAATCAGTGTCGTTGATCTGTTTTGATATGGACCATCGGCTGCCATTACAAAAAGGGGGTAGACGAGCCATTTCACTTTGTCATTTGGGAAGAGTCTATGCCTTGAACCTTACCAACTTGACCATATCAACATAGATCGTATCACAAGGTTGGTAAAAGATGGTCCTTTGGATTTTTTAACTGTAGAAGATCTTCCAACCTCTGAACCTTGCCTTCAGGGTAAGATGACAAAACGGCCATTTAACGGTAAGCCTGAAAGATGTACAGGCACGTTTGACCTTATACATACTGATGTATGTGGTCCCATGAGTGTTAGGACACGTAACCAACACGTTTATTTCATCACATTTACCGATGATTACTCGCGGTAAGGTTACGTGTACTAAATGAGACACAAGTCTGAATCCTTTGAAAAGTTCAGAGAGTTCAGACAAGAGGTCGAGAAGCAGTTAGGGAGAGAAATTAAGACCCTTCGATCGGATCGAGGTGGCGAATATCTCTCTGACGAATTCAGGGACTACTTGAAGGTCAAGGGGATAGTATCACAACTAGCTCCTCCTACTACACCACAGCTAAACGGTGTGTCAGAGAGGAGGAACCGGGTTACCCACATCCTTTTGGGGTTACGCATTAGAGACTACGATATACGTGTTGAACCAAGTTCCAACCAAATCAGTTCCGAAGACTCCCTATGAGCTTTGGACCGGTAAGAAACCAAGTGTGAGACACTTGAAGATTTGGGGTTGTCCAGCACATGTTAAAAGAACGAGTGCAAACAAATTGCAATCCAAGACCAGTCATTGCCTATTCATACGCTACCCCAAAGGCTCTGTGGGTTACTTATTCTATGACCCAGGAGAACAGAAGATGTTCTGTAGTCGAAATGCCCATTTCTTGGAAGATGATTACATCCTGACAATTATCGTCAAGAAGTTGTTCTTGATGAGGAGAGCTCAGGGGTAGTGGGAGATGTCTCACAAGCTCCAGTTAATGACCAACCTAGAAGATCTACCCGGGTTTCTAGGCCTCCAGTTCGTTTCGGCTATGACCAGGATAGTTACTTGGTGGAAGCCACGACCAGTGAGGAGGATCTCGTGACTTATACAGAAGTTATGTTGGACATAGATTCCTTGAAGTGGGTAGATGCCATGAGAGCTGAGATGGACTCAATGGAGACCAATGGAGTCTCGACTCTGGTAGATCCACCCCCTGGGGTAAAAGCAATTGGTTGCAAATGGATTTATAAGAGGAAGAAGGGCCCCGATGGTAAGGCTGAGACCTATAAGGCTCGTCTTGTGGCGAAAGGGTACACTCAGAAAGAAGGAATCGTTTATGAGGAAACCTTTTCGTCGGTGGCCATGCTTAAATCTATTAGGATACTGCTAGCTATAACAGCGTACCATGATTACGAGATTTGGCAAATGGATGTCAAAACTGCATTCCTGAATGAAGATCTTAGTGAAGATATTTATATGCAACAACCGCAAGGTTTTATAGCTGCGGATCAGGAACACACGGTATGTAAAACCATTATGGGCTGAGAGGTTAAGTATAAAACCATTGAGGGTAATACCTGATGGGATAATCTTGCATCTGCCCACAGTCCTTGGGTTTTTATAAGGTGGCTTGACCCAGGGACCATTTGGTGTAAATGTTGAGCCCATTAAGAGCCCAGGGTGATGGACTCAGGGGTTCACTATCTCCTATAGTGAATTCGGCCAGGCCTTGTAACAGAGGTTGGGCTGAACTCATGTGGCTGATGTGTAGATCAATGTTTGGGTCCCACACTACACAAGGATATCCAACTGGGCAGCAGATAGGAGGGTAAGTGAGCAATTGGACTTAATGGGCCTAAAGCCCAAATCAAACTAGCTTAATGTGATTAATTAAAAAAGGGTGATTTTGGGATTCAAATCAGCAGATAGGATAAGGGATTATCCCTATCCACTCAGAGAGTCCAGATCCAAATAAAGATTTGGATTAGGAAACTCCTAATTAGATTAGGAGGGTTGATATTTATCTATAGATAAGATAAGGGATTATCTTTATCTCTTAAAGAGAGTCCAGATCCAAATACAAGATTTGGATTAGGAAACTCTTAATGGGATTAGGAGAACCTCTCTTTAAAGGCTATAAATAGAGCAGCAAGGGGCGAACAAAAAACACACAGAAAAGAAGAGAGATCTTCTGGTTCCCAGATCACAAGAAAGAAATCTTGTAGTTTGACTACTTCAGATTTCTACCCTTTCCTGCTCTTGCCGCCTTTGCTAGTTCGATCTCCACCCGTAGGAGTGATCAAGAAGAGTTCTTGATATTATCTTTTGGGAGAAAAGATAATCAGAAGTTGTGCTCACCTGCCCTCCATCGAGTTCTTGCTAAAGATTTCGGTTCTTGCTGAATAACCATCCTGTTGATTCTGCTCCACCCTACATTGTGTCATCTTCAGTGAGAGCAGTCTTTGGTATTCTCCTTGGGCGTGAACACCTTTGTTGGGGGTTACTACTACTCCGTATCAGGTATATCCTTCTCCTACCTTTTGGTTTCAGATCTAGTCTGGTTTAGGTTCAAGATTGATCCTTTAAAATGCAGTTTTCTAAAATAGGGAATGTGATTCCCACATGGGAGAGAGAGAAATTTTTGAAATTTCGCCTAACCTACCTGCAGGGTTCGACCATCCATATGATGGATCTCTCATCCCTTCACACGCCTCGACAGGGAAAAAGGCCGAGGTCGATGGAGGAAGTCGTGGTGGTTGGTTTTGAGGAGGCCACGACTTAGCTCAGGCGGCCATCATAGAGGGGGGACGCTCCAGAATATGCTTCGACTGAGGGCTCGGTCGGAGGACACCCTTGAGATGGAAGGGGTGGTCGAGCAGCTTGCCCGGGGTGTGATGTTCCCCGGTATTAGGAAGGTAGCCAATAGTCACACTAGTAGCTTCCTTGAGAGTGTAGCTCTCCATCAAATCATGGTGGTAAGTTTGGCTTTACTTGTTCTTCCTTGTTTCTCTTATTTTCTTTTGTACTAACTATTCAATGCCCTAGAGTCAGTTTGTTCAATCGTCAGCCTTGTCGACCGCCTTCATGAGCTGCAACGATTTTATGAGTCGAGAGAGATCGAGAATGCCCAGCTGAAGGCGGAGTTCGCCGAGCTAAAGCGCGGCGTCGAGGAGAGGGATGACACCGTCCACAAGCTGAAGGGTCGCATCCATGATCTCAAAGAGGTGTGAGAGGTGCTGAAGAAGGGGCTCAAGGAGGTCGAAATGAAAATAGCTCGGGCAAAGGAGGAGGGTGTCGCCGACTACGCTATCAACTCTTGGAAAGAGGGATTCGCTCTCTATCAGTGGCAGGTGATGCGTCAATTCCAAGAGGTGGTCGGTGTCGTTCAATTCCTCAGAGCGTCCCAAGGACCCCTAGTGGAAAATTGATGTGTTGTCTCTTCCCCTTTTTTTAGGATTTTTGTATTCAACCCAATATGTCAGGCCTATAATCATTGTATCAATTTCTTGATTAATGGAAATTTAGTCTTTTTGCCAAGCACATTTTGTGTTGCTTCTCTCTTCTCTCTAAGTTGCTCCGCTTCAGAATTAGGTTGGTCGGTAGGGTTTATACACCGTGCTCTTATACTTGTTCCCAGGCTAGTCAAGGTCTCAAACTTGATGTTGTGGTTGGGGTCTTCGTCATTATGGCCTCGGTCTCATGCTGGCCAGGGTCTTGGGCTTGCTGAGGTCTTTGGCTTCGTGTTTTCAATCTCATGTTGGCTAGGTCTTCGACTTTGTGGCTGAGGTCTTTGGCTTAGTGGTAGTCTTAGGTTGACTAAGGTGCTTGGCTTGATGCTTGTCGGCCGAGGTCTTTAGCTTCATAGCCTCAGTCTTGCGCTAGCCAAGGTCTTTGGCCTAGTGGCCTCAGTCTTAGGCTGGTCGAGGTGCTTCCAAGCTCTTAACGTTGTCAGGGAGTGCGGTGGCACCTAGGCTTGGAGAGCTTCACGCTCTTTAACTGGGCTAGTCATGGTCTTCAGTTAGCTCTGCTCCGACTACAAGTCGGAAGGATGCACAGAGTTTGTGATGGCCGTCCTCTTGCCATTCTATGGCAGGGACGTCGTTCCCGCAGTACCCATCAAGGGTTTGTCCTGGCCTCAAACCATTTGTAGTTGGTCGGGTCTCATGATGGTTGCCAGGCCTCGACCATTATCCTTGACGAGGTTTCCATCGTGCTATGACCATTGGTCAACGTGGAGTTCGGCAGTCGGAGATTGGCCAGATTTTGTGCAGGCATTTGGTCGTTTGCCCTTGAAGGAACATTCTTTATTCATTGAGTTGTACAACCCAGTCACCATTAGTGCTCAGCGCCGATTGTCGTCACTACATTTAAATTTCTGGCACTAAAGTTCTTTGGTGTGGGTCTTCTGTGCTTAGTTGTTCTCCTCTCTGATGGCCTTCCCACCTGAGATGACAGCAATGACCCCAACGAGTGGAACTCGAACTGGGGGCTTATCGATGAGGTGTGGCTCTTCTCTGGGTTTATGTTCTTTTATGTTGATGAAGCCACAGAGGTATCCGCGTTAGATGAGGTCTTCCAGGTGGTGGCAGAGGTCGTGGCAGTTTTCAGTCTCGTAGTTGTGGTCTTGGGGGAAATTGCAATACTTGTCTCAATTTCTCTTGTTGCATTGGGTTTTCATCTTCTTGAGCCACTTAACGAAGCCACGGTCATAGATTTGCATCAGTATCTCAGCCCACTGATCATTGAGTGGAGTGAAGTTGTGATACGTCGGTGATGGAGTTCTTAGTCTGCGGTTAGGTCGATGATCCTGGCTCTTGGCGTCTCGGTCCAATCTTTGGCCATCATGGTCTCTGTGCTTCTGGCCATGCTGATCTTCCTCCTCCCTATGCAACGATTGGGCCTCTTCGACATTCATATACTTCTACGTGTGCTTCATGAGCGCGGTCAGGTTGGGCGAAGGGTTCTTTTGCAAAGAAAGCTAAACATTGAGGAGCGCAGCCCGCTCATGATGGCAGTCACGGCCACCGACTAGTTTAGAGTTTGGACTTGAAGGGTTTTGGCGTTGAACCTCGCCAATTATTCCCTCAGGGTCTCTCCTTTCCTCCGATACACTTGCATGGGGCTGGTCAAGGTCTTCCAGTGCCTTTGTCTGGCGGTGAACTGAGCCAAGAACTGTGTCTCCAACTACTCCCAGGAGGAAATGGACCGTGGTGGAAGGGAGGCATACCAGGTCCTAGGGACTCCGTGGAGGGTTGCGATGAAGGCCTTGCACATGAGACCCTTGGAGGAGTCATACAGCATCATTATCGTCTTGAATCCCTCAATGTGATCGTTGGGGTCCGAGGCTCCATCATACTTTTCAAACTAACGAGGTCACCATCCGGATGGGGGAAGTTATTAACGACCTCTTGGATGAAGATGGGATCTTTGGCGTGTTGTTGACAGTGGTGTTTCTCTATTGGTCGGGCCATCGGAGGGGCCGGGCTATGATCCACTTGGCTGTGTTCCAACTTGGCCAATCGTTGTCGTAGGTCCTTGATTTTGGCGTCCCTTTCTGCCAGCGCCGCATTGATGGACTTCTCTACTTTCAGAGTTGCCTGTCAATCTAGGATTGAGCTGGACTCGAATATCGATATTGGGGGCTACTGCACATGCTGGCCAAGTCATTCTCGCACTGGAATCCTTGTGTGGGAGTGATGTGATTCACCAAGGGCGTCGCACACACAAGGTCAAGCTGGGGGTCAAACCTCCGAGATGGTTGCAAACACTTGTGGTCGGACTAGGCCCCATGCCAACCTGTGTAGTGCCTTTTGGAGTCCTCGGTACGAGGATCGACCATGGCAGGCGCCTACGCGGTAGGATGAATGGCTTGGGGGGCATGCATCGGTTGTCCCAACATCTCCATCATGGTGAGGATATAGTCAACTTTTTGTTGCATGGCAAGAAACTATGTGGATGTCGACCGCCGTCTGATGTTAGGGCTCCCATGGAAAGGAGTTGCGAACTGAGCGGGATCCCCGAGATGGGGAACAGGCTCCAGAGCGGTCGGATGTGTTCTTAGGCATGGTTTCTTTGAATGCACAGAAAGGGGTTTGGGAAATGATTTTTTGTATGCTTCTCACAAATAGCGCCAATTTGATGTTGTCCGATCCGAGGTGTTCCAAACCAAGGACACAGTCAAATAGTCCTGCCAACTAGACAAGGCCGAGGTGGAAGGACGAAGCCACACATCAAGATCTACAACCAGGAGAAAAGTCAGAGGGTCGAGGAGTTGTTCCCCAGGTAGGTGCTCCAATGCTCAAGTTAGTAGGATCGAGAAGGATGTTGCCCAGCCGAGCAGGTTGAAATAGCGCTAGTTAGGGCCAAAGAGATAATGCAAGTAGGTAATCAAAGAGTGTCAATCCAAAAGTCCCTTACCTTGAGCAGGAAATACCTATTTATAGTTGAGCGTTTGTGTCCTAGAAGGATAGGGTTTCCGGGGTTGTCGAGATGAGGGCATCTGCCAAGGTCTTTGGGAGGTTTCCTCTTCCTCGACGGAGTTCGCTTCCTTGTCTGTGTAGGATACTCTTAGTCATGGTCTTCCATTATGCGTGGCATCGACGTGGCCTGAGAGGAGGGCGGCCACGGAGATTGCCACATGGCATCCTTGGCCAAGTCAACCATCACCCAAACAAGATATACCCCAATATGTGCATTGGTCTTGTACAATATATCTTTTTTTATAGTTATACTTTCTTTTCCAAAAATAGGTCAAGGTAAATTTTAGGCCTATTTACCCCTAAAACGGTTAAAATGTTGTAAGTAGGAGTGTCAATGGACCAATTTTGGGTCAAACCCCATTCAAATCAAAATCAATTTGGATGGATTAGATGGACCAATAAGGCATATTGA
This sequence comes from Nelumbo nucifera, assembly GCF_055504915.1. Taxonomy (NCBI): domain Eukaryota; kingdom Viridiplantae; phylum Streptophyta; class Magnoliopsida; order Proteales; family Nelumbonaceae; genus Nelumbo; species Nelumbo nucifera. The sequence continues at coordinate 111,363,061 of NC_142649.1, read as the reverse complement.
ATTGGACCAGTCCAAACTAATTAATGGTCCAAAGTATTTATTGGATTGGATTGGAATTGGTCCATTCATTCTGGATTTATATTGGATTGGATCAGATTTCACCAATATCCAAGTCCATTGATAGAAAATAAGAATATAGATATCAATATGCCAGGGTCCAGACATTGAATTTGACTGATCCAAAAATGGCCCAAAGTATTTATACAAAACCATACTAATATAAGTATGAAAAAATAATATAATTTTATTCATTTACAATAAATATATCTATACATCAAATTGGAGCTAAAGGGTATGCACTCTCTAACAATAAGGTCATATTTCACGTGTTGATGACCAGTTGTGATCGCAGTTTGGATCTTGAAAAGGTAAGAGCAATAGTAGCCAGGCATTGGGTTTAAGCCTTTGAGGATAATTAATAAGATAGACTACTGAAAACCCAGTTCATTATTTTTATTACAAAGTCTCGCAGGTGAACCAAATCAGTGTCCCACACCGACCCACTATATAAAAGCAGAAGAAGAAGAAGAAAAAGAAGAAGAAGAAGAAGAAGAAGAGATCAGGAGATTGAAGGAATGGAGGTGTCTCCTGCGAAGGTGGTGGTGACGACTGAGAGCACCATAGTAACTTATTATTCTTATTTCCCTTGCAATTGCCTTGTACAAGCTTTAGCCGCATTTCTTAAGTGCCTGGGTTTGGACTCTTCCTCTGACGACTCTCCTCCACAACAAGGAAAGAAATCTGATGTTCAAACAGTATTGGATCCTCCAACAACAGAACAAATTGATGTAAGTCTCTCTCTCTTCTCTCTCTCTCTCTTCTCTCTCTCTCTCTTCTCTCTCTCTCTCTTCTCTCTCTCTCTCTCTCGCTCTGCTGTGAGGAGTTGAGTTGAACAGATCTTTAGTTAATTTTCTCATCTTTTCAAACAGCGAGATCTAACATCCACGTCCACAAGGAGACGGAAAGCTAAATCGCCAAAAATAAACCGTGGGAGAGGTGGCCAGATCAACTAGTAGAACCAACCAGCTTTTCTTGTTTTCTGCTTAGCTCTGTAAGGAAACAACTTCAGTAAATCTAGACTCGTAGCATCCTTCTATGTGTATGTTTATGTCTCTCTCGATCTGGCACCTGGTTCTAGGGGTGCGGGTGCGCAGAGAACAGAGAGAGCTATTACCACATGTACAGTAGTTTAAGACTTTAAGAAGTGTGTAAGTATATATGTATGGATATGTGGTATTATTGGAAATGGAAGAGCTAAGCAGATAAATACAAAATCTATTTTATACAAGCTTCAGTTTCATCATCTTTTCTCAACCTACTTGATGTGTATTATTTGATTTTCATAAAACTAATCGATCTCTTAGCCCCCATGAAAGTTAGAAGGCTTTTAGAGCAGCGTCAGTGTTGCTTATAGGCTTCTTGAGTATCAAAGCGGCTTCTGAGTGTGATTCTCAGGAGAACCCAAAAGCCAAAACATTATCAAGTTTATGGGATGGCCTATTGGATGTCTGATCTCTGCGTTTCTTGCTTTTGCAATGGGCTAATGGTGCTGATGTGCTGTTATCAAGAGCTTAAAGACCTTGTTTCAGTTGGATCTTGCTCTTCATTCGGTGCCAAAACAAGCTAGCCCAAACAGTAGCAACTCTGGTCTGTAAGCTTTGGAACAGTTCTTATCCCGTGATCCTGAGTGCCTGCGGTCAATTCCTGGCTCTTTCATCTTCGCTAGGAGGCAAGGAAAATGAGGTGGTTCACTATTTGGGATAAGTTATCTGTAGAGGGTCCCCAAGGTGCACAGAAGGAGCCTATGATAAGGGTCGATCAATCAAGAAAAGTTGAGACATGATTTCAGATTCCTAACAAATCTGTTGGCAAGCTTTGTTTCTATCAAAGTCTTCTACTACTGCCCACATGAAGTTACAGTTCTCAGTATCAAACTAAAACAGAAACATAAAATGAGAATGGTGATTCTTGGCATGGATAAAGTAATAGCTTATTGATTCACAGATGTTGATCCTTTTATTTGGACGCATGTCGAAAGCTTAGTAGGACCAGTAACCAGGGAGGATGAGTTATCTTTATTTGATTCTTTCACCTATCCCGGGATCCTTGTGTCTTTGTCTTTATCCTCAGAACAGATTCTTATCATAAATCAATTTTGTTAGCCACAAGTTCTCTAATCCCTAACTTATCATTTTATTTAAAGAAAATTATTCAAGCGAAAAGGTACGTAGAGAGAAACAAAGAAATGAATGACAACAGAGGGCTGTGGCCAGTGGATCTGGGTGAGTTAGGGGTTGGGTTTGGGTGGGTGACGTCTTAAATAGAGAGCAGGTAAAAAGTTGCAGAATTGCAGCAAGCAGATGACTCCCTGCCATGAGTGTAAGTGCGGTATTTAATGATCTCAAGCTTTTTCTTGGGTTCGAAAACTGCCAGCATTGGGTGAGAGGTGTCGGCTCAATGGCTTAGTAGCATTAATTGAGAAATCATCATATATCTACGAACAATCAAGGCAAATGGTATCCTACTTTCTTCTACCGACGGAGTCCAGACTGCTGCACTTTTTTTCCTGCACTTCTGTCCGGCATTTGGTATCTAACAAGGGAAGTCTCAGTGAAATCCATCCACAAATTTTAACTTCAGGGATACACTCACAAGTCACAACAATTTAAAACCTCTAAGACCCCCAATTATAATAGCAGTACCCCCGTTGTCACTATTTCCCAACTGTAAGATGAAGTAAAAATTTACTAAGGTGGGGATGAATGAAGATTCCTCTACATAATGGCACATCAGTCAGAGACCAAATAGAAGTGCATATCTATCTATCAAATATACTTCTGTCTACCAAAACAAAGTGGGGACTTGGAGATGCTTATGATTACATATAGAAAATGGAGAATGGTTGAGCTGAAAGTGATAGATATTTTATGGTCTCTAGAAAATGATATCCCTGCTCGCTTTTTGAAAAGTTAATTACCAGTGTAAATGCACTTAACCGGCATCTATATTATTCAAGTGTTGGCAATTATTTCCTTATGTAAGAAAGCTATGCCCTATTTAATAATGTTTTGCGTGTTCCCGGTGTTTTCGTAGAGCAAAAACATATTTGGAAACAAAAAAAAAGGTGTTATTGCATAAGAACAGCATCCAAAAAACGTGTTTTTTGGGTGTGAAAAATCAGCACTCCCAAAGAATGTGTTCTTAAGGAACGTGCGGTTCCCACGACGTTAACCCCTATTAACAAACACGTGTTAACAACTCTCACATGAGAGAAAGGAAATTTTGGGTATTTTGCATTAAATGATAGAAAGAAGCCCTACCAAACATTTTCATTCGACAATAAACTCCTTCAACTTGTCGTTACAAATCTCAGGGGAAGGAGGGACTCCTTGTCTCCAACCAGACAGCGATATTTCCGGCTAGGAACGCATCAATAGGTACCTTGTCTTGTCACTGTACCTAGTTTTGTATCGTGCTCTATTTTAAACTCACATTTTCTCTAACTAGATTTACATGAATTTGTTTTTGTTCCCACCACAAAGATGAGTTTTAAACCATCTCTAATCGATGTGATAATGAAATCATGTTTCTTATATTATTTTGTTTGCATTTGGTATATGTTATGCTGAATGGGTATAGTTTCTTCTCTAATCCCATCAATGGTTATATGTTATGCCGAATGGATGGGGTTTCTTCTCTAATCCCATCGTTGTGTTTTGTTATGTCTTTTGTTATATATTAAATATAATGAAGACTGTCCTTTGTTATGTGTTATGAACCTTTGCAAAACTGATGCTAAGAAATAGTTTCATTATCCAAACGTTATTTCTATTCTTGTAGAACAAAAACTCGTTCTCAAAGAACAATTTGCCAAATGTATTTATTACTCCTAATGAACAAGAAATAAAATTCTTGTTCTGGGACAGGAATTTCTAAAAGAATAGAAACATGTGGGAACATTGCCAAATAGGGTCTTATTTATCCACCCGAGAGATGGATATCACCTACCCGTGCAAATGGCACCCATGAAAAATAAATTTTTCGTGGACCTCACATAAATATGAGAAAAGAACATAAGTATCTTGGTAAATGGGAACTAAAAACCCATTTAGTTCCCATTGACCAACCTTCCCCCTCTCAAAATCCAAAACATGGATTCCATTATTCCACCATGAAAACCCCACATGTACTGATTATGATTTACATAAGGACCACTGATATTGTTTTTACTCAACTTAGATTATATTTGGTTTGATAGAAAATAAGAGAGAAACAGAAAGTTGAGGCCTCAATAACCTTATTTCTAATCCAACCCAATGATATGTGCCCGTGCAGGGTCAACTGTCCAACTCCCAGGGTGGTATATAAATTTGATTTTGAAATACTGATTTTTATTCAATCTTGATAAATCTAATTCATTACAAAGGCATCAAGAATTACGGAGCCATTTAGTCGCAGTCAGAATTGAAATCAGAATCCAATCAGAATTCTTCAAAATCGAAATTAGAATGGTCTATTTCCATGCTTGCTTGATTCAGTTGAAAAACTGTAATAGGATTCTCATTGCCAAAGGAGGGGGAAGGAATGGCCTTTCCTTCAAAATGGATGTCATTCCTGCTGTTCCATCAGGAACGGGAATCACATTTTGATTTCACCTAATGAAACGGTTGGAATCAAAATGGACCATTCTAATTCCAATTCCGTACCTCTATTCCCGCAATCTAAATGGGCCCCAATATAAGACCAAGCTAATTCTTTGCAAGTGCCTGAAAAAAGTTTGGTAAAGGAAAATGAATACAAGGATATTAATGCAGCTAATAAGGAGCCAAACTATTAGCAAAATAAATTCAGAAAACACAGCGTTGTCTTGTTGGAAATCCAATGCTCCCTTTCTGAAATCCATGAGAAGTCTTCCAATCAAGAAATTTTCTTTAAAGACATAAGTTAACTAAGGGTCCTTTTGGTTCACAGTTGTAATCAGAATTGGAATCAAAATTATCGGAATGTTCTATTCTTATAATATATTTGGTTTAAACAATAATCGAAATGAGAATTAAAATCAACTGGAATGAGATTCCATTTTCAAGGGAAGGGGAAGAAATGACCATTCCCCCTCAAATGGGGGAATGCTATTCCACTAGGAATGAAAATAAGATTTCAATTCCGCCCAACCAAACAGTTGGAATCAGAATGACCCATTCCAATCCCGATTCCAGACTACATTCCTGCAAACTAAACAGCCCAAATAACTTTCCGCAGAAAATTGAAAAATATTTTTGACCGAGAAATCATTCGCACCATTATCTTAAAATCTAATTACGCTGCCCCCTGTGTGTGGACTAGGTGGGGGGGCGGGCTACTTTAGTCTTTAGGGGAAGCCAAGCCTGAATGATAAAATATATGTGGCCAAATGATCAATGAGATCCAACCAATATTGACACATGGGCTGGGCAGTGTGTAGGCCCAGCACAGTCTAGCCTTTGTTATGGAACTCCACAAGACCAATCCTCTTAGGATCGATACAGGTAATTGAGCTTCAACAGTGAAATTTATGAGTTGGCGACCTTCAGCCCAAGATTGAAGCTAGCTTGGCATGCCCGAGAATTCTTTTGGGCTGTATTGTTTAATAAAAAGGCCCAGCCTACGGAACCCATAGGCAGACATCCAAAACCCAAACTCATTATCTCATATTCTCATCTCAGTGACTCTGCGTAACACTACATTTGATGATTTGATCTATCAAGAAAAGATGTAATCATGTAAATCGTAAGGGGATAAACGTAAAGCATCAAACAGTTCTTTCTTATCAATCCATTTTCAACTCATCAAGGCGACTTCCATCTACATAACTCAACAAGATGAGAAGGTATTAGGATGACGGAAACTCTGTAAAATGGCAGCAATAGTCATCGACTCATCGTCGTCAATGTTACCGAGCTCCGGGTACTGGTGGTCAATCTCTTCCAACTCCGGCGTCGGAGGTGGTGGTGGTGGAGTGGGAGGTGGAGGTGGCGGTGGCGGAGGCGGAGGTGGAGGAGTCAAGAAAGGGTAGTAAAAATTGGTGCGAGCTCTTTCGATGCCACTGAAGGAGATTGACGAAAGATCATAAGCCAATGCCGCTTCCTCCGCTGTGTCGAAGGTTCCCAGCCAGTGTCTCTCCTTGGTGTATGGATTTCGAATCTCAGCAGCATAGCGCCCCCACGGCCTGCGTCGGACGCCGAGGTAGATGGTGGATTGTCTAGAGCGACGCTTCAGATTCCTGGGTATCAGCTGCGGTTGATCTTCCATCTGGGGTGGTTGTTAGTAAGTTGAAGCTGGCCAAGTACTGGAAAATGGGAAAGCTTCTTCATCATATATATAGATAGAGAACAGAGAGTTAGAAACACTGAGAGGCTTTTGTTAGTAAAATATTAGAGAAAAATAAGAGCGTAAATGGTATTTTAATCAGTAAGGTGAGGCATTTAACAGAGTTGCTCAATGAAATCATCAGGACTGCAGCCAAATTGTCTTATTAATCAAAACCAAAAGATCAAGTGGAGCAGGTGTGAAGCACAGCCCACGATAGAGTTGAGTAATTAGTAATATATAAAGTCCTACGTCTGTGTTCCTGTAATGGTTGTTAATTTCTTTTTAATTGTAATATCTCTTCCATGTTTTCCTCCCCATGATACGCCATGCCTGGGCATTTTGCACGAATCCCTGTAAGTGATGACTGATGACGCATGCTCTCTCTCTCTCTCTCTCATAATTCTGCAAAAAAATATTATAAACCCTAAGAAATTGTATGTAAAAAAAATCATATAGTGTTAAAGGGAGTGTTCTTTGATCAAACAAACCAGTATTCTAGTAACTATTTTTATTTTGTTAATATTGTAGGGGTGCTCATCAATAACAGAAATATACTCACGAAACCAAATAAAAAATTCCGGTTAATTAAACTAAGCCTATCAATGATATCCAAAAATTTACGATCCAATCTAACATCTGATCCAATTATCTCTGATGATGTGTGTTTGTAATCGGATCATATTTGAATTTTTGCAATTTGTATCCGATTAATAATCTGATCAGATTCGGATTTGGCTCCATCCATCAATCCAATTAAAATCTAAACATGACTATATTATAATATTTATTGATTTTAATATATATATATATATATATATTTATTTATATTTTTTTATATAATTATATTTAAAATAATAAATATATATTTTATATATTATTTTATATCTGAATTTATATATGTTATATTTGCATTAATTTATTATATATAAATTTGAAAAGTAATTTTTTTAGTATTTTGAAAAGGTAAAGCGGGGTTGGATTAAATCCAAATCCAAGCCATCTCCGTCAGGATTCAAATTCGAATTCAAGGTTTTCAAATCTGATGGGATTCATATGAAAGTTTTCAATAATTGGATCATATTCGGATTTTGGTGAATTTGATCAGAATCCAATCCAATTACAGCCCTAAGCCAAATTGCCAGGTTCGGTTTCAGTTGACCAATATGAAAAACTAGCGTAATTGACGAACCATTCGATATATGTATATTATATATATTTATCATATGTATTTTATATTATCTATATACTATATATTATAAATAAATATATATTCATAATATACAATTTATTATTTATAATATAATACATTATATATTTATTTTTTTGTTTGTTTATAATATATATTATAGATATAAAAAATAAAAAAAAAACAAAGAACCGAACCAATCAACCAATTAATAAATTGGTTTCGATTCAATTACATTTCAATTCACGATTTTCCAATGTCAATGGTACCGGTTCAGTTTGGAAAACAGGTTCATGATTCAATTAACCAAATCGTGACACCCCTAATTGTTGAACCAACAAATCATGGTTCCAAAACAAGCAAAATCCCTATTTTTTTAGACACTAACACTATGAAAAAAAGCTTTTCCAACTCAACCACATGGTTAAAAAAAAGGCCAACTTGGCCAAATGATTCTACTATATCTTGTGCCATATTCCTATACATTTGGTAAATTAAAATTTCTCAGCCCATAAGGTCCATCAAATAACCGGAAAAGCTCACTAGGTCACCAAGTCACTGGTTTAACTGTTGGAGGCGTTCTTTTTTGGATTTGGAGAGGGGGAAAAGTTGGTCAATAGGATTTTTAGTTCCCATTAACCAAGAATCCCATGTTCTTTTTTATGTTTTATGTGGGAACCAGAGAAAGTTTATTTTCTTGTGTATCACTTACCCAAGAAAGTGATAACCATCCCCTAGGTGGGTAAATAATTTTCCCACATAGGGGAAAGTTGTCAACACTTGAATGGGACAAAAATGCCCCTATTAATAATGAATTTCTATGGCTAAAATGGTCACTGCCTTATTTACCTGAGAAATAAAAGAACATAGATAAATGCACTTACCTAGGTAAATGTTTTGCAGGAAAAACCTACCCAGTTAATTGTATTTACCTGGATAAATAACTTACCAAAAAGTAAACGGGGCTTTGATCTCCCTTTAGAGTCTGTCAACGTCTGCCTATGTTTGATAGCATCAGTCTCTGCTGCCCACAAGTCTCTACCTACTTATCACAGTTTTATATGAACTTCATATGTAACAGTAACAGTACCGAAGGCATGACTGCATGGATTAACGTGTTATATATGTATAAAACCCTATAGACAGCAGAAACAGCCCAATATGAACAATCTATTTTTTTCTCTAGTTTGTATATATTGGGTTTCAAGAATTGGATTAAAATAACCCAAGTGGAATTTTCAAGGTTATGGCGGTTGGCTATGTCCAACCAACACAACCCACTATTTATGGCACCACAACTATCCAAACTCTATAATTCAGGGTTTACACTTTACAGACTTTTGGAGGAATCAGGTTGGTTATTTTCCAATTGGAACCAATACGACCCACTCCCACCCTACTTGGATATATACATTTTTGGATCAAGATTATGGGTTTCTATTTGTTTTCAATTGATCACAGAGAATTTTTAGAAAAAGTAGACCTAAAAAATGAATTGAGTATATCAATTATCGAGTAAAGAATAACCCAAATTGCTGTTTTTCTAATGAAGCCTTTGCTTCCCATTTAGAATACAAGTAAGACAGGTTCCCTTAAAATCGAAAACAATGCTTCCATATTTGTTTATTTTTCCTGCGATCTCTCTCTCGCTCTGATTACTACTAGTTTCAAATATTAGTATGAGTGGGCCCTAATATGCGTATTTTATGTAGTAGACATAATGTATGTGTAAAAAGACATGATAGAGGAAGTGGAGTAAACAATACTCGACAAAGATGTGTGCTCACTTTTGAAGCTGTATGTTGCAATCAAGAACAATAAAACCACTTATATTGCAATTAAAAACTCTAAAATTAAACCATTATTTTTCTCTGTTCTGAAGTTCTAATTGGGTTCTCTTCTTTATTTGTTTTTTTCTGTTTTTCAGCACCATGAGCAACTCTATAATGAATTAAGAGTAAATGAAGTGTATTTCTTATTATCATTAAGCGGTTGTTTGAAATTGGACCTGGCCAAACATTTGAAGAGCTTGAATCCTCAATACTTGCTATTTGCAAAAGCCTGCAGTAGAGGTCCTACAGGATTTAAAGAAAGAGGGAGATCACATGGGTGCCCCACACAGCGCGTTCCACGTCACATCCCAATCATGTATTGGGAACATTAATTTTCCAATTATAAGTATGGGAGATATTTTTAATGCACGCTGAGATGCACATGTAAATGTAAACTGAGAAAGAGGGTGCAAATGGGCCCACTGGCCCACCATGAGACTCTTCTATCTTCTGTTTTAACCCGTACCTCCTCATTACATGTGGCCAATTCAACCGGTATCAAGTTGGTCATAAGTAGACCTGTTCATGGGCCGGGCTTGGACATTACGTAGGGCCCGTTCAAAATTTGGCCAAGCCCAAATCCGGCCCATAAACAGGTCTAGTCGTAAAGCATCCCTGTTGAGGAAGTACGAGTTCAAACTAGAAAAACAGGCTCTTCACATTGTGTGTAAATGGGCTTCCTGTGCACCTTGTCAGTTGTCACCAATCATACTAACCCACTAATTAGAGTTGTACTTTGTACCATTTTCTTGTACTCGAAAATATGGTTGATCAATATCAATTGACTTAAAACTGTTATTTGAGGCTTTTTATAATTGAAATAGTTATATCTTAAAAATGCATGTGTAATTGATCATTCACGTTTATGGTTGAACATTAATTGTGTTAATGGGGTGAAATGGATTGATCAACACAGATCTATCACCAATTTATATTGATTAACGTAAGACATTTCAAGTAAAAAATAGCAATGGTACTAAAGACAATTTGCCGAATATTTTCTTTGACCATGGCGGTGCTCCAAAAACTAGATCAACAACAAATCAGAAATTCATAATTGTAATCAGCTCATTTTGGTTCTAGTTCAACCACCGATCTAAACAGTTTAGCTCAGTCGATCTTGGAGCAAGAACATGTCCTTTTCTGGTCGGCCTAGCCCAATCTCCTGAACTGAACTGGTTCAGTTTTTAAAAACATTACCTATAGTGATGAAGATGATGATTATGATTGGGCAATTCCTCCGAGATCGGCTTCAGTCAGTGCAAACTCTAGTTGAACACCGAACCGTTTGAATAGCCTTTACAGCCTTGCATTGGGATTTCTATGCTTTATTTCATGGGAAGATATTCCCAATGGAAAGCTATAAAGACTGTTCGAATGGGACTTGCACTGACTGAATCTGATTTCAATTCCTTCACTGTTTCCCTATGTGATTTTAAGAACTTGTTTGGGAGAGTTTTATCTTTGATTTAACTGCAATGAAGAAATCACTAAAATTAGTTTCAAAAGACGATTTATTAATTCAATTAAAGCGTATTCTGGTTTTTAGATTTTTCACCAAAAATAACTTTTAATATTTTTGCATGGATCCCACCTTGCAAAGCCAGAGGCCCATACATGAAAGCCCTCTAAACTGGACACTAAGTACTTGCCAGAGTGGCGGTAATGTGCCAGGGGTACAACTTAGGCAAACTTGGATTGGACTTTTGCCAAAATCTAACATGGGCCCAGCCTACTAAAGACCCGAACCCAAAGCAATGTAAGACTTAGCATACATGAAATTACAGATTAGGCATTAATGAAATATCTACAATGCCATTGTATTGGGTTTGAGTGTATCCAAGCAATAGAGCCAGAGGTGTAAGTTGGGTGTATCCAATTCAAGCCTAATCCGATTCAATCAAAACTTTTGCATAGGTTGGGTTTGAGTTTTTTAGCTTTGAGATGGGCTTGAAAAAAAAAAAAAAAACTCGAGCCTAAACTAAGCTTAGATTGGGCTTAGGTTGAGGCCTCGAGTATTGATCCGATATATATACATATATATATATATATATATATATATATATATATATATATATATATATATGGAAATTGAGTTACAAAGTTCAATATGCCAAGCAGGGATGGCAATAGGGTGGGTTCGGGGAGGGTTTTGTAAACTCTAAACTTTACCCACCTAGTGGGTTGGATTTTGAGAATTCAAACCCTCTCTACACATGAAAATGCAAAACCCTCCCCGTATTCAAGGGTAGGGATGGGTTGGGTTTGAAACCCGCATCTAATTTCCTATTATTTCTTGTTATATAAAAGCAATAAATAAGTAAAATAACATAAATAAACAACAAAATTTCCAATTATTTGATTAAGATGTAAAACAACACATAAATCATCAATTATCCTTTACATCTAATTCAAAATATTATTAAATTCAACACCTACTACATAAATTTTATATGATTTCCAACAATATGCAGGTTGAGGGGGTCGGGTTTGACCTAATGTTGTACCCTACCCGTAATGTACAAGTTGTATAATCCCAAAACCCATCATTCAAACAAAAAAACCTGCCCACTTGAGGTGGATAGGGGTGGATACCCATTGATTAGGGTAAAATTACCATCCCTAACCCCAAGATGCTTAGTTGAGGTTGAGTTGGGCCTAGATTGGTAAACTCAAGCTTAACCTTGAATTGAACCAAGCTTGAGCTTGAGGTTTGAGACTTAGGATTGGATTGACCCTCAACCCAACCCAACCCAACCCACTTAAGTTGCAACTAGTAGGGACCTGTGCGATGCACAAGCTGTTAAGCGAAAGCTAAACAATAAAAGCACATAAGAGTATAGAATTATTTTATATTTTAATCTTTTAAATAATTAATAATTAGTTATATTTAGAGGTGTAAAGTGGGTCATGTCATCCGGCATAGCATGACCCACGGGCGGCCCATGCAAAGTGCGAGTTGTGTTGTGCTGGCTCGCAAGCTGTCACAAGTTGTGCCGCCCTCCCTAGTGAATAGTTTCGGGGTCAACCCAGAACGACCCACGGCTCAAGCCCATGCGTGCCCATGTTGTGCCGTGCCACGAGCCGAGCTGGCCCATGGGCCAAGCCTTGGCCCAAGCTGAGCCATGGACTGGGCCAATGTAATTTTTTCCTATTTATTTAAAAATTTGAAAAAAAAACTTAAAATTTTAATTTTATATGAATTTTGATGTACAAAATTGCTTATATATACAATAATTAAATAAATTTAGTATAATAAAATCGAAAACAATTGTTTATTTTATTAATATAATTCCCCACACCCAATGGTAAATTAGTAAAATATCAGTAGATTTAATATTGACTTTTAAGATATCTCTAAGTTTTTCCTCATATTCTTATAATCCTAGGATCCCACAATTCCATTTATAAAATATCCCAAATTTGTCATAATCCAATTCCTAAAATACCCCAAATTCCCATAATCTTATTTGTAAAATATCCACAAATTAAATTATTTTTAGGTGATTGCCTCGGGCGGATAAAATTTGGGGATTCCCCATCCCTGATGGGGAATCGGTGCCTCACCTCCAACCCACCCCGCCACCAGGCACGGGGCGGAGATGGGTTAAAGTGTCTTGAATATAGAGGCAAGGGATAAGGAGGGGTGCCCCATCCCATGCATCGCATGGGACCCCGATAGTTATAATTACTTTTGTGATTTTGATAATTTTTTTAAGCTATAACATAATTTTATCATTTAATCTATTTTTTGTTTTTGAAATAATATATAAGATATGATTTATTTATTAATATTTTGATATTTAAATTATTTGAAAAATAGTTATTTATAATATTATTTAATTATTTAAACAATACCATTATTTAAAATTTTTAAATATTAATTATTTATTAAATTTAATAATCCATGAAATTATAATTTATACTATTTGATGATGCGCAATCCGGTCGGTCCTAGCTGCCGGTTATCTCGCCTCTGACAGAATAGGAGATGCCTGAAACAAGGAAGAAATTGGAGACTTCTAGGGAGGAACCCGGTTGGAACACTCCGAAGCTCAAGTTAGTGCTCTTGAGAAGGCAAGGGGAATGAGAGACTTCAAGACCAGAAAGCACAAGAATCACATATCCCCTTCTTTGGGAGATGGGGGCCTTTTATAATCACCCTGTACACTCACTCCCATACCTCTGCCAGTTCGAGTATCATCACCTCCGCCAGATCGGGTGTCATTTCCTCTGCCAAATGCCAGATCAGGTGTCATAACCTCCACTGTCTCCCTTGTCAGGGCCTGCCACGTCTGAGATGGCAGTGGCAGGTGGCCGTTGGAAGACAGCTATCAAGTGTCGGACCCCTAATCAGTTAGGCGTGCCGCCCCCGCGTACGGGCTTCCTTGGCGTCAGGTACGGTTATTCAATCAGGCGACCTGGAGCCGAAGTGCTGGAGTGGTGTGTGAGGTGAAGTCTTGAGTTCAGATAGAAGTGTGGCCCGAACTGCTCCGAGGTGGGTCAGCTCGGGTTTTTTGCCCCTTTGCGCTCCTTGTGAAGCCCAGGACCTCTAAGGGAGAGCTCGGGCTCCTCCTTGGGGAGCTCGGGTCACGGGTTCCTTTTCTTTGGGGGAGCTCGGGGCTCCTTTTCTCGGGGATCGGGTCGTAGGTACGCTGCTGTGCCGACCTGGAGCCCCTGCCAGGTCACTCTCGGTTGCTTCCACGTGTCGCGCGGCTCCCTCCATCAATTGCCCCCCACTCCCCGTGCCCGGGGTCCTGACCCGGCGTGGGGAGTTCATGGGATGACGGGTGGATTTGCCTCGTGACCTTTGGCTTTGGTTTGGAGCTTCTCCAGTCTGACCTACTTGTGCCTTCGGCTTGATCGGGGTTGGCTCGGTTCGACCAAGGGTCAATACCGGGTCGCGTGCTGCTCACACGCGGACGTCAAACGATCTATAAATTTTCGGACGTCAAGATTTCGCACTAAAATGTTTTCGCCTCGAGGAGCGAGCAGCCGGTTTTGCTGGGAGCCATTGGATGGTTTTGATCTAGGCCGTTGATGCGCGAGTATAGTGGCTATAAATAGTGGGGGGGGGCCTGGTCACTTTCCTTCGCCATTCTTCAGCATTCGTTCTTTGAGCTCGCGTCCAAGGCTGTCAGCTCGCATCATTCTTCGTAGTCCGGTAGCATTTCCCCGGTAAGTCCCCAACCTTCTTTTCGATGCAATGTCCAGCTCGGGTAGTTTAGATAGTCTTCTAGGGGGGTCAGATGCTGGGTCCATGAACCGAGCTGCTGCCCCTGACAGCCTTAGCGAGTCCGAGGCGGGGCCCGAGGTAAAGCTCGAGTTCGAGCCTGTAGACCGAGTCACCTCGGGTAACTTGGCATCCACCTCCCGTCGGGGTCGACTGCCAGATAAGTTCAGGCCTTCCACTATGACGCCCAAGAGACTTTGGTCCCTTATTGCCCAGTATAACCTGCCCGGGGAGTATACTTACATTTTACCCTTGGGTGACTTCCCTTGGGAGCACGGTCTGGACGAGATCGTGATATTCCGGGAGCAGCTCGATGCCGGGTTGTGCCTTCCTTTCAATCCCCTTATCGTCGAGGTCATGAATCACTTCGGCGTTACTGTCGGTCAGCTCTACCCGAACTCCATTCGTAACCTTGTTGGGACCATCTCCCTTTGTTGCGAGCACTGCCTTCCATTGGACCTGGAAATCTTTTTTGCCATTCTTACGCTCAAGAAGCAAGCGGGTCCCCTGCCCGGGCATAGGTGGGCCTACTACTTGTCTCCTCGTCCGAGGTTCAAGCTTTTGCACGATCTTCCGAATAAGGTCCCAGCATGGAAGCAGGACTACTTCGTGGTTCGAAGTGCTATGGGATGGTCGTTTCCTACCGAGTGGGGATTGGTTGTTCCTGACCCCAATGCCACGTTAGATGAAGATACGGCATAGGGCCTCCAGGACTGGGCCCGGCTTGGGTTCGAATGCCAAGTCTACCTGACGGAGGCCAAGCTTATTCAAGTCGGTCTGAGTTCGGGTAGGTTTTTTGCTCAGAGGCTTGCTTTTGCTTTGTTTTTATTCCCGTCTTTTGACGCCGAGCTCCTTTTTGCAGGTGTTATGGAGGTAGAGAAGACTCGAGGTGCGAATTTGTTCGATGGTATGAAAAGAAGGAAGCGAGCTGCTAAGCGGGTCCGTGCCGATCCTTCCCGAGTTGCAGAGCCCAAGGCACCGAGAATGGAGCCTTCTGGGGAGCCCGAGGTGGCCCCTCCAATTCAGGAAGCGGCAGGGGTCCCCTATGTCGATACTACTTATACCCGGGTTGTGCCTTCAGGCTCGGGAAGTCAGGATGAGGTTGGGAGCGTGTTGATGAGGTGTCGAGGTCATCTTTAGCTCGGCATTCTGGCCCTTAGGCTTTGGTAGTGGGTCATAGCCTCCTTAGTTTGATCATTTATAGGTAATATCGTCTTAATTTGACGATGTTCCATGCCCGGGGTATCTGTTTACCCTCTAGGGTCTCGAGCTCGTATGCTCCCCCGAGTGCTCTCTTTACTCAGTAGGGTCCTTCCCAGTTTGGCCCGAGTTTTCCAACACCGGGCTCAAGTACCATGACCTTGCGGAGAACCAGGTCGCCGACGCGGAAGTTTCGTCTCTTAACTCTGGCGTTGTAGTACCGAGCTACCCTTTGCTGGTACGCCGCGGTCCTTAACTCGTCGTTATTAGTATTGTCGTTGTATGCTTCCAACCGAAGTGAGGGGATTTCGATTTTGGCTGGGATGACTGCCTCCGTGCCATAGGTGAGGTTAAAGGGAGTTTCTCTGGTGGCGGTCTTCTCTGTAGTTCGGTATGCCCATAGGACGCTGGGCAGCTCGTCTGCCCATAACCCTTTAGCTCGGTCTAGCCTGGCTTTTTGTCCGCGAAGGATAGCTCTGTTCGTGACTTCTGCCTAATCATTTGCTTGTGGGTGCGCAACCGATGTGAAATTTTGCCGGATCCCCATGTCTTGGCACACTCTTGGAATTTGATGTCCTCGAACTGCTTGCCATTGTCGGAGATCTACACTTGAGGTAGCCCAACGCGGCACACTATGTTCTTCTAGAAAAAGTTCTGGACATTTCGAGCTGTGATGGTTACGAGAGTTTCTGCTTCAACCCACTTGGTGAAGTAGTCTACTGCCACTACTAGGAACTTCCTTCCTCCTGTTGCTGGTGGGAATGGCCCGAGTAGGTCGATACCCCATTGTGTGAAGGGCCACGGGCTGGTGAGGTACTTGAGGTCGGTGGCGGGCTGGTGGTGAATATTAGCATGCTTTTGGCACTTCTCGCACTTCCTGACTAGCCCGACGGCGTCTGCTTTCATTGTTGGCCAATAGTACCCCTATCGTAGTGCTTTCTGAGCGACGGCCCTGCCCCCCAGGTGTCCGCCACATAGGCCTTCATGAATGTCGTGGAGTACGAGCTCGACTTCGGGAGGCCGCAAGCAGCACAGGTAGGGGAGCGTGTAGGATCTTTGGTACAACCGTCCGTCTATCATGACGTACTTGGCTGCTTGGCGCTCTACCCTCCTGGCGGTGTTGTGGACTGCGGGGAGGGTTCCGTGTAGCAGGAAGCTTGCGAGTGGATCAATCCAGCTCGATTCTGCTTGGGCGACAGGAGCGACCTCCTCTGACCCCAGAGAATGCTAAGCTGAGGTAAGTCCTCTATGTACACAGTTCTCATGGTGTTGTCACTGGTGCTAGCTAGCCGAGACAAGGCGTCGGCCTCAGCGTCCTCTGACCTCGGTATTTGCTTGATGAAGTGTGACTGGAAGCTAAGCAGAGCCTCTTTTACCTTTGCTAAGTAAGCGATCATAGTTGGCTCGCGGGCTTCGTATTCCCCTATAACTTGGTTGACCACAAGCTGGGAATCGCTACAGATAACTATGTGTTTTGCCTTTACCTCTTGCGCCAAAGCTAGCCCGGCTATCAACACCTCGTATTCTGCCTCATTGTTGGATGTCACGAACTCGAAACGTAGCGCGTACTCCAGTTTCGTGCCACTCGGACCGTGGAGAACTACACCGGCTCCGCTGCCCTACTGATTTGAGGAGCCATCTACGTGAAGGATCCAGGGCTCCTCATCCCAGTTCGCGCTTGGCCTAACCAGAAGAGATACCGAACTGGGTGCGACCTTACAGGGCTCGGACTCAACCGGCCTGGGAGCACCGAGCTCACCTGAACTGGGAGCCTCGTGCTCAACCGAGCTGAGGACCTCGGAGCTAAACGTGCATTCTGCAACAAAATATGCCAAGGCTTGAGCTTTGATTGCAGTTCGTGGCTTTTACTGGAGGTCATACACACTGAGTTCGATGGCCCACTTCGTCAATCGACCAGAGACCTCGGGCCTGAGTAATACTAGCCTCAAGGGTTTTTCGGTGAGGACGATGATGGTATGGGCTTGGAAATACGGACGGAGTAATACTAGCCTCAAGGGTTTATTATTATTATTATTATTATTATTATTATTATTATTATTATTATGCTGTACAAAATTCCTTAGGTACCCGCGACGGGGTAAGTTCTTCTATCTCGTCGCGGAGATTATTACAATGTTCGGTGCTATGACCGTGGTCTCTATGGAAACTGCAGTACAAGTTTTGATTCCTCTCGTTCAGGTTTCCCTTCAGACGAGGTGGCCATTTCATGTACGGGGGGCGTCTTTGATCGTCATTAAGTTCTCGGCCCGCTTCGCGTTTAAGGGCGTGTAGTCCGTCCGACCTACTAAGGGAGCTCGGAACGGCTGGCTTGGCTTCGTCCCCCGAGGTGGGTCATTTCTTCTCCTATCATCTGGGTTGGAGAGTTTGCCTTCCCTCTTCCTTTTTTCGATCCCGCTTTCAGTCCTTTGATTGATCTCCTCCTTTGTTCTTATGAATTTGTCCGTGAGCTTGAGGAATTCAGCTACGGTCGCGGGCTAGTTGACTACCAAGTGCCACATAACTCCTTGTGTGTCATGCCCCTGTTGGCTGTCGCGAGCTGTACCGCGGGGTCTAGGCGCAGTATCTGCAAGCACGTGTCATTGAATCGTTTGACATAGCCCCGGATGGACTCTCCTTCCCTTTGGACTATTCCGAGGAGGCTCTCCTCAGTTCGGGGACACCGCTTGCTAGTAACGAAGTGCACGGTGAAGACTTGCACGAACTGGGTCCAGCTTCTTATCGACCCGGGGGGCCAGGTTCCTTTACCAGGTGCGGGCCACTCCCTTGAAGGTGGTCATGAAGGCCACACACATGCAGGACTCGCTGGCCCTCGCCAAGTGCATTTGGGACTGGAAAGCATCGACGTGGTCATTAGGGTCAAAGGACCCATCATACTTGTCTAGGGGAGGGAGTTTGAAATCTTTGGGCATGGGAACCGCAAGGAGTTCTGATGACAGGGGGGAAGGAACTAAAAGAATAGGGGCAACTTTCACTTCGTCTGAGCTTGTTTCTTCTTTACCTCGGAGCTCGGGCAGGATGCGGGTGGCAGTTCGGCAACTTCGCCGGCGTCTTCGCTGCTGCTTAGAAGGCTTGGTATTGGCGCTACTTGCCTCGGTGTTGCCGAGCTCGATCGGCCCGGACTGTTGGTAGTCCGCGGCCAGGACGCCGAATTGGTTCTCTGCGAGCGGGAGCTCGAACTTAGAGTGTCGAGGTGCTGACTTGATCGGCCAAGAGGTTCCTGATCCACTGGCGAGCTGCAAGGCGGGGGTAATTAGTCTTTCCCTCCTACCCGGGGATGAGACCTGGCTCCTGGAGGGGTTCTGAAGTTGGGAGGCTTCCCCTCGGTGAAGGCGCCCGCCCTAAGGGGAGGGCTTGACCGGCTTTGAAGCAGGGTGCCGAGGTGGGAGCTGTGGTTGGTTCAGAGACAGTTGGGGGAACTGGTGTTGGTAGTGACACTGAGAAATGTGGTGCAGTACTTGCTGGTGATGGAGTTGATGTTGCTGGAACTGCTGCATTTGGGCTTGCATTGCTCGCATGCACTGCATCAAGTCATCAAGCTGGTTCTGGCTGGTCGCTAGAGGGACAGTGGTCGGTTCGGCGAAAGTTGTCTCGATAGGAGGGGGAAGGGGAATGATGTGTGGCTCATTGTGACACTAGCAAGTGCACTAGCCACTCAAATAATAGAGTAGTGAGTAGAGTATCGTTCCCACGAGGACTTATGTAGCAACTACTAGTAATAAATCAGTCTACTGTTATCTGATCAGCCGAAATGTAAAACTAATGAAAAACTGAAATTAAAACTACAAAGTTATTTCTAACACATTGGACCAAACACCTTGTATGCAAGTGAGGAGACAAGCTAAAGATGCATAGAAAAATAAATTCAGCAACTAGTTTTCTAGGCAATTCGAGTAGAATAGGATTCAGCCTTGGTTTGGTGAAATCCCAAAGTAATGAACAGCCTCTCTCGAGCACATGTTCAATCTATGCATGAGTGACGGTTCTTCTATCTCTAGTAAGAATCTAATCCACATGCATGCATTCAGATCTAGCAATTCTAGGGCTTCATTTCAGCTGGATGATCATCAACTCGCTTGAATGAACACCAACCGAATTGTGCAAGTTATCTCTAACCTTGCACTCAATTCGGCTCTTGATTGGCAGATCTGAATTCTTAGAGTCTTTCTCAAGCACTCTAGGAATTCCAAGAAAGAGGAACAATTCGGCCAGACTGAATTAAAGCTACCTTAATTCTTTCTCAAGTAATTCAGGTATTACAAGTTCATGATCTGAAATCACATATCTGATTTTATAGAATAGAAGTTCGGATCTCACTATTTCATGATCTGAATTTACAGATCTGAGATTGGAAAATAGCAATTCAGACCTTGTAAATTCATGATCTGAAATTTCAGATCTGAGATTTCAGAATAGCAGTTCGGCCAACAATCCACAATTGAAATTCCAAACAAGAAACTTCAAGATTGAATCTACTTTACTCGAATGAACTTAGAAAACAAATTACAGAATTGAATTTACATAATACATGCTTTAATTACAACAAGAAAGGAAAATTTGATGGAGAAATTACATAAATCTTAGCTGAATTTGATTACCAATTTGTGCAAAAATCAAGTGAGGATGAAACCTTGATCTCCAATTGCTTTCTCTCCCTTCGAATTCAGCTTCTTCTCTTGAAGCTGCTTGTTCCTCCTCTCTTCTCCTCTCTTGCGCCTATCTCTCCCTTCTTCTCTCTTAGAACAAGAACTCAAGGAGAGTTTGAAATCAGGTGTTGGACCCTTTTTCCCCTTCTAGAGGCATCCTTATATAGGCTTTCAAGGAAGCTCTTGCCTCTTCTTGAAATCTCTATAATTGGGTGTATTACACCCCTCATGAACCTTCTAGAGTGCTCCCTCATTCTCTTCAAAAACTTCTAGGAGTTGTTGCCCCTATCTCCCTTTGGGCTGCTATTTGGGCTGCAACTTAACTTGCTTTTGAGCTCATGTAGGCTGCACTCTAGGCTGTTCTTTGGGATAAAATTGGGCTGGGCCGAAATTTCCTTCTTGCTAGGCTTCTTCCCTTGGGTTTTCCAAAGAGTTAGCTTGCACTACTTGGGCCGAATGAAACTCCCTTGCTCTCAAGGTTGGGCTGGGCTGAATTTGATAAATTTTGGGCTTTTTGCCTTCTTTTTCTTGAGTTGGCTGCCCCTGAAATCTTTCTTGCAATCAAGCTAAAATAGGGCAAAATCTAATTAAACTGGCATAAAATTTCATGCAAAAACCTCATAAAAATATAGATAAATTGTAGGTTCATCAAATACTCCCACACTTAATCTTTTGCTTGTCCTCAAGCAAAAACATTAGCCATAACCTGAACATTCCCCCCCTCTATTCTCACTATTTACCTGGTGAACTTTTTAAGATAGAAATGCATTGAGTAGTTTGAAGGGATGAGAGATCCATCCCATGGACGCCCAAAGATTGCGGAATAAGGGGCGAATTTCAAAAAAAAATTCTCTCCCTTCAACTAGAAATCGCATTCCCTATTTAGAAAATCATATTTTCAAATATCATTCTTGAACCTTAAACTGAATTAGATCTGAACCAAAAGGAGTAGAGGAGAATTATACCTGATACGGAGAAGTAGTATCTCCCAACGGAGGTGTTCA
Source organism: Nelumbo nucifera (assembly GCF_055504915.1). Taxonomy (NCBI): domain Eukaryota; kingdom Viridiplantae; phylum Streptophyta; class Magnoliopsida; order Proteales; family Nelumbonaceae; genus Nelumbo; species Nelumbo nucifera. Next base: position 111,341,594 of record NC_142649.1, on the reverse strand, counting down.
TGCCCAAGGAAGGATCCAAAAACTGCTCCCACTGAAAATGGCGCAGTGCAGGATGGAGAAGAATCAGCAGTGTTCTTCTCCAAGAACTCTGTCCTTCGCAAATCGCAAGAATCAGCAGGATGGTACGTGAGCACAGCTTCCTTTCAATCCTTTCTCAATAAACTGATGTCAAGATCCAATCTTGACTTCTCCCACAACTGGAGATCGAACTGGCAAACAGGGCGCCAAGAACAAAGAGGCGGCAAGAGAATATTCGCAGGGTGTAGAATTCTCTTCTTGATTTCAGCACTAAAGAAAATCTGATGTTGTGTGTCTCCTAAATGCTGCCGCCCCTTCCTTCTTTTGTTAACCTAAAAAGATTAGCTCCTAATCCAATTAGGAGCAGCTTATCCAAATCATATTTGGATAAGACTTCTCTTTAGGTGATAGGGATAAACCCTTATCCTATCTGCAGATTAGATTAGCTTTCCCCTAATCTCATTAGGAGGTTTCTAGATCTGAATCATATTCAGATATGGACTCTCTGAGTGGATACGATTAAGACCCTATCCTATCTGCTAATCCATCTCAGAATTCGCCCCTTTAATTAACTAAATGAATAGCCCAGTTCGAAATGGGCTTTAGGCCCATTAAGCTTATGTGCTCACTTATCCTTCCTAACTACTACCCAGTTGGGCTTCCTTGTATGGCGTGGAACCCAAGCATTGATCTACACATCAGCCACATGGGTTCGGCCCAGCCTTTGTTACAAGGCCTGGCCGAATACACTGTTAAAGACAGTGCACCCCCTGAAACCCATCGAGTGAGCTCTATGGGCCCAACACTTACCCTAAGTGGTCCTTGGGCCAATCCACCTTGTAACACCCAGGGACTATGGACAGATGCAAGATTAGCCCATCAGGTATTATCCTCAATGGTCTTACACTTAACCTCTCAGCCCATAATGATCATACACTGCCCGACAAGAGAGGACCTCTCCCTCGGCTGCAAGGAACAGTGTTGCACTCTCTGCTTATATGGATCCCGGGAATTAAAACCTTCTTGCAAACACTTTAGAAACCATAATGTATATACTTTTATATCTCATATAAAATATATTTTGCAAAACAAATCTCAACGGTTGAAATCGGCTGCCGGCAGTCTTGGTTTCCATCAGTGAGAGTGCATCCCCGATCATTACCTTTGTCCGACAAAGGGGCTGATCCTGTCACTATGATCACCCACTCAGATGAATTCTCGGACTGTCCCAACATACCTAGGTTTTGACCCCCACTATGGATCTCACTGACTGGTACATCAAAGACAGCCCGATCCGACACCTAGTGCAGTATCATAATCGAGTCTAGGGGTCGGGTGTAACTTTCCAGTTTTGCCCATCAATCTCCAAGGTCCAGGGCAATACTGGAAATCTGGTCCAGTTCAAAGATTCAATTAATACTACACTGTATGTGCCTAGGGTCTCACCCTGGCAGCTGAGATAGGCCACCCCAACCGACTTGGTGGCACCACAGTGTCAGCCTTGTCAGGATAGGTCTCCCCAGACCGACCCACTGGCTGTGAACATTCTAAACTAACACGAGTCTCAATAAGTGCCCAGTTTAAGGGTACTACACAGAAACATACCAAGGGAACATGAATCAAATATGCACTTTTATTCATTTACAATAAACTCATAAAGTACATCATTCTGATTGAAACTAAGGGCATACAAAATTGTCTAACAGTCGGGGAACTATTGTAAGTGCCCAACTCTTATTCTTGTAAATTACCATTTAACATATATATAAGATCCAAGGAAAGGAGAATATGAATTTCATCAAAGTCCATCCTTCACTCCCAATCAATATATAATTCAGCTCCTTAATTGTCAAAGTTAATAATCAAATTACACTAAATTTCACATCTGTAACTTTATCTTAATGAGAGTTCAACTTAGTATGCCCCCTTGGACCTCAACTGTCACCATCATTACTTATTTCTAGGGGTGAGTGCATTTTATGCTCCATCTCACTCTTTTCTATTTTCTGTGTGAGTGCATTTTATGCTCCATCTCACACTCTTTTTTTTTTTGGTGTGAGTGCATTTTATGCTCCATCTCACACTGGTCACATGCTTGAGGTAGATAAAAAGACTCGTGTTCTGAGTTGCTAGTTTTACTATTCAACTCAAAATAGCGGAGTCAATTTGGATTGAATCTTATGTATCAGTAATTCAGATGTGCACTAGCTTCCTTGACCATTAACAATGAAATCAAGTGCTTTCATACACATGAAGGTAGTTAGGGCTAGTCATGCTGAAAGACATATTCAGCTCCCCTTTTCTCATGCATATATGAAACTGGGTTATTCACAAGAATAAAAACTTAACAAGTACATCAGTCTCCCTCAACTCATTGTATTCCTTCTTAAAAATCACCTAATAAATAGCAATGAACTGGGGGGGTTCCAGTTTACTTGGATATGTCATTGCCTGCAAATGATGATGCGCAATCCGGTCGGTCCTAGCTGCTGGTTATCTCGCCTCTGACGGAATTGGAGGTGCCTGAAACAAGGAAGAAATTGGAGACTTCCGGGGAGGAACCCAGTTGGAACACTCTGAATCTCAAGTTAGTGCTCTTGAGAAGGCAAGGGGAATGAGGGACTTCAAGACCAGAAAGAACAAGAATCACATACCTCTTTCTTTGGGAGATGGGAGCCTTTTATAATCACCCTGTACACTCACTCACAAACCTCTGCCAGTTCGGGTATCATCACCTCCGCCAGATCGAGTGTCATTTCCTCTGCCAGATGCCAGATCGGGTGTCATAACCTCCACTGTCTCCCTTGTCAGGGCCGTCTCTGCCACGTCTGAGATGGCGGTGGCAGGTGGCCGTTGGAAGACGACTGTCAGGTGTCGGACCCCTAATCAGTCAAGCGCGCCGCCCCCGCGTACGAGCTTCCTTGGCGTCAGGTACGGTTGTTCAGTCAGGTGACCTGGAGCCGAAGTGCCAGAGTGGTGTGCGAGGTGAAGTCTTGAGTTCGGATAGAAGTGTGGCCCGAACTGCCCCGAGGTGGGTCAACTCAGGTTTTTTGCCCCTTTGCGCTCCTTGTGAGGCCCAGGGCCTCTCGGGCTCCTCCTTGGGGAGCTCAGGTCGCGGGCTCCTTTCCTTTGGGGGAGCTTGGGGCTCCTTTTCTCGGGGCTCGGGCCGTAGGTACACTGTCGTGCCGACCTAGTGCCCCTGCCAGGTCACTCTCGGTTGCTTCCAGGTGTTGCGCGGCCAAGGGGTCGGGTCAAATCTCCCCCCATCACTATTATTACATAATTTTGTTATTAATTATGTAAAATATAAAATTATCATTAATTCCAAGTTTATGAAATATATTATAATTATTATTCTACTCTTAAGATTTTTTTTAATTTACATAATTTCATTATTTTAACTATTTAAAATTTAGTTATGTTAAATATTTTATTATTTAAATATTTAAAAATATATATTAAATCATTAATCTTTTTTTATTTAAATTTTATTTCTTTAAAGTTATTATATAAGTAATTTTAAATATTTCGTTATTTAAATAAGTTTTACTTTTGTTTTTAAAACATTATTTAATTATTAAATTAATTGAATAATCCATAAAATTATAGTTTCGTTATGAATTTCATAAAAATATAAAATTACTAATAAGATGACTATTATTAAAACTATTATAATTTTTTTATGTTTTAATAAATATTTTAAAGTTATTAACATAATTTCATTATAATATTTAAATAATTGTTAAATGTTTCAATTGAAACTTTCTTTAGATATATATAAATGAAAAGTGGGGGAGAGGATAAATAGGAATTATAGATAATTTATGAGATAAATAGGAATTAGGGAGAGATAGAGATAATTTAGGAGAAAGTGGGGGATAGTTAGTTTCCTAATAAAAAGGAGAGGAAAAAATGAGATAAACCATGTTAGGTGGCAACTCCTAGTGCTTCTAGAGGGAATCTTGCACCCCCTCTCAAATATTGCTTGGTTTGGGTAACGGAGCAAGGAGATGATTTTTGACATGACAAGCTCCACTTTAGTATATATATATAGATAGATAAAAGATAGTGTAGTTAATTAATTCTCAATCAAATAAGATTTGGGTTAAGGCATTTGCCCATTAAAGCTATGAAATGCTAGCAACCTAGCACATTTAGCTGTTAATGTACTTACTGCACATACTAGATTATTCAAATTTATACCCATAAACCCTTGTATATGACACCTTAACTCTATTCCCATTCATCAATTCATAAGGTGTTGGTTTTTCATCATCTAGAAAGGTTCACTAGAAATGAATTCGTTTCTTAAATCATTGAAAAAGCTCATTAGTATTTTCTTAAAATTGTTGTCATGAATCCATTTAAGTTGTGTTTGGTTTGATAGAAATTAAGAGAGAAACATTGACATGGAATAAACTAATTTTGTATGATGGTAGAGGGTGGTAAGAGCAATTACTATATAAGTACATATGAAAAGAAACTAGTAAGTGTGCACTTGGCAATTATAGATGATGATAATGATAGTAATAATGTATCCAAAAATTTCTAAAAATATGTATTTTTTATTTTATTTTTTTGTTTTTTATTATTAACATGATGCAAATTGCAAAGTTCAAATTTGATTACATAAACACATCATCCAAATATGTGATAATCAAATTGAGTTGTAAACTTTCAAATATCATTGATAGGCCTACCTACTTTTTTAGATTCATCTTTTTGTAATGTTTTATCTTCTTGGTGTAGCTTTTTTCTTTTTGTTGATTTATCAAAAAAATGTAAGATTTAAATATAGGGAACTAAATTAGGTGAAAAGTAGTAGTTCAATTTACAATTTAAACTTCATAATTAAATATTGACTAAATTCAAAAATAAGTGTTTAAGTCAAAAGAAAGTTCCATAGTCTTATTCATATTTTTAATAATAGTGTAATATAGAATTACAAATGTGTTTAATATTTTCTTTTTTATTTGTATTCCTGTGTGTAAGACAAATTCTGATATGTTACATTTACTTTTTGTTTAATATGATAATTATATGATATTATACATGTGCATGAATTTTTTTTGTAGAATTTATGTATTTTTATATTTTATTAATCTTTATTATTTATTTATAACATTAAATGTTAACAAATTTGACCCAAAACTTGAACTATTGTTCTTTTCCAAACAGTAAATTAATTTCATGTTTTGTCAGTTCTAAATTATGTATTTCATATTCATTATCAATAAAAATAATCCTTGTTTATTACACTTGTTTTTTATTTGATTAATAAAAATATTATAAATGTGTCCAACTTTTTCTACATTTTTGCAATTTTATATATTTACTTCTATTTTAAAAACTTTATTACCTAACTATGACTTCATAAGTTGATCAATTTGATTTGGATGGTTGAATTGCTTAGCCACCATTTGGATTAAAGAATTATTTTGTTTTTGAGTCATTTTTAAAATATATGGGTTTATATTGTTAACTATATTGACATATACCTAATTGATAGCATATATTAGTGAAAAATAACTTAAATATATGATTTAATAAGAGAAAAATGGGAGTAAAAACCTTAAGTATAAGACTTAATGAGAGGAGATTAAATGAGGTGGAAAGTAATAATTGAAGTTACATTTTCAACCCTTACAATTAGAGATGGACTAAATACACAAATGTTGGTGTTTTAGTAGCCATTAAAGCTTCCATTAAAGGTATAATAAAATGACTTTTATACACTTTCTTAAACAAAAAAACATAGTATAATTTTAGTGCAAGAAAATTTCCACTCTACATCCTCACTTCTATATATAGTATAGATAGGTTGGGGAGAGAGAGAGAGAGAGAGGACATATGTGCATGAATTATGTCTTGGAGTTATCTAAGGTTATCCTATTGCACAAATTTAAATTTCCTTCTTTGGTTTTTGAGTGAGTTGAGATCTATTGTGCTTTTTTGTGTGTTGCACTTGCCAAGTTGCCATACACTTGCATTTAGTCTTTGAGTAAATATCTATGTATATAGGGCTATGCATGTAATGGAACACTTGACACAAACTGAATGAACAAAGATATTCTAAGCCTCCCTAAGATCCCAAGGAGACGATTTTTTTTGCAACAATAGTCACATATGACCCCCAATGAAATCAGTTCAGATCTCCTATCCACGCCTCACTATAGTTGTACATTGAGAACAACTACCGTATTTGCATGTAACAATTAATGGGGAGATATTCCCAATGTAAATCTATAGTGTCATGTGAGTAGGAAATCTAAATTGCAATGAAATACAAACATACCAATGTTTTAAACTAAGCATTAGTTGATGTGATGTTTTCTTTTTTTCGTTCGAGGATTAATGTATTTGCACTTGACTCTCTGGATTGTCCTACGACCATAATGCAGTCTTGATCGCAAGAGGGTCACTTATAATTAGTTCAAACTCTAATTAGGTAGTTTTATATGGCTATAACAATATCCATTGTTAAATAAAATTTATACTCTAAACTCTGGCACTTTCTTAAATGTAATTGGAAATTCTTAAGTTTATGTTTGGTTTGAAGGAAAAGGTAGGGAAAGGTAGGGAAACCTATACAAGTTTTGTGAAGGTTTCCCTACTTTTTCCTTCAAACCAAACACAACCTAAGAGTTTTTCCACAATCTTCCCGCTTGATTTATATCAAAGAAACATAGCCTAATGTTACTATTGGTGGCATTTACATTTTTCCATTCTCTATTATTTGTTCATATGATAAGTTTCTCAAAGTTTCATTATTTTTCTTCCTTTTAGGTTGTGTTTGATTTTATAGGAAATAAGATAGAAACAAAAATCTATGAGACATTTTTTAAGGAATTTCACAAATTTTATTAAAAACTTTGTCTCAACCTTTTGTTTCTCTCTTATTTTATATCAAATCAAATATAAACTTAGAAGAATCATTACAAGAGGTAGATTCACCTTTGGATTGGTTTTGAGTGGGAGTGATGATGATGATTTAGGCACTTTGTTTATTACTCAAATAAAGTAATGGAGTCTATTTCCATAAGATAATAGTAACAACTAACCATGCTAATAAGGTCATGTGTTGTAAAAAAATTAGCATGAGGAAAAAATAGCAAAGTAAAATGATGACATTATATTGGATTTGGATGGAATGTATTGGAAAATATTACCTTGTTTGTAAGAGAAGTTTTTCCACTTCTTCAAGGGGAGATTTTTTACTTTGTTGGAGAATAGATATCTATTCAGGTACCTCACCAAATAGCTTAAGCTTTTAAGTTGAACACTTATTTGACATGGTATTAGAATTTATTTGATCAAGTGATTTGGTATACTCACTCACCATTATAATTAATTAAAATTCAGAAAAAGGTATGAATGAGCTTGTGCTTATCCACATTTCAAGCTTAATGGGTTTTAGTGTAAAAGGACGTGTTAGAGAATAAACATTTAATTGTGTAAGTTGAAGCCTAGTTGACAGCTTAAACATTTAAGTTGAAGCCTAGTTGACAATACATGTCATTGAACATGCATCGATAGTTACTAAAGCTAATATTGTTTAATTGTGTAAACAACCCTTAGCTACTACATTTCAATATCCTTGAGATATTTATAATACATGATTTGCAATGCATTTTTCATTTTATTAGAGTTTTAGCTTGTATAATTAGATACTTTTTTAACTTGATTCATGGTTTATTTACCAATGAGTATAAAAAAATAAACTTTTGATTGAATAGAGTAGGGCTACAACTAGGGGAGGACATGAACTAAGCTTTTCATGAGCTATTTGAGCTCAGCTTGTGAAAAGTTTGATTTGAATCAAGTTTCGAGTCAAGCTCAAGCCCAATATATAGGCTCGTTTTCTAATCAATATGAGTTTAGTCTAATGAAGCTTATCTTGCAAGGCTTGGAAGCCTAGTCAAGATTATATTATATATACTATTTTTAATTATATAATAACAAATAATTTATTATATGTATTATTATTATATTTATATATTATTTTTATCTGTTTTTTTTATATATGAAGTTTGGCCCACCATTGAAATCGAGCTGATCCAAACTTGTACATTCAAACTTCTTAGTCAAGCCAAATTTGAGCTCATGTCTCTTCACAATAGAGGTGGTCAGTCTCCCACCCTCCCTACCCATAACTTAGGATTTGACCCAAAATTTCCACTATAATCGATCAAAGACCTTACCAAATGAGCCATTTTGCACTATCGGAGTCATTAGTTGTTTGTGCAAGATTTTTGTTGTTTTATTGCTTCCCTTTTGTATTTATTCAGTTTTCTCATTTTTATTTGTGCATGCATTTAATCAAATGAACTTGATAATTGATATGGACCACCTCAATTTTTAAGACATCAATTGCACCAAGCAAGAAGTAGTAAGATTTTTAATAAAAGAAATGTAATAATCCCAATTTAATTTAAACTCTAGATTCTTCTTCTTCTTTCTTTTTTTTTCATTTTGAGTTTTCAAACAAATTGCAATGTTTAATTGGATTAAAAGCTAAAACACCAATAGCTAAGCTGCAACTTAGGTTGGGTCGGATTGGGAACCATGGCATCTATAGAAGCTTGCAGTGGAGACAATTATTAAAGAGAAAACTGTGAATGGAAATGGAAGTTAATTGACAAGACATAACAAAGAATGTATGAAAAAGAGCAAGGAATCTACCAAAATAACAATATTATAGTAACGATGAAGATGAAAGACAATGGATCTATCCAATCAAATGTAGCTAAGAAAAAGTTATTCCCTCTTCTTTTTCTAATATAGTTTTTAGTACTCTCTCAGAATCCTCCATTGTGAGAAGTTGAATCTACTGCCATCAATGTTTTAAGACATGCTTCGCAATTTCCTATAATATAAGAATGTTAGCCATATTGAATCTTTTCTTGTATTTGCCATTTTAAAAGAACCATGTAAATTAGGGTAATCAAATTTTGGCTGAAACTTAAAAATCGAACAAAAAATTTTGCCTTTTTTTTCTTTTTTTTTGGCTTAGTTATAAATTTGGTTCAATTATTCAGCATCTCTTCAATTTGGTTTTGGTTTGGTTTTCAACAAAATAAATTGAATACTTGCTCCTAATGTAAACTATTTGTAAGGTTATGCTTGGTTTGGCAAAAACATAAGAAAATGTTGGAGGGAGATTCAAATTTACAAGAATCTCTCTCCTCCCTCTCTTGTTTTTGTCCTTTCCTCCCTTGAATGACTCCTTGTCCCATATTGCTTGGGAAAGGAGTGGGAGTGGAGTATATTTGTAGTTTTGCTCCCTTTATGGGTAGGGACCCATAGGAGGAGAGGACTAATGTGAGGGGGGGTTGGGGGTGCTTTTCACACGCGCACGCCAAGCCAGTATGTGTGTACGTGTACGCGTGATGCATTGAATCATTTTGTTTTTATCCAATTTTCACCTTTTCAATTTTAAAACGTGTCTCTTCAAATTCAAATAAATATTTTCTTTTTCGTGTCTCTTCTTCCTCCTTGTGCCTCTTCGAACAAATGCACTGTTCTGAAGAGGCTCCTATCTGAAAAGACACACCTGTGTCCATTCGGGTCTGAGAGCACTCTATAAGAAGAGTGCTGGCTGACCCAGTGTTTACACACACACCATTTTCGATAGTCTTTTCTCTAAGAAATCTAAGCATCAATCTTCAGTGGTTCGCGAAGGTCTAGTAAGCGGGTGCACACCTATCAGTGGCCTGTGGGTTGTTTTATCTTGGCGATTGGTTTGCGATCACCCGGCTGCACCATATGGGGCAAATACTGTTTTAAGGAGAGTGACCAAGTGGCACGACTCAGCCTTTCATCTTCTATCAATTCACAGTTTCAAGTTCCTGCAACAACTTCGGTTTGGAAAGCGATTACCGATAAGTTCCATTCTACCTCTCTATTTACTATTTTTACAACATAAAAACATGAAAAAGAAGCAAAAAAGATTGTAAAGGATTTTTGTAAAATTCCTTGAAAATTTTCTTATTTTATATGATTCAATAAAAACAAACGCAGTAGAAGGGGGTGGTATTGGCCAATATGAAATAGTTTTGTTTTGGAAAATAAAACCATACATATTGGTGAATTAGACCCCATAAGATGTCTTAAAGCTATTGGTTGTCTTAAATTTGACTTAATTAATTGTGGACTCATGGACAACTGCATGCTTAATTTTCTCCTTATCATTCGTTACTTTGTGTCTTGTATTTTTTTGGAGAATGGCGGTTCAACCCAGGGTCAGAATTTTTAGGCCCAAAGTAGAGTTGGAGTGGGTGCTAGCTCGGAATTGATGCCAATTCACGGGCGGGCATTGGTGTATAGAGTGGGGGTTTTTGACATTTTGAATGTTTATAACTTCGCAGTGGAAATCAGAAATCTGCATTGGACCTAGACCTGGCAATTGGGTTGGGTGGGTTGGGTTCGGGGTTGGGTCAAGACACTTCGGGTTGATTTCGGGTCGGGATGATTTTCGGGTTGGGTTATCAAATGTTAGACCCTAACCCTAACTATTCAGATTAGGGTTAACCCATGGGTCAATTTGGGTCATCCCAAAAAATAACTGAAATTTAAAAAAAATAAAGAAAAACTACATGAAAAATGCCAAAATTAAAGGAATTAACCTTAAAATTCCAAATAAAAAATAAAAAATTGAACATTTAACAATTTAAAGAGTAAAGACTAAATAGAAAAAATTAAAGAGTGGAAACTTCTCACAATGAATAAATAGTCCCAATTAGACTTGATAATCGGTTTAGCAAGTTGACCCATGACCCAACCCAACCTAGTTTTTTCCAGGTTGGGTCGGATCGGGTCATTCTCACATTCAGGTAGCTAAATATGAGACCCTAACCCTATTTTTTTGGGTTGGGTTGGGCCGGGTTCGTGGGTTGGATCAACTTTTTGCCATGTCTAATTGGGCCTGTTCGTACTGTTAGACAGCTTTGTATGCCCTTAGCTCCAATCAGTTTTGATGTACTTTTGACATTTAGTGTAAATGAATAAAGTGCATGTTTGATTCATGTTGTGTGGTATGTTTCTGTGTAAGACCCTTAAACTGGACATTTAACGAGACTCGTGTTAGTTTAGAATGTTCACAGCCGTTGGATAAGTCTGGGGAGATTTATCCTACCAAGGCTAACACTGGTGTGCTGCCAAGTGTTGGGGTGGCCTGTCTCAGCTGCCAGGGTGAGACCCAAAGCACATGCAGTGTAGGATTACTTCAACCTTTGAACCGAACCAGATTTCCAGTATTGCCTTGGACCTTGGAGATTGATGGGCAAAACTGGAAAGTTACACCTGACCCCTAGACACGATTATGATACTGCACTAGGTGTCGGATTGGGCTGCCTTTGATATGCCAATTAGTGAGATCCTTAATGGGGGTCAAAACCTGGGTATGTTGGGACAGTCTAAGAATTCATCTGAGTCGGTGATCATAGTGACAAGATCAGCCCCTTTGTCGGACAAAGGTAATGATCGGGGATGCACTCTCTTTGATGGAAACCACACTGCCGGCAGTTGATTTCAATCGTTGGAATTTTGTTTTGCAAAATTTATATATAAGATATATAGATATGTACGGTTTCAAAATGTTTGCAAATGGTTTTAATTACCGGGATCCATGTGAACAGAGAGTGCAACATTGTTCCTTGCAGCCGAGGGAGAGGTCCTCTCTTGTCGGGCAGTGTTTGATCATTATGGGTTGAGAGGTTGAGTGTAAGGCCATTTAGGGTTATACCTGATGGGCTAATCTTGCATCTGCTCACAGTCCTTGGGTTTTTATAAGATGGATTGACCTAGGACCACTTAGTGTAAGTGTTGGGCCCATAGAGTCCATGTGATGGGCTCAGGGGGTTCATTGGGCCTTGTAATAAATATTCAAATAGGATTTGAATCTAGTAATCTCCTGATAAGATCAAGAGTGGGTTGATCTAATCTGCAGATAGAATTAAGAAGACTTCTTATCCAAATACAGATTTGGATTAGGATAACTCCTAATGAGATTATGAGGTTTCTTAATCACTAAGAAAATGAGGAGAAAACCCTAATTCGAATAACAAGAATTCGAACCCCAAGGGATTTTCGCAGATTACACTGCACTCTTGAGATAGGATCTCAAAAACCCTAGAGAAGAAAAAAAGCAGTTCGCCATCTTCTTCTCTAGCTTTCTCCTCCAGCAGCCGCTGCCATCTATTGCCAGTTCGAGTTCTCTGTGAAGGAAGATCAAGAAAAGTTATTGATTTTGTGTGGTGCTCTCTGCTTCCATCGAGTTCTTCAGAAGAACCTGCTTCGTGGGACGAACATTGCTGGTTCTGCTCCATCATCACTGTGTCATCTTCAGTGGGAGCAGTTCTTGGGATTTTCTTTGGGTGTGAACACTAACGTTGGGAGATACTGTTTCTCTGGATTAGGTATATCCCTTCCCTTCTCTTTTGGTTCAGAACTGGTTTGGTTTTGGTTCAAGTTAGATCCTTGAATACTGTATTCTAAATTTAGGGAATATGATTCCTAGTTGGAAGAATGGCAAGAAATTTTTGAAATTCGCCCACCCATTCCGCAATCTTTTTGGCGTCCATATGATGGATCTTACCATTCTTTCACGTACTTCTCTTTTTTTTTTTATTTTTTTTTAGGTCTAGGTCTTGTAAATTCATATTTGTTATTTGGCATTTGACACTGGGATAACTTTTTCCAATTAGCATATATTTGTTTAATCTGAAACTAAGGGTGATCATTTCTAACCCAACCTAGAAGCCTGGCCCAACCCAACCCAACACATATTTATATCATATTTACATGCTTTTAAATCATATTATAGTATATATAAGTAATACCCCACATAATATATTATAAATAATACTTTATGTATAATTATAATAATACTTTATATGTTATATGTGATATAATACAAAATATTATGTATACATCCAGTATTACAGTCAGGCTCAAAATCCTAGCATGAGTTGCTGAGCTCGTGTGGGCTCGGGCCTGGGCTATAGCCCAAATTATGACATGTGCTAAGATTGGCTAGGGCCCATGGCACCCTTATAATAGACCCATTTAACGATGGATCATGTCTTTTTTTTTGGGTAAAATACAAAAAACCTCTCCTAAAGTTTCTGACAATCATAAAAATCTTTCTTATAGTTTCATTTTGACAAATACCTCCCCTGAACTTTTGAGAAATTCAACAAAAAGCTCCCTTCTGTTACTGTTTCAGACGGAAAACGTTAGATTGATGCACTAGTTTTTTCCTAATATCCATTATACCCTTTTATAAATTATTTTACATACAAAATTACTGAAATAATCCCATTTTAACTCAATAAAAAAAATTTAACTCAACAAAAAAACATATTTCAATAATTTTGTATGTAAAATTATTGAATGATCATTAAAAGAGGTTTTTGTTGAGTTAAAATGGGGTTCTTTCAATAATTTTGTATGTAAAATAATTTATAAAATGGTAGAATGGGTATTTGGAAAAAACTGGTGCATCAATCTAACGTTTTCCGTCTGGGACAGCGATGAAAGTGAGGTTTTTGTTGAGTTTCTCAAAAATTAATATGAGGTATTTGTTAAAATGAAACTATAAAGGAGGTTTTTATAATTGTTAGAAAACTTCAGGGGAAGTTTTTGTATTTTACCCTCTTTTTTTTTTTTTCCTTTGACACATGGCAGATTTAAGTCGGTACCTCATTGTTGTTATGAGTGTGGGCGTCCTCCCTGTAGATTGACTAGGCAAAAACTATAGGGTCGATTCCATGGCCGATTTCGGTTTTCTGACTCAAAGCCTTCCCACATGGATACTGATACATAATGCCAAATTGAGAGGGCTTTTGAGCAAGGTTTTAAAAATGGACTTGGAATTGGAACCATTCTAGCCATTGATTTTTAGGTTGACGGTTTGATCATCATGTTCAAATGGGTGTCTCGTTCCAACTAAAAAAAATAAAATAAAAGATGATTTGATTGCCCAGGTCTAACCGTCTAGGTCAACGGTGGTTCGAAAACATTGCTTTTTGAGATATGACTTTTGATTAGGGATGCAAACGGATCGGATCGGATTCAAATTAGGGTATATTCGAATATGATTCCACAGTATTCATGCCGGATCTGATTCAATCGAATCTGATAGGACTTGATTTGAATTCAAATCCTATTGGTAAGTCGGATCTGATCCGATCCAACTTGTTTTCTTTAAAAATTAATAAACTATTAAAAGAAAAATAAAATATACCAATTTAAATCAAGTAAAAAAAACAAAAAAGATACAAATATTTTTTAATTGCTTTCGTCATATATATACATATTTTTTTTGTAAAAAAATAAATAATATAACAAATTTATAAAAATAAAATAAAAAATATATTTATAAATAAATAAATAATGTATATATTTATATTTATATATTATAAATATATAATAAATAAATAATGTATATATTCGATCAAATAAGATCGGATGTCGGATCCGATCCATTTGCACCCCTAGTTCTGATGTTTTGAGCTGGACCCACATGGAAAACGTAATCCTGAAAGTTAATATAATCTTTCCGGAACACAAGAGCTCTGAATTACTTATCCGGAACACACGAGCTCAACCACCACAGCTCAGATAACGCAACGCATCCCAAACGCATAAGCCCTCCTAAACGGTCTGAAGGTCACGTTAAGCGATAAGCAGATGCCCTACTTGCTTCATCAAAAATTATAAATTAGAGGCTCTCTCACGGGGTGTACAGCCTCGACGGTAGACCCTGTTCCAACGGAATCTCCCAAAAAATTTTAACCCGGGATCGTCCGTACGTTGTTTTTTTGAACCCTCGCTAAATTTGAAATATTTCAAAACCTCCCTATACACTATAAATACCCACGCTTCTCTCTACATCTCTCTTCCAGTAACCTCTACCCATCGCCCAGCCCAGCTTTCTCTTTCTCTCTCTATTTTCCTTCGAATTCGGTCCGACCGCGTTCTCTTCACGCCGCAAGTCCATTTCTCTCTCCTCGCGTCTGTTCTGCTGTCTGTCTTTGCCTCAATCTAGACGATGAGGAAAGGTTCGAAGAGAAAGGCGAGCCAGAAGGAAGACAGCAAATCTCCCGAAGAGCTCCCCAAGGATTCAACCAAAGCATCGAGCAGAGGGAAGCGAGTCAAAGCTCCTGCTGCACCGAAGCAAAAAGAGGAGCCCGAATTCTTCCCCGAGAAGCGAAATCTGGTGACTCATCTTGCTTCTTCGATTTTCGATTCTGTTTATTTGTGTATTTCTTTGATTCGGTTTGATTTGATTTGGTTTCTTTAGGGTTTTTTTGTAGCTTTTAGCTTTCAATTTCTGGATGGTTGTGCTATTTTCCGTATTAAAATGATTATTTCTGAAGTTCTAGTGAGATATTCCGAGCTTGATTTGAGTTCTTTAGGTTATTGTTGACTTCGATCTTTCAGTTTCTTATTTGTGAAGTCCATATAAGGATTGTAATGTAGTTTTCTTTCTCCCTATTGGGAACGTATTTGTTTGTAAAATGTTTTAGAGGTCTTATACAAATCCTCACTCTTTGATTCAAAGCTTCAAAGTGGTAATTCTACTTGTTATCTACTTCTTTTGTATGTTGAGCTCGAAGCTGCTTTAAGACTATCAAATACTATTGATGAAAGTAAACATTTCACTAAAAAAGAGAGAACAGTTCGAGATCTTGATGGCTTTCTCTTCTGTTGACCCAAATGTTGGTCTCCGTTTTGTAGGAAGATCTATGGCAAGCTGCATTCCCAGTTGGCACGGAGGTATGGCTTGATCTTTCCATTTTTATTTAAATTTTATCAATGATAGTAGGATGCTAAAGGAAAATTGGCAATTTGCACTGTTATAGTGTTATCCTGCGCATTTCTCACAAAAATTGATGTGTTAATTGCAGTGGGATCAATTGGACTTGCTTAATCAGTACAAATGGGAATTTTCAAATTTAGAAGTGAGTTATCTTGCAGTATTTATGCATATTTTTGGATGTTATGCAATCTAACTTGATATCCTATTTTTTTATTGTTTGGTAAACTATGTTGATAGCATGAAATGATGTATTTCATACTCCTTGGGTATCAACGGAAGAAAATAAAACTACAAAGCATATATAGTGATGGGTTGTCATTTTTGTGGCCAGAATGCCTTTGAAGAGGGAGGAGATCTTTATGAGAAGAAAGTCTACCTTTTTGGTGCTACAGAACGTAAGTGGTTGAGATAACTTTATTTTTTTATTCTCATTGCTAAAGATTCTGTTTGCCATTCATCAAACTTGGATACAGTGTCAACTTGTTTCCAATATTCACCTGAAAGATGGTTAGCATGGGTAGCACCTAAAAAGTTACATTTGATTTTATGTCTTTTCTCCAGTTTTTGTCAGTTGATATCCAACTTCTTAATTTCATTACCTCTTCCTCTTCTTTCATTTTTTAACTTTTTTTCACCATGCTTGGTTTCATGTATATCTTCGCTTAATGCATTTTTTGATCTTTAAACTTCAAAGTATTGACATAGGCATGTATATCTTTCCTTTTTTCCCCCCAGCTCAAATGGTATTCTTCAAGGGTGAAGGGAAAGTAGTCTGTATCCCCACTGTTGTGGCAGTAAGTTGGTTTAAGCTTCATTTCTTTTTTCTTGGCTCTAGTTAATCTAAGTGGTCTTGATTGCATGGAAATTTCTGCAGTAGCCTGGTGTCCAGTTAAGTTCCTTTACTAGATTACATGTTCTTCCACCAAATCAAGCCTACAATGAAAGCCAAGACTTGTCCAGGCTGCAATTGAACAATGGACTATGAACTTTGATGCATGATCATATGCCTTTCTTTTAGTCCTGGCCAACCAAGCTGGCTATTGGCTTTCTGGAAGAACCTTCCCTAATTCAAAGTTGTTTTATTGGGAAGAATCCATTACTTGGAATTGTATGCATATACTGAATTTGAACTTGTATTAAAGCTATACACCCAGTCCCACTTGGAAGCCTGGCAATGTCATGTGTACAGTTTCACCAAATCTATGCAAACTTAAATGGAGATATACTTGCAACTGGAATTGAAGAAATAGAAAAGCTATAGACCTGGTGTGTATTTTCTTTAAAATAACAATTTGTGTGTTGTGAAGGAAATTTTTTCCTTTTCCTTTTCCTTTTCCTTTTCCTTTTCCTTTTCCTATACAACATTGAAATTGTTATTTAAAGCTGGAAAAGATGATATATTTATATATGTTAGTTGCAGTATAGGTATATGCTACACATTGCTAAATCAGTCTGTATCTGTGTTCATGTGTGCTTATAGATAGCTGAATCTATGTTTGACTGCAAGTTCTATGACATGGACATTTGTATTTGAGACTATATAACCTTGATTTCCTAAATAAGTGCATTTGTGGTACTATTGTGAATTAGCATTTTTTTTGCCATTTGTGTTTAACTAATATTATTCTATATAGCTATAAGCATTATTGCTTGTGTTAGTGATTTTTAGTTCCTCTTGCTCCTTATTTACTTTTTCCCCCAACTTTTGAACAGGTTGTTTCTCCTTTCCCACCTTCCGATAAGATTGGCATTAATTCAGTCCAAAGGGAAGCTGAGGAAATAGTGCCAATGAAGAAAATGAAAATGGATTGGGTTCCATACATCCCTTTAGAAAATAGGTTTTGTTCTCTCATTTACTTTAGTGATTTTCTGGATTATATGTTTCTTATGGAAGTGATTTGGGGATGCTCCTTGATTGATGTGAATCCAACATCAATGATGTCATTATTTGGTTGTCATGTTATTTTACAGGGATAGCCAAGTGGACAGATTGAAGTCTCAGATTTTTATTTTAAGCTGCACTCAGAGAAGGTACTGGTGCATTATTTTGTTGTTCTTTAAGTCTTCTCATGCTATGCCAATTGAAGATTTTATCAAACTAAGGAATATGGTTGTGAGGCATTGAACTTGGACTAAATTTCATGATTGTTTGGTTCTCTAGCTTAGCCGCTTATACTTAGCTTCAGTCTTCTTGATTTTGTTTCTATATTTTACTTACTAGATGTATCAACTGATCCTGTGCTTGCAGGATTTATGTGGAACATTTATATAAGAGTCTAATTATTGATTTTTCATCTTGCTAACTAAACTAGATGCTAATTTGCTATATAGATAGTTAGTTGTTTCTGGTACATTTTAGATACCAGTGTTCATTATTGCACTTGGGCAACTATCTATTGTGAATTTGTGATATTCTTACATGTGTATAACTATTGAATTTGTTTGAAGTGTTCTGTATTCTGCCTACTTGTGGAAGTAAATTTTGTAGCTTGCTTTTATTTCTTGGTTCTAGTGACCAACAATTGCCATCCATGTCACTTTTCCCTACTAAGTAGAGATGATCTCCTGCTAGAATGAAAAGATCTATATGTGAAGTCCTTTGCCTCTTTTTTGAACTGTTCTGAATTTTAATGAAAAAAAGAAGAAAAAGATTAGAGAGTACAAAGTGCTTGGTTGCATCATGAGCAGATTCAGTATTTCCCCCTACCAACAAAGAAAAGAAAAGAAAAGAAATCTTTTACCTAGTTGCTTCTAATGGATTCATGTGGAAATCTCTTGGTTTCTTTTTAACTTGTCAGGAAAAGACAAAGGGTGTATCACCTTCACTCTGTGCACTATTGTACTACAATGGCAGCAAAATGGTTTTATTCCTTGAAGAAATTTCTTGACAGTGAAATATTTGTTAAGATCTCCCTTTTGGTGTCTCATAGTCATTTTAGCTTGTCTTGTACAGATCCACCGAGTCCCAAGCCGGACCTATCTTGAATAGGAAATTCATTAATTTAGGACTCTTGTCTGAAATCCTGTTACTCATCTGTATCAAGTATCAACATTAAATGTCAGAAAAAACATATGATAATGACCTTGTACTATATGTTCTGTTATCATGCCAACCAAGGTCTTAGACTCTGACTGTTGAACATGTCCAATGTTTTGGCCTATACCAAAAGAGGCTTCAGAAAGCAGAAGAACCATTGAAATATTCAGGTTTCAAGAATTTTTGCTAGGCTGAGACTTAAGAGGGGGGTTTAGTTGAGGTAGGCCTAGCAAAATGGTGATGAAAACAGAAAGTGGTTTTGAAAGGAGTAAAAAAGGTAACTGTTTAAGTTACTTGAGATATTGAACAGGCAAGTCTTGATTGATGTGGTGTTTTTTGGAGTATAGTGTTTTTGTTGCAAGTGTTTGATGGTTTTCTTGGGCTGAGTGTTTTAGGCGCTGGGGGCTGGGTTTGTTTTGTCTGGTTTTGGGGGTCTTTCGGAGGATGTTTCTTTTCGAAGTGTTTGAATGTTTAGAGTTGGTTTTGTTTTGTTTCATTCTTTTCCTTTTGGTTGATTTCTTATTACCGTTCTTGTACTCTTTTTCTTTTTATAAATTTTATTTTACTTACAAAATGAAGTTTTGGCCTATGCCATTTTTTGATGTTTATTCCTATTATTGGTCTACCTGATTATATGAGGTTTTGGATCTTTGTTGTTTTGTAGTATTCAAGTTATTAATTTGTAATGGGGGTTTGTCATGTAGATAGTAGAGATGAGTCTTAAAGTGCTATCATCAAAACCTGAATACGTTTTATTTTAAGTGTTAGGGAAACACAAGCCTCAAATAAATTAGTCAGTGGCAAACACCTATTCATGAGCATTTCAAAGTGAAAAGGGAACCTTGACAAGGCTATTGATCAATGTGGTCCAGATTAGCATGTAACACCATTGATATGGTGTTTGACTTTGAATATATATATATATATATATTCCAGTTTGAGGCATCATCATCCTCTAACATATATATTGGGGCCAGGCTGGCTGGCTACATGAATCCCAGTTTTGAAGCATGCTGTAACATATATATATTGGCCAATCCCTAGATAGTGGAAAGCTTCTGAGAACTCCCTTTTCTGCTAATATTATTCATTCATAGTTTATTAGTATTATCTTTCAAAAGATAAAGAACCATAATTAAAATTGTAAAGTGAATTTTTTATGCAGAGTTAAGAATTTAAGACTTCCGCATGGACTTGTTTGGGATTGCCTCAAGGGGCTTGATACAGCTGCTAGAATTAGGGATGCAAGATCTTTAACATCATATTAGCCATAGCTATTTAAAATAATGTGATTGAAAACTTCTCATGCTTGAATAAGATTTATATGTCATGTTTAATTTTATTGTTACATTTTCACTTTGATATGTTTCATATGTTATGATTATGTTTTTTAATCTGGGCCAATGGGATTTTTAAAATATTTATTTAAAGTTTGCATTTTCTTAATAAATACTATTGTAATATTTTTATTTATTTTGATTTTTTTTTTTGCATTTTTGAATGCTTTGCTTTTTTTTTTTTAAACTTTGTGCATTTCTTTTTTGAATTTCTAATTTTTTCTGCCTTGCTTTGCACCTTGTGCCTTGGGTCTGAAAAGGCCCTTGTGCTTTTAAAATACTGATAGTACCAAATACTTCTTGGATGCACTTTGCCTCTTCTCAAAATAATGATAAACTGGAACAATCTGCTAAGAATGAGGTAGAATGCTATAGAGGTGAACAAGGGAAGCAGTAATATGGACAATCTGGGAAGGGAGAAAATAGGGAGAGGTGGTACGATGCTCTTCAAAGAAGAAGCAATTGTAAAATTTTAGATCTTGAGGCTTTCATAAATCTAAACTTTGATGGGAGAACAGCTTCAGCCAACCCTGGACCTTCGGGTCTAGGAGTATTTAGAGATCAAGGTGGTTGTATTGTATCTTTATTTTCTGGACCAATGAGGTTGGGGACTCATTATGGTCTGGGATTCTTGCTATACTTCAAGGTGCGCAATTGGCAAGAGATGAACATGGACAGATCAATGATTAAGAAATATGGAGACAGTGGAATGGGTCTATAGGGATGAAATTAGGAAAATCAAATGGCTTACAAGAAACGTGATTACAAGAATTCAGTGGGGCCAAAGGTCGGGCAATGGGGTAGCTGATGCCTTAGCTAAACAGGGGGTCAATTTCAATTGTTTTGGTCTAGATTGTAATTTAAGTTTTATTTGTTTCGAGTGGTAGTTGTTCTTCTCCAAGGGATGCCTATATGTAATGTACATAGTCTGTTTCATTTTTAATATAATCCATGCATCTTATGAAGGAACATTGAGGTTCAATTCGATAAACTTTGTATATTTTCAATAAGAAGTTTATGATATCTCGATATGTAAGATCTATGTTTCCTTAGAGTAATCAATAAACTTCTAATTCTGATACTGACCTGATTACCTTAATCTGTATAGTATTAGGAAACATATTTTAATCTTAAAATGGTAAGAAGATGCATTTTAGTTTTGGTTGATCAATCAATCTCTGGGCATCGCCTTGTGTGGCAACTTACTAACTATTCCTAATTCATTACCCACCATCCTTGTTGATTTTGGTACACTGATGTTTAATTACTATGTGATTTTATAATACATGTAAATCAGATTTGTTCCTTTTTAGGGTTATTTGAAAATTTTCTTTTGGACTAGCGGGTCTTGTATCTTTTGTTCTTTTTCAGTTTTATATTTTTAACAGTTTATATTTATTTTTTCCCCTTTGATGCAGGGCTGCTTTAAGTCACCTGAAATTAGAACGTGTCAAGAAATTTGAATATTGTCTGCCTTGTGAGTTTTCCTGATCTTCTACCTAATGTTGGATGGTGGTATTCTGTTGTTTTTCCTTGGTTGTGTGTCAGGCATCTTAATTACCTAAGGTGCATCAGGCTACTATATAATTGCAGTACCTTTTTATTCCTGCTATTGTTTTCCTATGTTGCATGGCTTGGGCAATAATTTAGCTCTAAGATATTTGTTGTTTTTTCATAATGGAAATAATTGTGTTGGTGTTTTAGATATTCACTTCTTGATACAGTAAATGTATGTAATTGATTCTTCCAATAAATTCATGCCCTACTTCTGCATGTTAAACTTCATAAGCACTTATTTTATGAAATTTACCTTCTACAGATTTCTATCAGCCCTTGAAGGAGGACGAATTTGAGCAGTGTACAGAAGTTAATATCATTTTTCCAGCAGAACCAAAACCGGTAAGATAGTAAAGTACAAACTAAAATACTAAATTCAAACTTCAAAGTTGATTTAGAATTCCACTCTTTCTGGATGATATGCATAGCTACTTTGCTTCCACTCCTTCCTTTCTCTTTATCCCTGATATTCTCTTAATATGCTTGTTTTTAATATATCAAGTAATTTATTGGATTCTACTTACATGACTTAGGGGTATGTGCGTATCAAAAGCTTTTAGTATATCAAGTAAATAATGTTTAGTTCTGGTCTTTTCCCCTGCAGGTCTTTTGTGAATTTGATTGGGAGCTTGACGAGCTTGAGGTACAAATAGGGTCTTTTTTTTTCTATGGCTTGTGTGTGTTTTCTACTATAACCTAACTACACACCCTTAAAACCCAAAAAGGGTTTGGGTGAGTGGTCAAAAACCATCTAGATTGTCACTTCAAAATCTTTTCTTGGCATTCATCATAAGTTTCAGATACAAATATTTGCCATATGTAAACAAAGATATTTTCTTATTGATTACCATAATAATTAGAATGGTGCAAGGTATAGCGGTGCTTCTTGAGGGACCACTATGCCTTTCACGTTTATCTGACATACTGTCTGTTGTCCTAAATACTGTTTTTACTATCTGCAGGAATTTGCTGATAATTTAATCAAGGAGGAGGAATTATCTGAGGATCAAAAAGATGCATTCAAGGTATTTTTAGTGAATGGCAAACATGTACTGCTTTGAACATTCTCTTCTTTAACCAAGATAATACGTGCTTTTATTTTCCTAGGACTTTGTTAAGGAGAAAGTCAGAGAAGCAAAGAAAGCTAATCGGGAGGTATTTCTCAAATATCTATAGCTTCAAACTATTCCTTTTCTTGATCAACAGTTGTGGAGGTGTATGTTTAAATGTGAGCACTCCTGATACATTTAATTCCTTCTCAGGCAAGGGAAGCCCGGAAGAAGGCCCTGGAAGAAATGAGTGAGGAGACTAAAGCTGCATTTGAAAGCATGCGCTTTTACAAGTTCTATCCTGTGCAAACTCCAGATATACCTGACATATCCCAAGTAAAGGTAAAGTCTTGACAACAACTGCATTACACATATCTCAAATAAATGACGGAAGAATACTATTCATAAATGAGAGAGCTTATAAAGTTTTGCCCCTTCATCATTTAGGCCCAAAATGAGTTTGAAGCCAGTGCATTTTCTATTTGCAATGTTCTTGGTTGCGAAAAGCTATCCATGCAATTCAGATGTAACTCAAATATTGGCATTCATATTGCCTTCAGAAAAATGACTCTGTCCTTAACTTTTCTTTTTTTTTTTTCAATTAAAATTTCCTTCAAAGTAGCGTTATTTGATCACTGAATCATTAGGGATTGTTTCATTGTTCTTGGCCCTTGAGGTCGTGAATGCAGTTCAATTGTTATTCAATGCATGATCATTTCATGTTTGATAATGCCCTTCATAGTCTTCTTTCATTCATGCAATGCACCCACTCGTGTTTTGTTTATTTGTATTTGAATTTTGAAATTCACTTTTGAACTATAAGTATGCAAGTTTTATTTCCTTTCTGTTCCCCTTGGTAGCTGTGCCTTTGTATGGTGCCATTATCAAAACTTTAGCTGTCACTGTGTTATCCTTAAACTCTGACCCCTGTGTTGAGTGAGAAAAGCAAGTGACCAACCCTCATGCTCTGCAATGGCATTTTAAATTCCTATTCTTTAGTCTAGCTTGTCATGTTCCCTCAATGAAGATGATCATTGTGTAGCTCAAGTCTTTGCACTTGATCGTAGATGGATTCTATATTGTTGAATGAATTATTTGCTCCTTCCAAGTGTTCCTAACCCTGGTTGCATTACCTCACATGCAAAGCAACTTGTATGCTTCTTGGTGTGATTGCCTGTTTCTTGAGGTTGAGGCCTGAGGGTAAGATCTACCTTGAAAAATTACTTTTGCCCCCTGCTCCCCATCACCCTTCTAGTGGAACAGAAATTATATGGGCACATTAGGAAGCTTGAGGTTGACTCATCTTGTTGTGAGTAAAAGGACTATCATTTATTTGTAGTTTTTATTGCAACTTTTTTGCTTTCTGATCAATAATTTTGGTGGCAACTTTGTATTTTATGTTATGTTAATCTTTGAGCATGTTGCTTGTTGGAATTTGTGGTGCAGTCTCCCTTCATAAATAGGTACTATGGCAAGGCTCACAAGGTTCTCTAATGGGGTTTGTTGAGGAGGGATCGATATCAACTTCAGAGTATGGTTCAAGTAAAGGGATGCCTGCTTGCTTTCTAAAACTGAGCAGCAGTATAAATGCATTTGATATTTGAGAAAGATTAGGTTGCAACCTTTCTTTGGTTGATCACATGCTCTAGTGATCAAGCTAGGTGTTGTGTGATAAATGATATAGTTCATTTAATGAGAATCGCAAGCTGATCTCTTTCCATCAGATAATTTTGTAGGAAATTTTGGGAGGCTTCTAATCCTGGAAGTTCTCTTGGTGTCTTCATATGCTGGAATTCCAGTGTTAAGAGCTTCTGTTCTAAATTCTCCCCCTCAGGTAGACTTGTTTTTTTTTTTTTTTTTTCTCTCTTCTTTCATAACATTCTTTATAGTTACTGAAATATGTGAAAGAGGTGCAAGCATGACTAGATTTACTCAGACTTTCAATTTTTTCTTGTTTTGATTGATATTTAATGGTGTAACATGAGGTTCTTATGATGGTAATAATGGTATAAAAAGTTAGATATTTGTACTGAAGCATTTATGCTTGGGTTCATATTACAATTTACGATGAGAACTTTATCTCTGAGGTTCCATGTTGTACTGTAAAACGAGTCTTTGGATTGTCAAGTTTGATGTGTGATAGAGATAGGATATCGATGATTGTGGATGTGATGTTCTTATTAAACCTGGGAAGAGAATGAAGCATCCAGGTAATGCCAGCTAATCTTCCACAACTTTGTTTGGAGCTCTGGTGAAGCCGAAACCAATCAATCAAATTGAACTGCAACTTAGGGTCGGCCATACTTCAATATCTTTATGGTACACCAGTTATGGAGGTGGCATATATTTGTTTTGTTCTTACTATTGCATGGCTATCTTCAAATGTGAATACAACTGACACATATTGAGTAGTTTTTAGGAGCATGGAGTGTATGCCTGTTACTCTTTCATTAGGGTGCATAAAAAACCATGATTTATGTGTTGGAGTCAAGATGATCTTTATTCATTTTTTAGGTTGGTGTTTTAATTCATCAAGTAATTCCTACATAAGGATTCGGGATGCCCCTTTCTGCCATTAGATTAGAACTATCCAAGATCCTGTCTGATCATGGAGTTGTATTCATTCAACATTGCTTTACCTCTTACTTAGGAGTTGGCACTTTTAAGGCACCTACCCTATAGAAAGGATCTTTGATGGTAGTTGCAAATCATCCTTAACGTTTGAAGGAATTTTAGCCATAATCGGTGTATCTTCATTGTATGAATAGGTGATTTGCTTGTTTCAGCACACAGAGAGCATAGTACTGTCATTGTTATCAGTAGGCTGGTCTCTTTTCTTTTCCTTATGCAACATCAAAGTCATTTTTGAGTCCATTTTACTAATAATATATAATATTTTGATAATATAGACTACTTTATTAATTCTATTCAATATCTGGTTCCACTCTGAATCTAATATAAATCTTTTAGATAAGATTTCCTTTATATCTGAATTCTTACGAATCAAGTTAGGATTTTGGTGTTCCAGAAACTTGGCATGTTTCATCAAAAAAAAAAAAAAACAAAAGAAACTTGACCTGTAAGCCATTAGCCATCGCCACTTTTGAGTTTAAAAGGCTTTCATTGAATGTTGGTAACTCTCTTCTATACCATTAGAAATTGCACAACAATAAGAGTCCCTAGCTTTCTTCTGGATCTGAATTCAATTCCTTGTCCAATAGTATTGCTGTTACTAGTTCCCAAAGTTTTTCTGGTTACTAAGATTAAGAATATTAATATCAGAGGTCAAAGATTAAAGTAGCCGAGTACGCGAGTCAACAAATTTTCTTATTTAGCACTGTCAAATGTCTTACAGAACTGATCTAGGGGTGCAAGTTGGGCGGGTTGGGTTGGGTTTATGGTGAACCCAGGCCTGACCCTAAAATTTGGGCTTAAGGCCTGAGCCCGGCCCGAGTTCAAGGTTAAGCCCGATTTTTCCAATCTGAGCCAACCCTCCCTGTAATTTGATGCACTTGGGTTGGGTTTGGGCCTAGGCCGGGCTTGGATTGGTCAATGAACTCACTCTAAAATTGCACATATATAAATGTATTTATGCAAATATATATTCATATATTTATGTATGTGATATATCTATATAAATGTTGTATATATAAATATGTATGCAATATTTACATATATGCACATATATATGTATAAATGTATATAATTGGGTCAGGCTCGGGTTGGGTTTCGGCTAACTTGGCTTGAAAAATAAAAAAACCTGACTTCTTGGGCCTGAGCTCAGCCAGAGGACCAAAAATCCAAGCCTAATCTGTGTAAAATTTCGGGTTGGGCCTGTTTGGGCTCAGGCTGGGCCTACTTAAGTTGCACCCCATAACTGATCTTTGGTTTACAACCATACTTTATGTTAGCAGTGTTTTTATTGCATGGCCAGATATCATTTTAAACCTTCTGGATGCTTATCTGTGATGAATCATCTACCCCATATTATAGAACAATATTCATCCGCAAATGCAACAAGGGGTCCTAATACCTTTCCATTGTTGCTTGAAAGCCATCAGTAAACTCTCTTTTGTTGTACCTAAGCATTTCTTGGCATATAGATTGGCGGGATCAGCTCATGTGATATCCTATCATTAACTATTTTCAATTAGATAAAATGGTTTATATAAGAGATTTACGTTATTGGGGAGAAGAAACAGAGAGACATCCTATTATAATACTAATATACATTTCCATTATTGATTGCCCAAAGGAAATCAATAAGCTCCAAAAGTTTTGAATTTTAGTTTGGAAAGAGAATCTCTATTTAGGAATTAGGAGCTCTCATTTAAACGGAATTCACTAACGGAGAAAGATGGGATTCATAATCCAACATGAGTGTTTTAAAAGCTGATTCAGAATCGGAACCACTTTTGGCCACTGGGTCAGCAGTTCAACCATTCGGATTGAATGGGTGGTCTGTTGAAATAAATTAAAATAAAAAATGGCTAAAATGGTAGCGGGTCTGAATGGGTGGTCTGTTTTAAAAGTCGATGTTTTTTGAGCGTTTGTTGGTAGCACATCTGAATTCGAATCATTGGTGGAACTATGGAAGTTGAATGTTTAAGGATAGCGGGTCCGGACTTGTCGAAACCTGGGCGGATGTGATTGCGGAATTTTGTACATCTGACGTACAATCTGAGTTGAATGTTTAACCGAATTGAGTATGGGCCAACTCAGGAGATTTGGGAACCAATTCGTCTGAGCAACAAATTCGGATGTTGTGGTGGAACTAACTCTAGATTCAAGTATCCAATTTGTTTTATCGTCCAATCTAACGTCGGTATTATTACTATTAATATTGGCTTGTATTGGTTGATACATATTGTTTTGGGACCTTTTTGATATGTCTTTATAGTGAGTGTATTGGGGTCTGGTCGGTTTAAGGGGTAGAGTCCTAAACTGGTCTCCCTGAACCGATTTTAAAATAAAATTTAAGAAAATAAAAAAAAAGTATCAATTCGCCTGATATGGGATTGCGTATAAGAAAAGTTGAAATGGACCAAATATCGTGGTGGACGTTATGCCTGAAATCAATCTTGAGTTCCCTTTACTACGTAAAAATCTTTTAGTTTCCTTACTGGATTGAGCCCGTGTTTGAAATGTTTTCAAGAACAAATTTGACCAGCCTAGCCCCAGTCTATGTTCCCAATCCTGAAGACCCATGAAATCGGATATCCTTATACCTCAACTAGTCGATCTGATATCATTAAATCGCCATAGGATCTCCTGTAAGCAAAAAATTTACGTGCATCCAATCCCATATTGGAACATCTCACTATGAATTTAATTTAAATGTACAGAAAAAATTTATTATGTGCAGATGGATGCCGTATACAATAGAGTTTTTGCTTGCAGTAGATCCAAAAAGACCAGAAACTAAACCAAAATCTACTTACAAGCAGGACCATCACCACTATTATTAGATCAAACCTCACAATCATCTTCTAATCCGGCGACCATCAACCCAATACCAACCTAGGCACAAAAATTTGCCAAATTTATGGTTAATCGTGCTAGAGTCTAATCCAGCAACCCGCATCTTTTACACCCTTGTCACCTGATCGGATCCAATCACTTGTTAAGGACATTGAAATACTTCTTCCCACATGGTAAGCTTCAATTTCCAAAGATCTCACGCACCCATGTTGATGTTAAATCCCCCGTTCAGCAACTTTGATTAGTCGAGATCCCTTGACCCTAAAATTACCCACCCACCCACATACCCTTCAAATCTTGATGTCAGGCCTCAGGCCTAAGAGCCCAACATATGTCAACTTATCAAATTTCGCGTAAGAAATTTGATTAGCGTACTCTTTCAAGCATTGACCACTTTGTACCATGGTTTTCAAACTGTTGACTCAGATGGTTGGACCGTTCGGCCTGACAACTGTCTAGGCAATTGGTTCTGTTTTATTCCAAACTTGGTTCTTGGACAAAGACAATTGAATCAGTCAACGATCCGTTGATTCAGATGATTGAACCATTCAATGGTTTTGACCGTTTTTTATTTTTTTGTCAAAACAGGTCCATTCAAACCAGATGGTCGACCTGGATACCGGTGGCCAGAATGGTTCAGTTTCTGGGTTATTTTTTAAAACCATACTTTGTACCATTAAATCTCTATACACCTTAATAAATATCAGCCATTTTCATTAATTCTGAAACATCTTAAATATCCACCATGAATTTTTACCCAAAATCTCCATTTGGCCTTTTTGATCAATCTGCCATTTTAGGCACTCTCATTTGTTGAAAGCTTCACTCACTAAATTTGCCTTTGTAACAATCCTCGGGATAAATAAATCATCTTCACACATTTCCAAGGGAAAATCTATGATGCGAGAAAGACATGAAATATTAAAAAAGTTTTGACCAATCAATACCTCAAATTTTCATAATTCCATTTCTAAAATACCTTTAAATTAAATGCATTTTTAGGTGATTATATTGGTGCAGGGAAAAATAGGGGATTCCTTGTCCCTGATGGAATGGGTGCCCCGTCCTGCCACTAATGATGGGGAGGGGGTGCTCCACCCTGAACCTGCTCTGTTTCCATTCCTACGCTAGGAGTGACCATAGGTTGGGCCGGGCTTATTATTTATTATAAGGCTTATAGCCCTTGCCCGACCCAGACCTTGAGCCTAAAATGTAATCTGGGCTGAGCTTAGCATTGGACCAATAGCATCAAAATGTAAAATTTAATTATTTATAAAATTTTTAAATTATATTATGTATATAATATATGAAAAAATATTGTATAGGAGCAAAGTAGGGCAAAATAGGCTTGGTTTTAGGTCCAAACTTGATACCTATAAAACAAGGCCGGCCGGCCTTTGATCTAATTCGCAATGTAAGACTTTGGATAACACTGAATAGTGAATTTGTTCCAAGTCCCACGTTGCCCCCGATTTACCCAGATTTATATACTTCTACCCTTAAACCTGCAAGAAAAAGACATGCATGCCCTTCAAAGCAATTCTCTACCAAAGCAGCTCCTACTTTTCCGAACCCTACGAGTGTTCTAATCAGATCAGCTTCTATCAGGGTAAATTTGTGCCCACACCATTCTAACGGTCTTTTTCAACCTTGCATTGGAAATATCTCTCCATAAAATAAAACACATAATTATGGAGATATTTTCAATACAAGACAAAAAAACTGTCCTAATGGGCTTTGCCCTGACTGAAGCCGAATTCATTCTAACCCTAAAACTTTCACAAAATACCTAGATTATCCATGTCTAAAAATCTTTACGTAGGCCCCAATACTAACCCACACCCCTCCTCACAAAAAAACATATATCCCCTTGTAGCCACCTTACCTATCCTTGCTTCACTTATTCTTTTTCTTTCTCTTGTCACTTCCCTTCCCTCTTGTTCTTTTCTTTTTCTTCTTCCCTATCCACTTTTCCTTCATTTTTTTTTCTTTCGTTTTCAACAAGGAATGCCACTGTTTATGTTTTGGAAGAGCTAGTGGACATTCTAGCTTCCATGCCGCTCAAACGCTCCTCTTTTGGCTACATATGTGAGAAGCCCTTTCTAGTATTAACTCCAAGAACATCAAAGGTATTATTTGAGCTCTCTCTCTCTAGGTTGCTTTTGAATCTTGTTCACCCCATTTAGTAAGATTTGGGTCCAAAAGAAGTGGGAAATGAGGGACCTGAGTACCACCACCATATTGGACTTAGGGGTGCAAATGGAATGGATCATGATCTGATTAAATCCATTTGATCGAATTTGGATCATCTCTATTAGGATGGATCGGATAATAGGGTTCGATTAGAGATCAGATCGGATTCGGATCATCCCTTATCCGATCCGAAAAGATTTGATATACTATATATTAATATATAATATATGCTATTTGATGAAGGGAAATTTGGCCCGACCTCACGATCGCCCGACATGTGGCGAAGGCTAGCAGCTCGGGGCAGTAGAGCGCCCAAAGCGAACATCGGAAGCAAGTCCAAGCCCACTACTGAGCCCGAACTCCAGACCGCTGTACTTAGCCCGAGCTCCCTGTTAAGAGCGAGCTCCCTGTCAAAGGTCCGAGCTCCCTAAGAACCCGAGCTCCCTAAGTCCGAGCTCCCTACTAGGAGCCCGAGCTCCCTGTTAAGAGCGAGCTCCCTAAGCCCGAGCTCCCCAAGCCCGAGCTCCCTGTTAAGAGCGAGCTCCCTAAAATCCGAGCTCCCTAAGTAAGAACCCGAGCTCCCTAAAATCCGAGCTCCCTGTTAAGAGCGAGCTCCCTGTTAAGGGTCCGAGCTCCCTAAGAACCCGAGCTCCCTAAAATCTGAGCTCCCTATTAAGAACAAGCTCCCTACTAGGAGTCCGAGCTCCCTATTAAGAGCGAGCTCCCTACTGAGAACCCGAGCTCCCTACAAGGGGCACGAACTATACTGGGCCCTGAGCCTCACAAAGTTGACCCGAGCTGGCCCATGGCAGCTCGGAACACTCCAAACCGAACTCAAGGCACCTCGCTCGCCACTCCAACACTTCACTTCCAGAGCACCAGGCCAGCCAAACGTACCCGACACCAAGGACATCCGTATCCAAGGGCGACGCACCTGACTGATTTGGGATCTGACGCCTGACAGCCGCATTTCAAACAGCTTCCTGCCACCGCCACCTGCAACCGTCGTCACTTGCCGCAGAGACGGCTCCGACAAAAGGAACAGTGGCGGTTCTGTTCGGCCAGAGGAAATGACACCCGAACTAGCAGGAGTTCAGAAGTAATCATGCCCGACCTGACGGAGGCCTGGAATGAGTGTGCGAGGTGGTTATAAAAGGCTTCTACCCCCCAGGAACGAGGTATGCTAACTTTCGCGCTATCTGGTTTATCTTGCCTTTGAAGGATTCTAACTTGAGCTTCGGAGCCCTTACGCCGGGTTCTCCCCGGAGCTTCTCTTCTCCTTCCGTTTCAGGTCCCTGTTACTCAGTTCAGAGGCAAGATCATCGACAGCTAAGACCGGCCAGATTGTGCATCATCAATTGGCACCGTTTGTGGGAAACGCTTCAAAAAGCCTCCCTCCAAAACTTTCATACCCTTTCCTTCTTCTCTGAAAAACTCATTACTCATGGCCTCATCCAGCAACGCCGGACGCGGCACAGAGACAAACACCACCGGGGAACAGCTCCAAGTTCTCGTGGTGTGTGTTGGCAGTTCACCATCCCCCTCACGGTGGATGGAATCCCCAATCTGACTACGCCACAAGCAGTGGCACCTGTAAGCCTACCTTCCGCAAACATCCCCTTCCCTCTTCCCATCGGGACTACCTTCACTGAACCAACCGCCGTCCCCCTGGCAGCTAGCCAAAATCGGTTGGACGACTTAATGTAATGCATGCGGGCAATGCAAGCCCAGATGCAGCAGTTCCAGCAACACCAGCTTCATCAGCACCAAGTGTTGCACAACCTCTCCCAATACCACTATCAGCAGCAGTTCCTCCAACTGACACCGAACCAACCACTACTTCCACCTCGCCACCCTGTCCCGAAGCCAGTAAAGGCCTCTCCGCAGGATGGGCGCCTCCACCAAGGAAAGGCCTCCAGGCCCCAGAATCCCCCAAACAGCCAGGCCTGGTCCCCAGGCCGAAGAGAAAGAAAAGTCATCCCCGCCTCGCGGCTCGCAGGCGGATCAGGAACCTCGCCCGCGAGGTCAGCACCTCGGGTCTCCAAACCGGAGTCCCCACTGGTGGAAAACCGATTCGGCGCACTGGCAGCAGCGGACTACCAGCACTCCGAGCCCATCGAGCTCGACAACACGGAGGCCAGCAGCGCCAGTACAAGGCCCATTCAGCAGCGAAGGCGCCGTCGAAGTCGACGAACTGCCACCCGCGTCCTATCCGAGCTCAGAGGCAAAGGCGAGACGAGCTCGGACGAGGTAGGAGTCGCCCCAATTCTCTCAGTTCCTTCCCCCCTTGCCTCAGAACTCCTGGCAGTCCCCTTGCCCAGAGATTTCAAGCTCCCGCCCCTGGACAAGTATGATGGGTCCTTCGACCCCAACGACCACGTGGACGCTTTCCAGTCCCAAATGCACCTCGCCAGAGCCAGCGAATCATGCATGTGCGTGGCCTTCACCACCACCCTCAAGGGGGTAGCCCGCACTTGGTACAGGAACCTGGCCCCCGGATCGATAAAGTGTTGGGCTCAGTTCATGCAGGTCTTCACTGCACACTTTGTCACCAGCAAACGGTGCCCCAGAGCAGAGGAAAGCATCTTCGGAGTAGTCCAAAGGGAAGGAGAATCCATACGGGGCTACATCAAACGATTCAACGAGGCATGCTTACAGATACCTCGGTTAGACCCCGCGGTGCAGCTCGCCGCAGCAAAAAGAGGGGTGACGCACAAGGAATTCAAGTGGCACATAGTAGCTAACTAGCCCGCGACCGTGGCCGAGTTCCTCAAGCTCGTGGACAAGTTCATGAGGACGGAGGAGGAAATCAACCAAAGAACCGAGGGCGGAAACGAGAAAAGAAAGAGGGACGGCGAGCCCTCTAGCTCGGCCGACCGAAAAAACCCGGCCCGGGATCCAAAACCGAACCAGTCGTTCCGAGCTCCCCTGCCAGCTCGGACGGATTACACGCCACTGAACACGAGGCGGACCGAGATCCTAATGACGATCAAGGACGCCCCCTTCGTGAAATGGCCACCTCGCCTAAAGGGAAATCCGAACGAAAGAAACAAGAATTTGTATTGTAGTTTCCATAGGGACCACGGTCACAGTACCGAGCAATGTAATAACCTCCGAGACGAGATAGAGGGGCTCATCCGTCGCGGATACT
Organism: Nelumbo nucifera; assembly: GCF_055504915.1. Classification (NCBI taxonomy): domain Eukaryota; kingdom Viridiplantae; phylum Streptophyta; class Magnoliopsida; order Proteales; family Nelumbonaceae; genus Nelumbo; species Nelumbo nucifera. Next base: position 111,307,948 of record NC_142649.1, on the reverse strand, counting down.
TAAGAAACTTTGTACAGCACAACAATAATAGCAATAAAGTGGATCAGCCGGGCGAACACTTAAAAGACGCCCCAGAGACTAGCAGCAGGCCTGCCGAACCGATGCAGCGACAGCCTCCGGCAGAAAGGCCAGTTCGGGGAACCATCCATGTAATTGTGGGAGGTTCGGTGGTGGCGGGGTGCACATTGGCGGCAGCCCGGACCTCAGTTTGCGAAGCGGTCCTCGAGGAGCGGAACCCCCCGAAGAGGCCGAAGACCGAGGAGTCGATCCTCTTCACAGAAGACGACGCGCGGGGAGTTCGCTACCCTCACGACGACGCACTTGTCATTAAACTCAGGATCAGCGACTTCAAGGTTAGGCGCGTGCTCGTAGATTCAGGCAGCTCGGCAGACATCCTATTCAAGTCGGCGTTTGATCGGCTACAGCTGCCAAGGAGCGAACTAAAACCTGCAAGCACTCCCCTGGTGGGCTTCAGTGGGGAGGAAGTCAGGCCCCTTGGAAAGAAAACGGTGCCCATGGAAGTTGGCACGTGGCCTTGTGCGGTCAGACTCAACCACGAGTTTCTGGTGGTCGCGACCCCCTCCCCATACAACGCCATAATAGGACGGCCAATCACGCATATCCTGCGGGCGGTGGTCTCTACCTACTATTTGGCAATGAAGTTCCCTACAGACTTCGGTGTGGGGGTAGTGCGGGGCGACCAGCTCGAGTCCCGCAAGTGCTACGTTGCCGCCCTAAAGGGCAAGTCCAAGCCGGCCGGCGACCTCGATTTGGAGCGGCCTACGGAGCAAGGCGAAGAACGAGCCTCGCCAACAGAAGAAACAGTCGCGATCCCGACCTCACCTACGGACCCAGCTCGTGCACTCCAGATTGGTGCTTCTGTCAAGGAACCCCTACGGACCGAACTGGTAAGTTTTTACTCCAAAATTCAGATATTTTTGCATGGTCCGTGGCCGATATGCCCGGTATTGACCCTAGTCTTATAACTCACAAACTTAACACTGACCCTTTAGTCAGACCCGTTAGACAGAAGAAACGGAACTTAGCCCCGGAGCGCTGGAAAGCGGTCGACGAGGAAGTCGAAAAGCTCCTCGCGGCAGACTTCATAAGGGAAGTCCATTACCCGAGCTGGGTGGCCAACCCTGTGTTGGTGAAAAAGGCGAACGGCAAGTGGCGCATGTGCGTCGACTACACCGACCTGAACCGAGCTTGCCCGAAAGACTGCTTCCCCCTTCCTAGGATCGACCGCCTAGTGGACGCGACCTCGGGACATGAATTGCTAAGCTTCCTGGATGCCTACTCAGGCTACAACCAAATCCGGATGGACCAGTCCGACGAGGAAAAAACCAGCTTCATAACCGAGTTCGGTCTATACTGTTACAAGGTCATGCCCTTCGGGTTAAAAAACGCCGGGGCGACCTTCCAAAGACTTGTAAATAGGCTGTTTCGGCCCATGATCGGCACAAAGATAGAGTGCTATGTAGACGACATGGTCGTCAAAACACAGTTTTCGCAAGAATTAATACAAGACTTAGATTCTGTCTTCCAAATCCTGCGTCAGTATAACATGAAATTAAACCCCAACAAGTGTGTCTTTGGCGTCACCTCGGGCAAGTTCCTGGGCTACGTTGTCAATCGACGTGGCATCGAGGCCAACCCAGACAAAATAAAAGCCATCCTAGATATGAGACCACCTCGGAAAATAAAAGAAGTCCAAAGGCTAAACGGCCGCATAGCCGCTCTAAGCCGCTTCATGTCCAAGTCAGCAGATCGCTGCCTACCCTTCTTCAAAGCAATCAAAGGCAAAGGGTTCGAATGGACCCAAGACTGCCAGCTCGCGTTTGATGAGCTAAAAGTCTACCTCGCCAGTGTGCCAACCTTAGCTCAGCCCGAGGAAGGCGAAGTCTTAGAACTGTACCTCTCGGCTAGCGACGAGGTGGTCAGTTCGGTACTAGTAAAGGAGGCAGACCGGGTCCAACGACCCATATATTATGTTAGTAAAATCTTGCAGGGAGCAGAGACTAGGTACCCGCAGATAGAAAAGCTAGCGTATGCCCTGGTGGTAGCAGCACGGAAACTCCGCCCGTACTTCCAGGCCCACACCGTCATCGTCCTGATCGACAAACCTCTGAGACAAGTTTTACTCAAACCCGAGGTTTCCGGCCGACTGACGAAGTGGGCCATCGAACTCAGCGAGTACGATCTCCAGTACAAGCCAAGAACTGCCATCAAGGCCCAAGCCTTGGCAGATTTTATCGCAGAATGCACGTTTAGCCTCGATGCCCCTGAGCCGGTCGAGCACGAGATCCCCAGTTCGGGCGAACTCGGAGCTCCCAAGCCAAACGAGTCCGAACCCCGTGAAGTAGCAGCCAGTGAGGCATCCCTCCTGGTTAGACCAAGCGCGAACTGGGAGGAGGAGCCCTGGATCCTTCACGTTGATGGCTCCTCGAACCAACAAGGCAGCGGGGCTGGAATAGTGCTACGCGGCCCGAGCGGAACAAAACTGGAATACGCACTACGCTTCGAGTTTGCGGCATCCAACAACGAGGCGGAGTACGAGGCACTGATTGCCGGGCTAAACCTAGCGCACGAGGTCGGAGCAAAGCACATGGTTATCTGCAGTGATTCCCAGCTTGTGGTCAACCAAGTTACAGGCGAGTACGAAGCACGCGAGCTCACTATGATTGCGTACTTGGCAAAAGTAAAGGAAGCTCTGCTCAACTTCCAGTCACACTTCATCAAGCAAATCCCGAGGTCAGAGAACGCTGAGGCCGACGCCCTATCCCGACTGGCTAGCACGAGCCACAACGCCAGGAGAACCGTGTACGTAGAGGACTTACCTTGGCCCAGCATTCTCGGTGGGGCAGAAGAGGTCGCTCCCGTCACCGAAGCAGAGCCGAGCTGGATCGACCCACTCGCGAGCTTCCTGTTAGACGGAACCCTCCCTGCGGACCGCAACGCAGCCAAAAGGGTGCAGCGCTAGGCAGCCAAATACGTCATGATAGACGAACGGTTGTACCGACGATCCTACACACTCCCCTATCTGCGATGCTTGCGCCCAGCCGAAGCCGAGCTGGTACTCCGCGACATCCATGAAGGCTTGTGCGGTGGACACCTGGGGGGCAGAGCCCTCGCCCAAAAGGCACTTCGACAAGGATACTACTGGCCAACGATGAAGATAGAGGCAATCGAGCTTGTCAGAAAATGCGATAAGTGTCAGAAGCACGCCAGCATCCACCATCAGCCCGCCGCCGACCTGAAATACCTCACCAGCGACAGGCGGAAGAAAATTCCTAGTGGTGGCAGTAGATTATTTCACTAAGTGGATAGAAGCCGAACCCCTGGCAATAGTTACAGCCTGAAACATACAAAACTTCTTCTGGAAGAACATCGTATGTCGCTTCGGGCTACCTCGGGTACTAATCTCCGATAACGGCAAACAGTTCGAAGATATCAAGTTCCAAGAATGGTGCCGAAGTATGGGTATTAGTCAGAACTTCACATCGGTCGCACACCCACACGCAAATGGCCAAACAGAAGTAATGAATAGAGTCCTCCTCCGCGGACTGAAAGCGCGATTGGACCGAGCCAAAGGTTTGTGGGCAGACGAACTACCAAGTGTTCTATGGGCACACCGAACTACGGAAAAAACCGCCACAGGTGAGACCCCCTTTAACCTCACATACGGCACCGAGGCAGTAATCCCGACGGAAATCGAAGTACCTACGTTGCGACTAGAAGCGTACGACCAACAAACAAACGAGGGCGAGTTACGCACCAACCTTGACCTACTGGACGAAGTGAGAGACCTTGCACACATCCGAACTGCGGCCTACCAACAAAAGGTAGCTCGGTATTATAACGTGCGAGTAAAAAGGAGGAACTTCCGCGTCGGCGACCTGGTTCTCCGTAAGGTCATGGTGCCCGAACCCGATGTAGGGAAACTTGGACCGAACTGGGAAGGTCCCTACAGAGTAAAGAAAGCACTCAGTGGGGGAGCATACGAGCTCGGAACCCTAGAAGGAAAACAAGTACCCCGAGCATGGAACGTTGTCAACTTGAGAAGGTACTACCTATAGGCCACCAAGTACCCCGAAGACATTTCATGTCAGAAAACGAACTGAGGGACCGAAATGGTCAGTTCGGCAAAAAATATATAGCTCGATGACAGGACAACCAGTACATGAACAAAAAGCCATTTCATTTCAGAATAGATGTGTACATTCAAAAAAAAAAATACATTTCATTTCACAAGCCAGGGGCCACTTCATCATTATCAGAAGCCTCTTCGACAACGCCCGAAGGACCTGCCTCCCCCTCGGAGTCCGGTTTGGCATCCGCAGCATTAGCCATCTCCGGAGTGATGCGCGAAGTGGATATGGCGCTGGTATCGAGGTCGGGGTATGTATTCCGGATCATCCACCGACTTAGCTTGAAACCCCTCCTGTAGGAGTCTACCATCAGGTCATCGAAATCCGGCGAAGCAATGTAATCGCTGACAACCTTCTTCTTCGCGTCTTCGATGCCTTGAGAGAAGATCTGAGTCCTCTCCCTGATATCCTCCTGAAGATACTCGACCTGGTGCTCCAGGTCCAGCTTCATTTCCGCCATACGCTGCACCACCACTCCCATGGCCTCGGCATCCCTCTGAGACCTCGCCTGCCTAGACCGCGCACGGCGAGCAGCAGCATCAGCAGCACGAGCATTCTCCTCGGCAGTCCGAGCAGCCTCCTCGGCAGCTCGCACCTGCCTCGAGCATTTCTCCACCTGGTTCGCCAAGGCGTGAATGGAGGAGTTCACCTATCAAAGGAAAACGGGATCAAAGAAACGAATAAAAGAATAAAAGCCGAGCTCTAAAGAAGGGATCACTTACCACCATGGCATGAGTAACGGCACGGCAGGCCACTTGGTGCAGAGGAGCTCGGTCCACGCCGCAACTTCCTCGGGAAACATCGCCTCCTTACTCCGTTGAAGAGCATGAACAGGCGACAGCACGCTCCTGAAATCCCCCGGGGCCTCCGAGCCCGACGGCCCAGCTCGCATATGAGCGGACTCAGAATAGGCGGGAGCCCCCATGTGTGTGGTTTCGGCATAAGGAGCCCCTGCCGGCTCCTGCATAGGAGGAACCATCTCGGGCTCCTCTGCCGGATAATTCGGCACCTCGGGCTCCGCAGCTCGGGATGGCTCGGCGCGAGCTCGCTTGGCCACCCGCTTCCTCCTCTTCATGCCCTCGAACAAGTGCCCACCTCGGGTCCCTCGAGAATCCATTGTACCTGCGAAAAGGAGTTCGGCATCAGTAAGACGTAAAAGAAGAGCAAGATAGGATCACTAGGGAAAGAACCTACCCGAACTCAGGCCCGCAGCAATAAGCTTGGCCTCCGTCAGATACCATTGGCAATCCAGCCCAAGCCGCGCCCATTGCCGGAGGCCCTTCGCCGTCTCCTCATCAAGTGTGATGCCGGAATCAGGAGCGGCCATCCCCCAGCCGGTTTGAAACGGCCACCCCAGCGCACTTCGCACCCCGAAATAGTCCCGCTTCCACGCCGGGACCTTATTGGGGAGTCCGTGTAAGAGCTTGAAGCCCGAGCGAGGGGACAGGTAGTATGCCCGCCTACGCCCAGGAAGGGGACCCACTTGCTTTTTCAGCATTAAAATAGAAGAGAAAATCTCCAAATCCAGAGGAAAGTTCTCGTCACAAAATAAAGAGATCGTCCCCACTAAGTTCCTAATGGAGTTCGGGTGAAGTTGGTCGACCGACACACCAATGTGGTTTAGGACCTTGACAAGAAGAGGGTGGAAGGGCAGTCACAGCCCCGCGGCGAGCTGTTCCCGGAAAATCACGATCTCATCAGGACCATGTTCCCAAGGGAAGCTGCCCGTAGGGATAAAGTAACCGTACTCACTGGGCAAGTCGTAGTAGTCTACGAGGGTTTGAAGTTCCTCAGACGTCATAGTCGAAGGGCCGAACTGGTCTACAACCCGGCCACGACGGGAGGTGGACGCTGACCTACCCGAAGCACCTCGGGTGGTAGGTCCGACCCCTTCCTCAGAACCTACATCGGGCTCACTAGAACTACTGGGGGACGCAAACTGGTTCGTAGAACCTACATCAGACCCGCTTGAACAGTCTGAACCCTCCAAACCAGACATCGGGAAACGGAACGGGATTCCAAAAAACTCACCCGGGAAGAAGACTGAAGCAGACCACGAGAACTCGAACAAGCAAGGAAACTTTGGACGCGAGCTGAAACATAGGCGCGAGCTCAAGGTGTACAACAGTAGCGAGGACGGGCCCCCCCCCCCCCCCCGCGCGCTATTTATATCCACAGCGGCCGGAAAGCGACGGCCCAGATCGAAGCCAATCCAACGGCCCACAGCCGCGCTAAGCCGCACGTCTTCCAAGACCAATCAGTGCACGTCTTTCCGAAACTGACGGAACGTCGCGCACGTCTTGTCAGAGGACAGGTGTCGGCACGCGTCTTCCCGAAACTGACGGGGTAACGGCGCACGTCTCCTCGCAATAAAAGCGTCTGCAGCGCAACTCCCGAACAACTACCGTCACGACTCCCAAACGCGCGCACTTTTTTGAAAATCAAATTAGAGCAAGTGCGCTCAGCACGGACCAAAACCCTCCTGCTACCTTGCAAACTCCCCGCGCCAAGACGGGACCGTTGTCGCAGGGAGTGGGGGGAAATTGATGAAGGGAAATTTGGCCCGACCTCGCGATCGCCCGACACGTGGTGAAGGCTAGCAGCTCGGGGCAGTAGAGCGCCCAAAGCGAACATCGGAAGCATGTCCAAGCCCACTACCGAGCCCGAACTCCAGACCGCTGTACTTAGCCTGAGCTCCCTGTTAAGAGCGAGCTCCCTGTCAAAGGTCCGAGCTCCCTAAGAACCCGAGCTCCCTAAGTCCGAGCTCCCTACTAGGAGCCCGAGCTCCCTGTTAAGAGCGAGCTCCCTAAGTAAGAACCCAAGCTCCCTAAAATCCGAGCTCCCTGTTAAGAGCGAGCTCCCTGTTAAGGGTCCGAGCTCCCTAAGAACCCGAGCTCCCTAAAATCCGAGCTCCCTATTAAGAACAAGCTCCCTACTGGGAGTCCGAGCTCCCTATTAAGAGCGAGCTCCCTACTGAGAACCCGAGCTCCCTACAAGGGGCACGAACTATACTGGGCCCCGAGCCTCACAAAGCTGACCCGAGCTGGCCCATGGCAGCTCGGAACACTCCAAACCGAACTCAAGGCACCTCGCTCGCCACTCCAACACTTCACTTCCAGAGCACCAGGCCAGCCAAACGTACCCGACACCAAGGACGTCCGTATCCAAGGGTGATGCACCTGACTGATTTGGGATTTGACGCCTGACAGCCGCATTTCAAACGGCTTCCTGCCACCGCCACCTGCAACCGTCGTCACTTGCCGCAGAGACGGCTCCGACAAAAGGAACAGTGGCGGTTCTGTCCGGCCAGAGGAAATGACACCCGAACTGGCAGGAGTTCAGAAGTAATCATGCCCGACCTGACGGAGGCCTGGAAGTAAGTGCGCGAGGTGGTTATAAAAGGCTTCTACCCCCCAGGAACGAGGTATGCTAACTTTCGCGCTATCTAGTTTATCTTGCCTTTGAAGGATTCTAACTTGAGCTTCGGAGCCCTTACGCCGGGTTCTCCCCGGAGCTTCTCTTCTCCTTCTGTTTCAGGTCCCTGTTACTCAGTTCAGAGGCAAGATCATCGACAGCTAAGACCGGCCAGATTGTGCATCATCACTATTTATTTATAAATTTGTTATATTATTTATTTTTTATAAAAAATATGTATATATATGATGAAAATAATTAAAAAATACTTTTATTTTTGCTTTTACTTTATTTAAATTAGTATATTTTATTTTTCTTTTAATATTTTTTATTTTTAAAGAAAACAAGTCAGATTGGATCAGATCTGAAGATCTGACTTCCCGATAGGATTCAAATTCAAATCGAATCTTATCATATCCAATCAGATCTTTGGATCGGATCAGATCCAACATAAACATTATCAAATCGGATTCGAATATAGTGGGTTACGGACTCTTGGCTTAGATGAAAGCAAATATTTCCTTCCAATCATGGTCTTTCGGGTCCATGGAAAACCGAAACATATCAAACTCCAGGAATGGCGTTGTTCAATCTCGTTCTTACTCTACCGCTTTTCACTTGTTGAATCCTACTTTGCTTCCCAGTAGCGTTTTCAGGTCATGGCAGTATGGGAAGAGAGAGATTTCCTCTTTAAGGTAGCAAGCGGATCAGAAATGATTTCCTTTCCATGTTGTTCTGTTCCGGGAGAGGGTGACTTTGACTTTTAGATAAACTAAACTCCTTTCGCTTCTGGGTGCTGGCAGCTTCGGAAAGGAAAGTAAATCTCGCAGTTTTTAGGGGAAGTCAGGGAACAAGTTATGCAGCCCTTCTCTAATAGGGCACTCTTGGGCGGTAGATCAAATAGAATTCCCTTCTTCTTTCCGTGATTCGAATCCGAACTGATCCATTTGCATCTTTAATTGGACTCCAATTTAAAAAGTGGAGTGTGGAAGTTTAGCAAGATGGCAAACCTCGTTCTCTCATAATTTAAGGCCCTGTTTGGTGTGTTTTTTCTTTTGCGGGCTGTTGGATGTTTACAAGCTTGGTAGCCTGCGTTTTGGTTTTTTCTTGTTTGGTTGGGAAAAGATTTAATTGTCAAAATATGCCTCCCAAAAAAGACAATATTTATTTTGGGCTATTTTCGGGAAGCTCCAAATAGAGCTTTTCAACTTTTTTCATCGAGTCTTCATGCAGAAAGATACATAGGAAGACGTGTCTTAACCAAATGGTCTTCAAGCTGTTAAGATCTTAATGCAAAAACTCACATTGTCTTTTGGTTGTCAAATCTGATGGAAGATCTTTCAAAAAAAACTTGCCAAACGGCACTAATTTGTATTGTTCATTTTATTTTGATGATAAATTATGTGATTTGCATGACTTTCTAATTTTGTTTCATGTTGTTTTTCAATGTATAATAGTCCCTTATAATTGCACTATGATGTGTATTTGTCTTATTTTGCTTAAAAGGGGATTAACTAATAGACCATTTATAGAGCTACTATGGAGATTTTTTCTTTTTCAAGAGAAAATAAAAAATTATTATAAACAAAAAGGACTTAGGTCCATTGTCTTAGTGAAGACGACTCATGATCAAAATGAGATTAGAAACAGTTTTTTGGGAGGTCTCAAAGTTGCTTCCACAAGAAAGGTTATTTGGCTTAAGAAAATAGTCAAATACCAGGGCTACAAGTTGGGCCGGGTTAGGTTAGGTTGAAGCCAATCCTTACCCTAACCCAATCCAACCTTCAACCCAGCTTTGGATTGGGCCCAACCCAATTTTCTTCCCATCCCTTAGACTCTAATAGAAGTTCTCAATCTTAGTTCTTAACTCAACTTTCTAGGGTGCTTCCGATACGATATGAATCAATACATGTCGATTTTTTTAACCTTGGTTTCAGGATAGTTTTGCCGTATACAAAATTTTAAATGGACATTTTTGGGAAAAATCATTAGAAGAACTTATTTGAAACGAAGGAAGAAAGAAGCCCAAATTTTTGGCTTCTCCTCAATAGGCTTTTCTGGCTCTCTTTTACTATATCGTGGTTTCCAAGGATTTCTCCTTAGCATTCGTTCTTACAACTCTCATTTCTAAGCCGCGACTGCTGGACACTCCGTCAAAGGTAAAATATGGCTGTATGAGATGTTTTTTTCGGAGATTGGGTTGTGGAAAGATGTTCCACATGAACCTTGTTTGTACACGTGCATGTTCATGTGAGTAGGTATACATGCAAGGAGCTAGTTCCTCAAAGTAACAAGTTCACCCAGAGATGGTAGATGCAACGAGCGCCTCAGAAGTTCACTACATTGATTCCAAAACATCTTTGTCTTAGGCTGAGGGGAAACACATCCTCACAATGGTAAGACCCCATCATGTCAAGGTGACAGACATTCTATAGTTGGCTAAAATCCTTTCCTTGCCCCATCAAGAAATAGAATGAATAGTAATAAGATCAAGATACTGAATGCCAATTACTATATTTGCAGTTACTATTCAACAAATCAAGACAGAAAGAGGGACTCTTCCTTATAATTATAAACATGTATTACTGTTTAAGTTACACAAATGATACCAGGATATGCAGTGCTGAATACCTATATTCCTTTTCATTATCCATGTCGCAGAAATAACCTATAAATAAGAAGCAAGCATCACTCAAAACCTCTTTTCCTCTGATGCACACCTGTACAGTCATCTACTCCCTATAAACTACAACACTTTCTGATATCAGTAATGAGAAGTGATCTTTCCACTCATTGGGGCTAGCAAATGGCATCAAACCGCCAAGTAATGGTAGAAACAGAAGAGCAATAGCATAAAAGGCAAATCTTCGCATAGAGTACGGCAATATTGTCTTAGCTTCAGCTCCGGGGGACACAGAGATAGGTCCATGCAGGGCAGAAAACAAAACTGAAGTACAGATATTTGCAAAGAAATGCAGCAGACATAAAGCTTCCCAAAAGAAGAGCCAATGGTATCCACTCCCTCCTAATGTATCTATACAAAGCTTGCCCACAAAACCACAGAAAACCCCTAATAGCAAGAGGATGAAAGTCACTGGCATGACCTGCTTAGAAGTTGAAGAACGTTGCAGAAGCAAATAAGCAATTGCCAGAATCATTAAAATACCAAACAGCATCCGGCTGACAACTATAACCTGGCATCTTAGCATTTGTAGGCCAGAATTGAAAGATGAAACTGGCTTAGGGACCCACCAAGATTTAGACTCCTGAAACAAAATAAAAAGATAATCAACATCTTATAAGAAAAAAGAAAAATTGGGAGGAAGCATAACCTGAGCGTCTATCCACCATGGATGACGTTGCCCACAGTCTGTCATCCACTTAAATGCAATATGTGCTCTGATTCAGTTAAACTCAATTCATGGAGAAGTGAAGCAACTGTGGGTAAGCTACAACCCAGTTAATGTGAATGTGATGGTGGCTATTGTATATTGATTGGAAGAAAAAAAGTTATCAGGAGTGTACAACAATTTATTCTTAGATAAACAAGGCAACAGAATTCAGGCATTACCCTATGGTATCATTTCTGGACACCTTTAATCAGTTAGAACTCAAGAACAGGAAATTGTACCAACCTTGGACAAAGGTACACATGACTCAGTGGCCTCCATGATCCGATCATAGGAATAAACATAAGCCCCATATGCAAGAGAGGCTGACATGATAACAAGACCAGCTACAAGACAATCTATGCACTTCTTGAGCAGCTCTGCATGCCTTGTTTCTTCTAATTGGTTCTTAAATTTCTCAGCTTTGAAGGATGCTTTCGAAATACCCATGGATAATTTAAACCTCTCTAAACGATTTGAATCAGAGTTGAGAACTAGCTGTGACTCTTTCAGTTTCATACGTTCCATAGTTAGACCTATCTCAAATGCCTTGAGATCATTAGAACGAGCTTGCTCTATGACAGACTGCTTAAGGGTGCTAACCATGGACTGATTAAAACCAGAACCCATTGTGCTTGATGAAATACAAGCCAACTGTTGATTTATTTGTCCATGCAGTATGAGGTCCTGGTTGATAGATTCTGATATCACACTCTCTTGCATTTCTTCAACAGTACTGAATGGTGCTTGAGGTGGGATGGCTTCAATATGGCAGTTTTTCATGTCACAATTGCTTATGGGATCTTGTTTATCGAAAGAATCAGGTGGTACCATTTCTTGATGACAATTTTGTAATCTTAAGTTGCAGTCGTTTCTTTCCTTATTGTGAGATGTTTCATTGATCAACTGTAAGGTCCTCAGGGTGCTCTGAAATGATTTTCCAAAATTCTTTGCAAAACAGTCAAACTTGTACCCAAAAGCCTGCACAAAAAACCATCTGTACAATGAATACCATATGTATGAGCGTCTAGAATGATCTAGGCCATTACCCAATGTTGGTTCCAGCTATCTAGGGTTTTGGGAGGGGCAGACTGGGTACACAGACGTACAGTCCTAACCTTTGGCATTTTGTCGCACAAAGTGGCCACCCTCAGACTCCAACCCACATTCTTCTCACGCTTGCCAGCCTGAGATTTTACCATTACACCAAGTAATGGCCCCTAGCATCTAGAATAATCTGATATATCAAAAAGTGGCAACATAGTAAAAATGTGAAGACCAAATGAAAAATTAAGGAGTTGGTGGATTGTCATATCCATCTCTCCCTAACTCTACCAAAAAAATAGGATGGATGAGTCAGAGGAATCTGCCTTACATTGGCTAAAGATTCTTTCACTGCCAGCATGAAAATCTGCATTGTCATCCATGTATTGAAGTCAGTTATCTCAACAAAGTTAGAACTACCAGATGGAAAAAAAAAATGTGGAAAAATATGAAGTGGAAAGGGCAACCAACCATGATGGTAGGATTCACCTTTTAAAGCAACAATAATTTCATCACTCTGGATAGAGAACTTCCTGGATGGGCCACAGCTGAAAAGATAAACAGCTGTGTGATCCCAAACATCCAATTTGGCTGACCCTTAGTCAATAAAACTGTGATTAAGCAGTTCCTAGAGAGTCAACTATTCAGACCAATGTAATATTTGGAGAACAATCCAGAGGTGGTACACAGCCCCTAACCAATGACCACAGACAAATTTGCAGGAAGCAGAAAAATAAATGTTAGTGTTAGAAAACGTGGGGTTACTGGTTCAGATCTGAAAATAGAATTGTATATATTCCTAGGATTGTGGAAGGATTGATTTCTATTTTCTCTTCTTTCTATTTTTTCTTCTTTCTATTTTCTTTTCTTTCTATTTTTTCTTTCTTTCTATTTATTACAGCAGCTTACTGTATAAATATGTCCATTGGCAATAGAATGAAACACATCAGTATTATACCATTCCAAAACATGGTATCAGAGCTCTAGGTTTGTCAACCTTGAGATTTTTTCGGCCTTCATTGCCAGTTTTTTGTGTTTTTCTCTTCTGGCCTTCAGTGTTGATCTGTAACCAGAAGTGTTCCTTTATTCTCCTTTCCTACTAGTCTTATTTTTCCTCCATTAAAAATGTCCAACATGACTGCAACAAGTGCTCCCGTCCAAACCGATGAAAGAGCAACAAATTCTCATCCTCACACTGGTGATTTGCAGAATATTCAGACAATATATAGACTGAATGACCAGAATTACTTGAAGTGGTCACAACTAGTGCGTATTTGAAGGGAAAAGGAAAAATTAGTCACCTCCTTGGAACAGGACCAAGGTTGGGCGAGCCAAATTTTGATGCTTGGGACGAAGAGGACTCCATGATTATGTCATGGTTGTGGAGTTCAATGATACCTGAGATCAGTGATACTTGTATGTTTCTTCCCTCTGCAAAGGCTATTTGGGATGCTGTCCGACAAACCTATTCCAAAGCCCATGACGCTGCTCGTGTCTATGAGGTCAAAGTGAAGACTGTGGCGGCCAAACAAGGGAGCAGGAGTGTTACAGAGTATGCAAATCTGCTGCAAAATTTATGGCATGAGCTTGATCATTATCGGGTTCTTGAGACAAAGTGCGTAGATGATGCTATGATCTTGAAGAATTTTATTGAAAGAGATAGGGTGTATGATTTTTTGGTCGGACTGAATGCTAAATTTGATCAGGTCCGAATACAAATTCTTGGCAAAGAAGAAGTGCCTCAATTGAATGAAGTCATAGCCCTTGTCAGAGCTGAGGAAAGCCGTCGTGGAATCATGCTTGAGCCTAAAGATCCCGAAGGCTCAGCCATGGTGGCAAGGGGAGGAAGTTACAATGGTTTAAAGGGTGAGAACAATCACAACTTGGCTCGTGACACAACCACCCGTGACTTTAACGATAACCTCTGGTGCACCTATTGCAAGAAGCCCGGACACATGAAAGATTGGTGCTGGAAACTTCATGGGAAACCTCCCACATCCAGCAAGGAATGGGGAAATCGAGGAGTTTCAAAAGAAGTTCAACAGGCCCATAATGTCTCCACAACCCCGCAGCAAGAACACTCAAGTCAGGGACCATTTAATGATGAAGAAATTGAAAGGCTAAGGTGCTTCCTGAAATCCTTGAAACCAGGAAGTGGTTCTACCTCTCTTGCTCTCTCAGGTGAGTCTTTATCTCTAGGATTACATGCCTCGGCTAGTGTTTTTCCATGGATTCTTGATTCTGGAGCTACTGACCACATGACACCCTCTTCACTACATTTTCTCACCTATACACCCTGTCCTAGTAATAGAAAAATTTCTGTTGCTGATGGTTCTTTCACCACAGTGGCAGGGATTGGGAATATTCAAATTACTCCATCCCTATTACTTAAAAATGTGCTTCATGTTCCTAAGTTATCCACTAGCCTTATCTCTATACATAAACTCACCCAGGATGTGAACTGCAATGTTGTGTTCTTCCCTTCTTACTGTGTATTTCAGGACCAGGTTTTGGGGAAGAAGATTGGACTTGCTAAGGAAAGAGATGGACTCTACTACCTTGAAGCAACCAGCAAATCATCTCACGTTGTTATGCATGTCACACACGAGTCATTCTTATCTACCTCCAATAAAGATTTAATTTGGCGTCATCATTTCCGTTTTGGTCATCCTTCATTTCCTATTTTAAAAACAATGCTTCCTTCCTTGTTTAAAGGAATTGATGTTGAAACCTTTCATTGTGATGTTTGTGAACTTGCTAAGCACAAAAGGGTTTCTTTCCCAATCAGCAATAAAAGATCTTCAACTCCTTCCCTTCTCAAATTCCCAACATTACTGGTTCCAGATGGTTCGTCACCTTTATTGATGATTGCACTAGGGTCACATGGATTTTTCTTCTTAAGCCTAAATCTGATGTGGGTACGATTCTTCCCAACTTTCATAACATGGTCCAAACTCAGTTTGGTGTGAGAATTAAAAGGTTTCGATCTGATAATGCTACAGATTATTTTAATCAGAATTTGTCCCCATTTTTTCAGAAAGAAGGCATTGTGCATGAATCCTCCTGTGTTAACACTCCCCAACAGAATGGGGTAGCTGAGAGAAAAAATGGCCATCTTTTGCAAACCACCTGAGCCTTCCTCTTTCAAAATCAGGTGCCAAAACAATATTGGGGGGAAGTTGTCCTTACTGCTGCCTACACCATAAATAGGCTACCATCTAAAGTTCTTGACAACCAAAGCCCAATACAAGTCCTTTCTCAATTTTACCCTGATATTCGAGCCTCAAATAATCTCACACCAAGAATTTTTGGCTGCACTGCCTTTGTTCATGTCCATAATAAGGGAAAATTAGACCCACGAGCAATCAGGTGTGTCTTCTTGGGATATTCCCCAACTCAGAAAGGTTATAAATGTTATCATCCAGCCACCAGAAAATTCTACACCTCCATCGATGTCACATTTGATGAAGGAAAATCTTTTTTCACTCAACCTTATCTTCAGGGGGAGCTCTCATTAATGGAAGATAAGGCCTCGGATCTACTCTCCCTAGATGTATTACCCTCCTCACATCGTCAAGAATCACATCCCTCTGAGTCACATTCCTCTGAGCCCCACATTCCCGAGTCTCAACAAGAGTCAAACAACCCGACCATTGAACCAAATTCGGACACTGTTAACCCCACGAATGATGTGCATGATAATGTGAGATATATGCAGGTTTACTCTAGGAGGAAAAATCCAGATCCTCAACCTGTGCAAGTCCAAGATTCAACTCCTAATCCTAGAACTGAGAAATGCTTAGATCCTGAACCTACACCTTCACAGTCTGAGTATGAGTATGACCTACCTATTGCATTGAGAAAAGGAACCAAAGAATGTACTGAACGCCCATTGTACCCTTTAGCCAAATATGTATCATTCCAAAGATTCTCTAAATCCCATAAAAGTTTTCTAGCCAACCTTAACAAGCCGAGGCACTTTCTAATAAGGAGTGGAGAAAAGCCATGAGAGTGGAAATGGAGGCATTAGAAAAAAACAACACATGGGAAGTTGTGGATCTACCAAGAAACAAGAAGACAGTAGGTTGCAAATGGGTGTTTACAATTAAGTACAAATCTGATGGGTCATTAGAAAGGTACAAAGCACGCCTGGAAGCCAAGGGATATACACAGACTTATGGGGTAGATTATTAGGAGACTTTTGCCCCAGTAGCTAAAATGAATACAGT
This sequence comes from Nelumbo nucifera, assembly GCF_055504915.1. Classification (NCBI taxonomy): domain Eukaryota; kingdom Viridiplantae; phylum Streptophyta; class Magnoliopsida; order Proteales; family Nelumbonaceae; genus Nelumbo; species Nelumbo nucifera. Next base: position 111,291,721 of record NC_142649.1, on the reverse strand, counting down.
AAGGGTGTTACAATCGTTGGCTGCTAACTATAATTGGGATTTGCAACAGTTTGATGTAAAAAATGTGTTTCTCCATGGTGATCTAAAAGAGGAGATATACATGGACATTCCACCGGGTTTTGGAGAAGGCATTAAAAGGAACAAAGTTTGTCGGTTGAAGAAAGCATTATACGGTCTCAAACAATCTTCGAGAGCATGGTTTGGAAGGTTTACGAAGGTAATGCTGAGTACAGGTTACAAGCAAAGTCAAGGTGACCACACATTGTTTATCAAACACACAGCCTCAGGGGGAGTTACTGCACTATTAGTCTATGTGGATGATATAATCGTTACTGGGAATGATAAAAAGGAGAATGAAGCATTGAAAAACTGCCTTGCCAGAGAATTTGAGATAAAAGACTTGGGGAGACTAAAGTATTTTCTCGGAATTGAAGTTGCACATTCTAAACAAGGCATCTTTATCTCTCAACAAAAGTATGCTGTTGATCTTTTGAAAGAAACAGGAAATATGGCATGTAAACCAGCTTCCACGCCTATAGATCCCAATCATAAACTTGGAGAAGCCAACGAGAATGCAAGTGTAGACAAGGAGATGTTCCAAAGATTAGTTGGAAAACTCATTTATCTTGCACATACACGACCGGATATTGCATATGCTGTAAGTGTAATAAGTCAGTTTATGCATAATCCTAAAGAAGTTCATCTGCAGGCTGCTCATCGAATTCTGCACTATTTGAAAGCCAATCCAGGAAAAAAAATTTTATTCAGAAGAAATGGAAGACTGACTCTTGAAGCATATACAAATTACGATTATGCAGGATCTCCAGTAGATAGACGGTCACTTCTGGTTACTGTACCTTCTTAGGAGGAAACTTAGTCACTTGGAGGAGTAAGAAGCAAAATGTAGTGGCTCGGTCAAGTGCAGAGGCAGAATTCAGGGCTATGGCACAAGGAGTGTGTGAATTAATCTGGTTGAAGATAATTTTAGAAGACCTGAAGATTCCACGAGAAGAGCCTATGAAACTATATTGTGACAACAAGTCAGCCATCAATATTGCTCACAATCCTGTTCAACATGACAGGACGAAGCACATCGAAATTGACCGACACTTTATAAAAGAGAAACTGGACAACAAGTTGATTTGCACTCCCTATGTGTCTACAAAAGGACAACTGGCTGATGTACTTACTAAAGGGCTCAATAGTATAGACTTTCGGAGAATTATAGCCAAGCTGGGAATGGAGGATCTCTATTCACCAGCTCGAGGGGGAGTGTTGGAAAACGTGGGGTTACTGGTTCAGACCTGAAAATAGAATGTATATATTCGTAGGATTGTGGAATGATTGATTTAGAAAGTTTTTTCTTTCTATTCCTTTCTTTCTATTCTTGTACTTTCTATTTTCTCTTCTTTCTATTTTTTCTTCTTTCTATTTTCTTTTCTTTCTATTTTTTTTTTTCTTTCTATTTATTATAGCAGCTTACTGTATAAATATGCCCATTGGCAATAGAATGAAACACATCAGTATTCTACCATTCCAAAACAGTTAGTATTGCAGTAGGGTTCAACAAGAGTACCTTTGAAAGGTGATCTACAGGAATCCTTTCCCTTGCTGCATTATTGGTGTCCAACACCTGAGACAAATATATACCAAACCCTCATGATCAACAGACAAAAGGATATTCAGAGAAAAAGAATTGTGAGCATAAGTTCAACTTTAAAGTGGAAAACATTGATTACCATAAATAGAAAGTATTGGTTATATTATTGCAAAAAAATCATGAAATGCTTAACATTGCCTAATCTTTTAAAGTATTCAATGATATTTTCAGAAATGATGAACACAGAAGCAATTTAAAATTATTTTATCACTCTAATGCCATATATAGCTAAGAACAAATACCAAATGGATAAAGGTGCATTCTATAGTAAAGGTGTTGAATATCATTTTGTCTTATGACTGATAAAAACAAAAAAAAACATTTTGTCTTATGTTTATATGATATGAAATGAAAGGAATGTCCAAACTACTAAAATCCTTTCCATAATGCGGTACCCAATTATTCCTTCATAGGCAATTAGGAATATAAGATGTTTGGAGATGACCCGTGATTGATTACATTATGCATAAAAATATCAACTTAACAAAGCCTCAGTCCAACAATATGGAGTGCCGGCTAGCTTGCTGGTAAAGCATTTAGCTGATTGCAGCAGAGATCTGGGATCAACGCCTGCCTTCACCAGGATTAGGGGGTCTTTTTTGTTTTTTTGTTGATCAATAACAACTTCAGTAATTTATTAAAGTATGACAGGAATAGTTACATCAAGGAAGACAAACTCTCTTATCTTCCAAAGACAACTTAAGTCCTCAAAGAAAGAAAGGAAAAAAGAAGCAAATTAGTTACAACTTAGCCCAACACATTACATCCCTTTCTATCCCCTGTTTAGCTAGCCCATCAGCTAAAGAGTTAGCTGATCTTTTAACCCAACTCAGCCTGAGTTCCATTTCCCGCACCAGCCACTTGAACTTTCTTTTCTCATTGCTGTACTTCCATAATTCACAGTTGTCTTTCCTCAACCACCCTATGACCACCTCCGAGTCCCCTTCAATTATGAGTTTTCTGACGTCTATTTCCTTAGCTTTCTGAACACCTTCCATGACTACCAAGATCTCAGCTCTAAGAGATTCCCCCACTCCAATTGGACCTGAGAACATGGCTAAAATGACCCCATTCTCATCCCTAAAAACACACCCAATCCCTGACTATCCAGGATTCCCCCTACAACTCCCATCAAAGTTCAGTTTTAGGAATCCAGCAGGTGGGGGTGTCCAAGACACTTTCACAACTGATTTGGACTTCATAGCTTGTAATCTCACTCCACTTCCTTAATCTTGACAGTGTGGCCGGCCAGAAATAAGAGGAAGAGAAGAGAAGAAGAAGAGAGAAGGGAGAAGAGAAGAGAAGGGATTGGCAATGTAACAGTGCTGGCGGCACCGGCTTTTATTATAAAATATATAGGGCGGCAGAAAAAAAAAAGAAGGGAAAAGACCCTTGTGCCCCTGCTATAAGTGAGTACAATAACAGACATAACAGAAGTAAAAAAATAGAAATAAAAAATGCTTTAACTAGCCAAACAGACCCTAACACCAACAACTAAATTATTTCAACACTCCCCCTCAAGTTGGAGCATAGATGTCAATCATGCCCAACTTGTCACACAAATCTTTGTGCCACACATGATGAAGACCTTTGGTGAAGATATTTGCAAGTTGTTCTTCTAAGCTGACATATGGAGTACACACTTCTCCATTTACAAGTTTCTCTCTAATAAAATGCTTGTCCACTTCAATGTGTTTCGTCCTAACATGCAGGACTGGATTAGCAGCAATATTGATGGCAGCTTTATTGCCACAGTAGAGTGACATAGGATTGCTCACTGCAAAACCCAGTTCACCTAACAGATTTCTTATCCACATGAGACATCGCTCTATACTCTGCTTCAGCACTAGATCTAGCCACCACACTTTGTTTTTTACTTCTCCATGTGACCAGATTTCCTCCTACAAAGGCACAATACCCACTGGTAGACTTTCGGTCATTGACTGTTCCTGCCCAATCTGCATCAGTATATACTTCCACCTTTAAGTGACCATGTTTCTGGAACAACAAACCAGCTCCGGGAAACTTCTTGAGGTATCTCAGGATCCTCTCTGCAGCTTCAAAGTGAGTTGTCGTAGGATTGTGCATGAACTGACTAAGGACACCCATTGCATAAGCAATATCAGGCCTGGTCATAGACAAATACAAAAGTCTCCCTATGAGTCTCTGGAACTTCTTCACATCTTTCAAAAACTCTCCCTGACTGTCTCCCAGATGATGATTAGATTCAATTGGTGAGTCAATTGGTTTTACCCCCAACTTGCTTGTATCTTCAAGTAGATCTATTGGGAAATAAAGATGCCCTTGTGAGAGCGGGCAACTTCAATTCCAAGGAAATAATGTAAGAGGCCTAGATCTTTCACCTCAAATTGAGTGGCTAAGAATTTTTTTAGTCTTCGTATTTCAACCTCCCAATCTCCTGTGATCACTATGTCATCCACATACATAATAAGAGCTGCAATTTTCCCTTCACCTCTTTTCACAAATAGAGTGTGATCTAACTGACATTGTTTGAACCCCATCTGTTGAACTACTAAATGGAACTTACTAAACCAAGCCCGAGGTGATTGTTTCAACCCATATAAAGATTCTTTTAACCTGCACACCTTTTGTTCACTGCCTTTGGCACAGAACCCTGGAGGTTGGGTTATGTACACTTCCTCTTCCAAGTCACAATTCAAGAAAACATTTTTGATGTCCAATTGGTGAAGTTCCCAGTCAAGATTTGCTGCCAATGAAAGAAGGATCCTGATAGAGTTCATCTTGGCTATTGAAGCAAAAGTCTTTGCATAGTCCACTCCATATACTTGTGTAAAGCCTCTTGCTACCAGTCTAGCCTTGTACCTTTCAACAGTTCCATCAACCTTGTGTTTCACTGTGAACACCCACTTACAACCCACTGGTTCCTTCCCTTCAGGAAGGTCCACCAACTCCCAAGTGCCATTTTTGTATAAAGCATCAATTTCTTCCTGCATTGCATCTGTCCATTCAGGTTTAGAAAAAGCTTCTGTCACATTCTTAGGAACAGGGACACTGTTCACAGAAGAGAGGAATGCACAGAATGAAAGTGAAACATGATCATAGGACACAAAATTAGAGATAGAATGATTAGTGGTACAAGACCTAACACCCTTTCTCTTAGCAATAGGAATATCAAGATCATTGATGACAGGTGAATCAACATTTAGAGGAACAAACATATCAATAGGAGCAAATGTACCTGGTTGATGAGACGGATCTGCCTCTGGTGAATCCGATGATGTTGGTTGCATAGTGTCAGGTTCCACGACTCTTGAACTCTGCTGGCTTTTATGGCGACGATGAAAAACCCAGAATGGAGGAGGATCAGGTAAAGGAGGTAGTTGAATTTGAGTCGCCTGTTTCTCCTCAACCCTACTCTCCCCCTGAGGAGAAACCGAGAAAAAAGATTGATTCTCAAAGAAGGATACATCAATGGAGACATAATACTTGCGAGAGGTAGGATCATAGCAGCGATACCCCTTTTGAGATAAAAGGTAACCAAGAAAAACACAGGGAATAGCCCGAGGATCAAGCTTACCTCGAGTAGGGGACAGGTTATGGACAAAGCAACGACACCCAAAAACACGCATCGGAATGGTGGACAACGGAGCTATAGGAAACAAAAGCTGATGTGGGGCCTTATACTCTAGTAACCGAGAGGGCATGCGGTTGATGATGTATGTAGCACACAAGACTGAAGTGACCCACTCGAAGCAACACCATTTTGTTGGGGTGTCCTGGCACAAGAGCTTGGCTGAAGTGACCCACTTGAAGCAAAAAACTCCGTGAGATCACTATGGAAGTATTCCTTCGCATTGTCCGACTGGAAGATATGGATTTTCGTTTGGAACTGAGTGAACACCATGCGTTGAAAGTCTTTCACAATTTTTGGCACTTCATCTCGAGATCGCATAGGGTGAACCCAGGTGTATCTAGAATGTCTAAGAACATTAATCAGCAGGAGAGATCCTTAACACTTATAATCAAGCCAAATAATTGAGATAACAGATCATCCTTGACCTACAGTCGCCTTAACGCAGGAACAGGATCACACGATCCCAAAAAATAAAGGTATAAAGATCTGACAGCATTCAGCAGCCTAGATTCATTTGGTTTTTTCACTTGGTACATGACCAAGGAGGGTAAGGAAGAGAGAAAAGGAAGGATTGTACCAGTTGTAGATCTGTTTTCCTCAGTCCAGATTCAGATCTCTGTTTCGCCCAGATTCAGCAAGTTGGAAGAGTGAAGTCTGTTCGATCTGTTCTCTCAATGAAGTTTGTTCGATCTGTTCTCTCAGTCAGTATTCCCGCTCTGATACCATCTTGACAGTGTGGCTGGCCAGAAATAAGAGGAAGAGAAGAGAAGAGAAGAAGAAGAGAGAAGGGAGAAGGGAAAAGAGAAGAGAAGGGATTGGCAATGTAACAATGCTGGCGACGCCAGCTTTTATTATAATATATATAGGGCGGCAGAAATAAGAAGGGAAAAGACCCTTGTGCCCTTGCTATAAGTGAGTACAATAGCAGACATAACAGAAGTAAAAAAATAGAAATAAAAAACGCTTTAACTAGCCAAACAGACCCTAACACCAACAACTAAATTATTTCAACACTTAACATGTCATCCACCATGTAGTTTGTGAATAACTCCAAAGATTTCAGCCATTGTACAGCTTGATATGGATCACAGCCCTCAATTCTTCAGCCCCTCTCTCCTTGTCCGAAAAGATTCTAAGAATTCTTTCTTCCCACAAGGACCAACATATTGCAACCCTCGGTCCTCTCCACATTGTCCTTCCCCTTTTCACATGCCACCTGAATAAAGAAGGAGAAAATAGGCTCTGCAAATTTGATGGAGGGTTCCACCTGCACCCAAAGAGAGAAAAAGCCCATTCCCAAATTGACTTTGCAAATTGGCACGACACCAGTAAGTGAAAACCAGCCTCCCCATCTGCTTTGCATAGAACACACCAATGAGGTGATAAGCATGTATTGAGTCTCTTCTTTTGAAGCAAGTCACCAGTATTGAATCTTTCCAGATAGGCTTTCCAACAAAAACTACCAACCCTAGGAGGGATTGGTTTGCACCAAACCTCATTAACCGGGAAAGGAGAGGTTGCAGGATTGGTGGACTGACATAAGACTCTTTAAAATGAAGCACAGGAAAAAGAGCTCGTGGGAGTCGGGGTCCAAGTTCTAGAGTCCACCTTTGAGGGGTCAATGAAGACATTATCAAGGATGTCAAGAAGGCTCAAGACGTTGTGGAAGTCAGAGTCCCTCACAGCCCTCCTCAATCCCAAGTTCCACCCAAACCCAGAACTAGAGGATGAAGGGGTGATGAAAAAGGAAATTGGCTTATTTTTAAACTCAGAGAGGGCATACAGGGAGGGAAACAGGTCCTTAAGAGGAACATTCCCCACCCAAGTTTGTTCTCAGAATTTTATGCAAGTGCCAAAGTTCAAATCATACCTGACCAGTGGGGAAAAGATTGGAAGCAAATCATGAATGGTTTTCCAAGGTGAGTTTCTTGTGGTCCTTGCTCTAATTCCAACATCCCATCCATTCTACTCCATCCCTTGGACACTTGCCACTATTCTAGCCCATAGCTTCTCTTGCTCCAAAGGAAACCTCCACAACCACTTTCCCAAGAGGGCTGAGTTCCTTTTCCCAATATTCCTGAGCCCCAAACCTCCACAAGCTTTGTTCCTGGTCACCATTTTCCTGAGCCCCGACTCCCAAAGGAAATCTCTCATTAATCTCTCCAACCTATTGGAAACCTTCACTGGAATTTTGAACACTGAAAGGAAATAGATAGGTAAGTTTGCAAGCGTGGCCTTGATCAGTGTGGTCCTTCCACCAAGGGAGAGATAATTTTTTTTCCAAGAAGCAAGCCTTTTTTCAAACCTCTCCACCACCGGGCTCCAAAAGCTCTCTCTCTTGGGTTTGTCCCCTAGGGACAAACCTAAGTAACTCAACGGCCAACCTGAGACTTCACACCCAAGCACTTCTGCATTTTCCCTAACCTCTTCCTTCTCCATATTCACACCCACAACACAACTTTTCCCGAAGTTCACTTTTAAGTTTGACATTTGCTCAAAAAGTTGAATCACTAACTTCAAATTCCTGACGAACCTCACATTACCTCCTTCACAAAACAAGATCGTATCATCAACAAACTGTAAGTGAGTGAGTGGGATGTCCTCCCTACCAACCCTCCACCCTCTAATTAGGCCCCTAGAGTCTGCTTTGTGGATCAACCTTCCCAACACATCAGCAACAAGTAGGAACAAAAAAAGGGATAGGGGGTCACCCTGTCTTATACCCCTAGTGGCTGGGAAAAAATCTACTACTGCCCCATTCACTAAAATTGAATAATAACAATTCCTAACACACCCCATGATCCAATTACACCATCTAGCCCCAAACCCCAATTTGGTCATGATTTTTCTCAAAAATTCCCAAGCCACCATGTCATATGCCTTCTCCAAATCCAATTTACACACCACCCCCTTCCTAGCATCCTTCTTGAAACTCACCACACTCTCATTGGCAATGAGGATTTGATCTGTAATCTGTCTTCCACTCACAAAGGCACCCTAATTTTGTTCAATTAAGTCTAGCAAAACCTTCTTCAATCTCAAAGATAATACCTTTGCAATGATCTTATATAGGCTATTGACCAGACTAATTGGTCTGAAGTCCCTTGGGTATGAGGCTTCATTCTTTTTGGGAATCAGAGCAATGAATGTGAAATTCATCCCCGGATTAATAATTCCTCTCCTATGAAACTCCTCAAAAACCTGTAGAAGGTCCTCTTTTAGAATATATCCCATCAATTTTGATAGAAAGCCATTGTAAAACCATCCGACCCTGGAGCTTTTGTTCTATCCATAGAAAAAACTGCTTCCTTAATCTCATCCAAGTCAAACCCCCTCTCCAAACTTCTCTTGTTCTCCCCCCTACATCTAGCCAGTCCAATCCCTCCACCCACATACTTCCACTTATAGGCCTTCTCAAAATGGATTTAAAATGTTCTACACATGCCCCAGCAATCTCCTCTTGTTGAGTTAACTCAATTCCATCCACAACCAGTTTGGAAATGTAGTTTCTCCTCTGTCCATCTGCCAAAGTACCTAGTGTTTATGTCCCCCTCTTGTAACCATTTACACCTAGATTTCTGCCTCCACCTAACTTCCTCCTTATGTAGGCAGTCCTCTATTTGTCTTCTCAAGTCTCCTCTTAATTCCTTGTCCCCCTCTCCAAATTCTACCCCCCCCCCCCTTTCTTCTTTAGAGTCAAGGCTTTCAATTTTTGTCCATCAGAGTTCTCTTCCTTTCTTCTAGCCTCCCGTACTCCAAGATATTCCACTCCTTGATCTTAGCTTTCAAGAACTGTACCTTCTTATGAAATCTCATCCCCTTCCATTCCACCACTCTCTTACCCTAATTGTAAACCTGGGATGGAGTAACCACATATTTTCAAATCTAAAAGGAGTAGGTCCTCCATTCCTTCTTTCTTCCTTGTAGATCACAATGGGCCAACAATGATTCGAGGTTACCCTAGGTAGGGCTCTAGATGCCATGTTCCCCCAGTGTTCTTCCCAATCCAAAGAAAACAAGAACCTATCCCAACTTAGAGCAAATGGGTCTAGATTGGAGATTTAACCAAGTAAAAGTCTTTTGGGCTAGAGGTATCTCCTTAAGCTCAAAGGCATCCACAAACTTGTTAAACTTCCTCATGCTAGTTGTCACCCTCTGATTGCTCTTATTTGTTTCCTCTGAATATCTGATCACATTGAAGTCTCCACCCACACATCGAGGCCCATCCCACAGTCCTCTTACATCAACCAACTCCTCCCACAACTCTTTTCTCTCTCTATAATCATTTGGCCCATAAACATTTGTGAGCACCCACACATATCCATCCTCTTGTTGTTTGAATTTCATGAAGACTGAGAATTTTCCAATCAATTCCTCCAATCCTTCTACCACATAGTCACTACCCCCCCTAAAGCACCCCAGGATGGAGCTGCCACCCAACTGATCCTCCTCGCTTTCCATACACTCCTTGCCCATCTATCATTAAATTCCATCCTCTTGGACTCCTATAACATTACAATGTCTGGCTTATACCTCTTTATTACCTCTTTTATTGTTGCTCTTTTCCTCACACTCCCTATTCCTCTCACATTCCAGCTTAGTATCTTCATTCAAACTCTTTCCTTAATTCCCTTCCACACCTACCCACTACTTTCCCCCCTTCCTCCTATCTCCTTTTGCCCCAAACTTCTTATCACCTTCCACATCTCTTTTTAGTCTCTCAACTTCACTCAACTTTCTCTTTTTTGTTCTGGCCTCCCTCATCTTCTGTAATCCCTCCAACACATTCAGATCTTCTAATCTGCATCCCAACTTCCCCACAAAATCTGCTATTAACTCTTCTTGTTTATGTTCCTCCCCCACTGACCTTCCTCCACATTCCTTTCCGGCCCTATCCTCCTCTCCTTCCCTCCTTCCCTCCTCTCCTCTGATCCCTCCCTTCCTCTCTCCTCTCCATTCCTCACCCTTACCACATTTCCTCCCTCCTCCACAGTGCACTCCACACTTTCCTTTCCTTCCTTGCCCTCCTGTTCTTCCCTTCTCTCCGGTGAACCCTCCCCTCTTCTCTCCTCTTCACCCCCCCATATCCCATTTGCTTCCACCTCTTTGAATACCCTCTCAATAATTGCCCACACTTTCTCATTTCTATATCTCCCTTCCCCTCCTCTTCGTTGTTCTTCACCTCCCTTTCCAATACTTCCATAACCCCTCCCTCTTGATTGGCTGTACATACATGGGCATCAAGACAAGGATCGGAAGCAAAATCTGGAACAAAGGACACAGAAATAGCATTAGTACCAAAATCCGAATTCACTTGATTACTTGGGTGTGAGAGGGAAAATGGATTAGGAATGTTCCCAGCCCCCCTTTCTAGTTCTCGAGGTTGGTCAATATCTGTCTCCCTGGGTAGGTGGGAGAGATCTTATGTCCTTTGGTCAACATGGTGATCTCTTCTCTGTACCTCTAATTCACCCCTGAATGGTATGTTCCAGCTCTGCTTCAGGTTCTCCTGATTTGCACTTTCATTTGTGCCTTGCACAACTCGAGGTCTTGGAAATAGGTTTTCCCGCTTCAGACCTACAGTCTTGCTTGTTTCATAGGGTCCCAAACTTCTTGTTACCTCTGTCTGACCTTCCTGGCCTCCTCTTAAACACCTCTCGTCCTCCTTTGAATCATCCCGGAACATCTTCGCAATGTCCCATTCTCCCCTATCATCTGTATCGTAACCATAATCTTCATCCACACTACCGATACTGGTGCCATCCTCTACCCCTTCAACTGAATCATCTTCATCGCCGCTGCACATCACCCAATCTTCATTCGCTTCCTCTCTCTCTCTTTGGCTCTCTCCCTCGAGTATCTCGGGTTTGGCCTCTCTGAGAGTCGTCGTCTGAAGCTCCCCTCTTCCTTGTTCCAACGAGGAACCCACTATAAATCCCCTGACCAGTTCGCGTGCGGTTGCTGGTAAGAATTTTGAACCTCCTTTCTCTTTTGGGACGATGATAAACCACTACTTGTGTCTATCATCGTGCGAATTAATCTCCCCTCCCCCCAACCCACGTGACCATTTAAGTTGTCACATGGGTCACTTAAAAGAGTCACCGGTTTGCTCATTGGCCCACCCGACCCTTGTTTCATTTCGACTGGCTCGGACCGAGTCATTCTACCCCCTGGTCCATTCGGTTTCCTTGCCACATCAGCATAGGTTAATCCTGCCTTATTTTTAATTCGTTCAAAATTTTTTGAATTATTTTCCTTAATCAACAGGCCTAACGTTTGGGCTGCCCCATCCAACCCATTAAACCTTCCTTTAATGTCCACCACCCCACTGACTCATCATCTTCAACCTTGGACTCTCCCCACCACACCTGTTCAAGTTCCGCAGCAACCCAAACTTTGTACCACACATCAGTCGAGCACACCTCAATGAACCTCGGCATGTTCCCATGCTTGATACCGGCCACTTGTCTCGACGGCGACCAAGCTCCGTTTATCAGTTTCCACCAAGACTCCTCCTAGACTCTGTATAATGTATTCAAGAACAGAGTCGCACCAAAGGTAGAATGGGAGACCTATAAGTTTCAGCCTAACACGCCCATCTTGGGCAGCAACTTCATTGCAGATGGGGCTCCATTTCTGGACTTGTATAAGGCCCCCGTCCATTGCAACAGCTTTAAAGCTCAGTTCCTGCTCGCTCACATCCAACACAGCCTTCGTATCTGCAAATGGAACCAGTGTTGCTTCATCCCCAACACCTATCTCACCGGCTACTACATCCAAGACCTTCTTCCAGTCTTCCACTTTTTTATCAGCCACCAGAACCATTCTTTTCTTCCAATCCTCCTTCCCTGCTCCCACCAGAATTCGTCAACGTATAGATGAACAGGTCACCACTTCGGACATCTAAAGATGTTGGACTTCTGCACTTCCAGTAGTTTCTACTGCCACTGACTCCTCCTGTCTCCTCCGCCCCTGGTCTTTTAAGTTTTGACCAGATTCCTCCACTTCTTCCATCTTTCTATTTTCCAAAACTTTGAGAAAGGACTGCAGCACCTTCACAAAGCCCTTCCACCCTTTCTGCAATCTCCCTTCCGGTACACATAACATCTGTTTTCCAGATGTTCCAAAGAACTCCTCCACTGTGATGAACCAGCCCTTCCAATTCCTCTTCAGTTCTATTACATACTTCTTGCCTAGAACTTTATTGAGTTTCTCCATCCATTCACCTTGCCGGAGATGATGGCTCCATCTACAAATCCTTTCATCCATACGATGACTTCACTTAGAACCAGTACTGTTGCCCTGTTGTTTTCTCTTATCTTTAGTGCTTCCTTGCCTCTTACCTGTTCCTCTTCAAACTTGAAAGTCTTAGCTTCAATCGACATCTCAGCTCTCCATCTTCCTACAGTTCAGAAACCTCTCTCCCCCTCCATCTCTTCTTAAAATTTCTTTTAGGATTAGGGGGTCTATAGGCATTGTTAAATTGAGTCCTCAAATTGTTTCTCACCTCATCTCCTTTTTAGCCTATATCCCTAGCTCTTCTAATCTATTCAGCTTCTATCAGATTTAATTAATCCATGTCCTCTCAGAAATAAGGGGTAAAACAAGGTCTTAACCATAGAACTTCAATCAATAGACTTCAAAATAACGAGTAAATATAAATAAATAAAGATAAGAGTCTTACAAGCTTATCTATTGAAATATTACTTGACAATATTTCTCTATGATATCTATATGTAATTCATCAAAAAAAAATCTCTATATGTAGACTCAAATATTTCTGTGTAGAGACTGGGAGGTGGTGACTAGAAGCTCTTCTAAGAAGGAAAAGGTGCAGATGGTTTGGCAACCTCCTGAAGGTTTTATGAAGTTAAACTTTGATGGATGCAGGCAAGGTAACCTGGGCCCCTCTGGAACAGGAGGGATGTTGAAAAACACAGAAAGACATGTTGTTGCTTTGTTCTCAGGTCCAGTTGGTAATGAGGGACTTGGCTAGAGCTAAATTACTTGTACTGCAAGGAGTTAAAATCGCAAGTGATTTGAATAATGCTAAATGTGGTGATTGAAGGGATTGAAAACTGGCAGTGGGATGGATAGAAAAAGAAACAATGGCATATGCTTATCATGCTTACTAGTTATGTAATATATGACTACAGAGTTTTGAAAATCCTTTTCACTTAACCACTTTTCATGCATCAATGATGGTGGCAATGCTGTCAATCACCTTGCTCTATCATGACAACTAATTATGTTTCAAGTCTCAGAGTTAGTTTTGAATCTCAAGTCTATCATGTGTATATCACTCTATTTCTTAATTGATAATATGAGAAAGATTGTATTAATTGGATGTTGAAAAAGGAAAAGAAATAAAAAAAAAAGAGAAAACTATATATTTTGCTACATATTTTGACTTTTTCTATTCTCACTATGATAATTGCCTTCTGAATCTTGCATAGATTTAATGGTGGGAAATCAAATCAAAAGAGATGCATGAGCCAGTGTTTTCAACCCATTGTTGAGCTGGCCGGCTGGACCATTGACCTGGTGCCCTGGTCACAATCTCAGTTGGGGTCAACCTCAAATCTGCTATATAACAAAAGCCTGTTGACTCAGTCAACCACCTATCAATCTGGATAGTTGAACCAATGATTTGTCTAATGCGTGCAATGGGCCATCTGTTTTCTGGTTTTTTTAAATTTTTTTGAATTTTTTATGATGATGGCATCAGGGGTTGACCCACTGACCTGCAGGTTGAAGGCTGACCTGTTGACCCAGAGGGAAAAGCAGTTCAGCCTTTGGGCCGGGTTTTAAAACACTGGCTTGAAAAAAGTATTAGAGCTACTGGTGACAAAGTGAAATTCTATAGCCTTAGAGTTGACGCCAACAATACATAGTTGGCTTGCTGATATATATAAAAAAAAAAACAATATATAGTTGGCTTTGGTGATTAAGAAAAGAACCACTTGAGAGGCCTCAATTGGGTAATAGTTTTTGGTTCCAGATATTCTCCTTAATGAAAGTAACTTTAGTTATAATTTCATCTTCTATGCTGGCTAAGATATTTGAGGAAACATGATAAAGATTTAATAACTGCAAGTGGTCTCTAATGGTGTCCTGATTAGCTCAAGTGCACTTCTCTGGACCTCATTATGCCTCACATGCCTTCTATGGCTTGCTATCCTCAGTTCTTCTAAGTAAAATGCATAGATATCAATGTAGAAGACCAGTTAGCATAGATATAACACTGTATGTTGGTTACAAAAAAAGGCACTACTTTTTATATCTTCTGAAAAAAAGGCACTTTTACTTGGCATTGACATCAGATAACACCCCTTCCCTCCTGTCTTGACAAATATGCAGCACAAGGAAAATGTTGTATTCAACAATGCATTTATTGGAGTATGGTCAAGTCTTTAAAAGAAAAGAAAAAAGTTAATCCATAACGTCTTAAAGACCTTGACTGTCTAGCATAGAAGAAGGTGATGAAGGAAATTGCAACCATGGAAAGGAATGATACTTGCACTTTTATTGATTTAATTAATTGTAAACAAACAACAGGTTGTAAGTGGACAAACATTATATCAGAAAGCAATATCTTGGTGTCAAAGAGATTTTACTTGGACACCGTTTCAAATCAAGAAAAAAAAAGAGATTTACTTGGACATATGCAATAGACAAAACAGGGAAGATGCACTGGCATGATGAAAATAAGTTTTATTAGTCAATCCTTCTGGAAGACAACCAATTATGTGTAATGAGATAATTTTTGTTCTCAAATTCTTTTTTATTTAATGAAAATATTTTATTAACAAATTTTCTTCTCTAAATTCTGGAAGATTTTTGAAACCTCAATTCTCCTTAGAAATATTAGTGACAAAAGGTGACCTCTTGGACTTAGGGAATTAAAAGTTATGTAATCCATGCCTAAAAGAAAAAAATGAAGTAGATGATGATCTAGGAAACCTACATGCAACATGGAGAAGAACTGAGGGCCCGTTTAATTTGTGGGAATAGGGATCTGGAATCAGAATCAGAATGGGCCATTCCGATACCAACCATTTGGTTGGGCGGAATCGAAATCCCACCCCTCCCTTGGGAAAGAAATCCCATTCCAGCTGATTCCAATTCCCATTCCGATTCCTGTCTAAACCAAACAGACTATGGGAATAGACCACTGTGGTTCCGATTCTAACAATTTACAATTCTGATTCTGACTACGAACCAAACGGACCCTGAATATATTTACTCTCTTGAAGAAATCCATCCCCACCCCCAAAAATATGTAAAATGAAATATCTTTCTTGATACAATCAAATTATTTAACCTTCAATATTTTTGGTTCTCACTATAGAGACTACAATTGTCAAGGTATTGCCTACGTGGGCACCTAAGTAATGGCT
This sequence comes from Nelumbo nucifera, assembly GCF_055504915.1. Lineage (NCBI taxonomy): Eukaryota > Viridiplantae > Streptophyta > Magnoliopsida > Proteales > Nelumbonaceae > Nelumbo > Nelumbo nucifera. The sequence goes on along the minus strand of NC_142649.1, from coordinate 111,276,045 downwards.
AGGCATTTAACGCACCTTCCCATAGTTGGCTTGTATGGATACCTCAACATAATTAGACATGGATACATGATTTAAGACTTTTGGTGTATGATATTATGGCCTATGGGGTGACTATGCTACAATATTATAACATATAATATAAAAGGCCACTTTGGCTGAAAAAGGAAAAGGTTTCAACTACAATTGAGGGCTTAGAGTGGAGGGGAGGAGGAAGAGAAGAAAAGAAAACAATGAGGCTGGAGATCTGCAACCCTGCAAATGAACCTTTGTACATATCAGGCACCATCAGGGGCTTTGTCATTTTATATTTTCTTAATCCCTCCTCCCACTCCCACTCCTTTCTTCATTAGAATAAAATGAAGATTCCTCCATTTTGTTCAGTTTGTATGGATCTGACCTTTATGTTTTCTTTTTTCTTTTTATTTTTTATTTAATTACTTATCATCTTTCTATTCCCCCCCCCCGGCCCAAGGCTGTGTTTTGTTTGAAAGAAAGGTAGGGAAACCTATACAAACCTTGTATTTCCCTTCCTTTCCCTACCTTTTCTTTCAAACAAAACACAGCCCAAGTAACAGACCATAGGCTTTCCTCTGTCCCTTTTCCCAATTTTTCTTTATACAGAAAAGATAAGAATTATATTCCTTCCTTTCTATTCATCTCCATAACAGTGTGCAAAACATTGGCTCCAGTCGTTTTTTCCATTGCATCAGATATTCAGATTAAAGTTGATTATTTACCTCCAGACCCATGGTAAGTTCTCCCTCTTTTTATTTTTTCATTAACATCTGATATATCTTCATTTTATTTATTTTTTTTCTGAATTAATTATTGGTTAATTTTTCCTCCCCTTGTTATTGTTGAATTCTAGACTTGATATGTGAAATTTTGCATTGCTAGTTTGCTACTTGTATTGGTATAGAAAATTTATTGTTAGTAGTTGCTACTTGAAGCAGGAAAGACCCAAGAATTTCCACTTTTTTTTTCTCTCAAAACTCATCACCTAGTTGATGCCTAGGTCTAGGTGAGTGCCTTAACAACTATGACAGGAACTCCAGATATTTCTAATCAGACGCTGAATTGGTAGTATAAAGTTTATCTTTTATCATACATGATAGAGCATAGTGCTACATGATAGAGATTGAGCAAGAACCTAGTCCAAGCACACACCTGCACCAAAAGAAGGATTTCACAGTTTTGTCTTCGTTCGTTCTATTATGTGATTTTAGATGAATTAAAGTAAGCTAATGCCGAACTATATTTTCTTACATTCCCTCTGTTTGTATGACCATAAAGGGTTTGCATTGCAGACTACTGTTATTTCACAAATACTAACATCCGACGATCGGTCTAGCCTCAAGGGAAAAAGTTGCATATTTAAAGCTGTGTTTGGTTTGATAGAAAATAAGAGATAAACAGAATGTTAAGGAAAATTCCACAAATTTTGTTAAGAACTTTCCCACAACTTTCTGTTTGTCTCTTATTTTCAATCAAACCAAACATAGCCTACGAGTGTATGCAGGCGACATTGATAAAAATCACAACTTTCGAAAAAATCAGAAGAAAAATAGCAAAAAAAGTCAAAACCCAAAAATCAAAACTAAGAATTTTCGAACCTGAGCAACAACGGCGGCAATCGACATCCCCAGAGGAAGCGCCAGAGCATCTAAATCGCTCTCGTTGCGGCGACTATGGCGAATAGAAACCTTAGGCGTTTGGCTTTTAATCGTAACGCCGCGCAATCCATTCCTTTGGTGAGAAAAATAAGACAGAGAAGAAGAGGCACCGGAACCAGAACTAGAGAAATCAGTCAATTCCTTATTCTTCTTCTTTTTCTTCCTGATAACAGTTCCGCCATTGTTGATGGGTATCGAGTTCTGACAAGGAGAAGAACAGAGCTCCGCGTTTGCGTCGGCTGGAGGCACCTCAACCGTCCGATTAAAGTGATTTGCAGTCGTTTGGACGGTTGGGCCTTTTCCAACCTCTTCGACCTCATCTTCTGTGGTTAAAGTGAAACCAGGACTGGTGGATTCAGTGGCTAGCGAAGAAGTAGCGACCTCCATTACAGACTGCAGAGGCCAGGGCTGAAGATTTTGGTGGGCGGGACTAGACTTAAGTATGGATTTTAAAAGACTGCGAGGCAAAACGAAAAGGCGGAATCTCTGTGCATTCAAAGGAAGAAGGAACTTTGGGGCTTCCGCGGTTCGTTGCACGCTACGATGGACCCGTAAAAAGTAAAAGGGTAAAATATAAAAACCTCCCCTAAAGTTTCTAACAATAATAAAAACTTCCCCTTTAGTTTCACTTTAACAAAATTTTTTTTTGGATTTTTAAAGAAATCAACAAAAACCTCCCTTCCGTCATTGACCTCGACGGAAAATTTTCCTATTTTACCCTTTTATAAATTAGTTTATATATATTTTGTAAATTACTCTCTCTCTAGGAGTCAAGTGACACCGCTTCTTCACACTTTGATCCGTTCTTTCCCCAGTTTTAAAAGCCACGACCATCCCCCACTTCAACCTCCCTCCTTCCCTCTCTCTGAGCTTCCAAATGCCCCATTTCCCTCGTTGTCATGAAATCTTCAAAATGCCCCATCTCCCTCGCCATCATGAAATCTCCAGTAAGCCTATTACCTAGAAAAGAATATCAACATCAACAACTGAATTGCATTAAACTAATGGGTAGATGATGAAGGGGATGAGAGATTCATCGTATGGATGCCTAAATCTTGCAGAATAAAGGGGCGAATTTCAAAACTTTTTCTCTCCCTTCAATTGTGAATCGTATTCCCTATTTAGAAAATCATATTTTTAAGGATCATTCTTGAACCATAAACTGAACCAGATCTGAACCAAAAGAAGTAGGAGAGGATTATACCTGATACGGAGAAATAGTATCTCCCAACGAAGGTGTTCACGCCCAAGGAATGATCCAAAAACTGCTCCCACTGAAGATGGCACAGTGCAGAATGGAGCAGAATCAACAGTGTTCTTCTCCAAGAACTCTGTCCTTCGCAAGAAACAGTAGGATGGCACGTGAGCACAGCTTCCTATCAATTCTTTCTTAAAAAACTGATGTCAATATCAAATCTTGACTTCTCCCACAACTGGAGATCGAACTAGCAAACAGGGCGGCAAGAACAAGGAGGTGGCAAGAAAGAATTCTGCAGGGTTGCTTAATTCTTTCTTTTGTGATTTCAACTCTGAAGAGGATCTGATTATGTGTGTCTTCTAAAGGCTGCCGCCTCCTCCTTCTTTTGTTAACCCAAAGGATTAGTTCCTAATCCAATTAGAAGTTGCTTATCCAAATCATATTTGGATCAGACCTCTCTTTAGGTGATAAGGATAAACCCTTATCTTATTTGCAGATTATATTAGCTTTCTCCTAATCTCATTAGGAGGTTTCTAGATCTGAATCACATTCAGATCTGGACTCTCTGAGTGGATAGGGTCTTGACCCTATCCTATCTGCTGATCTGAATCCTAGAACCGCCCCTCTTTAGTTAATCTCATTAAGCCAATTTGAATTGGCTTTAGGCCCATTAAGTCCATGTGCTCACTTATCCTCCAAACTGTTGCCCAGTTGAATATCCTTGTATGGCGTGGGACCCAAACATTGATCTACACATCAACCACATGGGTTCAGCCCAGCCTTTGTTACAAGGCCTGGCCGAATTCACTATAGGAGACAATGAACCTTTGAGTCCATCACCATGGGCTCTTAATGGGCCCAACATTTACACTAAATGGTCCCTGGGTCAAGCCACCTTATAAAAACCCAAGGACTGTGGGCAGATGCAAGATTAGCCCATCAAGTTTTACCCTCAATGGTCTTAAATTTAACCTCTCAGCCCATAATGATCAAACACTACCCGACAAGAGAGGACCTCTCCCTTGGTTGGAAGGTATAGTGCTGATCAAACACTACCCGACAAGTGTCCAGTTTAAGGGTATTACACAGAAACATACCAAGGGAACATGAACCAAATATGCACTTTTATTCATTTATAATAAACTCATAAAGTACATCATTCTGATTGAAGCTAAGGGCATACAAAACTGTCTAACAGTGGGACCCAAACATTGATCTACACATCAGCCACATGGGTTCAGCCTAGCCTCTGTTACAAGGCCTGTCCGAATTCACTATAGGAAACAGTGAACCCCTGAGTCCATCACCATGGGCCCTTAAAGGGCCCAACATTTACACTAAATGGTTCCTGGGTCAAGCCACCTTATAAAAACCCAAGGACTGTGGGCAGATGCAAGATTAGCCCATTAAGTATTACCCTCAATGGTCTTACACTTAACCTTTCAGCCCATAATGATCAAACACTACCCGACAAGAGAGGACCTCTCCCTCGGCTGCAAGGAACAGTGTTGCACTCTCTACTCACATGGATCCCGAGAATTAAAACCCTTTTGCAAACATTTTGAAATCGTAATATATATATATATATATATATATATATATATGTTTATCTCTATATAAATATATTTTGCAAAAACAAATTTCAACGATTGAAATCGGCTGCCGGCAACTTTGGTTTCCATCAGAGAGAGTGTATCCCTGCTCATTCACTTTGTTCGACAAAGGGGCTGATCCTGTCACTATGATCACCCACTCAGATGAATTGTTAGACTGTCCCAACATACCTAGGTTTTGACCTGCTCTAAGGATCTCACTGATTGGCATATCAAAGACAGTCCAATCCAACACCTAATGCAGTATCATAATCGAGTCTAGGGGTCAGGTGTAACATTCCAATTTTGCCCATCAATCTCCAAGGTCCAGGGCAATACTGGAATTTTGGACCGGTTCACGGTTTCAAGAAAACCCACACTGCATGTACCTCAGGTCTCACCCTGGCAGCTGAGACAAGCCACCCCAACCAACTTGGCGACACATCAGTGTTAGCCTTGGCAAGATAAATCTCCCCAGATCTATCCAACATCTGTGAAGATTCTAAGCTAACACGAGTCTTATATGTGTCCAGTTTAAGGGTATTACACAGAAACACACCATAATAACATGAATCAAATATGTACTTTATTCATTTACATTAAATGTCATAATGTACATCATTCTGATTGGAGCTAAGGGCATACACTGTCTAACATGTGACTCCAGTGTGTTGCCATCCAGCATAAGGTTACGATACCAGTCAACGTAGTTTGGGCCTTTAAGTTTGTTGTCATCCAACAACTTTGCAAATTGTCTGTTTGCCATTTTTGATAAAAAGCAAATATTAGTCCACAACCTTATTTGATTAATGTAATCTACATAGATATGGATTTTAATCTATGTTCCATTCCCATTTGTTCATCTTTGAGATTTCCCTCTTATCTCAGTGACGGAGACTACGAATTATGTCTCTGAAAATGTGGGAAATGACATAGGGTGCATGGAGCCAACTATTTAAGCTGCATAACTCCACCGCCTTTCTGTGAAGGATTATATCCACTCATCTTATGAGCTTTCCCTTTGGCCTCTGTCAGACAAGGTTCATTGTCATTTTAGGTTAAACCTTTCTATCCAGTGAGTGCTCACCCATCATATTCGTGAACACCAAGGTTGTTGGACAGTTTTGTATGCCCTTAGCTTCAATCAGTTTTGATGTACTTTTGATATTTAGTGTAAATAAATAAAGTACATGTTTGATTCATGTTGTGTGGTATGTTTCTGTGTAAGACCCTTAAACTGGACACTTAATGAGACTCGTGTTAGTTTAGAATGTTCATAGCCATTGGATAAGTCTGGGGAGATTTATCCTGCCAAGGCTGACACTAGTGTGCTGCCAAATGTTGGGGTGGTTTGTCTCAGCCGCTAGGGTGAGACCCAAGGCACACGTAGTGTAGGATTACTTGAACCCTTGAACCGGACCAGATTTCCAGTATTGCCCTAGACCTTGGAGATTGATGGGCAAAAATGGAATGTTACACTTGACCCCTAGACCCGATTATGGTACTGCACTGGGTATCGGATTGGGCTGTCTTTGATATGCCAATAAGTGAGATCCTTAGCGGGGGGTCAAAACCTGGGTATGTTGGGACAGTTTGAGAATTCATCTGAGTGGGTGATCATAGTGACGGGATCAACCCCTTTGTCGGACAAAGGTAATGATCGGGGATGCACTCTCTCTGATGGAAACCAAATTGTCGGCAATTGATTTTAATCGTTGGAATTTTGTTTTGCAAAATTTATATATATGATATATATACTTATATATGGTTTCAAAATGTTTGCAAATGGTTTTAATTCTCGGGATCCATGTGAGTAGAGAGTGCATCAATGTTCCTTGCAGCTGAGAGAGAGGTCCTCTCTTGTCGGGCAGTGCTTGATCATTATGTGCCGAGAGGTTAAGTGTAAGGCCATTTAGGATAATTCCTGATGGGCTAATCTTGCATCTGCCCACAGTCCCTGGGTTTTTATAAGATGGCTTGGCCCAGGGACCACTTAGTGTAAGTGTTGGGCCCATAGGGTCCATGTGATGGGCTCAGGGGGTTCACCGGGCTTTCTAGTGAATTCGGCTAGGCCTTGTAACAGAGGCTGGGCCGAACACATGTGGTTGATGTGTAGATCAATGCTTGGGTCCCACGCCATATAAAGAAGCCCAACTAGGCAACAGTTTGGAAGACTATTGAGCACTTAATACATATTGGGCTTAAAGCCCATTTCGATCTGGGCTGATTTGATCAGTCACTTAAAGGGGCGGATCTGAGATTAGGTTAAGCCCAAAAGCTGATCTAATATGCAGATAGGATTAAGAGGAGTCCTAATCCAAATACATATTTGCATAAGGGCTACTCCTAATATGATTAGGAAGTTTCTTAATCACCAAGAAAGAGGAGGAAACCCTAATTTCGAATTACTTGAATTTGAACCCTAGGGGTTTTAGGAGAACACACTATGCATTCTTTAGATAGGATCTCAGATAACCCTAGAGAAGAAAATAGTAGTTCGCCACCTTCTTCTCTAGCATTCTCCTCCAGCAGCCGCCTTCACCTTTTCTGCCAGCTCGAGTTCTTAGTTAGAGAAGATCAATAAAGGTTCTTGATTGTTCGTGTGGTGCTCTCAGTCTTCCATCGAGTTCTTCAGAAGAACCTGGTTCGTGGGACAAACATTGTTGGTTCAGCTCCATCATCACTGTGTCATCTTCACTGGTTGCATCAACCATACTTCTATCCATGGGTTGCAACCCTTCATAGAAGTATTGGATTAACAATTGTTCAGGTATTTGGTGGTGTGGACAACTAGCAACAAGTTGTTTAAATCTTTCCCAATATTCATATAGCGTCTCACCACCAAATTGCCGAACTCCACATATTTCTTTCCGTATATTTGTAGCCCGGGATGCAGGGAAATATTTATCTAAAAATACCCTGTTCATCTCATCCCATGTGTGTATTGAACCGGGAGGAAGAATATACAACCAATCCTTTGCTTTATCACGTAAAGTAAATGGAAAGGCTATGAGTTTTACCTGATTCTCGGTCATACCGTGGGGTTTCATGCTTGAACAGACGACATGGAATTCCTTTAGATGCTTATGAGGGTCATCACCTGGAAAACCATGAAATAGAGGCAATAATTGTATCAAACCATATTTCAATTCAAAACCTACCTCAAGAGTGGGATACGTGATGCATAGGGGTTGTTGGTTCATCATTGGTGCAGCTAACTCTCTCAATGTCCTCTCTCTATCAGCCATTCTTTCTTCTCCTTCGAAGATGGGTAGATCACAGATGAGTAAATCACAATCTAAATTCACCTTTTTTGGTGAATGATCATTCCTTTGTTTTGCCTCCTTCCTTAAACGATGGGTGGTCCTCTCAATTTCGGGGTTGTACTCGAGTTCACCTCGTTGAGAAGCACGAGTCATAAAACAAAATAGGTTAACAGAGAGAAGGTAATAGCTAAGAAATTAAAGTTGCTCCCTGGCAACGACGCCAAAATTTTGACGGGTTGTCGAAGCCCTCAAAATTAATACTAGTCCCACAATAAAATATTTGCAGTAAAAGTGGTACTAGGTCGAATCCCACAGGGAGAAAATCAATAATCTCTTAGCCGAATGGATAATATAACTGAGTGGGAAAATAAAATAACTAAAATTAAAAGAACAAGAAAGCAATAGCAAACTCAACAATCAAAAAGAAATCAGTCTTTCTGATGAGACCAAAAAGAACCCTATTTTTATCCCCTAATATTCACTTTTTTACATTATTTTAACACTTAAATGCACTCATTACTCTTGTATTTCGATTCAGGGCAATAAGAAGGCAATTGGAAGAAAACAGGGCAAATCAGGTGATTTTGCACAGTTTCGGTGACAGTCAGTAATCTGGGCCTAACTCTCAATTCCGGACTCCGAATTGGACAATTCAAGAAGTATTAGAAAGATGAAAGGAAGGCCCACAACTTTTATGTTTTGGGATTTTGACAGATTCGGCCCGCATCGAGTACGAAAATGAGCCCAAAGTCGGAGCAAGTTCGTAGCCGGGCCCATTTCACAACTTAAGCCCAACTCGCAGAAGTACCTTGAAGCAGCCCAAGTTTTAAGCAGCCCAACTCGAATTCAAGAGTCAAGAGTCCAAATCTTGAATATAATCTCCAAATAGAGAGTCTTATCAGATCTAAAGTCTTGAATGTAATCCTAGAGAGATAAGAAGATTGAGATTAGATCATTAGATAAGAGATAGGATAGGATTAGTTCAAAGAAGATCAAGACTCTCTTAAGATAAGATGATCTCCTAGAAGAAGTTGGAAAACAGCCATCTCCTTTGGCTATATAAAGAGGGGGGCGAACCAGCTCTAGCATCACTCACTCCAAGATCCAAGAGATCATCAAGAAGACCAAGAAGCTCAAGAAAGCAGTTCGGCCATGGAGAAGCAAAGCATGGAGATTGCACAGATCATGAGTAGCTAAGCTTCTTTTTCTGGTTCAAGGGGGGAGGTTCGATTGTGTCATTGTGAGATTCTGTAGTTAATTTATTTTCTTGCTTTTTAATTCAAGTATTCATTGATTATTGAGCATATTTTTTATTGGATGTTAATGTTAATTAGTCTGACAAACTGAATTAATGTTGATTTTTCTACTGCTATCCATGATTTCGGTGATCCATAATTGTCACGAATAGTGGTACAAGTAGCAATTAGGTTAATATCTTTCTGGGTCAATTGTTCATGACAGCCTTTGACCAATGTACTGACATGGTTTAACCTAAAAGGAATCGATGGAACAAGATTCAATAATTGCAGCTATCTCAATTATTGTTGTTTTGGTTTAATTGTTTTCACAAATCTTAATGCTATCACTATTTAACATGGAACGCTATCGTACCCAGTTGAGTGGTGATAAGTGTTGATCGAATGCTGGGTTTGGTCAACTGAATTAGGAAAACACAAGGTTTATTATGACTATCCTAATAAATCTAAGGTTAAATGCTTGAAATGCAAGAATGCTGAAATTTACCTAGGATCGATGGCCAATTGATTCAACCCGAACCCTTGAACTAGAATTCGGTAAGACTGATTTTCTCTTGTTTGTTTAAGTTACTATTTATTTTCTTTTCTTTTAATTTTAGTATTTAATTTCTCTCACTCAATTACATTACCCATTCGGCTAAGAGATTATTGATTTGCTCCCTGTGGGATTCGACCTAGAACCACTTTTACTGCAAATATTTTATTGTGGGACTAGTATTAATTTTGAGGGCTTCGACAACCCGTCAAAATTTTGGCGCCGTTGCCGGGGAGCAACGTTAATTTCTTAGCTATTACCTTCTTTTTTTAACCTTCTTATTTTATGACTCGTGCTTGTCAACGAGGTGAACTCGAGTACAACCCCGAAATTGAGAGGACCACCCGTTATTTAAGGAAGGAGGCTAAGCAAAGGAAGGATCGTTCACCAAAAATGGTGAACTCAGATTGCGAATTGCCCACTTGTGATTTTCCCATCTTCGAAGAAGGAGAAAGAATGGCTGACAGAGAGAGGACATTAAGGGAGTTGGCTGCACCAATTATGAACCAACAACCCTTATGCATCACGTATCCCACTCTTGAGGTAGCCTTTGAATTGAAATCTGGTTTGATACAATTATTGCCTATATTTATAGGTTTTCCAGGAGATGACCCTCATAAGCATCTAAAGGAATTCCATGTCGTCTGTGCAAGCATGAAGCCCCAAGGTATGACCGAGGACTAGGTAAAACTCATAGCCTTTCCATTTACTTTAAGAGATGAAGCAAAGGATTGGTTGTATATTCTTCCTCCCGGTTCAGTACGCACATGGGATGAGATGAATAGGATATTGTTGGACAAATATTTTCCTGCATCCCGGGCTGCAAATATAAGAAAAGATATATGTGGAGTTCGGCAATTTGGTGGTGAGACATTATATGAATATTGGGAAAGGTTTAAACAACTTGTTGCTAGCTGTCCACATCACCAAATACCCGAACAACTGTTAATCCAATACTTCTACGAAGGGCTGCAGCCCATGGATAGAAGTATGGTTGATGCAGCCAGTGGAGGAGCCTTGGTGAACAAGACACCCGAAGCGGCTAGGGAGTTAATCTCCAACATGGCCGAAAATTCACAGCAGTTCGGTGCAAGGATAGATGGTACCATTAGAGGGATGCCATATTCCCTGGTAACCCCAGGAAGGCCTTGGCAACCCCAAGTTAATCGCTATATCCCTAGTAACCTTAGGAAGGCCTTGGCAACCCCAAGTGCGATGATACATTCCCTGGCAACCCTAGGTGCGACGCCATACCCCCTGGCAACCCTAGGAAGGCCCTGACAACCCTAGGTGTGATACCATACCCATTGGCAACCTTAGGAAGGGCCTGGGAAACCTAGGTGCAATGCCATGGCAATCCTATGGAAACCTAGGAGGTACCAAGCACAACTCCATTACCATACCAATGACTATGTAGGGAATATGTTGAAAATTCAGCAGCCTAAGTATAGCACCATACCTACCAAAACCTATGCAACCGGTCCTAAGCCCCAGTAAATTATTTTGTCTACATTGCAAATAGAGAACCAAATGCAAGTGATAACATCACATGGGCCAAGGACATACCAATGAAAAGGTTCGGTCACAACTTGAGATTAAGAGCACTCTTTCACTCATTAAATATGCATAGACGCAACATAAAATAACAATACTCATAAGCAAAAATTCGTCTCTATTAAGTGATATAAACATTGGATATTATAGAACATCAGGAACGTTATAGAATACAACTTAACTTTTTATTCACTAAACCACACATCCTACATCTTGGTGATCTTCTTTAGACTGACCCTCTATTCTTAAATAGCTATGATCTCTTTGTGCTCCTCCCACAATTGTAACAACACCTTTGTCAAGAAGAGCTGCTACCTTCTCCTATGTCTTTGATATGCAAATCCACAACCTTCAATCGCTTATATAGATCATCCAAGAACTTGAAAGAAATGGGGTTTGACTCCTTATAACTGACCTTCTAGAACACGTGAGTCATATGAAACACCCACCCTTCAATCCACTCAATTTTGAAGCCCATCATAGCAAATGAAATGCACGTCTTCAACCACTGGGAAAACAGAGACCATGAGAGTTCATCCACCAATTGGGACATAATCGAGTTCATCAAACTCACCACTGTGTTCAAGAAGGCACTCATAACCACGGGTGGGAACTCAACAGAAGGCAAGCACCCCTTCTAAATAATCAATGATACCGTATCAGTGACATGATAAACTTCTCCCGCATATGTATCCCCTAAACCATGACAGGGTCAGATACTGTGAACCCAATAGGTACAATCTCTTCCCTTTCATAGTAATCTTTCAACTCCTGGAGCACGATCATAAGCTCACTAGTAAGAGTCAAATCCTTGGGCTATGAATCCTGCTCAGCAACATCCACCCAAGCTGGCTTAGACGTAACCTCTGGATGTTCAGGACACTCTACGGGAATTCCAGATGATGAAAGCTGAACAACCAAGACATTTTCATGGACATCAAACACCATATGGTCAGCAGTGGAAGGCTCTCGCTCACATTCTGACTCAACAGAAGGCTGAATAGACTTTAAATCTTCAATTAAACGCTTAATGATAGGCGTCACAGGCATGCTAGTCAAACTAACATCGAACACCCCTATGGAAAAACGAAAGAGGCACCATGAACACAAACAAAACAATACTAAAAAGACTAAACATACAATATACTTACACACACCTCTTCATTTACAGTGCTTTAAGATGGTGCTTGTGTGGCGACAAACTCAGACATGTCTTGCCTAACCTCTACCTATTTCAAAACAAATGACTACAAATATAGGGAGTTAGTCCTCCTTTTATAGGGAGGATCCTAAGGGCTTTGATTGACAGAATGTCATCCTTCATTATGAGTTAGTCCTCCTTTTATAGGGAGAGATCCTGAGATCCTAAAAGGAATGAGCTAAAAGCGTTTGATTCCCATTTAGAAAGCGAATCTTGGATTTAGTGTCAGTTTCTAGGGGACACCGCTTAAGGGTTCACCACATGTCTTATGAGATCTCCCAGGGACAAGGTTTCCTTTGGTCCAAGGATTCTCATAATACACGTTCTCTACTTCCTTTTCGTGAGTCTACTAGACCAACATGGTGTAGATGATGTCATTACTAATCTTACGTGTCTCCCTTAATTTGAGCTGGCATCTTATCATGAGTGATATTGATCAGTCATCGTGTGTATTCAGTTGTCATTGATCTGTGATGACTGTGAGCTCATCGCAGGTTTGCGATGGCTGTGAGTTCATCGTAAGCTTGTGATGGCTTTGTGCTCATTGCGAGCTTACGATGGTCTTTTGCTCATCATAGATCCCTGGAAAATTTGGAAGTGTCTATTATCACAACTATGAGTCTATTGTAGGTTCGTGGTGGCCATGAGCTCATCACAAGCTCGTTTTGGGTTTTGGGATCATCTCAAGTCTATATAGGTTTTTTCGAGCTCATCGCGGCTTTATGTCATGTTGTGAACTCATCACAGGTGTCTCAAGAGCATTAGTTTAACACCTTCTATGCTATTGCGGTTGTGTGTTATGGACACGACTCCCGGCAACACGCTGTGTCGCAACCACAGGCAGCAGCGCACCTAGCGGCACGCACCGCCCGGCAGCACGCCGCGGTACAGTCTGCCAGCCGCCCGGCAGCAGCACGCACCGCACGGCAGCGACATGCACCACACGACAGCAACAAGCACCTCACAGCAGCAGCAAGGTGGGTCGCGCATGCCAATGTAGAGCGGGGCCCACATGTCAGCTGTACCTTTCCCTTATCCCCTATTTTTGTGTTTCCCTTAGAAGTAGGAGTTTGAGTTTCGATAGAAGTTTAAGTTGCGATAAGAGAGGGATTACCTTAGCCGAATACAAGAAGGAAACCCTCCTGTAATCTCCTATTTAAGGAGCTGATTTATTCAATAAAGGTATCGAATTTTCAGTAAAGAAGAGAACAAGGAGAGTTAGGTGATCTCTTGAACAAATCACCCCTAAATCCACCATCATAGGGTCAACTCGCAAAGGGAAGGCAAGGAGTTTTCCCAGCAAACCGCCCCGTGATGAGATCCTACGCCCGGGCCCATAACATTTTGGTATCAGAGCCGACCGTCATGGGCGACATGGAGCAGCTATCGACCAGGGTTCACGAGCTGGAACACCGTCTTGTGGAAAATCACGCAGAGGTAAGGGATGTTAAAGAGGACGTTAGGGAACTTCGGCGTCTACTGGAGTTATACTTCTCCACCAGAGAAAGGTGAAGGGGCAACCACTCATAACAGCCGCCGCCCAGATCGGGTAGAGGGCTCCGGTGAGCGGCAGAGTGACACACCAACAACAGCAATCATACCCAAATACAGTCGTCTGGAGTTCCCCTCATACAACAGCAACGGTGACCCACTTGGATGGCTGTACCGCTGTGAGCAATTCTTCTGCAATCAGCGCACGGAAGAGAAGGACAAGGTCAGCCTGGCAGCATTCCGCTTGACCGATGAAGCACAGCTCTGGTTCTACCAAGTGGAGCAGGAGGATCTCTCTGGTTCTACAGTCGTCTGAAGGGAGAGATAAAATTTTTGAAATCCGCCCCTTATTCCGCAATCTTTTGGGCGTCCATAGGATGGATCTCTCATCCCTTTAGTGGTATCAGAGCCATGGTTCAAATCTTGAACCAATTTGTTTCAGATCTGAACCTGCGCAAATGGGCAGAAGGTGTTCTACCCGATTTGCGCAGATATGGGTTTTGGGAAATTTTGTTCCCAAAATTAATGGGCGAATAATCTGAAATTAATTTTATATAAATCTGATTATTATTTAGAATTGTTCTTTATGATTTTCTTGATTTATGGGCTGTTCGTACAAGAGGAGATCGAAATCTTGGTTTGTGCAGGGAACCTGCAAGATTTGCAGTTTCTTGATTTATTTATTACATTTGGTCTGTAAATTTTTTTTTTTTTTATTTTCTAGACTCAATGTATAGGTATTCGATCTGATGTAATTATTAATAGAAATAGGATTTCTATTTATTTTAATTTTGGATCGAAGATGGCGGCGCAGAAAGGGAGATTTCGCAGAGAAGAAGATTTCGCAGATGGGAGAATCGCCATCTGCGATTTGCAGTTTGTGAAACTGCATTCTGTGATCTAACCTTTGTTTTGCAGGATGGATTGTGCGAACAGCCCTGATTTACTGATTGTTGTTTTTCTTTTATCAGTAATTAATTTCAGATTATTTTCTTGAATTAAAGATTTAATTAAAAATCAAACCCTAGACCCATTCGGACCAAGATTGGTTCAAACTGTTTGGACCAAATCTAGGGTTTAATCAAGGCTGAAAGTCAGCCCTAATTTTCCCACTAATGGGCCCAAGGATTGATATTTAATTGAATGGTTAATTCGGCCCAACCTGTAAAGGCCCAGTTTTAAACAGTTAAAACTGCTAAAAGCCCACTTAACCCTTAAAGCTATATGGGTTGAACCGTTCGGCCCATATACCTAGATAATGTTAATGGTTAATATTATGGATTTAAAATGGGCTTCAAATGGCCTTTACAGGTAATTAATTGATTGGATCAATTTATCCCTGCATGTGATGTATGGATGTGTGATGTGCTACGTACATGGGCCATAAGTACGTGGCCCATGCTCAACCGACAGTGGCTCTTTCGCACACCATGGCTGAATGCACATCATTGCCATGGTGTCCCTTTTGGTCATTGGATGACCTCCCTCCGTGGTGGGCCCCACACCTCATCATGAGGTCTCGTGCGGAACCCTAGCCGATTTAGGCCCACCAAAATCTGGCTTTATGAAAGTCAGTGGGAGCCACTTTGGTTTGACCTAAAGATAAAACTAGGGCGTAATTATCTGTTCCCTCCAGATAATATGAGTGCATGTGATAGGGAGATTCATATGATGAACTCTCTAAAGGCCTTCCATCATTAGCACGAAGATGGGTCCTTCAGTAATGAGGAAACGCACCAGAAAATGGGCTATCCATTTGCTGTTGGGCTTGTCTAAGTGTTTCATAAGATGATAGGGGCGTCTTAGACCGATGTGGGAGGGGCTTCACCAGAAAATGGGAACTCTCTCACGGTACCTTGGCGTTCACGAATATGATGGGTAAGCACTCACTGGACAGAAAGGTTTACCTGAAAACGGCTCTGAACCTTGTTTGACAGAGGCCAAAGGGAAAACTCATATGATGAGTGGATATGATCCTTCACATAAAGGTGGTGGGGTTATGCAGCTGAAACAGTTGGCTTCATGCACCCTATGTGATTTCCCACATTTCCAGAGATAACCCGTAGTCTCCGTCACTGAGAAAGGAGGGAAATCTCAGAGATGAATAAATGGAAATGGATCGTAGATTAAAATCCATATCTATGAAATGAACATGAATCAAATTAGGTCATGGACTGATGTTTGCCTTTTTATCAGAAAATGGCAAACGGATCATTTGCAAAACTACTTGATGACAACAAGTTGAAAGGCCCAAACTATGCTGACTGGTATAGGAACCTTATGCTGGTCCTTGCTTCTGAAAAACTTGACAAAGTGGCAAAGAATCCTGCCCCGGAGCGTCCGGGAGATAGGGCTTCTGAGGCCCGAAGGAGAGACTATCAAGAATGGGAGGAGAAAAACTCCCTTGCCCGGTGTTACATCATTGGCTCTTTGGACAATCCGATACAGAGGCAGTTCGATCAGATCGAACTTGCCAAAGACATATTGGACAGTCTCAGGACAATGTATGAAGAGCAGAATCGTTCTACTCGACAAAAGGTCTTGAAACAGTTCATGACCACACAAATGTCCAAGGGTCAACAAGTTCACGACCATTGTCTTCGGATGATGGGATACATCAACGAACTGGAGGCTCTTGGATCCGGGCTGGACCTTGCAACACAGATAGATGCTATCCTTAACTCTTTGCCTCCTTCCTTTAATCCGTTCATCATGAACTATAACATGAACAAGCTGAATGTCAGCTTACAAGAGCTCAGCAATATGTTGCAAAGAGCTGAAGAACTGATTAAAAAGGATGAGCCTGTAGCCATGCTTGTTGAAGCTGGCAAAACAGGCAAGAGAAAGAGGAAGGCAAAGAAGCCTCAGAAGAAAGCCACTAAAAGCAAGAAGCAGAAGAAAGACAAAGCATCGGATGCCTGTCACTTCTGCAAGAAGACCGACCACTGGAAAAGGAATTGTCCTGCCTACCTGGAATCCAAGAAAGGTAACTTCGAAACTTGTGTTATAAAAACCAATTTATTGGTAGTTTCTGCGTCCTGGTGTATTGACTCCGGGGCTTCAACTCATGCGTGTAACTCACTGCAGGGGTTCAAGGTAAGCAGAAGGCTGAGTGAAGGAGAAGTCACACTCTACTTGGGGACTACTGCAACTGTTGCAGCCGCGGCCATAGGAACCATGGAATTATATTTTAGAGAAGGAAAAATTGTACTAAAAGATTGTCTTTATGTACAAAATTTAAGAAGAAATTTGATTTCTGTCTCAAAACTGTGTGCAGATGGTTATTCTGTCTTCTTTAGTAATACGATTACTATTAAAAGAAACAACAGATTCATCGCATACGGGGAACTGGAGAACGGTCTCTATGTTCTACATTCTTCTCTAGAAACTAACATAACCGAAACTACATCGGTTGAAAACCCCAAGAAGAGAGCCCGTGATACAGTTAATCCCACGTGTCTGTGGCATTACCGACTTGGCCACATCGGTGTTGACCGAATCACAAGGTTGGTAAAGGATGGTCCTTTGGATTTTCTAGCTGTAGAAGATCTTCCCACCTGTGAGCCTTGCCTACAAGGCAAGATGACGAAACGGCCATTTGACGGTAAGCCTGAAAGATGTACAGGCACACTTGACCTAATACATACTGATGTATGTGGTCCCCTGAGCGTTAGGACACGAAATCAACACGTGTATTTCATCACCTTCACAGATGATTTTTCACGATATGGTTACGTGTACCTAATGAGACAAAAGTCTGAATCCTTTGAAAAGTTCAAAGAGTTTAGACAAGATCGAAGTTAAAGTCCTTCGATCAGATCGAGGTGGCGAATATCTCTTTGACGAATTCAGGGACTACTTAAAGGACAATGGGATAGTATCACAATTAGATCCTCCTGCTACACCACAACTTAACGGTGTTTCAGAGAGGAGGAATAGGACCTTATTAGATATGGTCCGGTCGCTTCTCATACACTCAGAGTTACCCACATCCTTTTGGGGTTACACATTAGAGACTGCGATTTATGTGCTGAATCGGGTTCCAACCAAATCGGTTCCGAATACTCCATATGAACTTTGGACCGGAAAGAAACCAAGTGTCAGACACTTGAAGATTTGGGGTTGTCCAGCACACGTTAAAAGAACGAGTGCAGACAAGTTGGAATCTAAGACCAGCCGTTGCCTATTTGTAGGCTACCCAAAAGGCTCTGTAGGTTACCTTTTCTATGACCCAAGTGAGCAGAAAGTGTTCTGCAGTCGAAATGCACAATTCTTGGAAACCGACTATATCCTGGACACCCATCATCAGGAAGTTGTTCTTGATGAGGAGAGCTCAGGAGCAGTGGGAGATGTCCCACAAGTTCCAGGTAGTGACCAACTTAGAAGATCCACTCGGGCATCCAGGCCACCAGTCTGTTATGGTTATGACCAGGATAGTTACCTGGTGGAAACCTTGACTAGTGAGGAGGATCCCGTGATTTACGCGGAAGCTATGTTGGACATAGATTCCCAGAAGTGGGTGGAGGCCATGAGGGCAGCGATGGACTCAATGGAGACCAACATACCCAGGTTTTGACCCCCGCTAAGGATCTTACTGATTGGTACATCAAAGACAGCCCAATCCGACACCTAGTGTAGTATCATAATCGAGTCTAGGGGTCGGGTGCAACTTTCTAGTTTTGCCCATTAATCTCCAAGGTCCAAGGCAATATTGGAAATCTGGTCCAGTTCAAAGATTCAATTAATCCTATACTGTATGTGCCTAGGGTCTCACCCTGGTAGCTGAGATAGGCCACCCCAACCGACTTGATGGCACAACAGTGTCAGCCTTATTCGGATAGGTCTCCCCAGACCGACCCACTGGCTGCGAACATTCTAAACTAACATGAGTCTCATTAGGTGTCCAGCTTAAGGGTATTTCATAGAAACATACCAAGGGAACATGAATCAAATATGCACTTTTATTCATTTACAATAAACTCATAAAGTACATCATTTTGATTGAAGCTAAGGGCATACAAAACTGTCCAACACTATTTGCCTGGCACAGGTGCCAACCTGGCGGCCTGGCACATGCGCGACCTAGCGGCCTGGCACAGGCACCGACCTGGCAGCCTGGCCCAGGCGCGACCTAGCAGCCTGGCCCAGGTGTGACCTGGCAGCCTGGCCCAGGCGCATCCTGGCAGCCTGGCACAGGCGCTGACCTGGTGGCCTGGCCCAGGCGCCGACCTGGCGGATTGGCACAAGCGCAAACTGGCGGCTTGACGCAGGCACCGACCTGGCGGCTTGGCACGGGTGCCGACCTGGTGGCTTGGCCCAGGCGCGAAATGGCGGCATGGCACAGGCGCCGACCTAGCGACTTGCGAGACGTGCTCGCTGACAAATTCGACATGCATACCCTAACACTCCCACGATCCTTGGAAGTTGGCCCACGTGCCGTACGATCCGGAAGGTGGTCAACATGCATGGCGGTTGCCTCAGGGAATCTCGGACCACTTAGACGACTTCTCGGAAATCTCGGATGCGGTGCATGAAGCCCACTTTGTGATTTTTAGCTCACAGTCTACTATGAGAGTACTGACTTAAGCAACGGAGCGAGCTCGCCGGGTTAGCCACCCCGGGTCCTCTGACATTGATTCCTTGCAGGTCTCTAAAGAACTATGAAGCTCAACAATCAATCCAACTCGCCACCAGGCAGCTCGGCCCTTTGGTCAGCTCGCAACTAATAGGCAGCTCGGCCCTCTGGTCAGCTCGGTACCTAATAGGCAGCTCGACACTCTGGTCAGCTCGTCACCTAACCTGCCTAGCTCGGTCCAGTCAGTTCGGCACCTAACCTGCTCAGCTCGGCCCAGTTAACTCGGCACCTAATCTGCCCCCAGCTTGGCCTAGTCAGCTCGGCATCCAGGTCCTCATCCAGCAAAAGTTCACTTCGGCCTCTGAGTCATCGGCCACTTGGAAGCAGACCAAATGATGAGGTACTTAGCACAAATATACATCACCAAAAATTGATTCATCACCAGTCGCCAACATTGCAGGTTCAAATGCAAGATCAAGAAAACAGACAAAACTTCGAAGTAACCCACAAACAAGAAAGCTACTTGGCTTTTAGGGTTTTCAGGATTACTTACATAAAAATTCAAGCTACGAAGCTCTACCTGAGAGAACTGGCTCTGGAGCCATGGATTGCCATTCGCAAGTAAGTCTAAGGAAATCGAGTGGTTTTGTTCTCTATCTTCTCTTTTGTAGAAGCATGATATTGAGCTCTTCTCTAAATGGAAAACTCAAACTCTTATATAGAAATTACTCTACGATCTCTTGCTCTCAGGTCGATTGCAAAATAACTACCATGATTCTTACAACGGTATATTTAAAATTCTAAAAGAAAGTCATCGAGCAGTGGTGGCCTTCTGGAATTACCATGTCCTTCACCTCCATCCAAAGCAGCCACACAGAAGTATACTTATCAAAAAAAGGAATAAGCAGCCAGACAGAAAAAGAGAACGGAGTGGGGAGAGGGAATTTTCAGAACGTTCGAAACCTATTCATGGGCCGGGCTCGGGCTTGGCTTTTGTCAAAATTCTAATGGGCCTGGCCAGAAGTCTGAGCCCGAGATAGTGTATAGTTGGGCCAGAAGCGACCACAACGCCATTTCGAAAACACACTAATATTAATAGATGTTCAACCGTTAGCTGAATAAACCCGGTTCAACCACCCGCAAGAAGACAAAACTCAAAAACAGGGCTTCTTTCAAAAGTTTTAAGGTCATTCAAACTCTCCCCTCCCTACCTCTTGTCCTCATCTCCTTCGAGCCCTAACCCAAGCATCCTTTTGGCCACTCACCACACAATGGTGCCCTTGATTGTGGAACGGAGTGGTGAGAGGGAATTTTGAGAACGCCGAACATAAAAGAGGGACTTTATCAGAATACAGTGTATGATTTGAGAATTCAGAATATGACGAAAGTGACCCTTACATAACCGTTTAATTTATATGGCAAGTAGGGGTGTACATTCGGTTTGGTTCGGTTCAAACCGATGACCTAACCCACTATTCAGTTTGGTCATATCCCTCAACTGAACTGAACCAAGTAGGGTTTAAAACTGAACCAATCCATACAGAATTTGAAAAATAAAAGGACTGAGTTAGTAGAAAGAGGGACAAAAAGGGAAAAATCAAACAAGAGTTAGTAATTACTGTAGGTACATAGTGCTCGCTCAAACCATTTGAGTACAAAAGATACCAAATTAATACCACATGGACGGTTGCAATGAGTCTATAACTCATCGGTTACCTGCAATGAGCTTATGACTCATCGAATGTGTTATGGATGCACCGCCCGGCAGCGCGCTGCGGCGCAGCCATAGGCAGCAGCACGCACAGCAGTACGCACCGCCCGACGGCGCGCTGCGGCACAGTCATAGGTAGCAGCATGCACCGCACGACAGCAGCACTAGGCAGCAGCACGCACCGCATGGCAGCAGCACTAGGCAGCAACACGCACCCCATGGCAGCAGCACCGTGAGGCGCACACACCATCGACAGCAGCAGTAGAGCGGGGCCCACATGACAGCTCATCAGGGTGGGCCCCACCTTATCCTACCAGAACAACTCTGCTCGTCATCCGCCAGCTACACTTTCCCTCATGCCTTATCCTTATCTTATCTGTTCTTAGTAGGAGTTGTGAAGTAGGCAATCTGTTTAGAAGTAGGAGTTTAAGTCCAACAAGGAATTCCATTTGTAATCTCCTATTTAAGGAGCTATGAATGGAAATAAATTCATTCAGTTTTTCAGCCAAGAAAGGTGTTAGGAGAGTTCGGGTGATCTCTTGGACAAATCATCCACGTGATTGCCACAATAGGGTCTATACGCAAGGGGAAGGGCAAGGGAAGACAGGAGTCTCTCCTGGTGGACCGACCCGTGACGAGATCCTACGCCCGGGCCCATAACATTCTGGTATCAGAGCCTACCGTCATGGGGGAACAAGAGCCGCTGTGTTCCAAGGTCCATGAACTGGAACACAAACTTGCAGAGACCAGCATGGAGGTTTGTGAGGTCAAGGATGATGTCCGGGAGCTTCGACGCTTGCTAGAGACATTCTTAGCCAATAGGGAAAGGAACTCAGAAGGAATCGCCACCAAAAACAGCTGCAGGCCGGACTGGGCATAAATGTCTGGCGAACATCAGATGGCCGCCCCGACTGCCGCTATTATCCCCAAATACAGTCGGCTAGAATTTCCGTCCTACCGGCACTGGAGACCCATTGGGATGGTTGTACCGCTGCGAACAGTTCTTCCGCAACCAGCGCACCGATGATAGAGACAAGGTCAGTCTGGCCGCTTTCCACCTCACAGAAGAGGCACAGCTCTGGTTCTACCACCTAGAGCAGGAAGAACCCGGGCTTAGTTGGGAACAATTTAAATCCTATTGCCTCCTCCGGTTTGGACCCCCGCTGACAAGTAACCCACTGGGTGAACTAATCAACCTCAAGCAAACCGGGACTGTGGCAGATTATCAGTGCCAGTTCCAAACCCTTCTCCCAGAGCAGCCTCGGTACGCCCAGACCAGCAAGTCGACATGTTCACAACAGGGCTAGTGGAACCCCTAAGAGTGGACGTCAAGATGCAACACCCCCCTAATCTAGTCACAGCTATGAACCTCGCACGTGCCTTCGAAAGGAAGATGCAGATCTCCCACGGGGGCTTCAGTATAGGACGACCGACATCAACATGGACGCCTTCGAAAACAGCAGGAGTGACTTCCTCTTCGATCACCAGTAGAGAACCAAGGCTGCCTGCGGGCAACCCCTCCAGATCAGCATCAAGCATAGGAAGCAATAGGTCTGCACCCCTCATTAGGAAGCTGACCCGAGCCGAGATGGCGGAACAGCGCGCAAGGGGGCAGTGCTTCAACTACGATGACCTGTACTCCGCCGGCCACAAGTGTAAGAAGTTGTTCTGTCTCTTAGTAGAAGAACCCGAAGAGGAAGAGGACGAACTTGCAACATCAGAACCAGAAATCTCCCTCCAGGCCATCACGGGGGTCAAGACTTCCCAAACCATGCAACTGAGAGCATTGATAGCAGAGCGGCCAGTCCATATTCTGGTGGACTCGGGTAGCACCCACAATTTCATCAGCGAACAGGTGGCCCGCAAGTTAGAACTGCCCATGGAAAGAAGACCACAATTATAGGTGGCTGTGGCAAACGAGGAAAGAGTTCACAACCCCGGAATTTGCAAGGACACCAGAATTCAGGTCGGAATAGAGTCCTTCCAAGCAGATTTATTCGTACTATCCTTGGACGAATTTGACATTGTCCTAGGTGTTAAATGGCTGATCACACTTGGACCAATCCTATGGGACTTCGCCGCCCTGACCATGACCTTCCACTTGGATGGAAAACCAGTCACATGGCAAGGAACCAAAATAAGAACAAGGGCGCAGCTACATACACTCCAAGGTGGGGACTCACGCGCAACAGATATGGAAAGGAGCCCAAGGGGCTTCCCCCTCCCAGAGCTTGCGACCACCGAATCCCTCTGATAACCGGATCAGATCCCGTTGTTGTCAGGCCCTACCGCTACCCACATCGGCAGAAAGATGAAATAGAAAGGCAGTGCGCAAACATGTTACAGCAAGGGACCATCCGCCCCAACCGCTCCCCCTTCTCCTCCCCAGTTCTTTTGGTGCCCAAGCAAGACGGGACTTAGAGATTTTGTGTGGATTACAGAGAGCTTAACAGTCGGATGGTCAAGGATAAGTTTCCCATCCCAGTTGTCGATGAGTTGTTAGATGAACTCCATGGAGCACAGGACTTCTCCAAGCTAGACCTCCGATCAGGATACTTCCAGGTCCGAATGACCCTAGAAGATGTAGAGAAAACGGCCTTCAGGACACACCATGGCCACTTTGAGTTCCTGGTCATGCCCTTCGGTCTTAGCAACGCGCCCTCCACATTCCAGGCCCTGATGAACGAGGTGTTTCACTCCCATCTCCGCAGATTTGTCTTGGTATTTTTCGACGACATCCTAGTCTATAGCAAATCGTGGGTAGAGCACGTGCAGCATCTACGAATTGTTCTTGAACTCCTGCAACAACATCAGCTCTTCCTCAAACGGTCAAAATGCTCCTTTGGGGAATGCAGGGTCCTTTACTTCGGACATGTGATTAGCGGTCAAGGGGTCACTGTGGATGACTCCAAGATTCAGACCATCAAAGAATGGCCCAGACCGCAATCTGCCAAGGCCCTCTGCGGTTTCCGAGGGCTGACAAGCTACTACCGCAAGTTCATTCACAATTACGGACTGCTGGCAGCCCTGCTAACAAGTCTGCTCAAGAAAAACGCCTTCCTCTAGGACGGTACAGCTGAAGCAGCCTTTGTAAAATTAAGAGAAGCCCTCTCCTCCACACCAGTTCTACAGTTTCCAAACTTTGATCTTGAGTTCACAGTGGAGTGTGACGCATCCAGCACCGGCATAGGCGCGATACTACAACAACAAGGGCACCCAATCGCCTTTTTCAGCCGCAAGCTGGCCAACCGCCACCTTAAGTTGCCCGCCTATGAACGAGAACTTATTGGCCTAGCTATGGCAGTGCAGCACTAGAGGCCGTACCTGTGGGGAAGATCTTTCATAGTCAAGACGGACCATTACAGCCTCAAATATCTGCTGGAACAACGGCTCACCACCTCGCCACAGCAGCATTGGGTCAGCAAACTCCTTGGATTCGACTTCCAGGTAGACTACAAGGCTGGGGCCTTGAACCGTGCCACAGATGCCTTGTCCCGTCGAGAAGATGACATGCTACTCCTTGCAATCTCACAGCCCCGGGCCTCCCTGCTGGAAGACATTCGGAATGAACTGCCAGAGTCACTTGAATGGAACGATCTGCTCAAGAAAATATAGGCGGGAACGGCCAACTCAAATTGGAGCATGCAGGACGGGTTGGCACTGTACAAGGGCCGAATTTATCTTCCAAATGACTGCCCCTTAATTCCCTCCGTTATCTCCAGCATACACAACGCCATGCATGAGGGTATCCAGAAAACACTGCACCGCATCCATGCAGATTTCCACTGGCAGGGCATGAAGGCTTCGTTATGGGACTTCATCCAGAACTGTTCAATGTGCCAACAACAGAAGTGGGAAAACTTGCACCCAGCAGGCCTTCTCCAACCCCTCTCCCTCCCCACTTAGATCTGGGCAGATATTTCCATGGACTTCATCAAAGGCTTACCCAAGGTGGGAGGGAAATCGGTGATATTTGTGGTGGTGGACCGCTTCTCAAAGTATGCCCACTTCCTCCCCTTATCTCACCCCTACAGCGCGGTTTCAGTCGCCCACGCCTTCTTCGGCCACATCTTCCGATTACATGGGCTACCCAAATCCATTGTAAGTGACAGGGACCCGATCTTTACCAGCGCCTTCTGGAAGGAGCTCTTTCGACTACAGGGAACAGACCTAGCCTTCTCCTCTGCCTACCATCCATAGACGGATGGCCAAACAGAGGTGGTGAACTGGACAATAGATATGTACCTCCACTGCCTTGTGGGAGACCAGCCCAGGCGCTGGGTGGAGTGCCTTCCGTGGACCGAATACTGTTATAACACGTCCTACCACTCCTCCCTTGGTATGACTCCCTTCCGAGTGGTATATGGCCGAGACCCTCCCCATCTCTTATCTTACGAACCAGGCTCAACACGGTTGGAAGAAGTGGATCGCAGCCTCCAAGATCGTGACGCCCTCCTGACCGAAGTCTCCTTGCGCCTATAGTAGGCACAGGCGCGCATGAAGCACGCCTACGATAAGCACCACCGCGAAGTCACCTTCAAGCCGGGACAGTTCGTTTGGCTGAAGCTCCAACCCTACCGGCAGCTCTCCCTCAGGCGTCGAGGCCCCCCTAAGCTAGCCCCAAATTTTACGGGTCCTTCAAGGTTCTTAGGCAGATCGGAAAGGTTGCCTATCAACTCGAGCTACCGGAGCACAGCATAATCCATGACATCTTCCATGTGTCCCTCCTGAAGCCTTTTACAGGGACTCCCCCCGATCAAGTGCCTCCCCTACCACCTCTAAAGGACGACAGACCCATCCTCCAACCTCGAGCTCTTGTACGGTCACGCATCAATCAGGGTACCTTCGAGCTTGAGAACAAGCTCGTTGTCCAAGAGGGGTGTGATGTTATGGACGCACCGCCCGGTAGCGCGCTGCGGCGCAGCCATAGGCAGCAGCACGCACCGCCCGGCGGCGCGCTGCGGCACAGTCATAGGCAGCAGCACGCACCGCACGGTAGCAGCACTGGGCAGCAGCACGCACCCCACGGAAGCAGCACTGTGAGGCGCACACACCATCGGTAGCAACAGTAGAGCGGGGCCCACACAACAGCTCATCAGGGTGGGCCCCACCTTATCCTACCACAACAGCTCTGCTCGCCATCCGCCAGCTACACTTTACCTCATGCCTTATCCTTATCTTATCTGTTCTTAGTAGGAGTTGTGAAGTAGGCAATCTGTTTAGAAGTTGGAGTTTGAGTCCAACAAGGACTTCCCTTTGTAATCTCCTATTTAAGGAGCAATGAGTGGAAATAAATTCATTCAGTTTTTCAGCCAAGAAAGGTGTTAGGAGAGTTCGGGTGATCTCTTGGACAAATCACCCACGCGATTGCCACAATAGGGTCTGTACGCAAGGGGAAGGGCAAGGGAAGACAGGAGTCTCTCCCGGTGGCCCGACCCGTGACGAGATCCTACGCCCGGGCCCATAACAGAACGTCTGCGATGAGAATACGACTCATCGCATGTTCGCGCTAAACTTGTACTCGGCACAAGTCAAGTTAAACCTTAGCAAATGTAAACATGCGACGAAGCGATAAACTTCAAATACACGGGGTTTTACGATAAACCTTGAATACATGCGGGTCTTACGATGAACCCTAGGCTATTACAGAACCGTGAGTCATTGTGAACTGGAATTAAATATCGGCTACACGTGCTACTTTAAGTGGTTCGCGTGATAAGGTGCCACGTAAGCTTAGTAAAAACGCACCCGCTAAATAATGACATCACCAGCGCCACGTCGGTCAAGTAGGACACGAAAGGAAGTAGTACACCTGGATTATGATAATCCTAGGACGAAAGGAAAGCTCGCCCAATGAGATATCTCATATGACACATGGCAAAACCCTAGCTGTGCTCCTTAATGATCGATAACAATTCTAATATTCCATTTCCTAGTGTGAATCAAACACTTTTGACTCTTTCCTTTCAGGACCTCGGGATCCCTCCTTATAAATGGTGGTCTTCCTCATAACGAGGGGATTCAATCAATCATTCCATTCTGTCGCATTATCACTTCCATTTACCCTAGCCTCCAAACCTGCCTCCTACACCAAGTCTTCCTTCGTCCTTCAAGGAGACCACTCTCATGTAGCCCGACCACCATACTTACAATTACTAAATACTAATTAGTAATTACTCTTTGATAGTTTGACTCCTAACCCAACTCGGCAACTCCAATGTGGTTGTCTTTTGTGTTTTCCGCTAACTAGTTGCTAGTAATTAGTAAATAGGGTAAATTTCTTAAACTACTCTTATGGTTTAACTACTGTTTCTGACAATTGACTAGTTCTTACTGATGTCTAGACCTGTGCATGGGTCGGGTAGCCCAAAATGGCCCGGCCCGCACCCCGGTCGGGCTTGGTCATGTAATTAGGCCCGTGGACCTAACCTCGGGCCTAACACAGTAAGCCCGACTGTGCTTTTGGTCGGGCTCAGGATTTGTCAAAAAAGCCTGACTCGGCCCAACTCAGCATTATATATTTTATAAAATACACAATATGTATTTTATATATTATATAAATAATATAATATTTATTGAAATATATATATTTATAATTTAATATATATACATTTTTTATTTTTTCTTTATAATTTCTCTTTCTCTCTCTCTATTTAGTCGCTTCAGTAGTAGTAACAGCGTGGGCTAAATTTAAGGCTCGGGCCCACGCCCGGGCTTCAGGCTTTTTATGAGGGCTGATCTCGGGCCCAAGTTATAGGCTCGATGGTTGGGCCGGGCTCGGGCTTGGGCCTTAGAAAAATCTGTTAATGCAGAGTGAAAGCCCGACCCGGCCCATGAACAGTCGTTAAATATGGACAGAATGGCTCAAATGTCTGTTTTACCCTTTAACTCAAACTTAGAACAAAAAGTTAAATTTACCAATAAATAATCCATCCTTCTGCTCGAGTTCATCACTTTCGTATTCGGCACTGTCTCTTCGGAGAAGTATCGCCTTAAAAGATAAAAACTCAAACTCAGCTACCGGAATCTTTACCTTCTCTGTCATTGGCAGTCGCTGCAACTTCCACTCGACACAAAGGACGCAAAGCGGCAGCACCCCCTTCCGATTTCTTCTCTTTTCCCTCTTCCTCTCTCTCTTCTTTCTGCTCTTCTTTTCCCCTGTTTAAGTCACATACAGGTTTCCCTCTTCCTCTCTCTCTCTTCTTTTTTCCCTCTTCCCGCTCTTTTCTGTCATTGGGCATGATGGTATGGTGGAACCAAAACTGGAAAACCAATTGCTTCTCTAGCCATTTGGGTCTCCACCAAATGGAGTAGACAACTTTTATGTACTTGAACAACATGAGCAACAGAAACAGAATTAGAACCCAAATTATTGGGTTGTTGATGAAGCCTTTGACAAAATCTTCCAACTTCGATTGATGCCTGATGGAATGGGAAACTGAAAGCCCTCCTGCCTAAGCTGCAAGTCCCAACTAAGATTACAATTTTTGTTTCTTACAGTTTTTAGAGCTGTTGAATGAAATGGATTGAAGGATGTATTGGGAAGATATAGAGATTTTGAAGGAGCTGAAAAACTGAGTCGATTCTAGGTCTGTAACGCTAGATATTGATGGCTTGAAATTGAGATTTGAATATAATAGTCGTGTAGATGTTGATGGTAATATCGTTCAACGGTGAACAGTACCCAATTCTCCACTGTGATCCCAAGCATATGACCGCCCAAGTGTTCTACTAGGGAACACTGTGTGGAGGTAAGCGGGCTACAATTGACTATGTTATATCTAATGTTGTATCTCACGGTGATGGGTATTGGTGGCATAAAATCAAGCGTATTAGAGTTTGGATCGGGTAGCTACCTTGTGCTGTGAACACTGCAACCCCCGATAATAGTTGAAGCTATTGTGAACCAGACCAAGTGCTTGTAGCACTGGACTATGTTATATCTAAACAGCGCCATTGCAGACTTTGCCGAGGCTCTAACATCAAAGTGTTATCGGAATAAATATACCAGAGAGAGATTTTGTTAAATATATGAACAGATAAAATTACAGAGATGGTGTTGACAACGGACGGAGATGGTGTTTTCTCGGAAATAGAGCTTTCTAACAAAGTCAAAGTAAGAAGCTGATGGATTTGCATGGAGAGTCAAATTGCCTCTAACTCCATTGCAAGACATCGGAAAAAGGGGGAAAGTTAGGGATTTAATGCCATCATCTACTTAAGGGAAAAACCCCACATGGAATTGGAAATTCATCTCTTGAAGATTAACTTATCTCCGCTCAAGGCCTCAAGCCCCCCACTGCTAACCTTCGGCACTGTCATCTCGTTTCAGTCTCACTCCAACCACGCTTCAGTCATTGCTCCAAAACGCAAAAACCTTGTGCATGCAACTCGCCCCGTCCGTCCTCTCAGGATCTCTTTCGGTGCTACTTTGATATAAACACGTAATTTGTTTTCAAGTTTCTTTGAACCCATTTTGCACGTTTTTTCTATGAGTTATTGAGTTATCATTTTGTAATATTTATCATTTTCTTCAGTAAGTTTTTATATTTACTTTTATATAGATTTATGGGTTTTACAGTCCCGGGTGTTCTGCATTGAACTTGAAATGGGTTCCTATTTGATCTCCTTTTAGGCATCTTTCTTTCTCTTATTTTTATTTATTTCTGTTCTACAATTTTCGTACATATTCCTCGCTGTATGAAGGATAAGGCTATATTTGATTCAATTCTCATTCTTACCTAAAAACCCTGTAGAGTGGGTTTGATTGTTTTTCTTTAATATTTTCTCTGATTGTTCCTCTTTGAATTTGGAAGATGGGTATTCTTGGACTCTTTTTATCATGGTTTTGGTAAACTTAAAACTCTCCATCCAACTACTTTAAGGTTCGTCCTCTTTAACGTTTTCGTTTGGTAATATACTAATATTTTATTCACATATTTTGTTCACAATTTTCTAAACATGATGTTTTAAGTTCTATAAATGGATTGTCAAAGAGATCCTGCAGAGGTGAATGGAAATATGATTTTATGAATGGAGCTGATGTAGGCACATCTGGCCATGCCCAATAGCAGGCCTGCGCATGTTAGGCGGCGGAGTTCAAAGTGGACCCAACCAGGGCATGCGCAGAACAGGGTTTGGCATATATCTCAAAGCTAACGATGCGGGCTCACTTGGCGACCTCGGATGACCGCGCACCTTACGTACGGACCGAATCCGGACCATCCGAGCCCACCTATTTCCAGGCGGACTCAAGTATATATAAGGGGCAATCCCCTCAAGGTAAACATCTACATCTAAAACTTTGGAACGTAGACGCAAGAGCAAACACTTGAGAACTCCGAATCTCATTCGTGGCCTCGTCTGAGTGTTTACCCCTCAGGCCTCTCCACCTTGCACCTACCTTGTACTAACATAATCGTCAGAGTCTCCGCCTTGGGTATCAATCCGGGGCCTCTAACGTCCTCCTTCATTCTTTGCAAGACTGGCCCTATAGTCCTCGGCCACTCCGAACTTCGGACCACTCAACAGCATCTCAGTTTGGGAGCAAATTGATAGTGTTGCCCTCAACCCATTTCACCCGGCAACAATTGGCGCCGTCTGTGGGAATGTTGCTAAGACTTCCCTTAATTAAACTTCCTTAAATTTAAAAGAATCAACTCCTAAGCTTCAACAGACATGACAAGAAATACTAGGAACACTCAGAACCTGGCAACAAGGGACCAACTTCAAGCGGTCCTCGACAGGCTCGTTGACCTCAGCAGAAGGCTGGACGAGGTGGGGCACCCGGCAGGAGGTCGCCCTTAGGGTGGTCGCCCCACTGGGAGCCTGGGGCACAATGGTGAGTGTGCGTCTTCAGACCCCTTAGCCATCGACCCAGTCGGATCCAACGAAGTTGACCCCTCATAGTCCGATAGCAGCCAACGTGCCAATCAGCCACCGAGGGCCTAATGACCCCCCAGCCGAAGAGGGGAAGAATCAGCACAATCTCACGATCACCGTCGAGATCAAGAGTATCACCATCGCCGCTGAAGAGAGAACTCTTAGGACGAAGGTGGGTGATCAGGTCATCACAACCCCTTATCAAGGGTCGAGGGCCGATGTCGCTGTTAGACAGTGTATGCCCTTAGCTCTTAGCTCCAATCAACATGATGTACATTATGACATTTATTGTAATTGAATAAATTACATATTTGATTCATGTCATTGTGGTGTGTTTCTGTGTAATACCCTTAAACTTGACACTTATGAGACTCGTGTTAGTTTAGAATCTTCACAGCTGTTGGATAGATCTGGGGAGACTTATCCTGCCAAGGCTAACACTGATGTGCCGCCAAGTTGGTTGGGGTGGCTTGTCTCAGTTGCCAAGGTAAGACCTAAGGTACATGCACTGTGGGTTTTCTTGAAACCCTGAACTGGACCAAATTCCAGTATTGCCTTGGACCTTGGAAATAGATGGGCAAAACTGGAATGTTACACCTAACTCCTAGACTCGATTGCGGTACTACACTAGGTGTCGGATTGGGCAGTCTTTGATATGCTAATCAGTGAGATCCTTAGAGGGGATCAAAACCTGGGTATGTTGGGGTAGTCTAAGAATTCACCTAAGTGGGTGAACAGAGTGACAGGAATAGCCCCTTTGTCGGATTGATCCTTAGAGAGTGCATCATAGTGAAATGCACTTTCTCTGATGGAAACCTAAACTGTCGGCAGTGGATTTCAAATGTGTTTGAAATTTGGTTTTGCAAAATATATTTATATAGAGATATACTTATATATTATGGTTTCAAATTGTTTGCAAAAAGTTTTAATTCCCAAGATCCATGTGAGTAGAGAATGCAACATTGTACCTTACAGCCGAGGGAGAAGTCCTCTTTTGTCAGGCAGTGTTTGTTCATTAAGTGTAAAACAATTGAGGGTTATACCTGATGGGCTAATCTTGCATCTGCCCACAGTCTTTAGGCCTTCATAAGATGGTTGTACCCAAGGACTATTTATTGTAAATGTTGGGTCCGTTTAGATCCCATGGTGACGGACTCAGGGGTTCACTATATTCAGCAATGAACTCGGCCAGGCCTTGTAATAGAGGTTAGGATGAACCCATGTGGTTGATGTGTAGATCAATGGTAGGGTCCCACGCCATACAAAGAGAACCAAGCTAGCCAACATTAAAAGGAAGTGAGCATGAAAGCTTAATGGGCCTAAAGCCCATTTCGAACTAGGTTAATTGGATTAATTAAATAGGGGCGAATCTGGGTATCGACCAGTAGATAAGGATGAGAAGATAACTCTTATCCTCTTAAGGAGTCCATATCCTAATAGAGATTTGGGTCAAGGAACTCCTAATTTGATAAGGAAAGGCTAATCTTGATTTGCAGATAAGATAAGGGATTAACCTTATCACTTAAAGAGTTCAGATCTAAATAATGATTTGAATCAAGAGACTCCTAATCAGATTAGTGAAGGGATGAGAGATCCATCATATGGATGGCCGAACCCTGCAGGTAGGTTGGGCGAAATTTCAAAAATTTATCTCTCTCCCATGTGGGAATCACATTCCCTATTTTAGAAAACTGCATTTTCAATGATCATTATTGAACCCAAACCAGACCAAATCTGAAACCAAAAGGGAGTGGAGGGATATACCTGATACGAAGTAACAATAACCTCCAATGAAGGTGTTCACGCCCAAGGGAAAATCCAAAGACTGCTTCCACCGAAGATGACACGGTGTAGGATGAAGCAGAATCAGCAAGATGGTTCTTCAGCAAGAATCGGATACTTCAACAAGAATCTAATGGAGGGCAAGTGAGCACGACTTCAGATTACATTTTCTGCCGAAAGGTAATATCAAGAACACTTCTTGATCGCTCCTAGAGGTGGAGATCGAACTGGTATGGTGGCAAGAGCAGGAGAGAAGGAGACAGTGCAGCCAAACTGTGTTGTCTCTTTCTAGAAATCAGCAGTCACTTAGATGATTTCTGTTGTGTATTGAGGGTTCGCCCTGCTCTCCTATTTATAGCCTTAGAGAGAGGTTCTCCTAATCTCATTAGTAGTTTCCTAATCCTAATCTTGTATTTGGATCTGAACTCTCTTTAAGAGATAAGGATAATCCCTTATCTTATCTACAGATAAAGATCAACCTTCTTAATCTAATTAGGAGTTTCCTGATCCAAATCTTTATTTGGATCTGGACTCTTTGAGTGGATAGGGACAATCCCTTATCCTATCTGCTGATCTAAATCCCATAACCGCTCCTTTTAATTAATCTCATTAAGCCAGTTCGAATTGGGCTTTAGGTCCATTAAGTCTATTTGCTCACTTACCCTCCAAACTGCTACCCAGTTGGATATCCTTGTATGGCGTGGGACCCAAACATTGATCTACACATCAGCCACATGGGTTCAGCCCAGCCTTTGTTACAAGGCCTGGCCGAATTCATTGTAGGAGACAGTGAACCCCTGAGTCCATCACCATGGGCTCTTAATGGGCCCAACATTTACACTAAATGGTCTCTAGGTCAAGCCACCTTATAAAAACCCAAGGACTATCGGCAGATGCAAGATTAGCCCATCAGGTATTACCCTCAATGGTCTTATACTTAACCTCTCAGACCATAATGATCAAACACTGCCTGACAAGAGAGGACCTTTCCCTCGGCTGCAAAGTACAGTGCTGCACTCTCTACTCACCTGGATCCCGGGAATTAAAACCTTTTGCAAACACTTTGAGCCCATAATATATATATATATATATATATATATATATATATATATATATATATATATATATATATGTATATGTCTATATAAATATATTTTGCAAAACAAATTTCAACGATTGAAATCAACTGCCGGCAGTTTAGGTTTCCATCAAAGAGAGTGCATCCCCGATCATTCACTTTGTCCGAAAAAGGGGCTGATCCTGTCACTAAGATCACCCACTCAGATGAATTCTCGGATTGTCCCAACATACCCAGGTTTTGACCCCCTCTAAGGATCTCACTAATTGGCATATCAAAGACAACCCAATCCAACACCTAGTGTAGTATCATAATCGAGTCTAGGGGTCAGGTGTAACATTCCAATTTTGCCCATCTATCTCCGAGGTCCAGGGCAATACTAGAATTCTGATCCGGTTCAGGGTTTCTAGAAAACCCACACTACATGTACCTCAGGTCTCACCATGGCAGCTGAGACAGGCCACCCCAACCAACTTGGCGACACATTAGTGTCAACCTTGGCAAGATAAATCTCCCCAAATCTATCCAACGACTGTGAAGATTATAAACTAACACGAGTCTCATATGTGTCCAGTTTAAGTGTATTACACAGAAACACACCATAATAACATTAATCAAATATGTACTTTATTCATTTACATTAAATGTCATAATGTACATCATGCTGATTGGAGCTAAGGGCATACACTGTCTAACAATTAGGAGGTCATCTCTTTAAGGCTATAAATAGAGAGCAGGGCGGATCTGAAAAACACAGAAGAAAACTCAGTTTGACTGTTTCTACCTTTAGTTCTTTTTCTCCCTGCTCTTGCCGCCCCACCCTGTTCGATCTCCATTTCTTGGAACTGATCAAGATTGGATCTTGATATTGTTTGTTTCTAGAAAAAACAATTATGAAGCTATGCTCACTACCCCATTCAATTCTTGCTGAAGAATCACAAATTCTTGGTGAAGAACTACCTGCCAATTCTGCCTCATCTTAAGTTGTGTCATCTTCAGTGGAGGGAGGATTTGGTATACTCTTTGGGCATGAACACCTGCGTTGGAAGGAGCAATTTTGCGTGGATTCCATATTAGGTATACCTCTCCCTAATCTTGGTTTTAGATTTGTTCTGGTTTGGTTACAAGAACGAACCTTGAAAATGCAATTTTCTAAATTGAGAATACGATTCTCGGATGGAAGTAAAGAAATTTTTTAAATTTCGGCCAACCTTCCTGCAGGGTTCAGCCATCCATATTATGGATCTCCCATCCCTACAGCCGCACCTCTCCCTCACGTGTCTCACACCTCCGAGACCTCCTGAATGATAGACGAGCCAAAAGGAATGGCCTCGAGCCCGCATCAGAGTATTTAGGGAATCAAACCGAGCTTCGTCGAGTCCGAGAGGACCGGGACAGGGCCAAGAGCAATTGGGAGTCATCCAGGACGAGCTTCGCCAAGTAAGAGAAAGTCGAGTTGAAGCCTTGGCCAGCTAAAGCCATCTGTCCGTTAGGATGGATGCCTTCACCTTGGACATCATCTCTGAGCCTCTTCCCCCACACTTCAAAGTCCCTGAGCTCGAAATGTACAATGGGATGACCGATCCGGACGACCACATGAAAAGTTTCAAGGTGCTCATGCTCCTTTATGGATATTCCGACGCCCCGACGTGTCAGACTTTCCAGGCAACCTTCAAAGGAGTAGCCTGCCGCTGGTTCTCTGCGCTCCCTCCTCGCTCAATTGTGAAGGGATGAGAGATCCATCGTATGGATGCCCAGATCTTGCTGAATAAGGGGGCGAATTTTAAAAATTTTTCTCTCTCTTCAACTGAGAATCACATTCCCTATTTTAGAAAAACATATTTTTCAAGGATCAATCTTGAACCATGAACCAAACCAGATCTGAACCAAAAGGAGTAGGAGGGAGGATGTACCTGATACAGAGAAACAATATCTCCTAATGGAGGTGTTCACGCCCAATGAAGGATCCAAAATCTGCTCCCACTGAAGATGGCGCAGTGCAGGATGGAGCAGAATCAGCAATGTTCTTCCAAAAGAACTTGACCATTCGCAAGAATCAACTGGATGGATTGTGAGTACAACTCCAATCAATCTTTTCCAAAAAGATTGGTATCAAAATCAGATCTTGATTTTTCCCAAGAACTGGAGATCGAACTAAAGGTAATGGCGGCGGCAGTAAGGAGGCGGCAAGAGAGTATTTGTAGGGTGCAGAATTATCTCTTCTTGTGATTTCAGCACTCAAGAGGATTTTTTATTATGTCTCTTCTAAAGGCTGCCGCCCCCTCCTCCTTTGTTAACCTAAAAGATCAGCTCCTAATCCAATTAGGAGTTGCTTATCCAAATCATATTTGGATCAGCCCTATCTTTAGGTGATAAGGATAAACCCTTATCTTATCTGCAGATTAGATTAGTTTTCTCCTAATCTTATTAGGAGGTTTCTAGATCTGAATCACATTCAGATCTGGACTCTCTGAGTGGATAGGGTCAAGACCCTATCCTATCTGCTAATCCATCTCAGAATTCGCCCCATGATTAACTAATCAAATAGCCTAGTTCGAAATGGGCTTTAGGCCCATTAAGCTTATGTACTCACTTAACCTTCCTAACTACTGCCCAGTTTGGCTTCCTTGTATGGCGTGGGACCCAAACATTGATCTACACATCAACCACATGGGTTCAGCCCAGCCTTTGTTACAAGGCCTGGCCGAATACATTGTTATGGACAGTGCACCCCTTGAAACCCATCTTATGGGCTCTATGGGCCCAACACTTACCCAAAGTGGTCCCTGGGCCAAGCCACCTTGTAACACCTAGGGACTGTGGGCAGATGCAAGATTAGCCCATCAAGTATTATCCTCAATGGTCTTACACTTAACCTCTCAGCCCATAATGATCATACACTGCCCGACAAGAGAGGACCTCTCCCTCGGCTGCAAGGAACAGTGTTGCACTCTCTGCTTATTTGGATCTCGAGAATTAAAACCTTCTTGCAAACATTTTAGAAACCATAATATATATACTTTTATATCTCATATAAAATATACTTTGCAAAACAAATCTCAATGGTTGAAATCGGCTGTCGGCAGTCTTGGTTTTCATCAGTGAGAGTGCATCCCCGATCATTACCTTTGTCCGACAAAGGGGCTGATCCTGTCACTATGATCACCCACTCAGATGAATTCTCAGACTGTCCCAACATACCCAGGTATTGACCCTCGCTAAGGATCTCACTGATTGGTACATCAAAGACAGCCCAATCCAACACCTAGTGCAGTTTCATAATCGAGTCTAGGGGTCGGGTGTAACTTTCCAGTTTTGCCCATCAATCTCCAAGGTCCAGGGCAATACTGGAAATCTGGTCCAGTTCAAAGATTCAATTAATCCTACATTGTATGTGCCTAGGGTCTCACCCTGGCAGCTGAGACAGGCCACCCCAACCGACTTGGTGGCACCACAGTGTCAACCTTATCAGGATAGGTCTCCCTAGACCGAGCCACTGGCTGTGAACATTCTAAACTAACACGAGTCTCATTAAGTGTCTAGTTTAAGGGTATTACATAGAAACATACCGAGGGAACATGAATCAAATATGCACTTTTATTCATTTACAATAAACTCATAAAGTACATCATTCTGATTGAAGCTAAGGGCATGCAAAACTATCTAACAGCTCCCACTTGCACTTAGGTCCAATCAGGTACTAGCCGGAGTCCCATGCTTTCCACGTGTTTCTTAAACACTTTCTGTGATAGTGGCTTCATCAATGGGTCATCTGGATCCGACTGGAAGTCGGCATCTGTATACCCTTGGATCTGTAGTGAGCTACCGTCGAATACTAGACAAAACTCTTTTGTCCTTCGATGGTACTTAAGTATGTTTTTCACAGCAGTGTAGTGCTCCTGCCCCGGGTTGGCCTGAAATCTGCTTACTACACTCACTGCCTGAGCTATGTCAGGACGAGTGCACAGCATGGCATACATGATGCTCCCTACGGCTGAGGCATAAGGAACGGCTTTCATGCCATCAATCTCCTCAGAAGTCTTGGGAGACATCTTCTTGGAGAGAGTGACTCCGTGCCCGAAAGGAACATTTCCTTTCTTGGAGTTTTCCATGTTGTATCTTTTGACTATTTTGTCAATGTAAGCAGATTGGGATAATCCTATTATCCGCTTCGATCTATCTCTATAGAGTCGAAGACCCAGTATATAGGAGGCTTCTCCAAGATCTTTCATGGAGAATTGCTGCGAAAGCCATACTTTCACCGTAGTTAACATTCCCACATCATTCCCAATGAGTAGAATGTCATCTACATACAGAACCAAGAAGGTAACCTTATCCCCACTGTACTTCCTGTAGACACAGGGTTCATCCGGATTCTGCTCGAAGTCAAACATTTTGACAGTAGAGTTAAAACGGATGTTCCAACTTCTAGAAGCTTGCTTAAGTCCATATATGGATCTGTTAAGTTTACATACCATGGTTTCCTGACCTGCAGCAACGAAGCCTTGCGGCTGCTGCATATAGATATCTTCAGTAAGACATCCATTCAGGAATGCAGTTTTGACATCCATCTGCCAAATTTCATAACCATGGTATGCTGCTACAACTAGCAGGATCCTAATGGACTTAAGCATGGCCACAGGCGAAAATTTTTCCTCATAATCGATGCCCTCTTTCTGAGTGTACCCTTTCGCCACCAGACGAGCTTTGAAGGTCTCAACCTTACCATCAGGGCCCTTCTTCCTCTTGTAAATCCATTTGCAACCGATTGCTTTTACCCCGGAGGGCGGATCTACTAGAGTCCATACTCCATTGGTCTCCATTGAGTCCATCTCTGCTCTCATGGCCTGCACCCACTTCTGGGAGTCTATGTCCAACATAGCTTCCGCGTAAGTCACGGGGTCCTCTTCACTAGTCAAGGTTTCCACCAGGTAATTATCCTGGTCATAACCATAACGGACTGGTGGCCTGGATACCCGAGTGGATCTTCTAGGTTGGTCACTACCTAGAACTTGTGGGACATCTCCCACTGCTCTTGAGCTCTCCTCATCAAGAACAATTTCTTGACGATGGGTGTCCAGGATGTAATCGGTTTCCAAGAATTGTTTATTTCGATTGCAGAACACTTTCTGCTCACTTGGGTCATTGAATAGATAACCTACAGAGCCTTTTGGGTAGCCTACAAAAAGGCAACGGCTGGTCTTGGATTCCAACTTGTCTGCACTCGTTCTTTTAACGTGTGCTGGACAACCCCAAATCTTCAAGTGTCTGACACTTGGTTTCTTTCAGGTCCAAAGTTCATATGGAGTTTTCGGAACCAATTTGGTTGGAACCCGATTCAGCACGTAAATCACAGTCTCTAATGCGTAACCCCAAAAGGATGTGGGTAACTCTAAGTGTATGAGAAGCGACCGGACCATATCCAATAAGGTCCTATTCCTCCTCTCTGAAACACCATTAAGTGGTGGTGTAGCAGGAGGAGCTAACTGTGATACTATCCCATTGTCCTTTAAGTAGTCCCTGAATTCGTCAGAGAGATATTCGCCACCTCGATCTGATCGAAGAGCTTTAATTTCTCTCCCCAACTGTTTCTCGACCTCTTGTCTGAACTCTTTGAACTTTTTAAAGGATTCAGACTTGTGTCTCATTAGGTACACGTAACCATATCGTGAAAAATCATCTGTGAAGGTGATGAAATACACGTGTTGGTTCCGTGTCCTAACACTCACAGGACCACATACATTAGTATGTATTAGGTCAAGTGTGCTTGTACATCTTTCAGGCTTACCGTTAAATGGCCGTTTCGTCATCTTGCCTTGTAGGCAAGGCTCATAGGTGGGAAGATCTTCTACAGTTAGAAAATCCAAAGGACCATCCTTTACCAACCTTGTGATTCGGTCAACACCGATGTGGCCAAGTCGGTAATGCCACAGACACGTGGGATTAACTCTATCACGAACTCTCTTCTTGGGGATTTCAGCCGACGTAGTTTCGGTTATGTTAGTTTCTAGAGAATGATGTAGAACATTGAGACCGTTCTCCAGTTCCCCGTATGCGATGAATCTGTTGTTTCTTTTAATAGTAATCGTATTACTAAAAAAGACAGAATAACCATCTGCACACAGTTTTGAAACAGAAATCAAATTTCTCCTTAAGTTTTGTACATAAAGACAATCTTTCAGTACAATCGTTCCTTCTCTAAAAAATAACTTCACGGTTCCTATGGCCACGGCTGCAATAGTTGCATTAGTCCCCAAGTAGAGTGTGACTTCTCATTCACTCAGCCTTCTGCTTACCTTGAACCCCTGCAGTGAGTTACACGCATGAGTTGAAGCCCCGGAGTCAATACACCAGGACGCAGAAGCTACCAATAAATTGGTTTTTAAAACACAAGTTTCGAAATTACCTTTCTTGGATTCCAGGCAGGCAGGACAGTTCCTTTTCCAGTGGCCTGTCTTCTTGCAAAAATGACAGGCATCTGATGCCTTGTCCTTCCTCTGTTTCTTGGGTTTGGCAGCCTTCTTCTGGGGCTTTCTCTTTGCCTTCCTTTTCTTGCCCGATTTGCTAGTTTCAACAAGCATGGCAATGGGCTCATCCTTTTTAATCAATTCTTCGGCCCTCTGCAACGTATTGCTGAGTTCCTGCAAGCTGACGTTCAGCTTGTTCATGTTGTAGTTCATGATGAATGGATTAAAAGATGGTGGCAGAGAGTTGAGAATAGCATCGATCTGTGTTACCAAATCCAGCCCAGATTCAAGAGCCTCCAGTTCGTTGATATAGCCCATCATCCAAAGACAATGGTCGTGAACTCGTTGGCCCTTGAATATCTGCGCGGTCATGAACTGTTTCAAGACCTTCTACCGAGTAGAATGATTCTGCTCTTCGTACATTGTCTTCAGACTGTCCAATACGTCATTAGCAAGTTCGATCTAATCGAGCTGCCTTTGAATTGGATTGTCTAAAGAGGCAATGATATAGTAGCAGGCAAGGGAGTTTTTCTCCTCCCTTTCTTGGTATTCTCTTCTCCGGGCTTCGGAAGCCCTATCTCCCGGACGATCTGGGGCAGGATTCTTGGCTACCTTATCCAACTATTCAGAGGTTAAGACCAACATAAGGTTGCTGTACCAGTCGGCATAGTTTGGGCCCTTCAACTTGTTGTCATCAAGCAATTTTGCAAATGATCCATTTGCCATTTTCTGATAAAAGAGCAAACATCAGTCCACAACCTAATTTGATTCATGTTCATTTCATAGATATGGATTTCAATCTACGTTCCATCTCCATTTATTCATCTTTGAGATTTCCCTCCTTTCTTAGTGATGGAGACTACGGGTCGTCTCTGGAAATGTGAGAAATCACATAGGGTGCATGGAGCCAACTGTTTCAGCTACAAAACCCCACCACCTTTCTGTGAAGGATCATATCCACTCATCATATGAGTTTTCCCTTTGGCCTCTGTCAGACAAGGTTCAAAGCCGTTTTTAGGTAAACCTTTCAGTCCAGTGAGTGCTTACCCATCATATTCATGAACGCCAAGGTACCGTGAGAGAGTTCCCATTTTCTAGTGAAGCCCCTCCCACATCGGTCTATGGCGCCCCTATCATCTTATGAAACACTCAGACAAGCCCAACAGTAAATGGATAGCCCATTTTCTGGTGCGTTTCCTCATTACTGAATGACCCATCCTCATGCTAATGATGAAAGGCCTTTAGAGAGTTCATCATATGAATCTCCCTATCACATGCACTCATATTAGCTGGAGGGAACAGCTAATTACGCCCTAGTTTGATCTAGGTCAAACCAAAGTGGCTCCCACTGAGTTTCATAAAGTCAGATTTCGGTGGGCCTTATTCGGCTAGGGTTCCGCACGTAACCTCTTGATGAGGTGTGGGGCCCACCACTGAGGGAGGTCATCCAATGACCAAAAGGGACACCATGGCAATGATGTGGATTCAGCCATGGTGTGCGCAAGAGCCACTGTCGATTGAGCATGGGCCAAGCACTTATGGCCCATGTACGTAGCACATCACACATCCATACATCTAATGCAGAGATAAATTGATCCAATCAATTAATCATCTGTAAGGCCCATTTGAAGCCCATTTTAAATCCATAATATTAATCATTAATATTATCTTGGTATATGGGCCAAATGGTTCAGCCCATACAGATTTATGTGTTGAATGGACTTTTAGCAGTTTTAACTATTTAAAACTGGGCCTTTACAGGTTGGGCCGAATTAACCATTTAATTAAACATCAATCCTTAGGCCCATTAGTAGGAAAATTAGGGCTGACTTTCAGCCTTGATTAAACCCTAGATTCGGTTCAAACAGTTTGAACCAATCTTGGTTCGAATGGGTCTAGGGTTTGATCCTTAATTAAATCTTTAATTCAGTAAAATAATCTAAAATTAAATACTGATAAAAGAAAAGCAAGAATCAGTCAATCCAGGGCTGTTCGTACAATCCATCCTGCAAAACATAGGTTAGATCACAGAATGCAGTTTCACAAACTGCAAATCGCAGACAACGATTTTCCCATCTGCGAAATCTCCTTTTCTGCGCCGCCATCTTCGATCCAAAGTAAAATAAATAGAAATCCTATTTCTATTAATAATTACATCAGATGGAATACCTAATACATTGAGTCTAGAAAATAAAAAAAAAACTTATTTATAGACCAAATGTAATGAATAAATCAAGAAACTGCAAATCTTGCAGGTTCCCTGCGCAAACCAAGAATTCGATCTCCTCTTGTACGAACAGCCCATAAATCAAGAAAATCATAAAGAACAATTCTAAATACTAATCAGATTTATATAAAATTAATTTCAGATTATTCGCCCATTTATTTTGGGAACAAATTTCCCAAAATCCATATCTGCGCAAATCGGGTGAACACCTTCTGCCCATTTGCACAGGTTCAGATCTGAAACAAAATTGTTTAAGATTTGAATCATGGCTCTGATAACATTGAAGGGATGAGAGATCCATCGTATGGACGCCCCGATCTTGCGGAATAAGGGGGCGAATTTCAAAAATTTTTCTCTCCCTTCAACTGGGAATCGCATTCCCTATTTTAGAAAAACATATTTTTCAAGGATCAATCTTGAACCATGAACCAAACCAGATCTGAACCAAAAGGAGTAGGAGGGAGGATGTACCTGATATGGAGAAACAGTATCTCCCAATGGAGGTGTTCACGCCCCTGGAAGGATCCAAAATCTGCTCCCACTGAAGATGGCACAGTGCAGGATGGAGCAGAATCAACAATGTTCTTCCAAAAGAACTTGACCCTTCGCAAGAATCAACTGGATGGCTTGTGAGTACAGCTCCAATCAATCTTTTCCAAAAAGATTGGTATCAAGATCAGATCTTGATTTTTCCCAAGAACTGGAGATCGAACTGAAAGTAATGGTGGCAGCAGTAAGGAGGCGGCAAGAGAGTATTCGCAGGGTGCAAAATTCTCTCTTCTTGTGATTTCAGCACTCA
The DNA here is from genome assembly GCF_055504915.1 of Nelumbo nucifera. Classification (NCBI taxonomy): domain Eukaryota; kingdom Viridiplantae; phylum Streptophyta; class Magnoliopsida; order Proteales; family Nelumbonaceae; genus Nelumbo; species Nelumbo nucifera. The sequence goes on along the minus strand of NC_142649.1, from coordinate 111,232,758 downwards.
AGAGAGTAATAAGCCTGCCGTTGGTTCTCTGCGCTCCCTCCTCGCTCAATTGGTCATGGGAGTAGTTCACCTGCCTCTACCTTATCCACTTCATCAGTATAAAGTGATGCCAGAAGAGCGTCATCTCCCTCATAGATGTTCGGCAAAAGTGCAGTGAGAGCCTGTGGTCATACATCGACCGCTTCAAGAAAGTAGAACTCGGGGTCCGAGACCTCTATGCATGCTTCCATCAACGGTCTCCTATTAGGCACGACCTGAAAGAATGGTAGGATCCATCTAATGCACGCCACAAAGGTTGCGGAATGGGTGGGCGAATTTCAAAAATTTTCCTACCTTCTCCCAACTGGGAATCATATTCCCTAAATTTAGAATACAATATTCAAGGATCCTACTTGAACCATAATCAAACCAGATCTGTACCAAAAGACAAATGGGAGGAATATACCTGATCCGGAGAAGCAGTATCTCCCAAAGTTGGTGTTCACGCCCAAAGAATGCACCAAGAACCGTTCCTGCTGAAGATGACACAGCTGTGGATGGAACAGAACCAACAGGGTGCGTCCTACACACTGGATCCTTCACAAGAATCCTCTGGAAACACTAAACACTGAATCTTTTTAGTCTTTGTTGCAAGACTAATGTCAAGAACAGATTTCCTGACTTTCTTTTTCTGCAAAGATCAAATCTTGGAAGGGTAGATGGCGGCGGCAGGAGGAGAACTCCAAGAGCGAAAAAGGGCTGAACTGCTTCTTCTTCCTTTTTTTGGAGTATGAATGAGATCCTATCTCAAATCGCAGGAGATATCCTATATCTCTTCAAAAGGTGGTTCGAAATCTGATGATTTCTCTCTCTTAGGGTTTCTCCTCCTTTCTTCTTGATTAAGAAACCTCCTAATGAGGAGTTATCCCAATCCAAATCAGTATTTGGATAGGGGATTATCTTAATCCTATCTGCAGATAAAGTTAGCTTACTCCTGATCTTATCAGGAGGTTACCAGATTCAAATCTAATTTGAATTTGGTCTCCAAGAGTGGATAAGGCTAAAGGCCCAATCCTTTTACTAACATTAATCTCAGATTCGCCCCATGGATGGGTGATCATATCAGCCCACCTCGAAATGGGCTTTCGGCCCATTAAGTGTTCAGTGTCTAAATACTTTCCAATCTGTTGCCTAGTTGGGCTTCTTTGTATGGCGTGGGACCCAAGCATTGATCTACACAGCAGCCACATGGGTTCGGCCCAGCCTTTAATACAAGGCCCATCCGAATTCACTGAAAATCTCAATGAACCCCTTGAGTCCATCACATGGACCCTATGGGCCCAACACTTACATTAAGTGGTCCCTGGGCCAAGCCATCTTATAAAAACCCAGGGACTGTGGGCAGGTGCAAGATTAGCCCATCAGGTATTATCCTAAATGGTCTTACACTTAACCTCTCAGCCCTTAATGATCAAGCACTGCCCGATAAGAGAGGACCTCTCCCTCGACTGCAAGGAACAGTGTCGCACTCTCCTCTCATATGGATCCCGGGAATTAAAACCATTTGCAAACATTTTGAAACCGTACATATATATATAAATATATTAATTTTGCAAAACAAAATTCCAACGATTGAAATCAACTGCCGGCAGTTTGGTTTCCATCAGAGAGAGTGCATTCCCGATCATTACCCTTTGTCCGACAAAGTGGCTGATTCTGTCACTATGATCACCCACTCAGATGAATTCTCAAACTGCCCCAACATACCCAGGTTTTAATCCCCATCTAAGGATCTCACTGATTGGCATATCAAAGACAGCCTGATCCGACACCTAGTGAAGTGTCATAATCGAGTCTAAGGGTCAGGTGTAACTTTCCAATTTTGCCCATCTGTCTCCAAGGTCCAGGGCAAAACTGGAAATCTGGTCCGGTTCAAGGATTCAAGTAATCCCATACTGCATGTGCCTCGGGTCTTATCCTGGTGGCTGAGATAGGCCATCCCAACACTTGGTGGCACACCAGTATCAGCCTTGGCAGGATAAATCTCCCCAAACTTATCCAACGGCTGTGAACATTTAAAACTAGCACGAATCTCTATAAAAGTCCAGTTTTAGGGTTTTGCACAGAATTAAACCAAACAACATGAATCAAACATGCACTTTATTTTGGGTGAGAACAGGTTGTATCCATAGGGAAGCGAGGGAAAAATTAATATACACTCAAATCCGGATAAGAGAACACAAGAGGGATGTGTAGAAATATAAAAATTAATTAATTAAACTGAGAAAAATATAGAATTCGAACAGTACTGAAAGCTAAAAGTGCAGAAACATAAATAAATAAAGAAATAAATTAACAAAAGGAACGAAATAAAAATCTGTAATCCGATCAAAGGTAGCAGTCTTCGGATCTCTCCTTTAACCTCGAACTTCTCGAGCTAGGCCTTCCGTCTTACCTGGCCGAATTGCAGATCTTCAAAAAATAAAACGAAGATCAAACGAAATGAAAATTAATTGCAGAAAGTAAATAATGAAACTGGAATTGAAAGAACAAAAATTAAAACTAAAATAAAGTAAAAGTGGTTGGGATCCGATTCCAGAGGTGGCAGTAGTGGTGTTGGCGAACTGCAAGTAGGAACCCCTCCTCTTGCTTGGGCATCCTCCTCTTCCTCTACCCTTGAACTTCTCAAGATCAACCTTTCATCTTACCTAGGGGCAGAATCCAACCCTTTCTTAGGAGCCCTTGGTTCCTTTTTATAGAGAAGGGTGGATACAACTGGGATTAGAGAGAAAGAGGGGGTGGCAGCTAGGTTTTAGCAAAGATATGGGCGCCCTAGGGTTTCTAAAGGAGGGTTAGGATGGTTCTAGGGTGATCCTAAGGCTGAGAAGAAAAGGAGAAGGCACCCAATATTATGTAAGGTCGAGATTTAATTTCTAAAGGCTGAATGGTGAAGATTAGAAGTTAGGTGGCTCCTAGGGTTAGAATGCTAAAAAGAGAGTGCCCTAGAATGGATGGTGTAGATTAGAAGGGATGGAAGGTGAGGATTTAGCAGTTAGGGGCGACTAGGGTTTGTTAAGAGTGAAAAGAATGGGTTAAAAGGCGCCCTAGTGTTTGCTAAGGCGTGGGGAGCATGCTAATACAGTAGGAGGGGCGTCAAACTGGGTTTAGCAGCTAGGAGGCGCCCTCTTGCTTTTAGTTTTTCACAAAAACACCCCCTCTCTCAGTTGAACTTCACACCAGCTTCCCAAAATTTGCATTTCATCCATGAAAACTTCCCAATTTTCCCCATAATTTGCAGAGACCCTCAGAGGCCACAACATTGCATTTAACTGGGAAAATGGCACATCTTGACTATTCTAAGGCCGAAAATACCGCTGAATTGATGCCCTTAAGGCATCAAAATGGAAAGTTATCAGAAGTCCAAGGCGGAATTTTTGAAGAAGGCACAAAAGTACATCACCGCTGAGAAGGCCTCAGCCAATGATCGCCAGAAAGGAGAGGCCAACCACCATCGTGGAGGCCCAGCGAAGAAGAGAATGAATGGAGATGACCGCAATGGTAGCAACAACAATAACAACAACAACAATGACAACAAGAAGCCTTCGGCCTCGGCCCTGGCTTACAAAATATATACTCCACTCAACTCCACCCAAACGTAAATCCTCATACAGGTCAAGAAGGAGGATAGAGTATGTGAAGTGGTCTGACAAGATGAAGAGGAATCCCAAGAGGGGAAATCTGAAGAAGTATTGCAAGTACAACCGTGGCACCGGCCATGACATCGAGGATTGTTACGAGTTGAAGAACGAAATAGAGTCTCTCATCTGTCGCGGCCACCTTAAGTAGTACGTGGGCGGCGAGGTCAGTGTCTTGTCCTCACAGTAGCATCACCACCACCAATAGTTAGCTGGTGTCATTGTTGGGGGCACGATCATGGGTGGAGCCTCAACCTCGGCCTGCAAGTCCTATGCCAGGTAGTTGAACATCCAAGGGTCAGCTCCCAAGAAGCTGAAGAAAGAAGAAGCCCTTACGTTTACTGACGAGGACTTGAAGGGGGTCTCAGTCACCCACGATGATGCACTCGTGGTATCGGCTGTCATAGCAAATTTTATGGTGAAGAGGATTCTAGTGGACAATGGCTCCTCAGTCGACATCCTCTTCTATGATGCGTTTGAAAGAATGAAACTGGTGCTCGAGCTCCTCTAGCCCATCAACATGCCACTTGTCAATTTCTCTAGTAGCATGGTTAGGCTGGAAGGAAGAATCACCCTACCCGTCAAGGTAGGGACAGAGCCTCGACAGGTGATGATGATGGAGTTCCTGGCCGTGAGGATCAGCTCCCTCTACAACACCATCATTGGGAGGTCGACCCTTCACACACTCAAGGTAGCCATCTCCTCCTACCACCTCACCCTTAAGTTCCCCACCGAGCACAGCATCAGAGTCGTTCGGGGGGACCAAAAAGTCGTTCGTCAGTGTTACGTTGCAGTACTGAAGGGTAAGAATAGGGAAGCACTGCCACTAGAGGGTCTCGACCTCAGGGAGGAACTAGTGAGCTGAGGCCAACCGGCCAAGGACTTCAGGATGAATTGGGGTTCGCCCTCCTCCTCTACTTATAGCCTTAAAGAAATGTTCTCCTAATCCCATTAGGAGTTTCCTAATTCAAATCTTATATTTGGATCTGGACTCTCTTTAAGAGATAAGGATAATCCCTTATCTTATCTGTAGATAAAGATCAACCCTCCTAATCTAATTAGGAGTTTCTTAATCCAAATCTTTATTTGGATCTGGACTCTCTGAGTGGATAGGGACAATCCTTTATCCTATCTGCTGATCTAAATCCTAGAACCACCCCTCTTTAATTAATCTAATTAAGCCTGTTCGAATTGGGCTTTAGGCCCATTAAGTCCATGTGCTCACTTATCCTCCAAATTGCTGCCTAGTTGGATATCCTTGTATGGCGTGGAACCTAAACATTGATCTACATATCAGCCACATGGGTTCAGCCCAGCCTCTATTACAAGGCCTGGCCGAATTCACTGTAGGTGATAGTGAACCCCTGAGTCCATCACCATGGGCTCTTAATGGGCCCAACATTTACACTAAATGGTCTTTGGGTCAAGCCACCTTATAAAACCCAAGGACTATGGGCAGATGCAAGATTAACCCATCAGGTATTACCCTCAATGGTCTTACACTTAACCTCTCAGCCCATAATGATCAAACACTGCCTGACAAGAGAGGATCTCTCCCTTGGCTGCAAGGTACAGTGTTGCACCCTCTACTCACATGGATCCCGTGAATTAAAACCTTTTGCAAACATTTTGAAACCATAATATATATATATATATATATATATATATATATATATGTATGTATATCTCTATATAAATATATTTTGCAAAACAAATTTCAATGGCTGAAATCGGCTGCCGGCAGATTTGGTTTCCATCAGAGAGAGTGCATCCCTGATCATTCACTTTGTCCGACAAAGGGGTTGATCTTGTCACTATGATCACCTACTCAGATGAATTCTCAGACTGTCCTAACATACCCAGGTTTTGACCCCCTCTAAAGATCTCATTGATTGGCATATCAAAGACAGCCCAATCCAACACCTAGTGTAGTATCATAATCGAGTCTAGGGGTCAGGTGTAAATTCCAGTTTTGCCCATGTATCTCCAAGGTCCAGGGCAATACTGGAATTCTGGTCCGGTTCAGGGTTTCAAGAAAACCCACGCTGTATGTGCCTCAGGTCTCACCCTGGCAGCTGAGATAAGCCACCCCAACCAACTTGGCGGCACATCAGTGTCAGCCTTGGCAAGATAAATCTCCTCAGATCTATCAAACGGCTGTAAAGATTCTAAATTAACACGAGTCTCATATGTGTTCAGTTTAAGGGTATTACACAGAAATACACCATAATAACATGAACCAAATATGTATTTTATTCATTTACATTAAATGTCATAAGGTACATCATTCTGATTGGAGTTAAGGGCATACATTGTCTAACACTTGCCCCAAAGACAGTTTTCCATTGCCAAGGATAGACCACCTCGTCGACGCCACCGTAGGGTACGAGTTGCTCAGCTTCATGGATGCCTTCTCCAGATACAATCAGATCAAGATGCACCCCGAGGACGAGGAGAAGACATTGTTCATTACCAAGCATGACACATATTATTACAAGGTTATGCCTTTCGGCCTCAAGAATGTCGAAGCAACCTACCAACGCCTCGTAAACAAAGTCTTCAAGCACCGGATGGGGAGAAATGTCGAATCCTACATTGACGACATGGTGGTGAATGATGAGAGTAGAATTTATCATATTTTTATCCCCAATTATTCTGTCTTTTATAATAAATTAGCATCTAATTGGACTCATATCTCTTGTATTTTGGTCCAAGGTATGAAAGAAGGCATCAAGAGCAAAGAAAGACAAATCGGATGATTTTTCACAGTTTTGACATTGTTCAGTGATCTGGGCCTAACTCGCGTTTCCGAACTCCGAATGGGCTGATTCAAGATCCACTGGAAAGATAAGAGAAAAATCCACAACTTTCATGTTTTGGGCTTTCACAGATTCGGCCTGCATCGAAGTTAATTCCGGGTCCGAAGTCGCGGAAAATTCATAGGAATGCCCAATCCGCAGCTGAAGCCCAACTCGCAGAAAAGCCTGGCTGAAGCCCAATTCGCAGAGGAGGTCTATTACGAATCCAAGAACAAGAAACTAAGAAGAATCCTTCTAGATTTAAATTCTTGATGTAATATTAGAGTGATAAAAGGATTGAGTTCAAGAGATAAAGAGATAGGATTAGAATTAGGATAGGACTTTCTATTTCTTGTAAAGATCAACTTCAAGAGAAAGTAGGAGACCACCCCCTCCCCTTTAATCTATATAAAGGAGGGGGCGGACCAGCTTTAGGAATCACTTGATCACTGAACCATTCAATCATTCAACTTCTGATTTGAATCAAGGAGCAAGGAGCAATCAGTCAAGAAGGGTTCAAGAAAGGTTCAAGAATTCAAGAAACTTCAAGAAGAGGAAATCTCAGCACCATGGGCGAATTCAAGAGTTCTTTCTTCCCCTTTGTTTGTTTTAATTCTTCCATTATGAACTGATTTGTTTCTTGCCAGGGCTGTGGAAAGCCTAACCATGTTAATGAATATATTTTTATCTTCTTGATTTATCCAAGATTGTGATTTCCATATAGTCTATGAATTATTGTGCTTAATGCAATTAAGAGTTTGGCCACCTCTTAATTGATTTGGGTTATGTGAGTGAAGAGCTTGAAAGTAGACCAACACACCTCGGACTTAGCTGAGACCGTTAATACTTTGCGGAGATACAACATGAATCTCAACCCCAGAAAGTGTGCATTCGACGTCACATCAGGCAAGTTCCTAGGCTTCGTCATTACACAACGAGGTATAGAGGCCAACCCAGAGAAGATCCAAGCTATTTTGGACATCGCACTACCTCGGTCAGTGAAGGAAACCCAGAGGCTCACCGGCCGAGTGGCCGCCCTCAGGTGCTTCATGTCGAATTCAGCCGACCGTTGCCTGCCCTTCTTCTGGGCCATCAAGAAATTGAAAGACTTCTAATGGATCGAAGAGTGTCAACACGCCTTCAAAGAATTGAAGTCCTACCTCACCTCTCCTCCCCCCCTCACTCGGCCACTCCCGGGAGACGTCTTGTACTTATACCTCTTGACTGGGGACGAGGCCATCAACTTGGTACTTATTAGAGAAGATGGAGTGCAGAGACCAATCTACTACGCTAGCAAGGTCCTCTATGACACTGAGACCGGATATCCCGAGGTAGAGAAGCTAACCTTCGCCTTGGTGGTTTCGGCCAGGAAGCTCAAGTCGTATTTTCAAGCTCACACCATCACGGTCCTGACCAATCAACCCGTACAGACCGCATTCGGACCATCCGAGCGCACCTATCTCTAGGCGGCCTCAAGTATAAATACGGGCAACCCTCTCAAGGTAAACATCTACATCTACAACTTTGGAACTTAGACAAGAGCAAACACTTGAGAACTCCTAATCTCCTTCATGGCCTCATCTGAGTGTTTACCCCTCAGGTCTCGTCCGCCTTGCAGCTCCCTTGTACTAACTTGACCTTCGGAGTCTCCGCCTTGGGTATCAACCCGGGACCTCTGACGTCCTCCTTCATTCTTTGTAGGACCAACCTGATAGTCCTTGGCCACTCCGGACCTCGGACCACTCAATAGCACCTCAACTTAGGAGCAAATTGACAGTGTTGCCCTCAGCCCATTTAACCCGGCAATAGGAGCAATCGATTTCTTTATGAGATTGTTGTTTAACATGATGAATGGAGAATCAATCAACAGTATTTTGAAGTTTAACATGTACCTTTAATCACTCAGACTAGGAAGGCTGGAGAAAATATAAAAAGTAAAAAGAAATATAGTATAATAGAGGTATTATAGGATGATATGATCATCATAATCGATTGTCTGGTGCCAGTAGGCCACATGGAGTTCAAATTTGGTTCTAAACTTCTAGGACAAGAAGAGAGAGAGAGGTCACGTCTTTGCCCCACAAGGAGTCGCCCCTCATCGGAAGATGTTCCCTATACACGACGGGGATGTGCTGTGGGGCGTTGTGGGGCAGAGATGTAACCTCTGAGAGAAAGATGCTGGATTTTTTGCCCAACTTGAATGGAGGAGGTGCATGGTCAAGTCATACTTATACAGCACAAGTCAAGAGTCTTACTTAGTATGAGCGGGATAAACTTTTCATTTTGAGTGAATTGAGAGAGTTAACATCTACGCCCCACGAGGGAGTGCCTCACAACGTTCCACAACACATCCCTACCGTATATTAGAAACATCTCTCAATAATAATATCAGAAATGATGATATCATCATCGAATTGAGAAGGAATGTGTGTGAGAGAACATTTGGCTGGCCTTCATTTTGTGGGGCGTTTTTTGGGCGCCAGGCTGTGAGGCGCAGATTTAAACTCGTTCCCAGCACGATGCCAAGCACCTATTTATACCTTTGAATATCCTATTACAAACAATGAAACAACCGAATTCCATTCGAATATGACATAAATCCAATGATCCGATTCGATCGTTTGCAGCTCTAGTTTGGCAAGCCTGCACAATTTGAGTTGAGTTGGGTGGTCTGAGAAACGCCAACCCAAGCCCGGTCCATTAACAGCCCTGGTTTAATCAACTCATCAAGCCTGCAAATTGAGATGGCCCGGGTCGGAATTGCCATCTCCACTTCCTTCTTTACAGAATTGTGGTTTCGAGCCTTCAACGGATAAGGAAAAACTCGAAAGAACGACTCTTCACTCCTCCGTGGTCCCTAGCGTGATCTCCATGTCCTGTTTTTCTAGCTCTCTCGAAATTCAAAAAATAATCCATTAATCGAAAAAATAATTCATCCATGACTTTCAGTTTCAGCTTCTCTCTACCACTCTCAAAACCTTCCCTGCTGCTTCCTTCTCCTTCTCGGGAGCTCCACAGACACAACCACCGTGCTAGATTCAGAACCCGAACCGTTCAAATCTCCGTCGACTCTCCGGTGTTATCTGACTCCCCGCCGGAAAAGAGCACAGGAGTTGTCGTTGTTGGAGCTGGGCTCGCCGGGTTAGCTGCTGCTACTCGGCTCCACTCGGATAATATCCCTTTCGTCCTTCTAGAAGCTTCGGACGGAGTCGGCGGCCGCGTTAGAACCGACGTCGTCGACGGATTTATCCTGGATCGAGGGTTTCAGATCTTCATTACTGCCTACCCTGAAGCACAGAAGATCCTCGATTACAAAGCACTCGATCTCCAGAAATTCTACTCGGGCGCTTCCGTTTACTACAACGGCGGGTTCCATACCGTTGCTGATCCGCTGAGGCATTTTCCGGACGCGCTAAGGAGCCTAGCAAACCCTATCGGATCCGTTCTCGATAAACTACTGATCGGGTTAACGAGACTTAGGGTTTTGAGTAGATCGGATGAAGAGATATTGTCTGCAAATGAGGTTCCCATTATTGATTTGCTTAAAACGTCAGGGTTTTCTGAGTCCATCGTTGATCGGTTCTTTCGGCCATTCTTCGGAGGGATTTTCTTCGATAGGGAACTCGAAACCACTTCGAGATTGTTCGATTTCATCTTCAAGTGCCTCGCTTTGGGCGACAATGCGCTTCCCGCCAAAGGAATCTCTGCAATTCCAGAACAATTAGCAGCCAAACTTCCCTCCGGCTCGATTTTCTTGAACTCTAAGGTCGTCTCCATCGATTTCGACAATTCCAAGTCCAACCCCCCGAGCGTGAGATTACAGAGCGGAGAGGTCCTGAAGAGCGAGCTAGGAGTGATCGTAGCAGTCGAAGAACCTGAAGCAGACAAGCTTTTGGCGGGAAAGATCGCCGGACGACGGCCCGGGAAGAGACGGCCTCGGAGTACGGTCTGTTTATATTTCTCAGCTGACCGGGCTCCGGTTCGGGAACCGGTTTTGTTCCTTAACGGTTCCGGTTCGGGAATCGTAAATAACATGTTTTTTGCCACTAACGTGGTTCCATCCTACGGTCCACCCGGGAAGACATTAGTATCGGTTTCGTTAATCGGTACGTACGAGGGTGTCTCTGATGAGGATCTGGCATCTGAGGTGGTTCGTGAGCTTTCGGACTGGTTCGGGAGTTCAACCGTGGGCTCATGGAAACATTTGAGAACCTACCATATCGGGTTTGCACAGCCGGACCAGAGCCCACCAACCGATCTGATGAAGAACCCGAAGATTGAACTAGGTGTCTATGTTTGTGGTGACCATCGAAACTCTGCTACTTTTGATGGAGCTTTAGTTTCGGGAAGGAGAGCGGCCGAGGCTCTACTAAAGGATAGAGCTTTGGCTGCTGTATAGCTGAATTTTTCATTAAAATTCATTCTTAGTCTATTTGTTCTTTCTGTAATTGAATATCAGCAAGTTTATATACATGTTTAGCTTGTCTATTCATATACTTTGAAGTTCATACTAAATTTACTACTGGAATTGAAAATTTAAATGCAATCTCATTACAAATATTTTGAATCTGACAAGAAAGAAAGAAAATGGGATAACCTAACTCATGAGCAACTTTGTTACATGAATCTATGAGTGGTAAAATTCCTATTCGTTTTCTTTTTGGTTTGATGAAGGGATATGGGGTGAGTGTCTTATTGAAAAAAAAAAAAAAAGAAAAAGAAAAAGAAAATGACTATGACAAAGTTCTTAGAGTTCAATAGAATGTTTTTTTTTTTTAGAGTTCTACACAACAAGGCTTCAACATTTTTGTGAGTGAATACCAAAAAAAAAAACATTTATGTGAGTTGATCAATGTCAATGGCATGGTAGTGTGGAAAACTGTAAGAAATTAAGGCTGTGTTTGGTTGCAGTGTAAATGAATTTTTAATCATGAAAATAAGGTCGTGTTTGGTTGCAATGCAAATGCAAATATGTACATTGCATATTTACCCTCTTTTCGGTTCATGAATGCAAATACAGTTCCGATTTTAAACTGTTTTTGCACTCATTTTGTTTGTTTGAAATCGGTGCTAAATGTGAGCCCCATCATTAAATGCTCTAACTACCTTATGCTCCAATGCCTTAATTTTGATTAAAAAGTTGATTATCAAAAGAATACAAAATTGTATCCAAAAAATAAGTACAGTAATAATATCTTTTCAGAGTATAAAAATGTCAAAAAATACATTTTTGATCTAATAATCATTACTTTTTTACATATCAATGTAAACTATACATACTCCAATTGGACATTTGTATTACAAACAAATGGAATCTAAGTCACAATCGATTTAATGAGAGTGTAAATGGGGGCCAGATCATTGTGCCCATTTACACTCGTTACATTTGGTTACAACCTCTTCAGAGTTAATATCATCCCAAATGATGTTAACCTTCCACCTCTACCAAACTACCACTGCTTCTTCCCCGCGAAGGAGAAGAGATAGAGATTCCAGGGAAAGGCATGACAATAAGGATATTGAACAAACTTCTAACCGTTGTGGTGGTAGCAATTACCACAATCAATTATATTGCTCGGAGAGGGATAGGGATTACAAGCGTTGCAATAGTTCTCCTTGTCATGACCAATGCCATTCTCCCCCTATCTGGTCGTCTCCAACATCGCCTTTCAATCGCTTAAGGATTTCTAGTTGTTGCCATAGGTCCAACAATTTTCAGTTGCTAGATTGGAAGGAAAAGAAAGATCTCATTAGATATGAGTTTTTTTTTGCTAGATCTGGGTCTAAATCTTGATTTTCAGTTGTCAATAACAGCTATGTAAGATCGGGACTTCTCGTTACGTTCACTGCAAGAAATTTGGTTTTAACCTACGGTTTTATTCCAGCGGTCATGTCTTCATGCAGGCAAAAACCGGCAAATTCGAAAATAATTAAACTCAATTAGGGGCCGGCGGTCACAATTGAACTAAAACAGTAAATTTAATCTCTCGACGTTTATTATTTAAAAATAATAAAAAATAGATAAATTTCTTAAACTATTTTATGATTTAGTTAATTGACTAAATGTATCCTATTATTTAACCGCTAAATGTTCCGTCACAATATATGCACATTAACATCACGTGACCTGTACAATTTTTTAAAAACTCAATATTGCCCTCTGAGCCCCCACTCTCTCTCTTCTAAGACCTCCCCTCAGCATCGGGAAACACGTCTTCTGGTGAGCGGAAGTGGCGGATTCAGCCTCAAGGATTCACACATGGTTGCATGGAAATACACCAGATCCTTCACATCTTCTGAATCAAACACCTATGGCTGCTTTTGATCTCTAACGACACTTTCCGCTTCCTTCTTCTTCTTTAACTGTATCAATTCATCTAGGATCTTTTTCTCCACGCAAGGGGTTGTGGAAACCAACCAGAGGAATCAAGTGAGGGACGTTCCCGCCAAGTCCCGCCCAGCAAACAAGAAGCCCAGTGCAGTGTCTCTAAGGAACAGATCACTGTAAGCTTTGCTTTCTCCATTTTGAGCTTGAGAACTCATGTACATAGCTATCAAATCACTTCCCTACACCCCTTTGCGCAGCTATTCTCTTTTCAACGAAATGTGCTCTAACAAGTGACGATTTATGATCTTCCGAGCACTGGCCAGTCTCCCCTCACTCCCGACCCCCAACCGACCCAACAGCTTCCACAGCTTCCTGGAAATGAAGTGCCTATGGAACACACCTTCCGTCCCGTCGTCGATGGCTTTACCAATCTCATTAGCAGCAGAGCTCAAAGAGAGCGAGTTCGGGTTTCTGCCGAGGACAGCCGTATAGGCACTGTCGAATGCAAACCTTATGAACACATCTTCCAAATCCAGGACGTTGCTAGCAGCTTGAAGCATCAAGCTCAGGAGTCCATCATCCACCAGCTTCCTTCTCACGCTGGCCGTGAAACTCCGGAACTCCTTGGAAGCCAAGACGATGTGTGCTATCTTCTTGTGAGCTCACCACTCATCGTCGTCCAGAGTGAAGATAACATATCCGAGCATATGGGATCAGTTTAGTTTTCCTCCTCCCTCCTTGTCCGGTGGAATGCCCGAAGAGCTCTGATAACACTCGTCGTCTGTATCCGAGTGCGTGGAGGGGTCCGCCGCTGCTGCAACTTGCTGCGGCGGCAGTGATGAAACAGGGACGAGGGTGAATGGGGGAGAGAGAACGAAGGGATGAAGAGAGAAAGAGAGAAAGAGAGGGAGGGAGCCCTTCGTCGGTGGCTGTTGTCACCTGCGACGGCTGTGCCGAAGGGCTCGTCGCCTCGTCGAGCAGTATTCGGGCAAAACAGCAATGGCCGCAGTCATTCTCTCTCATTCATCCCCTACTTCCTTTAAAGTTAAAACAGCGACGGTGGCACCCCTCCTGGCGATTCTTCGGGCCAAACAGCCCTTCGTTCCGAGAATGGAGCAGCAGCGATGATTTTGTCGTTAGAAACGCTGAAGAAATCACAAAAAAACAAGATTTTAATCAAATTACGGTACAGTTTGGTGATCTGGGGTGACTTTAAGAATATCACCAAAAAATAGCTCGGTGAAAGCTTCATTCACCGGTTCCGGTGACTACTCAATACCAGTTACTTCATACCAAAATGATCGAAAGAAAAAAATAAAAAAGAAACATAAAAAAAAAAATAACTGGAGACGATTGGACTTACTTGATCTTGAAAGAAAATACTTGAAAAAGGAGAACAGGAGTCTCACAACGGCGGCAAACTGTAGATTCTCCGGCAGGCAGAATCCAGTGTTATCAAAGGGGCTTTTAGGTGCAAAAATGACAGGATGTAAGTGCTGAATTAACTAAACCATAAGGATAGATTAAAAAATTTATCCTAAAAAAAAATACAAAAATCTTTAGCGGGATCCCGCAGAAGAGGCTAATCGCACGGAGTTCGTTAATACCAAACGGCGAACACGAAACCCTCGCCCATTTCTTAGAGTTCCTGGAATACCGCCATTATCTTCTTTCTTCTTCTTCTTCCAGCGTTATTTCATTCTTCTTTGCCAATTTCTCCACCGATTCAAAGGAAGACAGTCTCCATGGATTTAGTAAACTATCAAGCCAGCCATGAACAGAGGTTGCCTTTAAAACTCGATTGGTTCAGAGAAGTCGATTTGAGCGAACAGAGATTGCCTTGAAAGCCAACCACAAACCGATTCAGAGGAAGATTTGAAGGCTGAGTGTTTGCATTGAAGCCAGAGAGTTCACTCGACTACATACTTCACCCCACTTCTTTAGGTGGTAAAGAAGGGCAGGAACGCCATCAAAGGTAACACTGCAGTACCCCACTTCTTTGCAAGAACGAGTTTCTAGATACAGACCCTAATTGCGTTCCAATTTTTTCTTCTCACTTCTTCAATTCTAAGTACTTCACTGGGTTTCTGGTTCCCTCGTCTAAGCTCCTTCCATTTGACACTAATCATTTTCATTGATCAGCATTTCATCTGCATGCAATACACACCACTATGCTTCTGTTACTCCTTTTGAAGAAGAGGGATTTCGAGCTTCACTAGTTTCAACTAGTGCCCTTAAATGAAATGGTTTTACTGGGTAATACACTTTCTCCAAAATAGTAAGATTTCTTAATTTCATATGCAAGCCCTACATTTTGGTGATTCTCGGATCCAATATCTTCATTTGTCCTATCAGGTTTTCTAATTTCTGTCATACGGAAAGCACTCCCAATTTCATATCCAAATCTACATACACCAGCTATCCTAGCTCATGTTTGAAAAAATATCTGATTGAGCATTTCCCATTAAAACATCAATAAAATCCGATGTATTATTTTATTTCCAAATCTTCCAAGTTTCATTTTTCCTGACACCCATGACCCACCCTGCAGCCCTGCCACCTCTGGTACAGTGTAATATAGGTAGGATCATAGGATAACTACTTCACTCATATCAGGAGAGAGCATAAATGAAGTATAATTCTGCTGCAATTTGGATCATTAGGTTTCACAAACTTAATAAATGGAAATTTTGGTTATGACCAATGTTTTGGGATGAGAAACAAAATTTAGAAACCATGCTGCCGACATTTCATAATATCCAATTTTCAAGGATTCAAAATCTATTCCAACACTTATCCATCAATATATATATTCCAACAGTTTGCAGTTTTGTTTGCTTTAAAATCCCTTCTTTGTGGATATTTTATGCAGCTTATCTGAAGGTATGTATGGTATGGTTGTGAAAAAAAAGGTTGTTACCCAATGTTGATCCCAGTTATTTTGGAGTTTTTTTTTTTAACAAAGTGGCTTTCTCAGACTCAAACCCAAATTCTCATGCTCGTCAGCTTAAGATTTTACCATTAGACCAAGCAATTTTTGCTATATGGTTAATATATCAAATATATTTATTTATATCTCAGAGGTCATTTCCTCAAATAAAGCCATTAAGTGGGAGGTTGTGAGCTCCATAAGGTCAACTCAAGTTTCATGTAAAAGGAGACTTCACTTGTTCCAACCAAAATTCATGAAAACACTTGTGCTTACAGGAGATGGTACATGATGAAAATACAATAGTTATTCTCAGGTTTATACACTTGAGATTTGTGGGTATGAAAACTATGGAGTTAATTAACAGCATGAGTTGCTATTTGCCTGTGCTAATAACACTTTGTACAGTATCCGTATGTCAAACTTTCTCAATTTGTGCATGCAATGAATGCCATTATTTTTCCTATGATGAAAAAGAAACTCTAAGCTAGTTATGTAAGCTTGGTAATTTTACTGCATGTTGTTCAACTAGTCTTTGAATATTATTTACTTTCTAAATATCAAAGACATGTTCTTTGTATCCTTTTTCTCTGTATTAGCTAGAACATAATAGTGTGTCTTGTTTAACAAATGAGCTCTACTACATGAAACCTCCTGTATTCTATATCATCACTGAGTATTTGGCAGGGGGCTCACTGAGAAAATACCTCCATCATCAAGAATCATATTCTGTTCCCATTGACCTGGTTTTGAAGTTGGCCCTTGATATCTTCATTATAAGGGGATAATTCATAGGGATCTCAAATCAAAAAATTTGTTGCTTGGTGAAGATATGTGTGTGAGGGTGGCAGATTTGGGGATTTCATGCTTAGAATCCCAATGCGGCAGTGGAAAGGGGTTCACAGGTACTTACCGCTGTAAGTTCTCCAACTTCTTTGGAAGGTAAAACTTTTACTTCATTACCACTAAAATTTCATCTCTGCATTTTGTCGAATACTAAAGTTTTTCCTCCAAATATTTTCAGTGTACTAATTTTCCATATACTTGGAAGAACCTACCCTGTGAACATCTTGTATAGCAAGACACCATGCGAAGATTATGCTGAAGTTACAATGAAGCAGGCATGTCTGTCCATATCACAAGCCCACCTGGTGATATTCTCAACTTTATGACTGGCCAAGATGAAATTGATGCAACATGTTATGCACTTGCACAACGCATGGAGTAGCTTACCTCTAGCACCAAGAAGGGGGTCTCTAAACTGTCAATACTACCCATTTACTCCCAGCTGCCAGCTGATTTGCAAGACAGAATCTTTCAGAAATCCGAGGACGGGGCTTGAAAAGGCATCGTAGCTACCAATACTGCAGAGACATCATTAACTTTGGATGGTATTTTATACGTCATTGATACAGGTTATGGTAAGATGAAAGTTTACAGTCCAAGAATGGGTATGGATGCTCTCCAAGTATTTCTGGTTAGTTGTGCTGCTGCAGATAAACGAGCTGACCGTGCAGGAAGAACAGGACCAGGTACCTACTATCGTTTGTACACAGATTGCCTACCAAAATGAGATGCTTCCAAATCCCGTGCCAGAGATCCAAAGGACTAATCTTGGCAATATAGTTTTGTTGCTTAAATCCTTTAGATAGAAAACTTACTGGATTTTGATTTCATGGACCCACCTCTACAGGATAATATCCTAAATTCCATGTATCAGTTGTGGGTCTTGGGTGCCCTGAACAATATGTTGGCAGTTTGACCGATCTTGGATGGAAGATGGTTGAGTTCCCATTGGATCCACCACTTGCTAAGATGCTCCTCGTGGGGGAACAATGGTTGGCTGACTTAGGCCCCATGTTTTTCTCAATGAAAGAGTTAGAGACATCAATGTTGGAACACAAGAAGTAGCAAAAGGAAGAGAAGACAGTAATGGAAGAAGAAATGGAAAACTTGAGGAAATTACAAGCAGAGGTGGAAAGAGAAACCAAAGCCAAGGAGAAGGAGAGGAGGGCGAGGCAACAACAACGAGTGTCGATGTCAGGATTTCGAACACCAAAGAAATTTGGCTTCTAATTGTATATTATGTTGTTATCATATTGTTTTTACTTAATCATTTTTTACATTGAAATGAGATATTTTACTGTATATAGAGATGGAGGTTTAAGCTGTACTCATGAGATTAACCCTGTTGGGATTTTGGATAATATTTTTGCAATCTTTGTGGTGCAAGGGGTTGAATGCATCTTTCCCCACTAATTTTTGCCAAAAAAAACTTTTTTTTTGTCTTAAATATCAATTTTATTTAAGAAAAATAAAAAAGAGAGAGAATACAAACTTTATATGGAAGCTTCCATAAAAAAAAAAAAAGCATAGCTCTAAGCCGACGGTCAACTAATTGTTGGCTTAGCCATAATTAAAGCTATGTGTGGCAATTGGATATTATATAACCTGGCGGTTCAGACTGCCGCCTTAGGTAACTGGCCAATTTTGGCAAAACCTAGCCGGCAATTCAGACCGTCGCCTTAAGTTACTGGCTAATTTGGGAAAAACCTAAGCCAGCAGTTTAGATCGCCACCTTAAGTAACTAGCCAATTTGGGCAAAACCTAAGCCGGCGGTCTACTTTTATTTGTACCGACAGTTTCCAATGCCGGTTTTTAAAAAAGTTTTTTTTATTTATTTTTTCCCGGCAGTGTATGACTGCCGGTATAGGGAGGGATAAGCCGGCAATTTTGACAAACCGCCGGCAATGCTTCAATTCAATGGCCTAAGTTAGTGCCACCTACACCGGCAGTTTTATGCGGATATCATGGTGGTCTATATTTTTGCCAACAGTGGCTATACCGGCAAAGAAAGACTGCCGGCAAACCACCGATTTAAGTCAATGTCAGCGATCATGAAATTTGTGCTGATGAAGTGCATTTGTACACCAATTTGACATTTGTATCGCAACCAAACACAGCTCAAGGAACAGATTCTTAATCATATGTGTAGAAGAAGATAACCTACCAATGCTAGTGTTAGGAATTTTCTTTTGAAGGGGGCGGCTAAGCTATATAACTTTTTTTTTGGCTTAGGGTAATGAAATAAGTTATATTAAGTCAATTATATGATAGAGATTGGCAACATAAACAACACAAGTAGAATGAGGGAGGGACGGATGACTCTCACGGGATTAATTTTCCCTTCATCTGCCCCCTTGGCAAAAACAAAGAAAATGAGATAGGGAGTAAAGGAGGTAAGGTTTGGAGAGAAATAGAGTGGGAGGGTTTGGGTTTATTATAGTTTTTTGTGAAAGAAAAAGTAAACAAAATTTTTTAATTTTTGGAGTTAAAGGAGGGGTGGTAGAGAGTTAGAGAGCAATTTTAACATTTTAATGGGACTTTTTATTTAATTTTTTTTTTGGGGGGGATCAACTTTATTACATGTTTGCCACTACTTCCACCCACTAACTATACAAATTATTATGTTTTAACAAAAACACCCCCTCTTTATATTTGACTCTGCCCCTACCACTTATAGACTCCATGTGAAGCAATTTATTACAAGCTGAAGGGGTTAGAAAGATTAGGGTTTATTATAGCTTTTTGTGAAAGAAAAAGTAAACAATTTTTTTTTTTAATTTTTGGAGTTAAAGGGGGGGATCAACTTTATTACATGTTTGCCACTACTTCCACCCACTAACTATACAAATTATTATGTTTTAACAAAAACACCCCCTCTCTTTATATTTGGCTCTGCCCCTACCACTTATAGACTCCATGTGAAGCAATTTATTACAAGTTGAAGGGGTTAGAAAGATTAGGGGCAAATAAAAAAGACACACATGAATACAAATAACAAGAAACAATTTGAGTGCTCATAACTTAACAATGGATATGATATTAAGGCCATGTTTGGGAGTGTTTATTGCAAATAAGTGCTTATTTAGGCGGGAACCACACCATTAAGCACTTATTGGTGTTTGGGAAATAAGCTGAAATAAGTACTTATTTAAAAAATGTTTTAAGCCCAAATTTCCAGCTTTTTTTAAGTGCCCATACAATAAGCACTTATTCATTTTTTCTCCCATAATTGTCTCCGGTGAATTTTTAGAATACCATTTATACCCTTTTACAATACAATTTTATAAATGCACTTTTATAAAAGTAATTTTATGAAAAGTACTTTTACAAAAGCACTTTTATGAAAACATTTTTTTACGAAAACACTTTTATAAAAGCACTTTATAGAAATACTTTTTAAAAATATTTATGGAAGTACTTTTATCAAAGCATCATAAAAGTACTTTTATAAAAGCACTTCTATCAAAGTACTTTTATTCATTCACTTTGGATTAGATGTTTTGAAAAATTGAAAGAAAATGAAGGACAAAAGAGTCACAATTGCTTATTTTAGTGATTATTAGAGAAAAAGACCACCAAACACCCAATATAAAATAAGTGCTTATTTTTTAAAATAAACACTTGAAAAAGTTGAGTGCCAAATGCAAATAAGTGCTTATTTGAATAAGCACTTGTTTTTAAGCACTTATTCAATAAGTACTCCTAAACATGGCCTAAATAAAAGGGAATGGCCAAATAAGTTTAATATTGGGATAGGGGCCATAAGACTTTGATGATGATGATCCAGCTCCAAGATGTCGGGAAAAAAAATAATGACATATGCACATGTGGCATCAAGCAATTGGGGGGACAGGGGTGATAAAGTGGGGGAGGAAAGCTTTGGGCATTCATAGCAAGACTGGATCTACTCCTCACATAGGGTGCCTCACTCGTGCCTCACATGCACATCGTACCGTGCATTGGAAACATCTCCCTTATTTATAAGTTATTATTCACAGGAGATGTTCCCATGCACGGTGGATGTGCATGTGAGGCGCCCTCGTGTGAGAAACAGATCCCATTCCATTCATAGCCAGATCCTGAGATGTTTGGAGGGGCAAGCACTACTCGTAGTCGTTGAGATTTAGAAGATTGATGCAGTTGAGCTAAAGTTACCATAAACAACAACACAATTGGGAATTTATCTTGATCAAAGGAAATATGTAGATAACAAAGAGATTTGGTGTGAGCAAGTTTAGTTATTACATGAATTCGTGTTTGTATGGTTAATTGATGGGCTACCAATTTCTGAAAACAAGTTGCACCCTACACCCTCATGACACATGCAAGCTTTGTTTTTTCTTCAGTTGCTTAATTAAAGACTATTCATGTTAAATATGGTTTGGACATTCTGATCAACAAAGAATGCTTAAGGTTGCATTTGTTTCTTCGTAAAATGGATTTTTTTACAAAAATATTTCAGCTATTATTTCCAGTTCTTTTATGGTGGGAACTTTGGGTCTGTTTGGTTCATAGTGAGAATCAGAATTGGAATGGTCTATTCCCATAGTCTATTTGGTTCAAACAGGAATGAGAAATGAAAACTAGAATCAGCAGGAATGGGATTTCATTCTGAAGGGAAGGGGAGAGAATGGTCATTCCCTCAAATGGGGTTTTGATGTACTTTTGACAGTTTTTGTATGCCCTTAGCTTCAATCAGTTTTGATGTACTTCTGACATTTAGTGTAAATGAATAAAGTGCATGTTTGATTCATGTTAAGCGGTGTGTTTTTGTGTAAGACCCTAAAACTAGACACTTATTGAGGCTCGTGTTAGTTTTGAATGTTCACAGCCATTGGATAAGTCTGGGGAGATTTATCCTGCCAAGGCTGACACTGGTGTGCCACCAATTGTTGGGGTGGCCAGTCTCTACTACCAGGGTGAGACCCGAGGCACATGGAGTGTGGGATTATTCGAATCTTTGAACCGGACCAAATTTCCGGTTATGCCCTGGACCTTGAAGATTGATGGGCAAAACTGGAAAGTTACACTTGACCCCTAGACTCAATTATGATACTTCACTAGGTGTCGGATTGGGCTGTCTTTGGTGTGCCAATCAGTGAGATCCTTAGCGGGGTCAAAACCTGGGTATGTTGGGACAGTCCGAGAATTCATCTGAGTGAGTGATCATAGTGACAGGATCGGCCCCTTTGTCGGACAAAGGTAATGATCGGGGATGCACTCTCTCTGATGGAAACCAAACTGCCGGCAGTTGATTTCAATCATTGGAATTTGTTTTGCAAAATTTATATATATGATATATAGATATGTACGGTTTCAAAATGTTTGCAAATGGTTTTAATTCCCGGGATCCATGTGAGTAGAGAGTGCAGCACTGTTCCTTGCAACCGAGGGAGAGGTCCTCTCTTGTCGGGCAGTGCTTGATCATTATGGGATGAGAGGTTAAGTGTAAGGCCATTTAAGGTAATACCTAATGGGCTAATCTTGCATCTGCCCACGGTCCCTGGGTTTTATAAGATGGCTTGGCCCAGGGACCACTTAGTGTAAGTGTTGGGCCCATAGAGTCCATGTGATGGGCTCAAGGGGTTCACTGGGCTTCCTAGTGAATTCGGCTAAGCCTTGTAACAAAGGCTGGGCTGAACCCATGCGGCTGATATGTAGATCAATGCTTGGGTCCCACGCCATACAAAGAAGCCCAACTGGGCAACGGATTGGAAATTAATTGAGCACTTAACACTTATTGGGCCTGAAGCCCATTTCGAATAGGGGCTGATATGATCACCCACTTAAGGGGCGAATCTGAGATTAGGGTTAGCTGATAGGATTAGGTTTTCACCCTATCCACTCTTAGAGACCAAAATTCAAATGAGATTTGAATCTAGTAACCTCCTGATAAGATCAGGAGTATGCTAACCTAATCTGCAGATAGGATTAAGATTGTCCCTTATCCAAATACAGATTTGGATTGGGATAACTTCTAATTGGATTAGGAGGATTCTTAATAAAAAAGAAAGAGGAGAAACCCTAATTTGAATTACAAGAATTTGAACCCAAGGGATTTCGCAGATACCCACCTGCATTCTAAAGATTAGATCTCAGAAATCCTAGAGCAGAAAAGCAATTCGCCACCTTCTTCTCTAGTTTTCTCCTCCAGCAGCCACCGCCATCCACCACTAGTTCGATCTCTCTGAGAGGGAAAGATCAAAAAAGAGTTCTTGATATCAGTCTTTGCTGAAAGGCTGATTCAGTTAGGTGCTCATTGTTTCCAGAGAATTCTTGCGAAGGATTCAGTGCGTAGGACGCATTCTGCTAGTTCTATTCCACAGTTGTGTCATCTACAGTAGGAGCAGATCTTGGACCTCTCTTTGGGCGTGAACACCGACGTTGGGAGATACTGATTCTCCGTATCAGGTATAACCCTTCCCTTTGCTTTTGGTTCAGATTTGGTTCGATTCTGGTTCAATGAGATCCTTGAATATTGTATTCTAAAATCTGGGAATATGACTCCCAATTGGAAGAAAGGGAGGAAATTTTTGAAATTCGCCCACCCATTCTGCAACCTTTTTGGCGTCCATACGATGGATCCTACCATTCTTTCACTAGTATCAGAGTCAGGTTCGAATGTTGAACCAAGAAATTAGATCTGAACCTGTGCAATTTGGTAGAAGTTGTTATGTCCGGGTATTGCGCAGATTGTTGTTTTATTTCAAGAAATTGTTTCTTGTTGAGGGCGATTGATCTGAAATTATTTTTTGTTAAATCTGAAATTTATTTAGAATTGTTCTTTATTTATTTCTTGATTTAATGGACTGTTCGTACATGGAGATCGAAGTGCAGCCTTGGCGCAGATTGTCTGTGCATTCTTTCTTTGCAGTTTCTATTCAATTCGGTCTGTAAAATATTTTTTTTTTATTTTTCTAGACTGAATGTATAGGATTCAATCAATGATGTAATTAATTAATAGAAATAGGATTTCTGTAATTTATTTATTTATTTTATTTTCTTGATTGGAGAAGGCGGCGGCGCTGGAGATTTGCAGATGGAGGGATCGCATTCTGCATTTTGCAGTTTATGAAATTGCAACCCTAGTGACTAACCTCTGTTTTGCAGGTGGTGCAAACAGTCCATGTCTGATTTATGATTGTCTAAAATCAGAAATATTAATTTTAGATCTTTCCTGAATTAATTCTTGAATTGAAAATCAGTTTCGGACCATCTTGGACCAAATTGGACCAAATTTGTTTGGACCGAATCTAGGGTTCGAAAGGGGACTGTTTTTAGTCCAGATTTCTCACACTTTCAGGCCCAAATTTGATGTTCAATTGCAGGAATTAATTCAGCCCAACCTGTAAAGCCCAGTTTTAAAGAGTTAAAACTACAAAAGCCCACTTTTGTGAGAAAGGCTATATGAACCGAACTGCTAACTGCTATTCAGTCCATATACCTAGATGATATTAATTGTTAATAGTGTTTTTGTTGGGCTGGTTAATGGGTTTTACAGCTAGTGATTGATTGGATCAATTCTTCCATTGCATGTGATGTGTGGATGTTTGATGTGCTGCGACCGTGGGCCATAAGTGCTTGGCCCATGATGATTCGATAGTGGCTCTTGCGCGCACCATGGCTGAATGCACATCATTGCCATGGTGTCTCTTTTGGTCATTGGATGACCCCTTTTCTTCATGGTGGGCCCCACAACCCTGAAAGGGGTCGCGTGCGGAAACCCTAGCCGATTTAGGCCCACCAGAAATCTGACTTTATGAAAGTCAGTGGGAGCCACTTTGGTTTGACCTAAATTAAAACTAGGGCATAATTTTGTTCCCTCCGGTAATATGAGTACATGTGATAGGGAGATCCATATGATGGACTCTCTAAAGGCCTTCCGTCATTAGCACGATGATGGGTCCTTCAGTAATGAGGAAACGCACCATAAAATTGGGCTATCCATTTGCTGTTGGGTCTGTCAGAGTGTTTCATAAGATGATAGGGGCGTCATAGACCGATGTGGGAGGGGTTTCACCAGAAAATGGGAACTCTCTCACGATACCTTGGCGTGAACTGAATATGATGGGTGCGCACTCATTGAACAAAAAGGTTTACCTGAAAACAGTTCTGAACCTTGTCTGACAGAGGCCAAATGGAGGCTCATACAATGAGTGGATATGATCCGTCACAGAAAGGTGGTGGGGTTATGTAGCTGAAACAGTTGGCTCCACGCACCCTATGTGATTTCCCGCATTTCTAGAGACAATTCACCGTCTCTGTCACTGAGATAGGAGGGAAATCTCAGAGAAGAACAAATGGAAATGGAACATAGATTAAAAGTCGTATCTATGTAACATGAATCAAACTAAGGTTGTGGACTAACGTTTTGTTGTTTTACCAGAAAATGCAAATGGACAATTTGCTAAGTTGCTTGATGACAACAAGCTTAAGGGACCCAATTATGCCGACTGGTACTGAAACCTTATGTTGGTCCTAACTTCAGAAAAACTAGATAAGGTGGCTAAAAATCCTACTCCGGAACATCTGGGGGACAGGGCTTCTGAGGCTCGAAGGAGAGAATACCAAGAATGGGAGGATAAAAACTCCCTAGCCCACTGCTATATCATAGCCTCTTTGGACAATCCGATATAGAGGCAATTCGATCAGATCGAACTCGCTAAAGACATATTGGATAGTCTGAAAACTATGTACGAAGAGCAGAATCGTTCTACTCGACAAAAGGTCCTGAAACAGTTCATGACCGCGCAGATAACTAAGGGGCAGCAAGTGCATGACCATTGTCTTCGGATGATGGGCTACATAAACGAGCTGGAGGCCCTTGGTTCCGGGCTAGATCTGGTCACACAGATCGATGCTATTCTCAACTCTCTGCCTCCGTCCTTCAACCCGTTCATTATGAATTATAATATGAACAAGCTGAATGTCAGCATCCAAGAGCTCAGCAATATGTTGCAAAGAGCTGAGGAATTAATAAGGAAGGATGGGCCAATAGCCATGCTTGTTGAAGCTGGCAAATCTGGCAAGAAGAGGAAGGCAAAGAGAAAGCCCCAGAAGAAGGCCACCAAATCTAAGAAACAAAAGAAAGACAAGGCATCCGATGCCTGTCACTTCTATAAGCAGGCCGGCCATTGGAAGAGGAATTGTCCTGCCTACCTGGAATCTAAGAAATGTACTTTTGAAACTTGTGTCATGGAAACTAATTTATTACTGACTTTTGTGTCCTGGTATGTTGACTCCGGGGCTTCAACTCATGCGTGTAACTCACTGCAGGGGTTCAAAGTAAGCAGAAGGCTGAGTGAAGGAGAGGTGACACTTTACTTGGGGACTTCTACAAGTGTTGCAACTACGGCGATAAGAACCATAGAATTAAGTTTTAGAGAAGGGATTCTTGTACTGAAGGACTGTCTTTATGTACAAAATCTAAGAAGAAATTTGATTTATGTTTCTAAACTGTGTGTGGATGGATATACTGTCTCTTTTAGTAATGTGATTATTATCAAAAGGAACAACAAATTCATCGCATGCGGGGAACTGGAGAACGGTCTCTATGTTCTACATCCTTCTCTAGAAACTAACTTAACCGAAACTACGTCGGTCGAAATACCCAAGAAAAGGACTCGTGACATAGTTAGTCCCACGTGTCTGTGGCATTACCGACTTGGCCACATTGGTGTTGACAGAATCATAATATTGGTAAAGGATGGTCCTTTGAGTTTTCTAACCGTAGAAAACCTTCCCACTTGTGAGCCTTGCCTTAGAGGTAACATGACAAAGCGGCCATTTAACGGTAAGCCCGAAAAATGTACAGGCACGCTTGACCTTATACATAGTGATGTATGTGGTCCCCTGAGTGTTAGGACCCGCAACCAACACGTGTATTTCATCACCTTTACCAATGATTTCTCACGATATGGTTACGTGTACCTAATGAGACATAAATCTGAATCCTTTGAAAAGTTCAAAGAGTTCAGACAAGAGGTCGAGAAACAGTTAGGGAGAGAAATTAAGGCCCTTCGATCAGATCGAGGTGGCGAGTATCTCTCTGACGAATTCAGGGACTACTTGAAGGCCAATGGGATTATCTCATAGTTAGCTCTTCCTGCCACACCACAACTTAGCGGTGTTTCAGAGAGGAGGAATAGGACCTTGTTAGACATGGTCCGGTCACTTCTCACACGCTCGGAATCACCCATATCCTTTTGGGGATATGCACTAGAGACTGCTATTTACATGTTGAATCGGGTTCCAACCAAATCGGTTCCGAAAACTCCATATGAACTTTGGACCGGAAAGAAACCAAGTGTCAAACACTTGAAGATTTGGGGTTGTCCTGCGCACGTTAAAAGAATGAGTGCGAACAAGTTGGAATCCAAGACCAGTCGTTGCCTATTTGTAGGCTACCCAAAAGATTCGGTGGGTTATTTATTTGATGAGCATACAATTTATCTATAATTTATGAGGTCTTTGCATGGATTATTATGCCAGTTTTATTTAATTTTGCCCTAATTTAGCTTAATGCTAAGAAAAATTTTAGGGGTAATTAATCCAAGAAAAAGAAGGCAAAAGGTAAGAAAAGAAGGTCCAAAAAGACCAATTTTAGCCCAGCCCAGTTATGGAAGCAAGAGAGCACACTTCGGCCCAAAAGTACAAGTTGATTCCTTGAAAAAACCCAAGAAAAGAAAGCCTAGCAAAGAGTAAAATTCAGCCCAAGCAGAGAAGGCCCATTCTCAGCCCAAAAGAGCAGCCTAGAGTGTAGCTATCATGTGCTAAGAAGGGGCTTATCCTTGAACGATCTCAACTTATCAAGAATCATGTGCTTAGGTTGAATGGATAGGATAGGATGCAAGCATGACTAACTGAATCTTTCTTGGCTGCATATGGTACCTCATGATTTTAATCGATCAATAGGCAAGATGCATAAGGGTTTGATTGATTTTCACATAATTATCTGTCAAACATGGGTTGATTATTGTAGAACTTGCTGTGTTAGGCATATTGAGACCACGATCAATGAATTCATGGATCAGGCGGCGAAACCCTGTGATTCTTGTGCAAAAAAAAAAAAAAAATTGAAAATAAAATCGTGACTAATGTGAGATGGAGCATAAAATGCACTCACATCTAGAAACAAAAACAAGTGTGAGATGGAGCATAAAATGCACTCACATCTTGAAACGAAGGCAAGGGTGAGATGGAGCATAAAATGCACTCACCTTAGAACCCCAACCCTATTCTCACCTTCAGATCCTAGGAATTCATACTAAGTGGTGGAGATGTGATACATAGCAAGCTTATGGCAATAATCACACCTTGTTTTGGCTTAAGAAACAAAGAAAGGTAAGTGAATCTGGCTGTATTGGTTTGTTAAAGCAATGGGTACCCATTCAGCCAAGGATGCTTCAGCTGGGGAGGCTTGTCTCCTGGACTATCAATTTAACCTGGGACCATGGGGAATGGTGATTTGCAATCACTCTTGGACGAGAAGAAGGGGATAAAGAGATATAAAGAGGGAAGGTTACCAAGTCTGAACTAAAGAATGAAATGAACCAGGCCTCATGTAGAGAAAAAGAAAGATTGAAAATCAGTAGTTGGTTTATTTTGTGTTACTTGAGTTTTTGCCTTGCCCGAGGACGGGCAAAGTTTAAGTGTGGGGGGATTTGATAAGACAAAAAAAAACCCTATTTTTATCCCCTAATATTCACTCTTTTACATTTATTTAACACTTAAATGGACTCATTACTCTTGTATTTCGATTCAGGGCAATAAAGAAGGCAATTGGAAGAAAACAAGGCAAATCGGGTGATTTTGCACAGTTTCGGCGATAGTCAGTACTCTGGGAATAACTCTCAATTCCGAACTCCGAATTGGACAATTCAAGAAGCATTAGAAAGAGGAAAGGAATGACCACAACTTTTATGTTTTGGGTTGTTGCATATTCGGTCCGAATAGAGTCCGAAATCGGGTCCGAAGTCGGAGCAAGTTCGCAGCCGGGCCCATTTCACAGCTGAAGCCCAACTCGTAGAAGAACATGGAAGCTGCCCAAGTTATCAGAGAAGCCCAACTCGAATGCGAGAGCCTAGAGTCCTAATTCGAATGTAACCTCCAAGGAGGGAGAGAGTCTTATTAGATCTAAATTATGAATGTAATCCTATAAAGATAAGAAGGATGGGGATTAGATAAGAGATATGATAGGATTAGTTCAAAGAAGATCAGGACTCCCTTAAGATAAGATGATCTCCTAGAAGGAGTTGGAAAACAACCCTTTCCTTTGGGTATATAAAGAGGGGGGCGGACCAGCTCAAGCATCACTCAATCATCCAGCAATCAAGACTCAAGCAACTCAAGAAGATCAATTCGGCTAGGGAGAAGCAAAGCATGGAGATTGCGCAGATCATGAGCAGCTAAGCTTCTTTTTCTGGTTTAAGGGGGGAGGTTCGATTGTTAATTTAAGTTCTTTTTTTCTAATTCAAGTATTCATTGATTCTTGTGCATATTTTCATTGGATGTTAATGTTAATTATTCTGACAAACTGAATTAATGTTGATTTTCCTACTGCTATCCATGATTTCGGTGATCCATAATTGTCACGAATAGTGGTACAAGTAGCAATTAGGTTAATATCTTTCTGGGTCAATTGTTCGTGACAGCCTTTGACCAATGTATTCACATGTTTTAACCTAAAATGGAATCGATAGAACAAAATTCAATAATTGCAGCTATCTCAATTATTGCTATTTTGGTTTAACTGTTTTCACAAAGCTTAATGCTATCATTAATTAATATGGAGCGCTATCGTACCCAGTTGATTAAAGATAAGTGTTGATCGAATGCTGGGTTTGGTCAACTGATTTAGGAAAACACAAGGTTTATTATGGCTATCCTAATAAATCTAAGGTTAAATGCTTGAATTGCAAGAATGCTGAAGTGTACCTAGGATCGATGGCAAATCGATTCAACCCGAACCCTTGAACCAGAATTCGGTAAGACTGATTTTCTCTTACTTGTTTAGTTTGTTATTGCTTTCTTATTCTTTTAATTTTAGTTATTTTATTCTCCCACTCAGTTATATTATCCATTCAGCTAAGAGATTATTGATTTACTCCCTGTGGGATTCGACCTTGTACCACTTTTACTGCAAATATTTTTGTGGGACTAGTATTAATTTTGAAGGCTTCGACAAACCCATCATTAGTGCACTTGCTAGTGTCACAATGAGCCACATCAAGTTTTTGGCACCGCTGCTGGGGATTTAGTAAAACAATATTAGGAAACATTGGGCATTCTTAATCTGATCTCATTCAGCATTGCATTCATAGTTGGTTTAATTTGCTTAATTTTTCATTTCAGCTTGGATTGCAACTGCTGTACTACTGTAGTTGTGTTTTGATAGATTACTTTCTCTTCCCTATTTCAGTTTAATTTTAATAAAGGGAGATCTATTTTCTTTTCTATCTTGGAGTTATTGTCTTCTAAAAAAAAAGAGAAAAAAAATTGAAAACATGAGTGTTGCAGATCTGAGTTGCATTCGGCACTCAGATCTGCTATAGCTGACCTGCAACACTTAGCCGAAAAAAAATCAGCTTATGTTTCAGCCCTTTATTATTTTTTTTTCATTACAAAAGGAAAAAAAATATAGAAAATGAAAAGAAAAAAAAAAAGAATAAACAAAAGAATGGAAACCAAGGATTTGGATCAGAACTCATATCTGAGTTCAGATCTGAGTTCTGCTATAGCAGATCTGCAACAGTTCAGATCTAAGTTCCCTTGAACTCATACCTGAACTGATGTAAATTTAAAGGGTAATTGGGGGTTATCATCACCCCAATACATCCTAGAACAAATCTGCTATCTCCCAAAAACAATTGGATAGCCATGGGTAAAGAAATTCATATCTGAAATCACCCAAATCTGAACTGGGGCTGTGAACAGAGTAGGATACAGGGCAGACTTTGCAATGTTAGATAACTTGTACTCTGATCTATTTGAGCTGATTTGGTTGAGGAAAAGTTTGTTTATTTTGAGAATTTTTTGATGCCTCAATAGTTTTAATGCAATGCAGCACCTCCACACAATTTTCTATTTTAGACTTCTCTTCTGATATTGCAGATCTGCAACAGTTCAGATCTGAGTTCATCAGAACTCAGACCTGAATTAATGCAATCATGAGGTGAATTGGGAGCCATAATCACCCCAACTCACCCTATTATCCATCTGCACGCCCCAAAATAATTGGATAGCAAAGAAGGGCATTTAGGACCATAACTCAGATCTGGATAGCAAAGGAACTCAAATATGAGTTCAGTTATCACTTCGGCTGTTACAAATCTGCAACAGTTGAACTCAGACCTGAACTGATGCAAATTTGAGGAGAATTGAGTGTCATCACCACCCTAATTCACCCTTATGCTATTCCCCAAAAGCACTTTTGGTAAGCAGCATCTAAAGAAATTTAGATCTGAACTGATTCAAATCCGAATTGCAGTTGAGGACTGAACCAGAACTTTGAATTTTTGATGAACTATTTTCTCTGCTCTATGCACTTATAACCAAGGTAATGCATCTGAGGAGATGTATGTTTGAATTGAAAATTTGTGTTACCTCGGATATCTAATGAAAAGTAGCACTTTCTAAGTGGGCAGGTTTGAGAACAGGTTTGTATTACAATTAACATTACTAAATTGGCATTATGAATGGTCCTGGGCTGATCCTTGAAATTTCTCAAGTTAGAGAGCTCTGATTTTCAGCTGTGAATGATTAAAAAGTCTAAAGATTTGAACTCAATTCAGATCTGCTACTGCTGCACTTTAGCTTACAATACAACAACCTTGAATTTGAAAATGTGTGGAATGATTATTTTGTTACTGCTGCACTATGGGTTGCTATTTTTGGCTTATGGGACATTTGTATGAATTCATAAGGAATCTGAACCAAAATATTGATTGGATTCATTGTGAACTAAACTGCTTTCAATAGCAACAGCTTATGCAGGTCAATATCAGACCTGATTTCAGGTCATAAGAATTCTTCAAGATTTCTTGAAGCCATACACTTGCATAGCTCATAAACATGAACCCAAACTTGGCTCAGGTTGAGTTATAGCTCAAATTATGTCCTCTGAAGGCATTGACAATTCAGCTCTAAATAGCAGCCCACAGTATAGCAGATGTAAATGGTGATGTGCAATAGTTCCAATAAGTATATTCAATTCAGACTCCAATTATTATGGTTTGTTAATTGCATATTTGAACTCAGATAAATTGTATCTGAATTCAGATGCTACAATTAAGGAATGTAAATAATATTGTTGGTTTGGATTTCCTTTTTAATAATCAAAATCATTTATGATCTAAAATCAGTGGTTATTTGAATGCTAATAACCACTGATTTCAGTATAAATGACTATTGTAATTTCAGATCTGAACTCAGATCCAAAGGTGACTGTTCTCAGTAGGTAAGTTTACAGATCTGATTTCAAGTCTCTGCAATTTATTGAGGCATACAAGACATATAAGTTGGGACTTAAAATAAGAAGTCTTAAACTCTTGAGTTCGGACTTATTTTAGACCTAATTGCATCATAATTCAGACTTATTGATGTTAGGTATTTTTTGTAAGACTGTTCTCAAAAGCTAAGACTTCAGGTCTGATTCTATTAAGAGCCTGAAGAGCAGCCTAAAGATACTAAATTCAGCAATTGATTTTAGATCTGATTACAGTAGATGTTAGATATGTTTACTTCTATTTAGTCTAGAATATTGTGTAATAATATCCATTGCTAATCTAGCTAGCTTTCTTTTTCATTAATGATCTACTTCACACTTGAATGTTGGTTTTCAGTAATGGAGCTCTGTTTTTCTTGTTTATAAAAAAAGCGGGGGAGAGAGAAAAAGAGAGAAGCAAATGTCTTTGGTTTGTCTTATTAAATAGAAATTATTTGGCTTTGTAAATTTTTCTTGTATAGCTGGTAGATTAGGATTACTTACATTCTTTTGAATTGTGAATAGTAGTCGTTTTATTATTTGGTTTAAATTATTTTTAATTAGAACAAAGCTCTTGATCTCTCTTGTAAGTAAATTCTAGCAGAAGAGGCTCCACGAAAAGAACTCTTGCATATCTGGAAATTAATCTTCAGGAAGTCCTCTTTAACCTTCTCTTTACTTGGTATTTCTCTTGTTGGTTTCATTGTGATCTCCTAACACTAGGAACATTGAGGACAATATTCATCTTAAGTGTAGGGGAGTGAGCCCGAGGCTAGGGTATGGGGGCTGAAACCATGCACCTCATTCACCCCAACACACATATGCAGGCAATGACATAACCAAAAAAGACAGGAACCCCTCAAGTTCATTACTATTTATTCAATAATTTTTAAGAAGGAATTCAATGAGTTGAGGGAGACTGATGTACTTGTTAAGTTTTTATTCTTGTGAATGACCCAATTTGATATATGCATGAGAAAAGGGGAGTTGAATATGCCTTTCAGCATGACTAGCCCTAGCTATCTTCATGTGTATGGAAGCCCTTGATTTCATGGTTAATGGTCAAGAGAGCTAGTGCACATCTGAAGTGCTGATTCTTGAGGTTCAATAATTGCAAAGAAGGACAAAAGCCCAAATTGACTCCGCTATTTTGAGCTGAATAGTAAAACTAGCAACTCAGAACATGAGTCCTATTTACCTACTTCAAGCAAGTGACCAGTGTGAGATGGAGCATAAGATGCACTCACACCAAAAAAAAAAAAGAGAGAAAAAGAGAGAGAAAAGTGTGTGAGATGGAGCATAAAATGCACTCACACCGAAAAAAAAAAGAAGAAAAGGGTGAGATGGAGCATAAGATGCACTCACCCTTAGAAATAAGTAATTTTGGTGACAACTGAGGTTCAAAGGGGCATACTAAAGTTGAACTCTCATTAAGATATAGTTACAAATGTGAAACTTAAAGCAATTAGATTATTAATTTTGACCATTAAGGAGCTAATTTATATATTGATTGAGAGTGAAGGCTGGACTTTGAAGAAATTCATATTCTCCTTTCCTTGGATCTTATACATATGTTAAATGGTAATTTACAAGAATAAGAATTGAACACTTACAAAAGTTCCCCGACTACTCAATGCATTTCTATCCTAAACATTCACCCGGTAAATGGTGAGAATAGAAGGGGGAATGTTAGGTTTATGGCTGATGTCTTTGCTTGAGGACAAGCAAAAGCTCAAGTGTTGGGGTATTTGATGAACCTACAATTTATCTATAATTTTTTAGGATTTTAGCATGGATTTTTATGCCGGTTTTATTAATTTTTTCCTTAATTTAGCTTAATGCTAAGAATAAGTTTCAGGGGTAATTAATCCAAGAAAAGGAAGGAAAAAGGCAAGGAAAGAAGGTTAAAAAAGACCAAATTCAGCCCAGCCCAATTGTGGAAGCAAGAGAGAGCACTTCGGCCCAAGAAGAGCATGTGGATTCCTTGAGAAAACCCAAGAAAAGAAAGCCTAGCTAAGAGTAGAATTCGACCCAGCAAAGAAGGCCCATTCTCAACCCAAAAGAGCATCTCAAAGTATAGCTATCATGTGCTAAGAGAGAGCCTAAGTGCAGCCCAAATAGCAGCCCTTATGAGGCTTTCAAGAGAGCTCTAGAAAGTTCAAGAAAGGGGTGTAATAGACCCCATTCTAGAGGCTTCAAGAAGGGGCAAGAGCCCCCTTGAAAAACTATATAAGGAAGCCTCTAGGAGGGGGGAGAGGTGTTCAATTGCTTGAGAGGAAGGCTCTCCCACTCTTAGAGGTTCGGCCACCTTGAGAGAAGAAAGAGAAGAAGGCTAGGTGCAAGGAAGAAGAAGAAGAAGGGCTGAAGGAGTTCAAGTCAAGCAAACAAGAAGAGAAGGTGAGTTCGAAATTGGGGGTTTGTGATTCAGAGATCTTTTGTAATAACTAAATTGTAGTTTCATTCTCCTTTGATTTGAATTCAGTTTCTTTGTTATATTTTCTTTCTTCTTTCTCCTTCTTCCATTCTTCCTTGATGTATTTTAACTTGTAAAATTTCAGTTCAGCAATCTAATTATTTTTTATTCATTCGAATGGTTATGAATTGTACTTGAAGTTTCTTGAATAAGGGTGTTATTGTAGATTAATTCAGCCAATTAACCTTCAAAACTCAGATCTGAATTCTCAGATCTGAGATTGCAAGATCTGAATTGCTTTGAAAGAGAATTCAGATCTGCAAATTTCAAATTCGCCGAATGGATCTAAAGCTTGGAATTCCTAGAGTGCTTGAGAGAGACTCTAAGAATTTAGATCTACTATTCAAAAACTGAATTGGATGCAATATTAGAGATAACTTGCACAATTCAGTTGGTGATCAATTCAGTTTTGAATTGATACCTTAAATGTGTTTGGAGAAATGCATGCATGGGGATTAGATTCTTGCTAGAGATAGAAGAGCCGTCACTCATGCATAGGACGAACATGCGCTTGAGAAAGGTTGTTCATGACCTTGGGGTTTCACCAAACCAAGGCTCAATCATGATCTATTCGAATGGTTCTATTTGATTGATTTTTGAATTCTAAGATTGACATTAACTGCTTACTCTTCTAACCTGAATTGAAGGCAATTAAGCCAATAATTTAGATAAATTTTAGTTTAGAATTTTTAGCTTTTTGAATAAAGTTTTGATTTATTATTGATCAGATTAGAAGTGCCCAGTTTAGTATTGGTAATTGTTTCCTAAATCCTCGTGGAAATGATACTTCACTCACTACTTTATTACTTGAACGGCTAGTGCACTTGCTAGTGTCACAATGAGCCACATCAATCTATTCGAATGGTTTAATTTGATTGATTGTTGAATTCTGAGATTGACATTAACTGCTTACTCTTCTAACCTGAATTGAAGGCAAATTGGGCCAATAATTTAGATAGATTTTAGTTTAGGATTTTTAGCTTTTGAATAAAGTTTTGATTTATTGTTGGTCAGATAAGAAGTGCCCAATTTAGTATTGGTAATTGTTTCCTAAATCCTCGTGGGAACGATGCTCTATTCACTACTTTACTATTTGAACGGCTAATGCACTTGCAAATGTCACAATGAGCCACATCAAATTTTTGGCGCCATTGCCGGGGATTTAGTGAAACAATATTAGGAAACATTGAGCATTCTTAATTTGGTCTCATTCAGCATTGCATTCATAGTTGGTTTAATTTGCTTAATTTTACATTTTAGCTTTGAATGCAACTGTTGTACTACTGTAGTTATGTTTATTCTTTCTTTAGTAGATTACTTTCTTTTTCTTGTTTCAGTTTC
The DNA here is from genome assembly GCF_055504915.1 of Nelumbo nucifera. NCBI lineage: Eukaryota > Viridiplantae > Streptophyta > Magnoliopsida > Proteales > Nelumbonaceae > Nelumbo > Nelumbo nucifera. Next base: position 111,196,885 of record NC_142649.1, on the reverse strand, counting down.
ATTTTAATAAAGGTAGACCTGATTTCCTTTCTATCTTGAAGTTATTACCTTCTAAGAGAAGAAAAAAAAAACAAAAAAAAAAGTTCACAAAAACATGAGTGTTGCAGATCTGAGTTGCATTCGGCACTCAGATCAGTAGAACTCAATCGAAAAGAATTGCTTGTGTTTCAGCCTTTTATTTTTTCCATTACAAAAAGAAAATATATAATGAAAATAAGAAAAAGGGGAGATCTTTTGAACAACAAGAAGGGCAATTGAGAATTCAGATTAGAACTCAGATCTGAATTCTGCTGTTGTTGACCTGCAACAGTTCAGATCTGAGTTCCTCTGAATGCAGATCTGAACTGATGCAAATTTGAGGTGAATTGGGTGTCATAACCACCCCAATCTACCCTAGGACATTTTTGCTATTCCCCAAAAGCAATTTGGTAGCAAGACCTGATGGTAAGGCAATTGAGAATTCAGATCCGACTTGAGTTCAGACCTGAATTCTGCTGTTGCAGAACTGCTCAGTTCAGATCTGAGTTCAGATGAACTCAGACCTGAACTAATACAAGTTTGAGGTGAATTGGGTGTTATCACCACCCCAATTCACCCTAGGATACATCTGCTGTCCCCCAAGAATAATTGGTTAGCCATGGGTGATGAAATTCAGATATGAATTGACACAGATCTGAACTGTGGTTGAAAACAGAGCAGGATGCAGGGTAGCAAGAATACAAACCTGAATTCAAAAGTGTATGGAATGAATGTTTTGTCTTACATATTCTTGTAAGCTATAGATAATTTTGGCTTATGGGAATTTGTATGGATTCATAAGAAGTCTGAACCAAGATATTGAATGGATTAATTATGAACTGAACTGCTTTCAAAGCAGCAGCATATACATGAAGGGATGAGAGATCCATCCTATGGACGCCCAAAAGATTGCGGAATAAGGGGCGAATTTCAAAAATTTTTTTCTCCCTTCAACTGGGAATCGTATTCCCCATTTAGAAAATCATATTTTCAAGGATCAATTCTGAACCATAAACTGAACCAGATCTGAACCAAAAAGAGGTGGAAAGGATTATACCTGATACAGAGAAGTAATATCTCCCAACGAAGGTGTTCACGCCCAAGGAATGATCCAAAGACTGCTCCCACTGAAGATAGCGCAGTGCAGGTGGAGCAGAATCAGCAGTGTTCTTCTCCAAGAACTCTGTCCTTCGCAAGAATCAGCAAGATGGCACGTGAGCACAGCTTCCTTTCAATCCTTTCTCAAAGGACTGATGTCAAGATCCAATCTTGACTTCTCCCACCAGTGGAGATCGAACTGGAAAGCAGGGCGGCAAGAACAGGGAGGCGGCAAGAGAGTATTTGCAGGGAGCAGAATTCTCTCTTCTAGATTTCAGCACCAAAGAAACCTGATGATCTGTGTGTATTGTGTCTCTAAAGGCTGCCGCCCCCTTCTTCTTTTATAGTCTTAAAGGGATCAGCTCTTAATCAGATTAGGAGTTGCTAATCCAAATCATATTTGGTTTAGAAGTCCCTTTAAGTGATAAGGGATAATCCTTATCTTATCTGGAGATCAGATCAGCCATCTCCTAATCTGATTAGGAGGTTTCCAGATCTAAATCTTATTTAGATCTTGGACTCTCTAAGTGGATAGGGTCTAAGCCCAATCCTATTAGCTGATCCACTTCAGATTTCGCCCCTTTATTAACTAAATAAGCAGCCCAGTTCGAAATGGGCTTTAGGCCCATTAAGCTTATGTGCTCACTTAACCCTCTTAACTGCTGCCCAGTTGGGCTTCCTTGTATGGCGTGGGACCCAAGCATTGATCTACACATCAGCCACATGGGTTCGGCCCAGCATTTGTTACAAGGCCTGGCCGAATACACTGTTAAAGACAGTGCACCCCCTGAAACCCATCAAATGGGCTCTACGGGCCCAACACTTACCCTAAGAGGTCCCTGGGCCAAGCCACCTTGTAATACCCAGGGACTGTGGGCAGATGCAAGATTAGCCCATCAGGTATTAACCTCAATGGTCTTACACTTAACCTCTCAGCCCATAATGATCATACACTGCCCGACAAGAGAGGACCTCTCCCTCGGCTACAAGGAACAGTGTTGCACTCTCCACTTATATGGATCCCGGGAATTAAAACCTTCTTGCAAACAATTTAGAAACCATACATATATACTTTTATATCTTATATAAAATATATTTTGCAAAACAAATCTCAACGGTTGAAATCGGCTGCCGGCAGTCTTTGTTTCCATCAGTGAGAGTGCATCCCCGATCATTACCTTTGTCCGACAAAGGGGCGGATCCTGTCACTATGATCACCCACTCAGATGAATCCTCGAACTGTCCCAACATACCCAGGTTTTGACCCCCGCTAAGGATCTCACTGATTGGTACATCAAAAACAGCCCAATCCGACACCTAGTGTAGTATCATAATCGAGTCTAGGGGTCGGGTGTAATTTTCCAGTTTTGCCCATCAATCTCCAAGGTCCAGGGCAATACTGGAAATCTGGTCCAGTTCAAAGATTCTATTAATCCTACACTGTATGTGCCTAGGGTCTCACCCTGGCAACTGAGACAGGCCACCCCAACCGACTTGGTGGCACCACAGTGTCAGCCTTGTCAGGATAGGTCTCCCCAGACCGACCCACTGGCTGTGAACATTTTAAACTAACACGAGTCTCATTAAGTGTCCAGTTTAAGGGTATTACACAGAAACATACCAAGGGAACATGAATCAAATATGTGTCTTTATTCATTTACAATAAACTCATAAAGCACATCATTCTGATTGAAGCTAAGGGCATACAAAACTGTCTAACAATACAGGTCAATATCAGACCTTATTTCAGGTTATAAGAATTCTTCAAGATTTTGAAGCCATGCACTTGCATAGCTTAAAACCCTAAAACCAAGCCTGACTCAGGTTTGGTTATAGCTCAGTTTAGGTCCTCTGAATATACCTTAAGAATTCAGCTCTGGTAGCAGCCTACAGTTTAGCAGATCTGAGTGGATGTATGTAGCCGTGTGTACTACATTCCAATAAGTGAATGCAAGGGCTGCATTAATGGAGCCATGTTTCTTCTTACTTGATTGTTCATCCTTAGTTTCAGTTTTAATGTAGCTTATGTAGATCTAATTTCTCTTATTCTTTTGGTTCTATTATCTCCAAAAAGAAAAAAAAAATTATAAATCTCAAAATGAGTTCAAATCTGAATTGCATTCAGCAATCGGACCTACACTCATCCAAAAAGATTTTGGTTGCCTTGCTGTATTCTGTTTTAGCTTTCTTCCATTCTAAAAATAAAAATAAAAAAATGAATGAAAGAATGGCATGTGAAGATCTGAACTCAGACTTGGGTTCAGATCTGAATTCTACTGATTGCAGGTTTGCAGATCTGCTAGGTTCAGGTCTGAGTTCCCACTCTATTCTGATGTGAATTTGGGTAGTAACAACACCAATTCACAATTTGATGCATCAGACTTGCTTCATTGATGAAAATGTGGGCCATGAATGGTAAAATCATATCTGAAGTGCATGAGAATCTAAGGCAGTATGAGATCTGTAATCTCGGTGGACTGATGTTTTGTTTTAGATCACATGCACCCAATCTGAAATTTTTGAAGACTGATGCTTTGATTAGTTGGGACTGATGTTTGTGAGGCCTGAAAGGTCCAAAAAGAGCTTCATATGTTTTATTGTAATGTACTAGCATTCAGATCTAAATCAAGGCTGCTTACAGTATAAAGTTGCAGACCTTATTTTAGGTTTCTGCAATCACTTAATATGAGCCACATAGGCTTGGATGTCCATTACTAAATTTAAAGTTTTTGATGACCCGCTCTATTTTCTAATTGGACTGATTTGAGATCTGATCTGAATTATATTTGGACTGTGTTTTGTTCTGTAAAACTGCTAACATCAAATCTGAATTGCAGCAGTTAACAATACCAAACATTGCAGACCTGATTTCAGGTTTAGCAATTGTTTGATATGCATGAGCTATACAGGTTTGGACTTCAATTGCAGAGCTTAAAACCCTTAAACCAAGCCTAACTCAGGTCTGGTTACAGTTTATTTCAGGTCCTCTTCATATATTTTAAGATTTCAGCTCAGATCTGATATCAGCCCTACAATATAATAGATCTGATCCCAACCCTAATTGATGTATCCTTGAGTGCAACATATTTTTTTCAGATCCACTGACCTAGCATCTGGTAGTTGCTGCTTTCAGTTTTAATCTTGTATACATATCTGTATATATCAGAACTCTTAGACTGCTAGGCTAGTTTTAATCTTGTAAATCACTTGTATATCACTTGCATATCAGATTCCAAGAGATATTTATATTTGGCTTTTGATCTTGTTCTTGAAATTTTTCTTGTTAGACAAAATTCAGACTTCTTGGCCTTGTAAATTTCTATTGTATATCAGTCTTTACCTTATAAATTGCTACTAGATTAGTATTACAGAATGGTTAAATTATTTACATTATTTTGAATTGTGTATAGTAGTATTTCTATTGCTTGGCATAGATTATAATTAGTTAGAATAAAGTTTATAATCTCTCCTAGTTTGAAGTGATTTCTAGTAGAAGAGACTTCCCACCAAAAGAACCATTACACAATTTAATATCCAGGGAGTCCTCTAAACACCCTTCTCTTTACTTGTTATTGCTCTTATTGGACTTTCTATTATTCCCTAACACTAGGAACATTGAGGACAATGTTCATCTTAAGTGTGGGGGAGTGAGCCTGAGGCTAGGGTGTGGGGGCTGAAACCATGCACCTCATTCACCCCAACACACATATGTAGGCAATGACATAACCAAGAAGACTGGTACCCCTCAAGATTCATTGCTATTTATTTGGTGATTTTTAAGAAGGAATTCAATGAGTTGAGGGAGACTGATGTATTTGTTAAGTTCTTATTCTTGTGAATGACCCTATTTAATATATGCATGAGAAAAGGGGAGCCGAATATGCCTTTCAGCATGACTACCCTAACTACCTTCATATGTATGAAAGCACTGGATTTCATTGTTAATGGTCAAGAGAGCTAGTGCACATCTGAAGTGCTGATACATGAGTCTTGTCATGTATCTCAAGCATGACTCCGCTATTTTGAGCTGAATAGTAAAACTAGCAGCTCAGAACATGAGTCTTGTCATCTATCTCAAGCATGTGACCAGTGTGAGATGGAGCATAAGATGCACTCACACCAAAAAAATAAAATAAAATAAAAATAAATAAAAGAGAGAGAGAGAGAGAGAGAAAGAAAAGTGTGTGAGATGGAGCATAAAATTTACTCATATCGGAAAGAGAAGAAAAGGGTGAAATGGAGCATAAGATGCACTCACCCCTAGAATTAAGTAATTGTGGTGACAGCTGAGGTTCAAAGGGGCACACTAAAGTTGAACTCTCATTGAGATATAGCTATAGATGTGAAACTTAGTGAAATTTGATTATTAACCTTGACAATTAAGGAGCTGATTTATATATGGATTAGGAGTGAAGGTTGGACTTTGATGAAATTCATATTCTCCTTTCCCTAGATCTTATACATGTGTTAAAATGGTAATTTATAAGAATAGGAGCTGACCACTTACAAAAGTTCCCCGACCACTCAATGCATTTCTATTTAAAAAAAAAAAATCACCAGGTAAATGGTGAGAATAGAATGGGGGAATGTTCAGTTTATGGCTGATGTCTTTGCTTGAGGACAAGCAAAAGCTTAAGTGTGGGGGTATTTGATGAACATACAATTTATCTATAATTTATGAGGTCTATGCATGGATTATTATGCCGGTTTTATTTAATTTTGCCCTAATTTAGCTTAATGTTAAGAAAAGAATGTCCAAAAAGACCAATTTCAGCCCAGCCCGGTTATGAAAGCAAGAGAGCACACTTCGGCCCAAGAAGTACAAGTTGATTCCTTGAAAAAACCCAAGAAAAAAAAGCCTAGCAAAGAGTAAAATTCGGCCCAAGTAGAGAAGGCTCATTCTCAGCCCAAAAGAGCAGCCTAGAGTGTAGCTATCATGTGATAAGAAGGAGCCTAAGTGCAGCCCAAATAGCAGCCCAAAGAGCTAGGGGCGACAACTCTTAGAAGGCTTTCAAGAGAACTCTAGAAAGTTCAAGAAGGGGGTGTAATACACCCCATTCTAGAGACTTCAAGAAGGGGCAAGAGCCCCCTTGAAAATCTATATAAGGAGGCCTCTAGAAGGGGGGAAGGTGTTCAATTGCTTGAGATCATGGCTCTCCCACTCCTAGAGGTTCGAATACCATGAAGAGAAGAGAAGAAAAGAAGGGCTAGGCGCAAGGAAGAGAAGAAGAAGGGCTGAAGGAGTTCAAGTCAAGCTAGCAAGAAGAGAAGGTGATTTCGAAATTGGGGGTTTTTGATTCAAAGATCTATTGTAACAATTCCATTCTAGTTTCATTTTCCTTTGATTCGAATTCAGCTACCTTGTTGTAATTTTGTTTTTCTTTCTCCCTCTTCCATTCTTTCTTAATGCAATTAAGTTTGTAAAATTTCATATCAGCAATCAATTTCTTTTTGATTCATTCGAATGGGTGTGAATTGTTCTTGAAGTTTCTTGAATAAGGGTTAATTGAAGATCAATTCAGCCAATTAAACTTTCAAAACTCATATCTGAATTCTTAGATCTAAGATTGCAAGATCTGAATTGCTTGAAAGAGAATTCAGATCTGCAATTTTTCAGATTGGCTGAATAGATCTAAGCTTGCAATTTTTCAGATTGGCTGAATAGATCTATGTTGGACATAGATTTCCAGAAGTGGGTGGAAGCCATAAGAGCCAAGATGGACTCGATGGAGGCCAATGGAGTCTGGACTCTGGTAGATCCGCCCTCCGGGGTTAAAGCAATTAGTTGCAAATGGGTCTATAAGAGGAAGAAGGGCCCCGATGGAAAGGTTTAGACCTTCAAAGCTCGACTGGTAGCGAAAGGGTACACTCAGAAAGAGGGTATCGACTATGAGGAAACCTTTTCGCCTGTGGCTATGCTTAAATCCATTAGGATCCTGCTAGCGGTAGCAGCATACAATCACTACGAGATTTGGCAAATGGATGTCAAGACCACGTTCCTGAATGGAGATCTTAATGAAAATTACTACATGCAGCAGCCGCAAGGCTTCATTGCTGCTGGTCAGGAACACATGGTATGTAAACTTAATAGATTCATATATGGACTTAAGCAAGCTTCTAGAAGTTGGAACATCCGTTTTGACTCTATCGTCAAATCGTTTGACTTTGAGCAGAATCCGGATGAGCCTTGTGCTTACAGGAAGTTCAATGGAGATAAGGTCACCTTTTTGGTGTTGTATGTGGACGATATCCTACTCATTGGAAATAAAGTAGGAATGTTGACTTCGGTCAAGGTATGGCTTTCGCAGCAATTCTCCATGAAAGATCTTGGAGAAGCCTCCTATATACTAGGACTTCAACTCTATAGAGATAGATCGAAGCGGATAATAGGATTATCCCAAGCTGCTTACATTGATAGAATTGTCAAAAGGTACAACATGGAGAACTCCAAGAAAGGAAATGTTCCTTTCAGGCACGGAGTCACTCTCTCCAAGAAGATGTCTCCCAAAACTTCTAAGGAGATTGAGGGCATGAAAGACGTTCCCTATGCCTCTGTCATAGGGAGCATCATGTATGCCATGTTGTGCACTCGCCCTGACATTGCTCAGGCTGTGAGTGTGGTAAGCAGGTTCCAGGCCAACCCAGGGCAGGAGCATTGGACTGCTGTGAAAAACATATTCAAATACCTTCGAAGGACAAAAGAGTTTTGTCAACTGTTCGATGGTAGTTCACTACAAGTTCTGGAGTATACTGATGTCGATTTCCAGCTGGATCCAGATGATAGAAAGTCTACATCTGGGTATGTGTTCACGATAGGATTGTGTGCTATTTGCTGGAAAAGCAGCAAACAGGGGTCCACGGTAGACTCCACGACCGTTGGGGTGGCCTATCTCAGCCGCCAGGGTGAGACCCGAGGCACATGCAGTGTGGGATTACTCGAATCTTTGAACAAGACCAGATTTCCGGATTTGCCCTGGACCTTGGAGATTGATGGGCAAAACTAGAAAGTTACACCTGACCCCTAGACTCGATTATGATACTTCATTGGGTGTCGGATTGGGTTGTCTTTGATGTGCCAATTAGTGAAATCCTTAGTGGGGGTCAAAACTTGGGTATGTTGGGACAGTCCGAGAACTCATCTGAGGGAGTGATCATAGTGACTGGATTGGCCCCTTTGTCGGACAAAGGTAATGATCGGGGATGCACTCTCTCTGATGGAAACCAAACTGCCAGCAGTTGATTTCAATCATTGGAATTTGTTTTGCAAAATTTATATATATGATATATAGATACGTACGGTTTCAAAATGTTTGCAAATGGTTTTAATTCCCGGGATCCATGTGAATAGAGAGTGCAGCACTGTTCCTTGCAGCTGAGGAAGAGGTCTTCTCTTGTCGGGCAGTGCTTGATCATTATGGGCTGAGAGGTTAAGTGTAAGGCCATTTAAGGTAATACCTAATGGGCTAATCTTGCATCTTCCCACAGTCCTTGGGTTTTTATAAGATGGTTTAGCCTAGGAACCACTTAGTGTAAGTGTTGGGCCCATAGAGTCCATGTGATGGGCTCAAGGGGTTCACTGGACTTCCCAGTGAATTCAGCTAAGCCTTGTAACAAAGGCTGGGCCGAACCCATGTGGCTGATGTATAGATCAATGCTTGGATCCCACGCCATACAAAGAAGCCCAACTGGGCAGCAGATTGGAAATTAATTGAGCACTTAACACTTATTGTGCCTGAAGCCCATTTCCAACTTGGGCTGATATGATCACTCACTTAAGGGGCGGATCTGAGATTAGGGTTAGCTGATAGGATTAGGTTTTCACCCTATCCACTCTTAGAGACCAAAATTCAAATGAGATTTGAATCTGGTAACCTCCTGATAAGATCATGAGTATGCTAACATAATCTGCAGATAGGATTAAGATTATCCCTTATATCCAAATACAGATTTGGATTGCGATAACTCCTAATTGGATTAGGAGGTTTCTTATACAAAAAGAAAGAGGAGAAACCCTAATTTGAATTACAAGAATTCGAACCCAAGGGATTTTGTAGATACCCACCTGCATTCTGAAGATTAGATCTCAGAAACCCTAGAGAAGAAAAGTAGTTCGCCACCTTCTTCTCTAGTTTTCTCCTCCAACAGTCGCCGCCATTCACCACCAGTTCGATCTCTCTGAGAGGGAAAGATCAAGAAAGAGTTCTTGATATCAGTCTTTGCTGAAAGGCCGATTCAGTTCGGTGCTCATTGTTTCCAGAGAATTCTTGCGAAGGATTCGGTGCGTAGGACGCATTCTGTTGGTTCTGTTCCACAGTTGTTGTGTCATCTTCGACAGGAGCAGATCTTGGACCTCTCTTTGGGCGTGAACACCGACGTTGGGAGATATTGATTCTCTATATCAGGTATAACCCTTCCTTTTGCTTTTGGTTCAGATCTGGTTCGGTTCTGGTTCAAAGAGATCTTTGAATATTGTATTCTAAAATCTGGGAATATGATTCCCAATTGGAAGAAAGGGAGAAAATTTTTGAAATTCGCCCACCCATTCCGCAACCTTTTTGGGGTCCATACGATGGATCCTACCATTCTTTCAGTTTGGACATTCTGATCAACAAAGAATGCTTAAGGTTGCATTTGTTTCTTCAAAAAATGGATTTTTTTACAAAAATATTTCAGCTATTATTTCTAGTTCTTTTATGGTGGGAACTTTGGGTCTGTTTGGTTCATAGTGAGAATCAGAATTGGAATGGTCTATTCCCATAGTCTGTTTGGTTCAAACATGAATAAGAAATGAAAACTAGAATCAGCAGGAAGGGGAGAGAATGACCATTCCCTCAAATAGGGGAATCCCATTTCAACTAGGAATGGGAATGGGATGTCGATTCTGCCCAACCAAACAATTAGAATTGGAATAGCTCATTCCCATTCTGATTTCCTATTCCCGCGAACCAAGCGGTGCCTTTGTTTTCCACCCTTCCCACAAATGGGGGAATTGAAGGGATGAGAGATCCATCATATGGATGGCCGAACCCTGCAGGAAAGTTGGGCAAATTTTCGAAAATTTCTCTCTCCCATATGGGAATCACATTCCCTATTTTAGAAAACTCCATTTTCAAAAATCAATCTTGAAACAAACTGAACCAGATCTGAAACTAGAAAGGGAGGAGAGGAATATACCTGATATGGAGTAACAGTAACTCCCAACGAAGGTGTGTTCACGCCCAAGGAGAAAACCAAAATCTGCTCCCACTGAAAATGACACAATGTGATGTGGAGAAGAATCAGCAGGGCGATTGTTCAACAAGAACCGAATTCTTCAGCAAAAACCAAATTCTTCAGCAAGAATGTAGTAAAGGGTTGGTGAACACAACTTCAGATTGCCTCTTCTAGCAAGAACCAATATCAAGAACGGTTCTTGATCACTCCCACTGGTGGAGATCGAACTGGGTAGGGGCGGTAAGAACAGGAAGAAAAGAGTAGAAGACAAGAGCAGTCAAATTGTATGTTGTCTTCTCTCTTAATTCAACAGACTGTGTGTGTGTGTTTGGAGGTCCGCCCTGCTCTCCTATTTATAGCCTTAAAAAGAGGTTCTTCTAATCCTATTAGGAGTTTCCTAATCCAAATCTTATATTTGGATCTGGACTCTCTTTAAGAGATAAGGATAATCTCTTATCTTATCTGCAGATGAAGAGCCTTCCTAATCAAATTAGGAATTTCCTGATCCAAATCTTCATTTGGATCTGGACTCTTTAAGTGGATAGGGATAATCCCTTATCCTATCAGCTGATCCAAATCACAAAACCGCCCCTTATTTAATTAATCTTATTAAGCCAGTTCGAATGGCCTTTAGGCCCATTAAGTCTATGTGCTCACTATCCCTCTTAACCTACTACCCAATTGGCTATCCTTGTATGGCATGGGACCCAAACATTGATCTACACATCAACCACATGGGTTTAGCCCAGCCTTTGTTACAAGGCCTGACCGAATTCACTGTAGGAGACAGTGAACCCCTAAGTCCATCACCATGGGCTCTTAATGGGCCCAACAGTTACACTAAATGGTCCTTGGGTCCAACCACCTTATGAAAACCCAAGGACTGTGGGCAGATGCAATATTAGCCCATCAGGTATTACCCTCAATGGTCTTACACTTAACCTCTCAGCCCAAAATGATCAAACACTACCCGACAAGAGATGACCTCTCCCTCAGTTGCAAGGTACAGTGTTGCACTCTCTACTCACATGCCCTCGGCTGCAAGGTACAGTGTTGCTCTCTCTACTCACATAAATCCCGGGAATTAAAACCTTTTGAGACCATAGTATATATATGTATATCTTTATATAAATATATTTTGCAAAACAAATTTCAACGGTTGAAATCAACTACCGGCAGTTTAGGTTCCCTTCAGAGATAGTGCATCCCCGATCATTCACTTTGTCTGACAAAGGGGCTGATCATGTCACTATGATCACCCACTCAGATTATTCTCGGACTATCCCAACATACCCAAGTTTTGACCCACTCTAAGGATATCACTGATTGGTATATCAAAGACAGCCCAATCTGACACCTAGTGTAGTATCATAATCGAGTTTAGGGGTCAGGTGTAGCATTTCAGTTTTGCCCGTCTATCTCCAAGGTCTAGGGCAATACTGGAATTTTGGTTCGGTTCAGGGTTTCAAGAAACCCACACTGCATGTACCTCAGATCTCACCCTGGCAGCTAAGACAAACCACCCCAACCAACTTGGCGGCACATCAGTATCAGCCTTGGCAGGATAAATCTCCCCAAATCTATCCAACAGCTATGAAGATTCTAAACTAACACGAGTCCCATAAGTGTCCAGTTTAAGGGTATAACATAGAAACACACCACAATGACATGAATCAATTATGTACTTTATTCATTTACAATAAATGTCAAAAAGGTACATCAATCTGATTGGAGCTAAAGGGCATAACTGTCTAACCGCTCCCACTTGCACTTATGTCCAATCGGGTACAAGCAGGAGTCCCAGACTTTCCACGTGTTTCTCAAACACTTTCTGTGTTACTGGCTTAGTCAATGGGTTTGCCACATTCTCCACTGATGCTACCTTTTAACATCAATCTCCCGTAGATCCTGTGTTGTCACAACAGTGGAATGGGTGATGTGCTGAATTCCAAATTCCAGAATGAACACCTTCATTCATTAGGCAGCCTCACTTACGACAATGTGTTCGGCTTGTGTTGTGGACTATTATTCTTACTACTCGGGACCCCGTCGCGAAGATGTAACCTAATGTAGACATTCTACCATCTGGATCTGACTGGCAGTCGGTATCAGTATACCCTACAATCTGTATTGAACTACCTACCATCGAATACCAAACAAAACTCCTTTTGTCCTTCGAATGCATTTTAATATGTTTTTCACAGCGGTCCAATGCTCCTACCTTGGGTTAGATTCGTATTTGCTTACCACACTCACTGCCTAAGAAATGTCATGACGAGTACACAGCATGGCATACATGATGCTCCCTACGACTGAGGCATAGGGAACCTCTTTCATGCCCTCAATCTCTTCAGGAGTCTTGGGAGACATACCCTTGGAGAGAGTGACTCCATGTCTGAAAGGAACATTTCCTTTCTTGGAGTTCTCCATGTTGTATCTCTTGACTATTTTGTCAATGTAAGCAGATTGGGATAATCCTATTATTCTCTTCGATCTATCTCTATAAAGTCGAAGACCCAGTATGTAGGAGGCTTCTCCAAAATCTTTCATGGAGAGTTGCTGTGAAAGCCACACTTTCACCGTAGTTAACATTCCTACAACATTCCCAATGAGTAGAATGTCATCTACATACAGATCCAAGAACATAACCTTATCACCACCGGTTTTCCTGTAGGCACAGGGTTCATCCAAATTTTGCTCAAAGTCAAAATGTTTGACGGTAGAGTCAAACCGGATGTTCCAACTCCTAGAAGCTTGCTTAAGTCCATATATGGATCGGTTAAGTTTACATACCATGTGTTCCTGACCTACAGCTATGAAACCTTGTGGTTGTTGCATATAGATATCTTAAGTAAGATCTCTATTCAGGAATGCAGTTTTGACATCCATTTTCCAAATCTCATAGTCATGGTATGTTGCTACAGCTAGCAGGATCCTAATGGATTTAAGCATGGTCATGGGCGAAAAGGTTTCCTCATAATCGATTCCCTCTTTCTAAGTGTACCCTTTCGCCACAGATTAAGCCTTGTAGGTCTCAACTTTACCATCGGTGAAGGGATGAGAGATCCATCGTATGGACGCCCAAAGATTGCGGAATAAGGGGGCGAATTTCAAAATTTTTTCTCTCCCTTCAACTGGGAATCGCATTCCCTATTTTAGAAAAACATATTTTCAAGGATCATTCTTGAACCATAAACTGAACTAGATCTGAACCAAAAGGAGTAGGAGAGGATTATACCTGATCCGAAGAAATAGTATCTCCCATCAATGGGTCTGCTACATTTTCCACTGATGCTACCTTCTGAATCAGGACATCCCCTCTACCAACAATCTCCCGCAGTACGTGGTACTTCCTCTCGATGTTCTTCGACTTCGAATGGGCTCGTGGCTCCTTAGCCTGAGCAATGGCTCCATTGTTGTCACACAACAACGGGATGGGTGATGTGCTGAACAGAACTACTCCCAACACGTGAATGAACTTCTTCATCCACACGGCTTCTTTGGCAGCCTCACTTGCGGCAATGTACTCGGCCTCGGTCGTGGAGTCTGCAGTGGACCCCTGTTTGTTGCTTTTCCAACAAACAACACACGATCCTATCGTGAAAACATATCCAGATGTAGACTTTCTATCATCTAGATCCGATTGGAAATCGGCATCTGTATACCCTTGGATCTGTAGTGAACTACCGTCGAATACTAGACAAAACTCTTTTGTCCTTCGAAGGTACTTAAGTATGTTTTTCACAGCAGTCCAATGCTCCGGCCTGGGGTTGGTCTGAAATCTGCTTACTACACTCACTGCCTGAGCAATGTCAGGACGAGTGCACAGCATGTCATACATGATGCTCCCTATGGCAGAGGCATAGGGAACGTCTTTCATGCCATCAATCTCCTCAGAAGTCTTGGGAGACATCTTCTTAGAGAGAGTGACTCCGTGCCTGAAAGGAACATTTCCTTTCTTGGAGATTTTCATGCTGTATCTTTTGACTATTTTGTCAATGTAAGCAGATTGGGATAAGCCTATTATCCGCTTCGATCTATCTCTATAGAGTCAAAGACCCAGTATATAGGAGGCTTCTCCAAGATCTTTCATGGATAATTGCTATGAAAGCCATACTTTCACTGTTGTTAACATTCCAACATCATTCCCAATGAGTAGAATGTCATCTACATACAGAACCAAGAAGGTAACCTTATCCCCACTGTACTTCCTATAGACACAGGGTTCATCCGGATTCTGCTTGAAGTCAAACGATTTGACGGCAGAGTCAAAACGGATGTTCCAACTTCTAGAAGCTTGCTTAAGTCCATAAATGGATCTATTAAGTTTACATACCATGTTTTCCTGACCTGCAACAATGAAGCCTTGCGGCTGTTGCATATAGATATCTTCAGTAAGATCTCCATTCAGGAATGCAGTTTTGACATCTATCTGCCAAATCTCATAATCATGGTATGCTGCTACAGCTAGCAGGATCCTAATGGATTTAAGCATGGCCACAGGCGAAAAGGTTTCCTCATAATCGATGCCCTCTTTCTGAGTGTACCCTTTCGCCACCAGACGAGCTTTGAAGGTCTCAACCCTACCATCGGGGCCCTTCATCCTCTTCTAAATCCAGTTGCAACCGATTGCTTTTACCCCGGAGGGTGGATCTACTAGAGTCCAGACTCCATTGGTCTCCATTGAGTCCATCTCTTCTCTCATGGCCTCCACCCACTTCTGGGAATCTATGTCCAACATAGCTTCCGCATAAGTCACGGGATCCTCCTCACTAGTCAAGGTTTCCACCAGGTAACTATCCTGGTCATAACCATAACGAACTGGTGGCTTGGATACCCGAGTGGATCTTCTAGATTGGTCACTACTTGAAACTTGTGGGACACCTCCCACTGCTCTTGAGCTCTCCTCATCAAGAACTATTTCCCGACGATGGGTGTCCAGGATATAATCGGTTTCCAAGAACTGTGCATTTCGGTTGCAGAACACTTTCTGCTCACTTGGGTCATAGAATAGGTAACCTACAGAGCCTTTTGGGTAGCCTACAAATAGGCAACGGCTGGTCTTAGATTCCAACTTGTCTGCACTTGTTCTTTTAACATGTGCTGGACAACCCCAAATCTTCAAGTGTCTGACACTTGATTTCTTTCTGGTCCAAAGTTCATATGGAGTGTTTGGAACCGATTTGGTTGGAACTCGATTCAGCACATAAATCGCAGTCTCTAATGCGTAACCCCAAAAGGATGTGGGTAACTCTGAGTGTATGAGAAGCGACCAGACCATATCCAATAAGGTCCTATTCCTCCTCTCTGAAACACCGTTAAGTTGTAGTGTGGCAGGAGGAGCTAATTCTGATATTATCCCCTTGTCCTTTAAGTACTCCCTGAATTCGTCAAAGAGATACTCACCACCTCGATCAGATCGGAGGGCTTTAATTTCTCTCTCTAACTGTTTCTTGACATCTTGTCTGAACTCTTTGAACTTTTCAAAGGATTCAGACTTGCACCTCATTAGGTACACGTGACCATATCGTGAAAAATCATCGGTGAAGGTGATGAAATACACATGATGATTCCGTGTCCTAACACTCAGGGAACCACATACATCAGTATGTATAAGGTCAAGTGTGCCAGTACATCTTTTAGGCTTACCGTTAAATGGTCGTTTCGTCATCTTGCCTTGCAAGCATGGCTCACAAGTGGGAAGATCTTCTACAGTTAGAAAATCCAAAGGACCATCCTTTACCAACCTTGTGATTCGGTCAACACCGATGTGGCCAAGTCGGTAATGCCACAGGCACGTGGGACTAACTGTATCACGGACTCTCTTCTTGGGGATTTCAGCCAACATAGTTTCGGTTATGTTAGTTTCTAGAGAAGGATATAAAACATAGAGACCGTTCTCCAGTTCCCCGTATGCGATGAATCTGTTATTTCTTTTAATAGTAATTGTATTAGTAAAGAAGACAGAATAACCATCTACACACAGTTTTGAGACAAAAATCAAATTTCTTCTTAAATTTTGTACATAAAGACAATCTTTCAGTACAATAGTTCTTTTTCAAAAAAGTAATTCCATGGTTTCTATGGCCGTAGCTGCAACAGTTGCAGTAGTCCCTAAGTAGAGCGTGACTTGTCCTTCACTCAGCCTTTTGCTTACCTTGAACCCTTGTAATGAGTTACACGCATGAGTTGAAGCCCCGGACTCAATACACCAGGACGCAGAAGCTACCAATAGATTGGTTTCTATAACACAAGTTTCGAAATTACTTTTTTTGAATTCCAGGTAGGCAGCACAGTTCCTTTTCTAGTGGCCGGTCTTCTTGCAGAAGTGACAGGCATCCGATGCTTTGTCTTTCTTCTGCTTCTTGCTCTTAGTGGCTTTCTTCTGAGGCTTCTTTGCCTTCCTCTTTCTCTTGCCTGTCTTGCTAGCTTCAACGAGCATAGCTACATGCTCATCCTTTTTAATCAGTTCTTCAGCTCTTTGCAACATATTAAAGAGCTCTTGTAAGCTAACGTTCAACTTGTTCATTTTATAGTTCATGATGAACGGATTAAAGGAAGGAGGCAAAGAATTAAGGATAGCATCTATCTGGGTTGCAAGGTCCAACCCGGATCCAAGAGCCTCCAATTCGTTGCTGTTACCCATCATCCGAAAACAATGGTCGTGAACTTGTTGGCCCTTGGACATCTGTGCGGTCCCGAACTGTTTCAAGACCTTCTGTCGAGTAGAACGATTCTGTTCTTCATACATCGTCCTGAGACTGTCCGGTATATCCTTGGCAAATTCGATCTAATCAAACTGCCTCTGTATTGGGTTGTCCAAGGAGGCAATGAGGTAATACTGGGCAAGGGAGTTTTTCTCCTCCCATTCCTGATAGTCTCTCCTTCGGGCCTCAAAAGCCCTATCACCCGGACGCTCCGGGGCAGGATTCTTAGCTACTTTGTCTAACTTTTCAGAAGTTAGGACCAGCATAAGGTTCCTGTACCAGTCAGCATAGTTTGGGCCCTTCAACTCGTTGTCATCAAGCAACTTTGCAAATTGTCCGTTTGCCATTTTTTGATAAAAAAGCAAGCATCAGTCCACAACCTAATTTGATTCATGTTCATTACATAGATATGGATTTTAATCTACGTTCCATTCCCATTTATTCATCTCTGAGATTTCCCTCCTTTCTCAGTGACGGAGACTGCGGGTTCTCTCTGGAAATGTGGGAAATCACATAGGGTGCATGGAGCCAACTGTTTCAGCTGCATAACCCCACCACCTTTCTGTGAAGGATTGACGGGTTTGTCGAAGCCCTCAAAATTATTACTAGTCCCACAATAAAATATTTGCAGTAAAAGTGGTTCTAGGTCGAATCCCACAGGGAGCAAATCAATAATCTCTTAGCCGAATGGGTAAAGTAATTGTGTGGGAAAATTAAATAACTAAAATTAAAAGAATAACAAACTAAACAAACAAGAGAAAATCAGTCTTAACGAATTCTGGTTCAAGGGTTCGGGTTGAATCGGTTGACCATCGATCCTAGGTACACTTCAGCATTCTCACAATTCAAGCATTTAACCTTAGATTTATTAGGATAGCCATAATAAACATTGTGTTTTCCTAATTCAGTTGACCAAACCCAGCATTCGATCAACACTTATCACCACTCAACTGGGTACGATAGCGTTCCATGTTAAACAGTGATAGCATTAAGATTTGTGAAAACAGTTAAACCAAAATAACAATAATTGAGATAGCTGCAATTACTGAATCTTGTTCCATCGATTCCTTTAGATTGAATCATGTTAAAACATTGGTCAAAGGCTGTCACGAACAATTGACCCCAAAAGATATCAACCTAATTGCTACTTGCACCATTATTCGTGACAATTACGGATCACCGAAATCATGGATAGCAGTAGGAAAATCAATATTAATTCAGTTTGTCAAACTAATTAACATCAACATCCAATAAAAATATGCACAAGAATCAATGAATACTTGAATTAAAAAGCAAGAAAATAAATTAACTACAGAACCTCACAATGACACAATCGAACCTCCCCCCTTGAACCAGAAAAAAAAGCTTAGCTGCTCATGATCTGCGCAATCTCCATGCTTTTCTTCTCCATAGCCGAACTACTTTCTTGAGCTTCTTGGTCTTCTTGATGATCTCTTGGATCTTGGAATGAGTGGTGCTAGAGCTGGTTCGCCCCCCTCTTTATATGGCCCAAGGAGAGGGCTATTTTCCAACTCCTTCTAGGAGATCATCTTATCTTTAGGGAGTCTTGATCCTATCTAATCCCCAATCTTCTTATCCTTATAGGATTACATTCAAAGTTTAGATTTAATAAGACTCTCTCCCTCTTGGGATATTACATTCGAATTAGGACTCTAGACTCTTGCATCCGAGTTGGGCTTCTCTTCTACTTGGGCTGCTTCCAGGTTCTTCTGCGAGTTGGGCTTCAGCTATTAAATGGGCCTGGCTGCGAACTTGCTCCGACTTCGGGCCCGGTTTCGTACTCGATGCGGGCAGAATCAGTCAACCAAAAACAGTAAATTTGTGGGCCTTTCTTTCTTCTTTCTAATGCTTCTTGAATTGCCCAATTCGGCATCTGGAATTGTGAGTTAGGCCCAGATCACTGACTGTCACCGAAACTGTGCAAAATCACCCGAATTGGCCTGTTTCCTTCCAATTGCCTTCTTTATTGCCCTGAATCGAAATACAAGAGTAATGAGTGCATTTAAGTGCTAAAGTAGTGTAAATGGATGAAATTAAGGATACAAAATAAGGTTCTTCTAAGTCTCATCAAATCCCCCCACACTTAAACTTTGCCCGTCCTCGGGCAAGGCAAAATTCTAGCAAAACAGGAGAACCGAACTAATGAAACTCTCTTCTTTTTCTCTACACGAGGCCTAGTCCAATGCATGCATCAGTCCAGTCTTGGTAACCTTTCCCTTTTCATCTCTTTCTCCTTTTTCTTGTCCAAGAGTGATCGCAAATCATCATTCCTCATGGTCCTAAGTTAAATCGATAGTCAAGGAGACAAGCCTTCCAGGGCTGAAACTCCTTGGACTGCACGGGTGCTCATTGCTTTTAACAAACCAATTCAATCAGATGCAATTACTTTTCTTTGAATCAAAACAAGGTGTGCTTATTGCCATAATCTTGCTATGTATCACATCTCCACCACTTAGTGTGAATTCCTAGGATCTGAAGGTAAGAATGGGGTTGGGGTTCTAGGGTGAGTGCATTTTATGCTCCATCTCACCCTTGCCTTCTTTTCAAGATGTGAGTGCATTTTATGCTCCATCTCACACTTGCTTTCATTTCTAGATGTGAGTGCATTTTATGCTCCATCTCACACTTGTTTTTGTTTCTAGATGTGAGTGCATTTTATGCTCCATCTCACACTTGTTATGATTTTATTTTCAAACTCCCTTTTTTTTCACAAGAATCACAAGGTTTCACCATCTGAGACCAACACAGCAAGTTCTAGAATAATCTACCCATGTTTGACGGATAATTACATGAAAATCAATCAAACCCTTATGCATCTTGCCTATTGATCGATTAAAATCATGAGGTACCATATGTAGCCAAGACAGACTTAGTTAGTCATGCTTGCATCCTATCTTATCTATTCAGCGTAAGCACATGATTCTTAATAAGTTGAAATCGTTCAAGGATAAGTTTCCAGGGAGCAGAAATTTCAAGAAGGTAAAGTATCCAAAATTTCCATCAGATTTCCCTAATCACCCCACACTTAAGTTATACATTGTCCCCAATGTATGTGATTATGCATAAAGTAGAAGGATTTGGGGGTATTTCCCTGTTTGTCTTATTGGGTTCCTGCTAAACACAAAAATCAAAACCAAACAAAATAACAAAGTTAACTAATCATAATGGGTTACCTCCCAAAAGTGCAATTGTTTAACATCGTTATACTCGACGTCCTCCTTTGCTACTTTAACTCTCGTGGTTGCAGCTTTCGGTGTGCTCCCCTTCCATCCATCATCGGTGGGTTCAAATATGGAATAGGGGCCTTGGTATCCAATTGTGCACTCGATTCTAACTCCTCATTCATATATTTTTCAAAAATTTCCTGCACAGTTGGATCAAAAGTGTCAACCAAATAGATCGAATGGTCTTCAATTGGGTACTTCATAGCTTCAAAAATATTTAATTTAACAGTCTCTCCGTCACATTCGACGGAGAGGGTACCCTCATCCACATCTATTTTGGTCTTGGCCGTTTTCATGAATGGCCTGCCTAATTGAACTGGGGCTGAACCTTCGATCATGTTCTCCTCCATCTTCAGAATGTAAAAATCAGCTGGGAAAATTAAATTGTTAACCTGCACCATTACATTCTCAACAATCCCTTCTAGGTAGGCGTTAGAACGATCAGCTAATTGGATAGCAGCTTTAGTTTCCCTTAAAGGACCTAATCTCAAAGCATAGTAAATCGAGTATGGCATGACATTGATAGATGCACCTAAGTCTAGCATGGCATGCTCGATTTGCTTATTGCCAATCGCACAAGGTAGGGTGAACATACCTGGATCAGCATGTTTTTCTGGTAAGGTCCTCTTGATCACGGCTGAAACGTTCTCTCCAACTCTTGATTCCGGTACCTCCTCTTCTTCTTGTCTTTTATCCACCTTCCTTGGTGAGGTAGGTTCTAGCTGCAGTTCCTTCCCGCTTCTTAGCACCACTCCACTTACATTCTCCTTGGGGTTGACTACCGTTTGTGATGGTAGTTTCTCGGAGCTCTGCGCCTCCAACTTGTTAACGGCAGTGGTAAGTTGGCTGATTTGGTTCCCCAAATTCTGAATGCTGGCTCTTGTTTCCTGTTAAAATTGCTGGGTATTAGTAGCTAGAGCCTTAACTATATCTTCTAATGACGTACCTGAATTCGGGGGTTGGCCTTGTGTTGTGATGGGTGTTGAAAACTGGGGCTGTCGACTGAAAAAATGGGGCTGATATTGCTGCTGTTTTCCTTGGTTCCCGTAGCTTAGGTTTGGATGATCTCTCCACCCCGGATTGTAGTAATTGGAGTAGGGATCATACTTTCGTTGGGGCTGGCCCGAGAATCCTCCTACGGCACTCACTTGCTGAATCGACCCATCCTGTAATGATGGACACATGTCCGTAGGATGGCCAGGAATCGAACAGATACCACACACCCTAGAAATTTGTAAATGTCCTGCAGCGAGTTGTCTTACCAAAGTAGTCAAGTCAGAAATCTGATTTTCTAAATTTACATGGCTTACCTCATTAACCCTTCTAATGGTACCGTCTGTCCTTGCACCGAAATGCTGTGAATTTTAGGCCATGTTGGAGATTAACTCCCTGGCCGCTTCGGGTGTCTTGTTCACCAAGGCTCCTCCACTAGCTGCATCAACCATACTTCTATCCATGGGCTGCAGCCCTTCGTAGAAGTATTGGATTAACAGTTGTTCGGGTATTTGGTGATGTGGACAGCTAGCAACAAGTTGTTTAAATCTTTCCCAATATTCATATAATGTCTCACCACCAAACTGCTGAACTCCACATATTTCTTTTCTTATATTTGCAGCCCGGGATGCAGGAAAATATTTATCTAAAAATATCCTATTCATTTCATCCCATGTGCGTACTGAACCGGGAGGGAGAATATACAACCAATCATTTGCTTTATCTCTTAAAGTAAATGGAAAGGCTATGAGTTTTACCTGGTCCTCAGTCATACCATGGGGTTTCATGCTTGAACAGACGACATGAAATTCCTTTAGATGTTTATGAGGGTCCTCAACTGGGAAACCATGAAACAGAGGCAATAATTGAATCAAACCAGATTTGAGTTCAAAGGCTACCTCAAGAGTGGGGTACGTGATGCATAAGGGCTGTTAGTTCATAATTGGTGCAGCCAACTCCCTTAATGTCCTCTCTCTATCAGCCATTCTTTCTACTTCTTCGAAGATGGGAAAATCACAAGTGGGTAGATCGAAATCTGAGTTCACCCTTTTAGGTGAATGATCCTTCCTTTGCTTCGCCTCCTTTCTTAAACGACGGGTGGTCCTCTCAATTTCGGGGTTGTACTCAAGTTCACCTCGTTGAGAAGCACGAGTCATAAAACAAAAGAGGTTAACAAGAGGAAGGTAAAAGCTAAGAAATTAAAGTTGCTCCCCGGCAACGGCGCCAAAATTTTGACGGGTTTGTCGAAGCCCTCAAAATTATTACTAGTCCCACAATAAAATATTTGTAGTAAAAGTGGTTCTAGGTCGAATCCCACAAGGAGCAAATCAATAATCTCTTAGCCGAATGGGTAAAGTAATTGTGTGGGAAAATTAAATAACTAAAATTAAAAGAATAACAAACTAAACAAACAAGAGAAAATCAGTCTTACCGAATTCTGGTTCAAGGGTTCGGGTTGAATCGATTGACCATCAATCCTAGGTACACTTCAGCATTCTCACAATTCAAGCATTTAACCTTAGATTTATTAGGATAGCCATAATAAACATTGTGTTTTCCTAATTCAGTTGACCAAACCCAGCATTCGATCAACACTTATCACCACTCAACTGGGTACGATAGCGTTCCATGTTAAACAGTGATAGCATTAAGATTTGTGAAAACAGTTAAACCAAAATAACAATAATTGAGATAGCTGCAATTACTGAATCTTGTTCCATCGATTCCTTTAGATTGAATCATGTTAAAACATTGGTCAAAGGCTGTCACGAACAATTGACCCCAAAAGATATCAACCTAATTGCTACTTGCACCATTATTCGTGACAATTACGGATCACCGAAATCATGGATAGCAGTAGGAAAATCAATATTAATTCAGTTTGTCAAACTAATTAACATCAACATCCAATAAAAATATGCACAAGAATCAATGAATACTTGAATTAAAAAGCAAGAAAATAAATTAACTACAGAACCTCACAATGACACAATCGAACCTCCCCCCTTGAACCAGAAAAAAAAGCTTAGCTGCTCATGATCTGCGCAATCTCCATGCTTTTCTTCTCCATAGCCGAACTACTTTCTTGAGCTTCTTGGTCTTCTTGATGATCTCTTGGATCTTGGAATGAGTGGTGCTAGAGCTGGTTCGCCCCCCTCTTTATATGGCCCAAGGAGAGGGCTATTTTCCAACTCCTTCTAGGAGATCATCTTATCTTTAGGGAGTCTTGATCCTATCTAATCCCCAATCTTCTTATCCTTATAGGATTACATTCAAAGTTTAGATTTAATAAGACTCTCTCCCTCTTGGGAGATTACATTCGAATTAGGACTCTAGACTCTTGCATCCGAGTTGGGCTTCTCTTCTACTTGGGCTGCTTCCAGGTTCTTCTGCGAGTTGGGCTTCAGCTATTAAATGGGCCTGGCTGCGAACTTGCTCCGACTTCGGGCCCGGTTTCGTACTCGATGCGGGCCGAATCAGTCAAAACCCAAAACAGTAAAGTTGTGGGCATTTCTTTCTTCTTTCTAATGCTTCTTGAATTGCCCAATTCGGCGACTGGAAATGTGAGTTAGGCCCAGATCACTGACTCACCGAAACTGTGCAAAATCACCCGAATTGGCATGTTTTCTTCCAATTGCCTTCTTTATTGCCCTGAATCGAAATACAAGAGTAATGAGTGCATTTAAGTGCTAAAGTAGTGTAAAAGGATGAAATTAAGGGGACAAAATAAGGTTTTTCAAGGTCTCATCAAAGATCATATCCACTCATCATATGAGCTTTCCCTTTGGCCTCTGTCAGACAAGGTTCAGAGTTGTTTTCAGGTAAACCTTTCTGTCCAGTGAGTGTTTACCCATCATATTCGTGAACGCCAAGGTACCGTGAGAGAGTTCCAATTTTCTGGTGAAGCCCCTCCCACATCGGTCTATGACGCCCCTATCATCTTATGAAACACTCAGACAAGCCCAACAGCTAATTGATAGCCCATTTTCTGGTGCGTTTCCTCATTACTAAAGGACCCATCCTCATGCTAATGATGGAAGGCCTTTAGAGAGTTCATCATATGAATCTCCCTATCACATGCACTCATATTAGCTGGAGGGAACAGTTAATTACACCCTAGTTTGATCTAGGTCAAACCAAAGTGGCTCCCACTGACTTTCATAAAGCCAGATTTTGGTGGGCCTAAATCGGCTAGGGTTCCGCACGTAACCTCTCCATGAGGTGTGGGGCCCACCATTGAGGGAGGTCATCCAATGACCAAAAAGGACACCATGGCAATGATGTGCATTCAGTCATGGTGTGCGCAAGAGCCACTGTCGATCGAGCATGGGTCAAGTACTTATGGCCCATGTATGTAGCACATCACACATCCATACATCACATGCAAGGATAAATTGATCCAATCAATTAATTATCTATAAAGCCCATTTGAAGCCCATTTTAAATCCATAATATTAACCATTAATATTATCTAGGTATATGGGCCGAATTAGGGTTTATGGGTTCGGCCCATATAGCTTTATCCGCAGAGTGGGCTTTTAGCAGTTTTAACCATTTAAAACTGGGCCTTTACAGGTTGGGCCGAATTAACCATTTAATTAAATATCAACCCTCAGGCCCATTAGTGGGAAAATTAGGGCTGACTTTCAGCCTTGATCGAACCCTAGATTCGGTCCAAACAATTTGAACCAATCTTGGTTCGAATGGATCTAGGGTTTTATCTTTAATTAAATCTTTAATTCAAGAAAATAATCCAAAATTAAATACTGATAAAAGAAAATCAGGAATCAGTCAAACAAGACCGTTCGCACAATCCATCCTGCAAAACAGAGGTTAGATCACAGTTTGCAGTTTCATAAACTGCAAAATCACAGATTGCGATTCTCCCATCTGTGAAATCTCCTTCCTTGCGCCACCATCTTCGATCCAAAATAAAATAAATAGAAATCCTAATTTCTATTAATAATTACATCAGATCGAATACCTATACATTCAGTCTAAAAAATAAAAAAATATATATTTTACAAACCAAATGTAATAAAATAATCCATAATCTGCAAAATCGCAGGTTCCCTGCGCAAATCAAGACTTCAATCTCCTCTTGTACGAACAACCCATAAATCAAGAAAATCATAAAGAACAATTCTAAACAATAATCAGATTTATATAAAAATAATTTCAGATTATTCGCCCATAATTTTGGAAACAAATTTCCCAAAACCCATATCTGCGCAAATCGGGTAGAACGCCTTCTGCCCATTTGCGCAGGTTCAGATCTGAAACAAATTGGTTCAAGATTTGAACCATGGCTCTGATACCACTGAAAGGATGAGAGATCCATCGTATGGACGCACAAACTATGTAGAATAAACGGGGCGAATTTCAAAAATTTTTCTCTCCCTTCAACTGGGAATCGCATTCCCTATTTAGAAAATCATATTTTCATTGATCAATCTTGAACCATAAACTGAACCAGATCTGAACCAAAAGGAGTAGGAGAGAGGTATACCTAATACAGAGAAATATTATCTCTCAATGAAGGTGTTCACGCCCAAAGAAGGTGTTCGCAAGAAATAGCCGAATGGCACGTGAGCACAGCTTCCTACCAATCCTTTCACAAAGAACTGATGTCAAGATTGAATCTTGACTTCTCCGACAACTGGAGATCGAACTGGCAAACTGGGCGGCAAGAACAAGGAGGCGGCAAGAAAGAATACTGCAGGGTTGCTTAATTCTTCCTTCTGTGATTTCAGCTCTGAAGAGGATGTGAGTATGTGTGCCTTCTAAAGGTTGTCGTCCCCTCCTTCTTTTGAAACCCTAAAAGATCAGCTCCTAATCCAATTAGGAGTTGCTGATCCAAATCATATTTGGATCAGACATCCCTTTAGGTGATAAGGATAAACCCTTATCTTATCTGCAGATTAGATCAGCCTTCTCCTAATCTCATTAGAAGGTTTCTAGATCTGAATCATATTCAGAGCTGGACTCTCTGAGTGGATGGGGTTAAGACCCTATCCTATCTGTTGATCCATCTCAGAATTCGCCCATATTTAACTTATTAAATTAGTCCAGTTCGAAATGGGTTTTAGGCCCATTAAGCTTATGTACTCACTTAGCCTTCCTAACTGCTGCCCAGTTGGGCTTCCTTGTATAGCGTGGGACCCAAACATTGATCTACACATCAGCCACATGGGTTCGGCCCAGCCTTTGTTACAAGGCCTGGCCGAATACACTGCTAAGGATAGTGCACCCCCTGAAACCCATCAAATGCGCTCTATGGGCCCAACACTTACCCTAAGTGATCCCTGGGCCAAGCCACCTTGTAACACCCAGGGACTGTGGGCAGATGCAAGATTAGCCCATCAGGTATTATTCTCAATGGTCTTACACTTAACCTCTCAGCCCATAATGATCAAACACTGCCCGACAAGAGAGGACCTCTCCCTCGGCTGCAAGGAACAGTGTTGCACTCTCTACTTATATGGATCCCGGGAATTAAAACCTTTTGCAAACATTTTAGAAACCATAATATATATACTTTTATATCTCATATAAAATATATTTTGCAAAAACAAATCTCAACGATTGAAATCGGCTACCGGCAGTCTTTTCCATCAGTGAGAGTGCATCCCCGATCATTACCTTTCTCCGACAAAGGGGCTGATCCTGTCACTATGATCACCCACTCAGATGAATTCTCAGACTGTCCCAACATACCCAGGTTTTGACCCCCGCTAAGGATCTCACTGATTGGTACATCAAAGACAGCCCAATCCGACACCTAGTGCAGTATCATAATCGAGTCTAGGGGTCGGGTGTAATTTTCCAGTTTTGCCCATTAATCTCCAAGGTCCAAGGCAATACTGGAAATCTAGTCCAGTTCAAAGATTCAATTAATCCTACACTATATGTGCCTAAGGTCTCACCCTGGTAGCTGAGACAGGCCACTCCAACCGACTTGGTGGCACAACAGTGTCAGCCTTATCAGCATAGGTCTCCCCAAACCGACCCACTAGCTATGAACATTCTAAACTAACACGAGTCTCATTAAGTGTCCAGTTTAAGGGTATTTATTACATAGAAACATACCAAGGGAACATGAATCAAATATGTACTTTTATTCATTTACACTAAACTCATAATGTACATCATTCTGATTGAAGCTAAGGGCATACAAAACTGTCCAACAATCATGAGTTCTTTCTTACCCCTTGTTTATTTTATTTCCTTTATCATGAATTAATTTATTTGTAGCTAGGGCTGTGGAAAGCCTAACCACGATAATGGATTGATTTTTATTCTGATTTATCCAAGATTGTTATTTTCATATTGTCTATGAGTTATTATGCATAATGCGATTAGGAGCTTGGCCATCTCTTAATTGGTTTGGTTTATATGATTGAATCGAGAGAGGAATTCATATAGTGGACTGAATAATTCATAGTGTGAATTGAATGGCATATAGGAATATATATACATGATTCATCTAATGATATAAGTTTTTCATAGAGATTACTGCATCTCTATCACGAGAACTCTAGTCGAGAAATCGATGGGTTACTTGATAGAGGTAGATTTGATATATCCTGAGAGGGAATATTAAATAAATTTGGAAAAACTTTAGCTTATGAAAATAATAAATTATCTTGGTTAATCTAATAAATTGATATCCATTGGAAGGGTTAGGTGGACCAATAGTCCTAGCGCTTCCAATTAGATCGTTGCAAGTTTTGTGATTGATTGCCCTTATTTTTATTTCTTTTTTTCTTCTATTTTTAATTTTCCGTAGTTCTTATTGTTAGATCTGAAATTCGGTTGTCCAAATAATTAAGGAAGGCTATAGTTCTAATACTTATTTTGTTAAATCCTCGTGGGAACGATATCTTTATACTACTTGATAACTAGTGCACTTGCTAGGGTTATATAATTCATCCTAATAAAATTTTCATCCAATGATGGTTGATGAAGGGTGATTTGGCCCGACCTCATATACAGATGACGCATGTACGTGACTCAATGCAAGTGACAACTTGGCACAAGCCAGCTCAATATAAAGCGAGCTCGGGTAGGCTAGTACTCCGAACTGAGATCACCTCGGCCCAAGGACACTTCGGCGTTCACAAGGGCAAACCAATGCACAAGCTCGAGAAGCTGGCTACTCATTAGCTCGCTACCGAGCAGCCCGGTATCCTACAGGAAGCTCGCCTACCGTACATATCTCTGCATGGCCACCTCATGGAATACACCTCCATCCCTGAACCCCGCAGGACCGTACTTATAACGGTAACATTAGTTCACCAACTCCCCGTTCTGACGGGAAGTGATAGTATTACCGTTTGCCAGCGCTTCAACCACCTAACACGCGACAGGTCCCATCGTAGCAGGGGTTCAGTGACCGTTCCACCTACCCACCTGTGCCAATGTATAAAGACCCCGCTCTCACCAGGGGCGAAGGTAGGTTCTATGATTATTATTGTTGTGCAAAATCTCTACTCTCTGAGCTCTCTCACTATTATCATCTTCAAGTTCTACACTATCACTACGTTCTAACTTAGCCATCGGAGTATCCACGCCGGGTGAGTCACCCCGGGATCTCTGAACTCCTCTCTTTCAGGAACCCATTCTCATCGTCGCTGGAAGCCAGGTCACCTCCAGCAGGGGGTAGCCGGATTATGCCACATCAATGGTCTATATAAAAATAGGAGAAAGTCATAATTGATTCATTAAGCACACTCTTCTATTATCGTTATAAAAAATGACATTTTAAGTTTTTCTAAAATGCAGTGAACAACATCTAAAATGAGTAATTGAAGGAAATATTGGTGAAGAAATATTAAATACAAATCTGTATGGTCAGATGTTGATTGATCCAATGCCAAACTAGTTCTAAGATAAACACACACACATACACACACACACAAGTTCAACTTGAATCTAGTTGTGTGTGAGTTGTTAGAGAGTTGATGGTTTAAGGTTTAAAATCAGCTTCTTGGCTGGACTGAGCACTGAAGAAAGTAAGGCCATGTTTGGTTCAATTCTCATTCTTTCACATTTTTACCTAAGATGAAATTCTAAAATGGACAAGAATGGGTAAAAATAGGCATGATGAGAAAATATTGCTATGAACCAAACACTTTTTTCTTAAAAATGAATTCTTTTCAGATTGACAAGTGTCTTATGTTGCTCATTTTCATTCCTCAAAAAAAAATTGTGTCAGTATTCATAAACTGCCAACCTAGGTCTCCAACAGTCAATGTTTACCAGTTGGCATAGATGTTCTGTAAAAGTACTTTCATAAAAGTACTTCTATAAAAGTGTTTTATAAAAGTATTTCTATAAAGTGCTTTTATTAAAAGTACTTTTATAAAAGTGCTTTAATGTAAAAGTACTTTTATAAAATTGCTTTCATAAAAATACTTTTGTACAAGTGCTTTCATAAAAGTACTTTACTTTCACAAAAGTACTTTTCATAAATTTACTTTTATAGAAGTGCTTTCATGTAAAAGTACTATTTTTGTAAAAGTGTTTTCGCAAAAGTAAACATCTGTGGCAGCAGTTTTGTAGGCAAAGTTTCCTCAAATAATGAAAATGAGCAAGATGGGGCATGATTATTTTCATGTTGCATGCTACTTAGTTTTTGTGCTATGGGGCTGATTTTTCATTCTAAAAAGAATGTAGCCCATGGCAAGAATTTTGTAACCAAACACTATAATATTTTTCATTCTTGCCTAGAATGAGGCTCCGAGTAGTGAACCAAACATGGCCTAAATGTCTCCAAATTTCTTACTACTTGTATCGTTGAATGATTTGGTGCAATGTAATCTTCGAACTTGCTTAGTAACAAAAAAAAAACCAATAATATTTCCCAAGGTTTTAAAATATATAATCACTTAGGTTGTGTTTGATTTGAAGGAAAAAGGTAGGGGAAGGAAGGTATAAGGTTTTCCTACATTTTCCAGGATTTGTATAGGTTTCTCTACCTTTCCCATCCTTTCCCTACCTTTTCCTTAAAATCAAACACAGACTTAAGGCTAATCATTGAAAAGGAAATGGAGTTAGTGAAGTCCAAGGTGGCTCCATTAATATCCTATTCAGTCCTAAAGGTGTCGGACTAACCTATTGTAGAATATCTAATTGGTTGTAACAGAGACCTGGGATCAAGTCCCACCTTCACCCATGTTTGGATAGGGGTTCTAGGGATAGCTACCTCCTTTTCTTGGGTGAGGTATATGCACTTCAGACAATTTTAGTAAATAGTATGAAAAGAATTAATCTTGGCCTTAGATTAAATGGACCCTTGTTGTTATTGAAGAAAGAGGGAGGGTGGCTAGATTTTATCCTTTTAAGCTGCATTTGGCATTCCTTATTTTAATGACTTTTTTTTCCTTTTCGTGGTTAAAGTGCCTTTATGAACACTAGGTTTTTAACCCCAAAAAGGAGATAAAAGCTTTTGGTTTAGTATTATTAATGTACTTGTGTGATTTATATGCATTTCCATAACGTATCCAAGCGTTTCTATATCTTTCGTTCGTATCCATGCATTCCCAAAGCATTCCCATATCCGACTTGTTCAATATGATACCCGATATCGATACTTTGATCCTTGATTGAATCACCATTTTTCTTAACCCTTGTGTAAAAGCCAACGTGTGATATTCGTGAGCATTTGCTAATTACAAAAAGTGATATTATTTATCTCCTTGAATTCTACTAATTACAAATTGTCATTATTTATCACCTTGAATTTTTTATTAATTACAAGAGTGCCATTGAAAGCAATCGTTGCCTCTTTGTTAGTTGTGCATATGACATTGAGTTTTCATGTAATTACAAGAGTGCCATCAACATGTAATTATAATATTACCACAAATTGTTATTGTTGTCTTTATACTTTTCATTTATTACCCCTCTCTCTTTCTCTAGGGCAGTAAATGCTTCGGGTTGAACGTGATGGACCAAAACCAATTGAGTCAATTCAGTTTTGGTTCCTAATATATTATCCCGATTCTTATTGGGTCGGAGCCTGTTCCACCCAATCACAAATTATAAATATATTATATAGATTACATTATTTTGTAAATTTGTTATATTATTTATTTTTTTATAAAAAACATGTATATATGATGAAAATAGTTGAAAAGATACTTATAGTTTTTGTTTTTCTTTATTTAAATTGTTGTATTTTAATAATTTATTAATTTTTAAAAAATCAATTTGGGATCTGATCAGATTAAAAAATCAGACTTCCTCATCGGATTTTGATGTAACCGTTTTTGGTCACGTACCATTTTTTGGGATGTATAAATTTTTTTTGGCTAAGTACCTCGTGTTTGACCTGGTGGTGACATGCCTTGGTGATGAGCTACTTGGTGGCGAACTTCCTGGGGGAGCTGCCTGGTGGCAAACTGCCTGGTGATGCTCCCTGGTGGCGAACTGCCTAGGGGCGAACTGCCTGGTGGCAAACTGCCCGGTGGCGAACTGTCTGGTAGTGCTCCCTGGTGGCGAACTGCCTGATGGCGAACTGCCCGGTGGCGAACTGTCTGGTAGTGCTCCCTGGTGGCGAACTGCCTGATGGCGAACTGCCTGGTGGCGAACTGCCTGGTGGCGCTGCCTGATGGCGAACTGCCTGGTGATGAACTGCCTGATGGCGAACTGCCTGGTGGCGAACTGCCCGGCAGTGCTCCCTGGTGGCGAACTACCTGTTGGCGAACTGCCTGGGGGCGAACTGCTTGGTAGTGCTCCCTGATGCAGCGCTACCCGACTACCCCCCGCGTGAGGTGATTTTCTCTCCTTTGTAGACGGCGGGAGCTGAGGGACCTGCAGAAACTGAATCAGAGGACCCGGGGGTATTTTCCCGGCGGGGACTCTCCGATGCCTAAGTTAGCATTCTGATTACAGAGGGCTTGGAGAGAAATGAGAGAGCTAGAGAGCGGGAGTTACCATACCCCCTGGCTTTGGGGGTCGGAGTCCTTATATAGTGGTGCCCTCGCGGGTTAGGTGGGTGAAAAGCCTTCAAATGGTAAGACGTCATATCCCGTCAGAACTGGGGTACGGTGATGAACTCCTCGAGGTTGTCAGGCTGGCGCTTGTGCCAGGCGGCCAGGTCGGCGCCTGGGCCAAGTTGTCAGGTTGGCGCCTGTCAATCGACGGGTCGGTGTCCGGGCCAGGTTGCCAGGTCGGTGCCTGTGTCAGTCGGCGGGTCGGTGTCCGGGCCAGGTTGCCAGGTCGGCGCCTGTGTCCGGGCCAGATTGCCAGGTCGGCGCCTGTGTCCGGGCCAGGTTGCCAGGTCGGCGCATGTGGCAGGCTGATCCGGCCAGCGCGCGGGCCGCGCACAGGTCGCGCGCAGGCCGCGCCAGGCCGCGCAGGTCGCGCCAGGCCGCGCCAGGTCGCGCCAGGCCAGCCAGACCGGTGCCCGGGGGGGGACCAACTTGGTAAGTTGTTGCCTGGGGCTTGCCTAGTTGTCACGAGGTGCCACGTGTCGCAATTTCACTGGAGGGCCAAATCTGCCCTCATCAGATTTGAATTCAAACCCATGTTTTATGACTTTATCATATCTGATTGGACCTACAATTAATAGTGTCAGATTAGGTTCTGATATACCCTGATTCGAATCTGATTCGATGCATCCCTATTCAATGGGTTTGGTTAAGCCTGATGGACCCAAACCGCTTGGGTCAGTTCAGTTTTTGGATTGTCCCGATTCTTATCGGGTTGGAGCCAAGTCCACCCAATCATGTATTATTCAAAGCTGAGTCTAAAATTACAGACATTAACTTGGAAATTTGTGAGTCTAATGTGAGCTCAGGCTGGGCTACAATATTGGACCAAAGCTTGGGCTAAAAATTTGTAGGGCCAGGCCTAGATCAAGTCTAAACACAAAACTTCGGACCAAGCCTATAATTTTTGGGCAAAGCTAGGCCTTTTCATCTACACTTCTTTAACGTATTATCGAAATCCATGGAGCGAAAGCAAATTAGTATTTAACTAATTAAATAACACTAAATTAATTTGCTTTGTTTGCTCAAATAGTTAATTTCAAATATGCTTTTATGAATAAAATTATCTATTTAATGTGTTATTGTATACTTATCAGCCCCTACATTCCGCTAGTTTCTTAAAATAATGAATGCCAAATGTAACCTTTGTTAGATTCATTTGGATCTCAAGTCAAATAAAAATGATAGTCCAATGCGAGTCGTATCAGTATCGGTCAGAACGGATACAAAATACATATACGATACACGTCCAGTCGTGCGACAAGATACAAATTAATATAAGTGCGTATATTAGCTAGTATAGACCAATACGTGTCGATATACACTGATACACACACATCTCTTATTTAAAAATGCAATTGCTAAGATTTGAACTCAAGTCTTGATGCCTAAGTCACTATGCAACTAACAACATGATCCACTACACCATCATGTAAGTTGTTATATCAAGTAAAATAAAATATTTGTTATTAACTTTATTATTAACATGCAACCTAAATAAATAATATATGTTTATGTTCAAAAAGAAAAACTTAAAATAAGAAAAAATAACATTAAAAATTAGTATTTTATAAACATTGATAAAGTAAACAATCTATCAAATTTACATTTATATAAAAAATTGTTTGTTACTCTCAATAAATTTATACAAATAAAAATATTAATAATAGAATAATTATTTTAGTACTTAAAATTCATAAATTTGTATACTATATGTATCTTCAAATTTGATATATATACATACACACACACACACATATATATATATATATATATATATATATATATATATATTTTATAAATTATTCATTGATATTTTAATTTAGACTAAAAAGTAACATAATAAAAAAATTGTTTACAAAATATTCAAGAACATAATATTAAATTGAATTGATCAAATCCACTAATTTAAATGTATATAAAAAATGATTTGTTATTTCAGAAAATTTATAGAAATAAAAATGTTAATAATGGAATCTGATGCTATTCAATCCAAGGTGGTGCACAAACTGAGGAGAGCAATCAGATAGTCCTTACTGGCAGGGCGGGGCCAAACTACATGGACAAAGCCGCACTTCAAGACCTGTGATCAAGAAAGGAGAAGTCAGAAGCTCAAGGAGTTATTCCTGGGTAAGTACTCCGACGCTCAAGTCAGTAGGCGGTGGTAGATGATCACGCCGAGCTATAAGGATGCTAGTCCGAGCTAAGTAACAATATGGGTGCCAAAAGTTGGGATCCCTTACCTTGAGCATGGAGTACCTTTTTATAGCCAAAGATCCATGTCTTGGTTGGATTGGGCTTCCGGGGTTGTCGGGATGAAGTTAGTCGCCGAGGTATTCGGGATAGAGTCCCATTCCCCAGCGGAGTTGTCTTCCTTACTCCTCTTTATTCGTAGTTGTGCTCATCCGTGTGATGTATGGCTGGCATGGCTGAAAGGATAGGATGGGGGCCACAATAATAGCGTAGCTTGGCCAAGCTATGCTGACGTGGCCGAGCTATGCCGACATGGCCGAGCTAAGCCGATGTGGCCGAGCGGTGACTGGGCGACCACGTGTCCCTTAGGACCAACTCAACCTTGACCTGAACACCACTCGTTCAGTTCTGAAGTCGAGGAATGAAGTGCTCCCAATTCATTCCTCGGTTGAGGAACTTTTAAGTTAATCTGGTTGAGCGTCTGGTCCCTTTGTTGTTCCTCGACGCCTGCCATAATCCTGGGGTCCGGGCAATATGGGATGTGGCCGAGGAATCCTTCCATCATCAGCTGCAAAACTCCAAGAATTCTAACTTTAGAATCCAAACACCACTCCCCCAGTTCTAGAGCCGAGGAGGGGGAGTGCTCGGTCCAAAGTGTTGCACGGTCACGTAGCTCGACAGAGTGCCGAGGTGTTGAGATGAGCTTCGAGGTTCGTCTTCCTTGTGGGGTCAAGGAATGGCTCTCTGATTCCTACTGGAAGTCGAGCTCCGGTGTTGAGATCATTGTAATGCTCGGCCATGGTGTGCCGAGCTATAGAGTTGGAGTCCGAGCTTCAGAGTTGAGGCTGCTGTGATGCTCGGCCATGATGTGCTGAGCTCCGAAGTCGGGGCTTAGCTCGGCTGGGTGCCAAGGACAAGCTTTCTGCTGCTAATGGGATGTCGAGCTTCGGAGTTGAGGTCGTTGTGATGCTCAATTAGGGTGCATTGAGATACGAAGTCAGGGACCTTAGAGGTGCCAAATTACGGGGCTAAGGCCATTGTCATGCTCGGCCATGGTATGCCGAGCTCCGGAGTTGAGGGTCTCAGAGGCACCGAGCTATGGAGCTGATGCTCGACCATGGTATGCCGAGCTTTGAAGTTGGGGGCTTCGAAGGTGTCGAGCTACAGAGCTGATGCTCGGCCATGGTATGTCGAGTTTTGAAGTTGGGGGCCTCGGAGGTGTCGAGCATTAAAGTTGGAGGCCTTGGAGGTGTCGAGCTATGGAGCTAATGCTCGGATGGTATGCCAAGCTTTGAAGTTGGGGGCCTCAGAGGTGCCGAGCTATTGTGATGCTCGGCTATGATATGCCGAGCTACGAAGTCGGGGTCTCTGCTCTTCGACTAAGGAACTTGTTCTTGAAATTTTGGAATCCAAGCACTACTCCCCCAATTCCGAAGTTGAAGAGTGGGGTGCTCGGCTGAGGCACAGCGAGGCCTTCTTTGGTCAGTATTTGCTGTTGGGCATCCCGAAGAAACCAGAAGTACTGCTTGACCCAGTGGGCCTGGGCGAACCTCGAACATCTGCGTTGTTGGTTGGACTGCTACTACAGGGTAGACCGGAACAATTAATGCCCTAGCCGTTGTTTGTCAAGGTCATCGCTTCGGTTCCCGAGGCCTTGCACATGCGGTAACAGTCGTGTCGATTGGTCTTCCCGAGCATTGCTAGGGCAGCGCTTGATCCTCACCGTAGATCTAGCGTTGATTCGTGTTCTTGTGGGTTATAAGAAGGGGTGGACGGGCATTTTCCCTTTGCCATTTGCGAGAGAAGTTGCTTGGATAGCTCGACGGGGTGTTGTTAGTGTTGCTCAACATTTTGCTTTTATTCTTCGACTTCAATCTCGGTAAGATGTCTTCCTCATCTTCTCATTCTTCTTCCGCTTCTAGATCTTCTGGTTCTAGTGATTCCAATTATGAGTCCGAGGTTGGGGCTTTCGAGGATGCGGAGGTTGAGGAGGCTGAGGTTGGTCCCTCTAGGATAGAAGCCGAGCTTCCCTTGTAGGCTGGTCGCTGATTTGGAACCACACCCTGCGTGTTGAACCTCGAGGAGACTGATCGCTGATTTGGAACCACACCCTACGTGTTGAACCTCGAGGATATGGCTCGGATCCGAGCTATGTACGACATCCCCAAGGAATTCTGAATGATGTGCCCACAACACGGTGAAATGGCAACCGATGCTCGGCCCGACGAAATTTGTGTGTACAAAAACAGTTTGGAAGTCAGGATGAGGTTTCCTCTAAATGAAGGGGTTACCGAGGTACTTGCATGGTACCGAGTACTGCCGATGCAGCTGATGCTGAACTTCTTTAGGTTTTTGGTCGGCCTTCTATCCTACTGCATCGTTCATGATATCGAGTTGGCCCTGGGTATGGTGAGCTTCCTTCTTCAACTCAAACCTCACCAGCAAGGCTATTACTACTTATCGACTAGGAAGAACATCAAAGTGTTGGTCGGGGCCCCTTCCTCTGTGAAGCATTGGAAGGAGACTTTCTTCTTTGTCCACTGCCCTGGGGGCCTCCCCTTCCCGGTCGTGCTACAAGAATTGAGAATGAGAGTGCCCCAACCTCAATGGTTTGCACTTACTTGGGAGTAGACTTGTTCATGGGCCGGTGGCCCGACGGGCCGGCTCGGCCAGGACTGGCCCCCGGACAGGCTTGAACGTGGTTATAGGCCCGCGGGCTTAAATTCGGGCCAAAAAGCTCAGCCCGCAATAAATTCGAGTCGGGCTCGAGTTTTGTCAAAATAGCCCGACCCGAGCCCGGCCCGGCCTGACCTAATATTAGACTTAAAGTGAGTAATGTGATTATGTCCCTTTGAATAATTTTTTTGATTTAAGAATGTAAAAACTATGTTTTAAAATATAAAAGAAAGGGGAAAAAACCATCTTGTAGGCCCATTGTTCATTTAAATAGGAAAAAAAACTATCTGAATTTTTAATTCTAATTTGAATAGGGAAAATTGTTTTTTTTATTAGGTCGGGCTTTGGACTCAGGCTCGGGCTCAGGCTTTGGGCTTTTTATCAGGGCCGGGCTGTTAGATAGTTTTGTATACCCTTAGCTTCAATCAGAATGATGTACTTTATGAGTTTATTGTAAATGAATAAAAGTGCATATTTGATTCATGTTCCCTTGCTATGTTTCTGTGTAATACCCTTAAACTGGACACTTAATGAGACTCATGTTAGTTTAGAATGTTCACAGCCAGTGGGTCGGTCTAGGGAGACCTATCCTGACAAGGCTGACACTGTGGTGCCACCAAGTCGGTTGGGGTGGCCTGTCTCAGCTGCCAGGGTGAGACCCTAGGCACATACAGTGTAGGATTAATTGAATCTATGAACTGGACCAGATTTCTAGTATTGCCCTGGACCTTGGAGATTTATGGGAAAAACTGGAAAGTTACACCCGACCCCTAAACTCAATTATGATACTGCACTAAGTGTCGGATTGGGCTGTCTTTGATGTACCATTCAGTGAGATCCTTAGCGGGGGTCAAAACCTGGGTATGTTGGGACAATCCGAGAATTCATCTGAGTGGGTGATCATAGTGACAGGATCAGCCCCTTTGTCGGACAAAGGTAATGATCGGGGATGCACTCTCATTGATGGAAACCAAGACTATCGGCAGCCGATTTCAATCGTTGAGATTTGTTTTGCAAAGTATATTTTATATAAGATATAAAAGTATATATATTATGGTTTCTAAAATGTTTGCAAGAAGGTTTTAATTCCCGGGATCCATATAAGTAGAGAGTGCAACACTGTTCCTTGCAGCCAAGGGAGAGGTCCTCTCTTGTCAGGCAGTGTATGATCATTATGGGCTGAGAGGTTATGTGTAAGACCATTGAGGGTAATACCTGATGGGCTAATCTTGCATTTGCCCACAGTCCCTGAGTGTTACAAGGTGGCTTGGCCCAGGGACCACTTAGGGTAAGTGTTGGGCTCATAGAGCCCATTTGATGGGTTTCAGAGGGTGCACTGTCCATAACAGTGTATTCGGCCAGGCCTGGTAACAAAGGCTGGGCCGAACCCATGTGGCTGATGTGTAGATCAATGCTTGGGTCCCACATCATACAAGGAATCCCAACTGGGCAGCAGTTAGGAAGGTTAGGTGAGCACATAAGCTTAATGGGCCTAAAGCACATTTCGAACTGGGCTATTTTATTAGTTAATAATGGGGCGAATTCTGAGATGGATTAGCAGAGACCTTATCCACTCATATTGTCAAGATCTGAATGTGATTCAGATCTAGAAACCTCCTAATGAGATTAGGAGAAAGCTAATCTAATCTGCAGATAAGATAAGGGTTTATCCCTATCACCTAAAAGAGGTCTCCAAATATGATTTGGATAAGCAGTTCGTAATTGGATCAGGAGCTGATCATTTAGGTTAACAAAAGAAAGAGGGGGCGGCAGCCTTTAGGAGACATACAATCAGATTTTCTTTAGTGCTGAAATCACAAGAAGAGAGAATTCTGCACCCTGCGAATACTCTCTTGCCACCTCCCTGTTCCTGCCGCCCTGTTTGCCAGTTCGATCTCCAGTTGTGGAAGAAGTCAAGATTTGATATTGACATCAGTTCTTTGAGAAAGAATTGATAGGAAGCTGTGCTCACGTGCCATCCTGCTGATTCTTGCGAATGACAGAGTTCTTGGAGAAGAATACTGTTGATTTTGCTCCATCCTGCACTGCGCCATCTTCAGTGGGAGCAGTCTTTGGATCCTTCATTGGGCGTGAACACATTCGTTGGGAGATACTATTTCTCCGTATCAGGTATAATCCTCTCCTACTTTTGATTCAGATCTGGTTCAGTTTATGGTTCAAGAATGATCATTGAAAATATGATTTTCTAAAATAGGGAATGCGATTCCCAATTGAAGGGAGAGAAAAATTTTTGAAATTCGCCCCCTTATTCCACAATTTTTGGGCGTCCATACGATGGATCTCTCATCCCTTCACGGGCACGGGCCCAAGTTATAGGCCCGTTGGTCGGGCCGGGCTCGGGCTCGGGCCTAGCATATTTCCCTTAATGACAAGTGAAAGCCCGGCCCAAGCCCAGCCCATGAACAGGTCTACTTGGGAGGAAAGGTCAGCTCTGAGCATGACCCACGAGATAGACGTAGCTGTGTATACCTGCTTGGAGATGTTGATTCTCGGCGGGCTGATGCATAGGGTGGCTGGTCCGTCCTTTTCGTTGCATTATTTGCCTGTACTTTCTTTGCTTCTTTGATCTTGTACTCACTATCGTGCTTCTGCGGTGCAGGTGTAGAAATGGTAAGTGAAGAGGAAATCGTACGTTGGATGAAGGAGAATTGCCAGAGGCAAAACCGGGCTAGCACGGCACCGCAAATCCGTCCCGAGGTAGTTCCTCCTTCGAGGTCTTCCGAGAGGGTGCATCGTCGGCAAAAAATATAGTAATAATGGTTTTGTGTATTGGATTTACAGAATTTAACATAATAATGGTTTGCGCATGTTTTATTTTGAAAAACTATATAAGAGTGTTGGACTCTTGATTAGTAAATTATCAACGAAATTGTGTGATATTTATGTATCTCATTATATTAGTAATATATTTCTTTATCATTAAAATATACATTTTTATGTATTTATACTTTATTTGTGGCTATTTTAACTTTTAAAATTAGTGTAAGCAATCGTGTTTATGAAATTTGTATTATTTTCCTAGCGTATCCATGCGTTTTCATATCTTTCGTCCATATCCATGCATTTCCAAAGCATATCCGTATTCATATCTAAACCGTTCGATACGATACCCGATACTAATGCTTTAATCCTTGTGTCCAGGTTTTATAAAATCAAACCCATATCAACCATTCAAATTTAACCCATTTAAAAAAACCTTTAAACTTTCTAATAAAAGATATTATAATTGTGGGTTCAGTAAGTTATAACTCACTCCGTGTGTCCCCCATCTCCCATTAAACCCCCTTCTCTCTCTATGTCTTTCCTTTTTGTGATTTCCTCCTAACAAAAACTGTCCCAACACAATTCCAACATGATTTGTGTCTATACATTTCACCATAAGACTGGGACCCACCGTAGGACACAGATTATAATGAAACATTTTTTGTTAGGAGATCTAAATTCCTCTCATCTTAAATCTCTTAAAACCCCTCTTTTAACTCTCTCAAAAAAGCAGAGGTAATTGGATGGGTTGAGTCGGGTTGCTGACCAACCCAAGCCCAACTCTAAGGATAGATCTTAGACCTATGCTTAAAATTGAGGCCCAAGCCCAAGTTTGAGGAACTTGAGGTGAGTAAGGTTCAGGTGAGTATGATCAGTGTTAGGTGAGGTGTTGTACGGTGGCTGAAATCTTTGGAGCTATTCACATATTACACTATGAATGACATGTTGAGGAAGTGGGGTGAAATTGCAAATTGCACATAGACAAAAGTTAGTAATGAGTGTGGCTTTGACCCTTCCACCTGGTGGATTCTTGAAATTAAACTTTGATGGGTGTAGTAGGGGAAATCCGGGACAATCGGGGTTTGGGGGTGTTTTTAGGGATGAAAGGGGTCATTTCTGCCATGTTCTCAAGCCCAATTGGAGTGGGTGACTCCCTTCGAGCTGAGATCTTTGTAGTTATGGAAGGAGTCTAGAAAGCTAAGGAGTTGAACATCAGGAAAACTCATAATTGAAGGGGATTCAGAGGTGGTGATAGGGTGGTTGATTAAAGATAACAATGGCTTATGGAAGTACAACAATGAGAGGAGGAAATTCAAGTGGCTGGTGCGGGAGATGAAAGTTAAGATATGTTGGGTTAAAAGATCGGCTAATTCCCTAGTTGACGGATTAGCTAAACAAGGGGCAGAAAGGGATTCACTATTTTGGGCAAAGCTGTAATTTTAGTGTTTTTTCCGTTTTTTTATTTTTTCCTTTTCTTGAGGTTCTTTGTTGCTCTTGGAAGATAAATGTGTTTGTCTTCCTCTTGTAAATCTTCTATTGATGATTTAATGAAAGTGTTATTGATAAAAAAAAAAAAATTGACAAATTGTAAAACCTAACTAAATCAAACGAAGGTTGTTTTCTTTTTTTTTTTTGTTAAATTTCATATAAATATTGGTTATATATCATCATTTATTTCCTTTTAACATTTTAACGAAAAAATCATAAAATATCATTCAAATGTTGTTCGAAGTCTGTTTTTTTGTTAATTAGCATGCACAGGTCTTTTTTCCCCAGCCCTCTTGCTCGTTTGGAGAAAAAGGGTAAAACCGTAAATAAACTTTGCCATTTGGGATAAATTATAGGGGTAATAGAATAATAGAAAATCTTTCCCCCTTCCTAATTGCTCTTTCCGCGCTCTCCTGCTCGTCATGGGCTCAGCAGAAGCACCGACGACGGCAGAGAACGGTTCAACAACAAAC